>NC_136927.1:14611481-15811481 GCF_949752795.1 Hyperoodon ampullatus | reverse complement strand
TTATATTATCCGAGGCTTGATTTGTGACCCAAGATATGATTTATCCTGGAGAATGTTCCATGAGCACTTGAGAAGAAGGTGTATTTTGTTGTTTTTTGATGGAAGATCCTATAAATCTCAATCAAGTCCATCTGATCTAATGTGTCACTTAAAGCTTGTGTTTCCTTTTTTATTTTCATTTTGTATGATCTGCCCATTGATGAAAATGTGGTGTTAAAATACCCTACTATTTTTATATTATATCAATTACCCCTTTTATGACCGTTAGCATTTGTCTTATGTATTGAGGTGCTCCTATGTTGGGTACATAAATACTTATAATTGTTATGTTTTTTTCTTGGATTGATCCCTTGATCATTATGTAGTGTCCTTCTTTGTCACTTGTACTAGTCTTTAATTTAAAGTCTATTTTGTCTGATATGAGAATTCCTACTCCAGCTTTCTTTTGATTTCCGTTTGCATGGAATATCTTTTTCCATCCCCTCACTTCCAGTCTGCATGTGTCCCTAGGTCTGAAATGGGTCTCTTATAGACAGCATACAGTGTCTTGTTTTTGTATCCATTTATTCAGTCTGTGTTTTTTTTTGGAGCATTTAATCAATTTACATTTAAAGTAATTATTGATATGTTTTTTCCTATTAACATTTTCTGAATTGTTTTGGGTTTGTTTTTGTGGGTCTTTTCCTTCTCTTGTGTTTCCTCCCTAGAGAAGTTCCTTTAGCATTTGTTGTAAAGCTGGTTTTGTGGTGCTGAATTCTCTTAACTTTTGCTTATCTGTAAAGGTTTTAAATTCTCCATCAAATCTGAATGAGATCTTTGCTGGGTAGAGTAATATTGGTTGAAGGATTTTCCCTTTCATCAATTTAAATATGTCATGCTACTCCCTTCTGGCTTGCAGAGTTTTTGCTGAAAGGTCAGCTGTTAACGTTATGGGGATTCTCTTGTATGTTATTTGTTTCCTTTCCCTTGCTGCTTTTAATATTTCTTCTTTGTTTTTAATTTTTGATAGTTTGATTAATATGTGTCTTGTTGTGTTTCTCCTTGGCTTTATCCTGTATAAGGTTCTCTGTGCTTCTAGTACTTAATTATTTATTTCCTTTCCCATGTTAGGGAAGTTTTCAACCATAATCTCTTCAAGTATTTTTTCAGTCCCTTTCTTTTTCTCTTCTTCTTCTGGCACAATAATTATTCAGATGTTGGTGCATTTAATGTTGTCCCAAAGGTCTCTGAGACTGTCCTCAATTCTTTTCATTCTTTTTTCTTTATTCTGCTCTGTGGCAGTTTTTTCCACTCTTTTATCTTCCAGGTCACTTATCCGTGTTTCTGCCTCAGTTATTCTGCTATTTATTCCTTCTAGAGAATTTTTCAATTCATTTATTGTGTTGTTCATCATTGTTTTTTTTTGCTGTTTAGTTCTTCTAGGTCCTTATTAAACATTTCTTGTATTTTCTCTATTCTATTTCCAAGATTTGGGATCATCTTTACTATCATTACTCTGAATTCTTTTTCAGGTAGCCTGCGTATTTCCTCTTACTTGCTTGCTCTCGTGGGTTTTTACCTTACTCCTTCATCTGCTGCATATTTCTCTGTCTTCTCTTTCTGTTTAACTTATCTGTTTTGATTTTCCTTTTCATAGGTTGCAGGTTTGTAGTTCCCATTGTTTTTTGTGTCTGCTCCAAGTGGGTGAGATTGGGTCAGTGGCTTTTGTCGGCTTCCTTGTAGAGGGGACTGGTTCCTGGTTCTGGTGGGTGGGGCTCGATGTTGTCCTTCTGGTGTGTAGGGCCACATCTGGTGGTGTGTTTTGGGGTGTCTGTGAACTTATATGACTTTAGGAAGCCTCTCTGCTAATGGGTGTGTGTGTTCCTGTCTTGCTAGTTGTTTGGCATGGGGTGTCCAGCACTGGAGCTTGCTGGCCATTGGGTGGGGTTGTGCCTTATTGTTGAGATGGAGATCTCTGGGAAAGCTTTCACCAATTGATATTACATCAGGCCAGGAGGTCTGTGGTGGTCCTATGTCCTGGACTCGGTTCTCCCACCTCAGGGGCTCAGGCTTGACACCCAGCTGAATCACCAAGACCTCCCAGCCACAAGGCTCAGAAGAAAAATAGAAAAAAAAAAAAAACAATAGAACCCCAAACCAAATGGTAAAAGCAAAACTAAACAGACAAAATCACACAAAGGAGCATACATACACACACTCATAAAAAGAAAACAAAAAAGAAACAAAAAGAAAGTCGTCAGAACCCTGGGACAAATGGTACAAGCAAACCTAAAGAGACAATATCACACAAAGAAACATATACATACACACTCACAGAAGGGAAAAAAGAAAAAATATATATATAAAAGAAGAGAGCAACCAGACCAATAAACAAATCCACCAGTGGTAACAAGCACTAAAAGCTAAGCTAAGATAAAAATAAAAACAGAAACAAATCAGATTCAGAAAGCAAACCCCAAGTCTACAGTTGCTCCCAAAGCCCACAGTCTCAATTTTGGGAATATTCATTGTCTATTCAGGTGTTCCACAGTTGTACGGTTCATCAAGTTGTTTGTGAGATTTAATCTGCTGCTCCTGAGGCTGCATGGAGATATTTCCCTTTCTCTTCTTTGTTTGCACAGCTCTTGGGTTTCACCTTTGGTTTTGGCCCTGCCTCTGTGTGTAGGCTGCCCTCAAGCATCTTTTCCCTGCCCAGGCAGGAGGGGGTTAAAGTAGCGGCTGATTAGGGCTCTCTTGCTCACTCAGGCTGGGGAGAGGGAGGGATACAATAGTCATAATTGGAATGTGGGACAAGCCTGTGGGGGCTGAGGCCAGTGTGACATTGCAACAGACTGAGGTGCACCATGTGTTTTCCTGGGGAAGTTGTCCCTGGACCTTGGGACCTTGACAGTGGTATGCTGCATAGGCTCCTGGTCAGGGGAAGTATGGATAGTGATCTGTGCTTGCACACAGGATTCTTGGTGGCAGTGGCATCAGTGTTAGTCTTTCATATCCGTCTCTGTGGTCCTAGTTGATAGCCATGGCTTGCACTCATCTCTGGAGCTCGCTTAGGTGGTGCTCTGCCTTATATGGGCACACAGAGCAGGAATCCCCTCTCCTCGTGCACACCGAAACAATTGTCTCTTGCCTCTTCAGCAGATCCAGACATTTTCCCTGACTCCCTCCCAGATAGCTGTGGTGTACTAGCTCCCTTCAGGCTGTCCTCATGCAGCCAACCCCAGTCCTCTTCCTGGGGTGTGACCTCCAAAGCCTGAGCCTCGGATCCCAGCCCCCACTCCTCCTTGCAGGTGAGCAGACAAGCATCTCAGGTTGGTGAGTGTTGGTCGGCACCTATCCTCTGTGCGGGAAACCCACCACATTGCCCCCTTCACCCCTGTTGCTTCATTCTCTTCTGTGGCTCCAAATTTTCCCCCCTTCCACTCCCCATCCCTGCCAGTGAAGGGGCTTCCTTGTATGTGGAAACTTTTCCTCCTTCACAGCTCCCTCCCAGAGGTGCAGGTCCTGTCCCTATTTTTTTCTCTCTGTTTTTTCTTTTTTCTTTTGCCCTACCCAGGTACATGGGGAGTTTCTCGTCTTTTGGGAAGTCTGAGGTCTTTTGCCAGTGTTCAGTAGGTATTCTGTAGGAGTTGTTCCACAAGTAGATGTGTTTTTGATGTATTTTGTAGGGAGGAAGGTGATCTCCACGTCTTACTCCTCCACCATCTTGAAGGTCTCTATGTGTATTTTTTAAATGTGTTTCAGCTTTCTGGTGGTCTTTTTGTTCTGCTTACAAATCATTCCAAACTCACTGTCTTGAAAAACACATTTTATTTATTATTTTTATTTTTTAAAAAATTTATTGTTTATTTTTGACTGTGTTATGTCTTTGTTGCTGTGTGTGGGCTTTTCTTTAATTGTGGCGAGTGGGGGCTACTCTTCATTGCAGCACACAGGCCTCTCATTTTGTTGGCTTCTCTTGTTGTGGAGCATGGGCTCTAGGTGTTCAGGCTTCAGTAGTTGCAACAAGAGGGCTCAGTAGTTGTGGCACGTGGGCCCTAGAGTGCACAGGCTTCTGTAGTTGTGGTGTGTGGGCTCAGTAGTTGTGGCACATTGGCTTAGGTTCTCCATGGCATGTGGGATCTTCCTGTACCAGGGATCGAACCTGTGTCCCCTGCATTGGTAGGCAGATTCTTAACCACTGCACCACCAGGGAAGTCCCTGTACATTTTATTATATTTCATGATTCCATGGATTGGCCATGGTTAAGCAGGTCAGTTATTCTACTGGCCTTGCTGGGACTCTGTAGATAAAAATGTCCACAACAATATTCTCTGTTCTACATGCGATTCCAGAATCTTGCCACACTCTGATCAAATGGTGGAGACTGTGTCTCCTCCTCTTAAGTTAGGTAGGCCATTGTGAATTGCTCAACTAATAGAACAGAGTATAGCAGAAGAGATGCTATATAACTTCAAGGCTAGTTCATGAAAGGCAGTACAGTTTCCCATGGCTCTCTCTTGGGGCACTCATACTTGGAACCCAGTCGCCATGCCCTGAAGAAGCCAGGTTATATGGAGTCTCAGTTCTGGCTGAGATTCCAGCTGATAAGCAGCACCAACCTGCCAGCATACAAGTTAGCCAAGTTGGATGTGAATCCTTTAGCTCGCAGTCAAATTTACTCCAGCTGACACCATGTGCAGCATCATGTGGTGATGCCAAGCTCTGCCCAAATTGAAGATGTATGAGTAAAGTAAATGTTATTGTTTTGAGCCACTTCAAAAGTTTTGGAGTGGTCTGTTATGCAGTCGTAGGATAACTGGAACAAGCCCTCTCATGCAGCTGAAGTCCGTTGGTGGTGTTGAGTAGGATGTACAGTGCCTTGTACTCCTCAATGTGGCCTCTCACTCCAAAATGGGAGCTTACACTCCTTTCATGGAAGCTCAGAGCTCCAAAAGGAAGAAAGTGGAAACTTCCAGGCCTTCTTCATGCCCGAGCTTGGAAGTCTCAGAATGTCACTTCATCCACATTTGATTGGACAAAGCAGTCAAAGGCTCAGCCCCAATTTCAGGGGAGGAGACATAAGCCCCAATTGCTGATGGGAGGAAGGAGGAGCAGCATGTGCATACAGGTGGGGAGAGAATTGATGTTGGCCATCTTTGGAAAGCAGATACCACATTGTCCCTCATTAGAATATTAGGTCCACATGGGACCCAGCCTTGTTTCTCTTGCTCACCACAGGATCCCCAGCAGCTATTGCTCTATTTGGCATGTGCTGCCTGTGAAAATATTTACTGCAAAAGTAAATGGGTATATAGTGCAAAGGGAAAGTGTGTGACTTTTGTATGAGACCATTTCCTTTGACCAGAGCACTTCCTTCTCTTTCCCTTTCTGACTAACTCTCACTCGTCCTCAAATACTGTATGCTAACACATATATATGGAATATTAAAAAAAAAAAGGTTCTGAAGAACCTAGGGGCAGGACAGGAATAAAGAAGCAGATGTAGAGAATGGACTTGAGGACACGGGGAGGGGGAAGTGTAAGCTGGGATGAAGTGAGAGAATGGCATGGACATATATACACTACCAAATGTAAAATAGATAGCTAGTGGGAAGCAGCTGCATAGCACAGGGAGATCAGCTCGTTGCTTTGTGACCACCTAAAGGGGTGGGATAGGGAGGGTGGGAAGGAGAGGCAAGGTGGGGGGGATATGGGGATATATGTATATGTATGACTGATTCACTTTGTTATACAGCAGAAACTAACACACCATTGTAAAGCAATTATACTCCAATAAAGATGTTAAAAAAAACAAACTCAATTTAAGTTCTGTTTCCTTCATGGCCGCAGGCAGGACCAGTTACTCTCTCCTCCTGGCTCCCTTGGTCCTTTGTTCGTGTCTCATTGTTGTGTTGGGCACTTCTTGGTTTCATTTTGGGAGGATCTCAAAGGGCAAAAATCTTAGTCATAACTTTGAATGATTTCCAATGTCTGGCATGTAGTATGCTCAGAAATAGAGCCATGGCTTAGAACAGACAAACACTCAAAAATGGTATCAATTACTTCTAATTCTGGGCTCCATCGCTCAACAGAGAAATGAAAACTTTGAAGTACATTTTAAGGAGAGGTTATAACTAAAGGCCTTGGAGTGGGGGTGGGGCAGGCAAAGACAGAGATCAAGAAAAGACAGAGTCAAGAAAAAGGAAGTTATTTCCAAAGAAAAACATGGAGATTAGTGAAATGTTAAAAATAATTATATGAACTTACAACAATAGGAATGTCTAACCTTTTAGACTTCATCTGTACAATGGAGATAAAATAGTTCTTGTAAAAATTTGAGGTTGATTGAAAAGTAAATGAAATAAAATATGCATAGTGCTTGGACCAATGCCTGGAGCATAGTAAATGTTCAATAAATGCTAACTATAATAATGAAAACTCCAACAATATTTGCCATTTATTGACAGACCACGTCGTGCCAGGAACTGGTCTCAGAGATAATATGGATGCCAAACCATGATTGCTTGTTTACTAGAGTAACTCTACATGATGCAAGAAAAGAAGGGTAGCCTTTCCGTAAACGTCAACAAGGTTGTGGCAGTTCAAGGGGCTCTCTCCTGTCATTTTTCAGCAGCACTTTCAGTGTCTAGAATCTTTTCCAGTGCAGGAGGGAAGGGCAGGTGAGCATGAGATTGGCACTTTTTTGCAATGTGGTGAACAGGTGGAGAAACCTGGTACTTGCTTGTCTGTCACTTAGAACAGAAAAATCCACGTCTGAAGAGAAATCTCCAGGTCTAAGATTTCTAGTTCTTGGGAATTTGAAGCTTGTTTTATGTAGCAATTCCTTTCTATCCCCAGTTATACTTCTTCTTTTTTTTTTTTTTTCTGGCCGTGCTGTGCAGCTTGTGGAATCTTAGTTCCCGACCAGGGACTGAACCCACACCGTCAGCAGTGAAAGCACGGAGTCCTAACCACTGGGCTACCAGAAACTTCTATCCAGTTATAGAACAAAAAATAAGGCTGCTATATTAAAACTAGTCTTCCTAATTGTTTTTCTCTTTCTGACTTACTTCACTGTGTATGAAAGACTCTAGGTCCATCCACCTCACTACAAATAACTCAATTTCATTTCCTTTTATAGCTGAGTAATATTCCATTGTATATATGTGACACATCTTTATCCATTCATCTGTTGGTGGACATTTGTTGTTTCCATGTCCTGGTTATTGTAAATAGTGCTGCAATGAACATTGTGGTACATGTATCTTTTTGAATTGTGGTTTTCTCAGTGTATATGCCCAGTTGTGGCATTGCTGGGTCATATGATAGTTCTATTTTTAGTTTTTTAAGGAACCTCTAATTTACATTCCCATCAGCAGTGCAAGAGGGGTCCCTTTTCTCTATACTCCCTCCAGCACTTATTGTTTATAGACTTTTTGATGATGGCCATTCTGACCAGTGTGAGGTGATATCTCATTTTAGTTTTGATTTGCATTTCTGTAATAATTAGCGATGTTGAGCATCTTTTCATGTGTTTGTTGGCCATCTGTATGTCATCTTTGGAGAAATGTCTATTTAGGTCTTTCACCCATATTTTGATTGGTTGTTTCTTTGATATTGAGCTGCATGAGCTATTTGTATATTTTGGAGATTAATCCCTTGTCAGTTGCTTTGTTTGCAAATATTTTCTCCCATTCTGAGGGTTGTCTTTTGTCTTGTTTATGGCTTCCTTTGCTGTGCAAAAGCTTTTAACTTTCATTAGGTCCCATTTGTTTATTTTTGTTTTTATTCTCATTACTCTAGGAGGTGGGTTAAAAAAAGATCTTGCTGCGATTTATGTTAAAGAGTGTTCTGCCTATGTTTTCCTCTAAGAGTTTTATACTGTCTGGCCTTACATTTAGGTCTTTAATCCATTTTGAATTTATTTTTGTATATGGTATCAGGGAGTGTTCTAATTTAATTATTTTACATGTAGCTGTCCAGTTTCCCCAGGACCACCTATTGAAGACTCTGTCTTTGCTCCATTGTATATTCTGGCCTCCTTAGTCACAGATTAGGAGACCATAGTTGTGTGGGTTTATCTCTGGATTGCTTATCCTGTTCCATTGATCTATATTTCTGTTTTTGTGTTGGTACCATACTGTCTTGATTACTGTAGACCTGTAGTATAGTCTGAAGTCAGGGAGCCTGATTCCTCCAGCTCCATTTTTTTTCCCTCTAGATTGCCTTTGCTATTCGAGGTCTTTTGTATTTCCATACAAATTGTAAAATTTTTTGTTCTAGTTCTGTGAAAAATGCCATTGGTCATTTTGATAAGGATTACATTGAATCTGAAGTATGAATCTTTGGGTAGTATAATCATTTTCACAACATTGATTCTTCCAGTCCAAGAACATGGTATATCTCTCCATCTGTTTTGTCATCTTTGATTTCTTTCATCATGTCTTACAGTTTTCTGCATATAGGTCTTTTGCCTCCTTAGGTAGGTTTACTCCTAGGTATTTTATTTTTGTTGCCATGGTAAATAGGAGTGTTTCCTTAATTTATCTTTCTGATCTTTTGTTGTTAGTGTATAGGATCACAAGAGATCTCTGTGTATTAATTTTGTATCTTGGGATTTTACTAAATTCACTGATTAGCTCTAGTAGTTTTCTGGTAGCATATTTAGGATTTTCTATGTATAGTATCATGTCATCTGCAAACAGTGACAGTTTTACCTCTTCTTTGCCAGTTTGGATTCCTTTTATTTCTTTTTCTTCTCTGATTGCTGTGGCTAGGACTTCCAAAACTATGTTGAATAAGAGTGGCAAGAGTGGGCACCCTTGTCATTTTCTTGATTTTAGAGGAAATGCTTTCAGTTTTTCACCACTGAGAATAATGTTTGCTATGGGTTTGTCCCATATGGCTTTTATTATGTTGAGGTAGGTTCCCTCTATACCCATTTTCTGAAGAGTTTTTTCTTTTTTTATCATAAATCAGTGTTGAATTTTGTCAAAAGCTTTTTCTGCATCTATTGAGATGATCATATGGTTTTTATTCTTCAGTTTGTTAATAGGGTATATCACATTGATTGATTTGTGTATATTGAAGAATCTTTGCATCCCTGAAGTAAATCCCACTTGATTATGGTGTATGATCCTTTTAATGTGTTTTTGGATTTGGTTTGTGGTATTTATTTTTAACATCTTTATTGGAGTATAATTGCTTTACAATGGTGTGTTAGTTTCTGCTGTATAACAAAGTGAATCAGCCACACACGTGAATATATCCCCATATCTCCTCCCTCTTGTGTCTTCCTCTCACACTCTCTATTCCACCCCTCTAGGTGGTCACAAAGCACCAAGCTTATCTCCCTGTGCTATGTGGCTGCTTCCCACTAGCTATCTACTTTACATTTGGTAGTGTATATATGTTCATACCACTCTCTCACTTCTTTCCAGTTTACCCTTCCCCCTCCCCGTGTCCTCTAGTCCATTCTCTACATCTGCATCTTTATTCCTTTCCTGCCTCTAGGTTCTTCAGAACCTTTTTTATTTTTTTAGATTCCATATATATGTGTTAGTTTTGCTAGTATTTTGATGATGATTTTTGCATCTATGTTCATCAGTGATATTGGCCTGTAATTTTCTTTCTTTGTGATATCTTTGTCTGGTTTTGGTATCAGGGTCATGGTGGCCTTGTAAAATGATTTTGGGAGTGTTCCTCCCTCTGCAATTTTTTCCAAAGAGTTTGAGAATGATAGGTGTTAACTCTTCTCTAAATGTTTGATAGAATTTCCCTGTGAAGCCATCTGCCCCTGAACTTTTGTTTGTTGGAAGATTTTAAATCACAGTTTCAGTTTCATTACTTGTCATTGGTCTGTCCATATTTTCTATTTCTTCCTGGTTCAGTATTTGAAGGTTGTACCTTTCTAAGAATTTGTCCATTTCCTCCAGGTTGTCCATTTTATTGGCATATAGTTGCTTCTAGTAGTCTCTTATGATCCTTTGTATTTCTGTGGTCACTTGTAATTTCTCCTGTTTCATTTCTAATTTCATTGACTTGAATCCTCTCCCTTTTTTTCTTGATGAATCTGGCTAAAGCTTTATCAATTTTGCTTATCGTCTCAAAGAACCAACTTTTAGTTTTATTGATCTTTGTTATTTTCTTCATTTCTATTTCATTTATTTCTGCTCTGATCTTTATGATTTCTTTCCTTCTACCTACTTTTGGTTTTATTTGTTCTTCTTTTTCTAGTTGCTTTAGGCATAAGGTTAGATTGTTTATTTGAGATTTTTCTTATTTCTTGAGGTGAGATTGAATTGCTATAAACTTCCTTCTTAGAACTGCTTTTGCTGCATCCCATAGGTTTTGGGTCATTGTGTTTTTATTGACATTTGTTTCTTCGTTCTTTGATTTCCTCAGTGATCTTTTGGTTATTTAGCAGTGCACTGTTTAGCCTCCATGCGTTTGTGTTTTTTACAGTTTTCCCCCTGTAATTGATTTCTAATCTCATAACATTGTGGTTGGAAAAAATGTTTGATATGATTTCAATTCCCTTAAATTTACCGAGGCTTGATTTGTGAACAAAGGTAGATCTATAGTAGAGAATGTTCTGCGTGCACTTGAGAAGAAAGTGTATTCTGCTGCTTTCAGGTGGAATGTTCTATAAATATCAATTAAGCCTATCAGGTCTAATGTGTCATTTAAGGCTTATGTTTCCTTATTAATTTTCTGTCTGGATGATCTATCCATTGGTGTAAGTGGGCTGTTAAAGTCCCCCACTATTATTGTGTTCCTGTCAATTTCCCCTTTTATGGCTGTTAACATTTGCCTTATGTATTGAGGTGCTCCTGTGTTGGGTGCATACATATTTATAATTATTATGTCTTCTTCTTGGAATCATCCCTTGATCATTATGTAATGTCCTTCCTTGTCTTCTGTAACAGTCTTTATTTTAAAGTGTATTTTGTCTGATATGAGTATTGCTACTCCAGCTTTCTTTTGATTTCCATTTGCATGGCATATCTTTTTCCATCCCCTCACTTTCATTCTGCATGTGTCCCGAGATCTCAAGTGGGTCTCTTTTAGACAACATATATATGGGTCTTGATTTTGTATCTATTCAGCCAGTCTGTGTCTTTTGGTTGGAGCATTTAATCCATTTACATTTAAGGTAATTATCAATATATTTGTTCCTATTACCATTTTCTTAATTGTTTTGGGCTTGTTTTTGTAGGTCTTTTCCTTCTCTTTTGTTTCCTGCCTAGAGAAGTTCCTTTAGCATTTGTTGCAAAGCTGGTCTGGTGGTGCTGAATTCTCTTAGTTTTTGCTTTTCTGTGAAGCATTTGATTTCTCTGTTGAATCAGAATGACATTCTTACTGGCTTGAGTAATCTTGGTTGTAGTTTTTTCCCTTTCATCTCTTTGTATATATTTTGCCACTCCCTTCTGGCCTGCAGAGTTTCTGCTGAAAGACCAGCTGATAACCTTAAGAGGAGTCCCTTGTATGTTATTTGTTGCTTTTCCCTTGCTGCTTTTAATATTCTTTCTTTATATTTATTTTTTGTTAGTTTGATTAATATGTGTCTTGGCGTGTTTCTCCTTGGGTTTATCTTGTATGGGACTGTCTGTGCTTCCTGGCATTGACTATTTCCTTTTCCATGTTAAGGGAGTTTCTGACTCTAATCTCTTCAAATATTTTATCAGGTCCTTTCTCTTTCTCTTCTTCTTCTTGGACCCCTACAATTCAAATGTTTGTTTGTTTAGTGTTGTCCCAGAGGTCTCTGAGACTGTCCTCAGTTCTTTTCCTTCACTTTTCTTTATTCTGCTCCATAGCAGTTATTTCCACCATTCTATCTTCCAGGTCACTTATCTGTTCTTCTGCCTCAGTTATTCTACTGTTGATTCATCCTAGTGTATTTTTAATTTCGTTTATTTTGCTGTTCATCTCTGTTTGTTCTTTAGTGCTTCTAGGTCCTTGTTAAATGATTTTTGTATTTTCTCCATTCTAATTCCAAGATGTTGGATCATCTTTACTATCATTAACTCTTATTTCTTTTTCAGATATATTTCCTATTTACTCTTCATTTATTTCATCTTGTGGGTTTTTACATTGTTCTTTCATCTGCAACATATTTCTCTGTCTTCTCATTTTGTCTAACTTACTGTGTTTGAGGTCTCCTTTCTACAGGCTTCAGGGTTGTAGTTCCTCCTACTTCTGTTGTCAGCCCCCAGTGGGTGAGGTTGGTCCAGGGTCTTGTGTAGGCTTCCTGGTGAGAGGGACTTGTGCCTGTTTTCTGGTTGGTGGAGCTTGATCTTTTCCCTCTAATTGGCAGGGCCTCATCAGATGGTGTGTTTTGGGGTGTCTGTGGGCTTAGTATGACTTTAGGCAGCCTTTCTGCTGATGGCTGGGTTTGTGTTCCTGTCTTGCTTGTTGTTTGGCATGGGGCCTTCAGCACTGGAACCTGCAGGCTATTGGGTGGAGCCACGTCTTGGAGTTGAGATGGAAACATCTGGGAGAGCTCTCACTGATTGATATTCCTGGGGCCAGGAATTCTCTGGCATTCCAGTGTCCTTGACTCAATTTTCCCACCACAGAGGCTCAGGCCTGGCCTCTGGCTTGGAAACCAAGACCCTGCAAGCCACACGGCTCACCAAAAAAAAAAAAAAAAAAAAAGGGTGGGTGGGGGAAGAAAAGAAAAAGAAAGAAAAAAAAGGCAGGATGAAAACAAATGAAAACAAACCAAGAAACAAAACTGAAGACAAATAGCAAAGATAAAAACAGGCAAACAGCAATAGCAACAATGAAAAACAAATGAACAGACAAACAAAACCCCAGACCAATGCATGGTAAAAGCAAAACCAAACAAAAACCGAACAAAAAAAACAAACAAACACAGACACATGCAAAATAAGAAACAAAAACAAAAACGGAGAAAACAAAAAACAAGATAACAACCAACCAGAAGAATCCCCAAGTGAAATCAAACAATTAAAAACAAAACTAACAAAAACAAAAAAAATAAAAAACAAAACAAAACCAGAGTGCAAACTGAAGGAAAAAGCAAAGCAAATGAAACAAACACACAAAAACGATGAAAAAAATATTTAAAAATATAAGAACAAATACAACAAAGGAAAAAAAAGATGAAAACAAAATAGAACAAAGGAAAGAAGCAAAAAGGAAAAAACACAGAACAACAAAGAAGTAACATGAAAATATAAATATAAAAAAATAAAAAATACATAAAAAATTAAAGCAATACTAAAAAAAGTAAAACAAATAATAATTAAAAAACAACAGAACAGGGGCTTCCCTGGTAGTGCAGTGGTTGAGAGTCCACCTGCCGATGCAGGGGACACGGGTTCATGCCCCAGTCCGGGAAGATCCCACATGCCGTGGAGCGGTTGGGCCCGTGAGCCATGGCCACTGAGCCTGAGCATCCGGAGCCTGTGCTTCACAACGGGAGAGGCCACAACAGTGAGAGGCCTGCGTACTGCAAAAAAAGAAAACCAAAACAAAACAAAAAAACAACAGAATAAAACAAGACATAAAAAAATAGTAATAATTACATTTTCCTGGGGTCTCAGCTGTCAGTGTCCTTGCCCCCACCATTACTCACAGCCACCTGCCACCTCTCCAGCCTCTAGGTAGGTCTCTGGTCCCTCTGTGGGCACTGTGGGGGCAACTCACACTCTCACCTGGCCCAACTCCTGCAGCTAGTAGTCCCCAAAGTTCACAGCTTGTAGAGCTGGAGTGGTTTCAGTTTGGGAACACTCATTGTCCATTCAGATATTCCATAGATGCAGGGTTTACCAAGCCAATCAGGGGGATTAAATCTGTGGTTTGTGCAGCTGCATGGAAAGATTTTTTTCTTCTTTCTTAGTCGCCCCACCCCTGTGGCTCAGCTGTGGTTTTAGCCCCACCTCTCTGTGTGAGCCACCCATAGGAGTCTGCTCCCAAGGCTACCCTGGAACACTTGGGTCTGCCCCAGTGAGGACAGGGCATGGAGGTGGCACAACTGCCTGGGTCATGGGTCCCCGGTGGTGACAGGTGCGCAGGAAAACTGGCAGCCATGGCTGCGAGAGATACGACCCTAGTGGGAACCTCTCTTAGCCACTGGCAGCAGGCAGGAGAAGACCAGCCCTGGCGGGGATTTTTCCTAGTTCCTGGTGACAGACACAAGAAGGTCAGCCTGGTGGAGGCTTTTCTTTGTGCCTGGAGGCAGGTTCGAGAAGGCCAACCGTGGTGAGGGCTTTGCCTAATGCCTGGCAAGGCAGGGGGCTGACACATAGGGAGAGAGAAGCTGCAGTGGTGGCTCCACCCCCTGAGTGTTACTCAACAGTGGTGCCTTGCTTCTATGGCAGTCTGGGTTTCCTCCATAAGCATTCCAGGTTGCAAATTTCCTCCCTCCTGTCCCCTCAGGCTGTCTCCTCACAGCCAACAGCAGTCCTCTCCCTGGGTTTGCTCTTCAAAACCCACATTCCAGCTCTCAGCCCCTGTGTGCACCGATGGACACACGTCCCAGTCTGGGGCATGCAGGACTGTGGCATGGACCGCCTGTGTAGGTCTCACTCTGTCTTGTCGGTCACAGACTGGCCGTTTCTCCCTCCTCTGACAGCGTCAGATGCTCCCCTTCTCTCCCAACTGATTTCCCCATCAGTGAGAACCTCTCTTTTGCTTCAGCTCCCCCTGCCCCAGGGGTGAGATCCCATCCCACTTCCTCTCCTCGTCTTTTCCCTTCTTTCTTTTGCCCCACCCCTTTATGCGGGGATCTTTTTTGTCCTTTCTGGTGTCCAAGGTCTTCTGCTAGTGTTCAGCTGGTGTTCTGTGAGAATTGTTCCATCCATAGATATATTTTTTTAATTTATTTTTTATTTTTACTTATTTATTCTTTTGGCTGTGTCAGGTCTTCATTGTGGAGCACAAGCTTCTCTCTAGTTGCAGGGTGCAAGCTTCTTGCTAGTCATGGCATGCGAGTTTTCTCTCTCTAGTTGTGGTACGTGGGCTCCAGAACATGTGGGCTGTGTAGTTTGTGGCCTGAAGGCTCTCTCATTGAGGCACCTGAGCTCTTTTGTTGTGGCGTGTGGGTTTCATTGCCCTGTGGCATGTGGGGTCTTAGTTCCCCAACCAAGGATTAAACCCATGTCCATTGCACTGGAAGGTGGATTCTTTACCACTGGACCACCAGGGAAGTCCCTGCAGATGTATTCTTTTTTTTTTTTTTTTGCGGTAGGCGGGCCTCTCACTGTTGTGGCCTCTCCCGCCGCGGAGCACAGGCTCCGGACGCGCAGGCCCAGAGGCCATGGCTCACGGGCCCAGCCGATCCGCGGCACGTGGGATCCTCCCAGACCGGGGCACGAACCTGCGTCCCCTGCATCGGCAGGCGGACTCTCAACCACTGTGCTACCAGGGAAGCCTGCAGATGTATTCTTGATGCATTTTTTAGAGAGATGAACTCTACTTCCTGCTACTCCTCTGCCATCTTGATTTCTCTAAGTAACTAACATTTCTCTGCTTTGATACTAAGATTACTAGGCCCTCTGGAGAGCAGTGAATTTACAAGGGATTACATGGTTTGCAGAAACATTTATACTTAAGATACATTTGTTAAAAAAAAAAACTCGCATGAATTAACTAATCTCCACAATGTTCCTGTAGCAGGTCTTTAATCTTTATATCTACGAGTAGTTATTGAGTGCCTTTTGCAAACCAGAAACCAATTATTTCCCCAAACCTTGATGAGACCAAGAGACTTTATATCATTAGCTAGTGAGTCGTTCAAAAAGTGTTGGCTTATTCATGACCAGAGAGTTCCATCCCTTTTGTGGCCTTGTCTGGATTTTATAAAGTGTAGCTGCTTGTTTATTTATAATGGACTTTGAGATCCTTGGACGAGATGTATTACATATGTGTGAAGGATTAGAGGGCAGTTTTTAATAACTACAGGAATAATACTGCTTTGTATTGCTAAACTGTAGATCTTTTCTTCTAAAGATTTAAAGCCCATTATAGGCATAATTTGATTGTTGCTCAATTGCAACAGTATTTTTCCTTCTCTCCCTGTCCAGGCAGATTTTTTTTTATTAAAGATGCCACAATACTTTCTCATGTTATGACCTCTTTGATAAACAGCTCAGGGTATTATAAAAGCAAAGCAGGAGATGTCTCAAATAATTAACGACAGAAGGCTTGCTGATGCTCGGGTGTTAATGTTGCCAGAAAGCTCAGCTATTTGTGGGTTTCTCAGTTCGTTTTTGTACAGATGTGTGTGAGGTTGAGTTTCAGCCATATGCCTGTAACAGCATCAGGAAACATTTTGTCATGCTACTTCCTTGGGTGATCTTTTATGACCAAAAGAAAAAAAAAGTCATATTTCTGTCTTGTGAAATTGAGCTCGAATTCTGGGTAGGTTAGCAGTAATCAGTATATGCCTGAATCACAGCTGCATGGGATGGTTTGTATTACATACCAATGGCAACTACTGCTCTAAATATGGAAATTAAATACCTTAGGTTCAGGCTGATTCAAATCTGTGAGTAGGAAACGTCTGATCTTTCCCAAGATAAGTTTAAAAGTGTGTGGAAGTTTCTCTAGGGCTACAAATCCTGTTCACATTCATATGTATTTCTTTGGGGATGGTCTCTTGAGGTCTCTTGGCAGCCATCTTCTTTAATATGGGGAGAGACTGGGCTCCACAGGAATGCCAAAAAAAGAAAAAGAAAACGGCCTCAGAAGTTTACCAGAGTGTGGTTGATCTAGAAACAAAATCCGACAGTTCCAAGCCTCAAAGGATGAGTATCAAACAATACTTGGCTTCCCTCCCTCCAGGAATAAGACATCCACATTTAACCAGAGTCAGTTCGTAATTTGGAAGCTTCTTACGTTACTGACATTTTCAGATCCTGCACCAAATTTCTCATCCACTTTCCTAATCATAAGTAGTTATGTGTAGTATCCTGGTTGCAGTCTTGATGCTTCTAACATCAGTCCGTCATTCTGGATGTATTTCTTGGAGCCTCTGTAGCCATGGCACAACACTCAAATACACACAAGATGACCAGATCAATCTCACCTAATAAGCTTTCTTAATGTAGCCTGATTAGTGTATATTACAGCTCACTTAAAATTTTAAGGGGTGAACCTGACACGATATCTCAGAAATTATTTACCATTGTCTTGTTAGACAATCTGAGTCTATGACCTTCTAGATACCTAGCTGCCTGTGTTGTGCTCTGTCTTTACCATCTTCACCAACCCTAGAGGTCACAGGCACCTTTGGTGGACACTTTCTGTCATACCTATGACTTCTTGCAAGCACTTGTATTCTCTGCCTGAGGCTTTCTTGGGCCTTAGGGCTCACTCATCCTGGCTTGGGTCAGAGCAGGGGAATCAGGATTGGCCCTCAACC
Organism: Hyperoodon ampullatus; assembly: GCF_949752795.1. Lineage (NCBI taxonomy): Eukaryota > Metazoa > Chordata > Mammalia > Artiodactyla > Ziphiidae > Hyperoodon > Hyperoodon ampullatus. Next base: position 15,794,111 of record NC_136927.1, on the reverse strand, counting down.
ATTGAGGGATGGATATGAACCCAGGCTTCCTCACTGCCTGGGTCAGCCCTGAGCAGTGTTCTGCACAGTGCCTGAGAGGGCGCCTAGTAGGACTGAGCCCTAGAGCTCATAGCAGTCCACTATCCTTAACACACTCCTTCTAATTCTTTCTCTCACCTTCCCAGTCCCTCCCTTGGGATTCCTGCTATCACTTCCCAAATAAACTATCTGCACCCAAATTCTTATATCGGGATCTGGGATCTGGTGTTGAGTTAACCCAAACTAAGGCAGCACTTAATGTAGCAACCCACCAGGGAGCCCGCCTCTGCTCAGTGAGCTACTAAGTGCTTTGGCTCTACTTCTATATAACCCTTGAATTGTTTCCCTCTCCACTTCTAGAATTTAGTTCAAATCCATAGTATCTCAACCGATCACAGTGGCATTTTAAGGGTGTCTCCATTTTAATCTCTCCCCCCATAACCAGTCTTCACAGTGCTGCCAGAGATAACATTCCAAGAGGCACACCTGATCCTGTTACTTCCCAGCCTCAAACCTCCCAATGACTCGAGCCATTCATCACCCAGCCCTTGCTTTTCCATTCCACACCCTTCTTGAGCCCCAGACTGTTGCACATGTTCTGTGGCTGCAGTGTGGGATTTACACTCCACTTTTGTCCACCTGTGAACTTCAGCACAATTTAAAGACAAAATAAACTTTACCTTATCTTTGAAACAGTCTTTGGTGATCACACTCAGTGGTGGCTTCTTCATCCCATCCCTTTACCTTGTACCTATCTCCCCGAGTGCCTTTATCTCTGTTTATCGGTGTGTGAATGTATCAACTTTTCTCACTCCACTGCAAGTTCCTTGAGAGAACTCACCACCTATGATTCCCAGCCACTGGCTTAGCACCAGGCATGAAATCAATGCTTGATCCTGACAGGGACAAGTTTGGCCATTCAGTTTGTCCTCTGGAAGTCTGCTCTGGGAAATATGGCAGGGCTGAAGGTTGGGAGGAGGTTTTTTATTTTCCTGACCCATAAGAACTGCTTAATGAAGAGAGACAAGTTGATGATGATGGGTGCATGACCCAGAGGTTTGGTGGGAGAATGTGATTAAAATAATCACTAAATATTTTGTATCGAAAAAAGTTGTTCTGGTGCTTCATTGTTGAACCTATTTATTTTGCCATGTTGGATTTCTTTGCAATGGATATATTTCTTAGCCCTTGCTGAACACGTAGGAGGACATGGAGGAAACTCCATGTAAATTTGAAGGAAACTCCAGTTCTCTGGGATTTATTTCGTCCCTGTCCCCAGATTGGTTTTGTTAAGACTTGGAGTCAATGAAGTCAAATGGAAGAAAAATTATAAAGTAAAATAAAACAATGTTTAGTTCTGTCTGATCTTGGCTTGGAAGGTACCTGGATTTCTGTTGGTTAGTTATACCTCTATGGGGGAACATGGTATGCAGCAGCCAAAATACCCAGCTCTGTCCTTCTGAGGGAGGACTTGTGGGGAGGATACTGTTTTCCTGGTGCTGGGGCTTGGGTATAGGCATTGGCTCCCTTCCCTGTGAAAATGTCTCCATTCTAGGAGGCAGATTCCCATCTACAGTCCCAGGGAAGGGGTGTGGCAAGCAAATTTCACCAGTTTATACGTGGTCTAGCATAGGGGGGTTGATTCCAGTGTTTTGAAGCTGCTCTCCTTAACTTCAGCATCATCCCCTAGAACTTCCTAGTGTCAGAGCAGTATGGTAGAATGGAGAAAGCATGGTACTTCCTGGCTGTCTCCATGGAGGCTCCATGGTTATCTGTAAGAGTTGAGAAGGAACAGAGTTGCTAAGCAGGGTGGAGGTCAACCATGGTCACCACAGCCACCTCCTAGCTGCATTGGAACACACAGCCACACTCGTGGTGGTGGCTGGGACATGTCTCCTGGGCAGGATAGGAAGCTAGGTGTTCCCAGCCTTCAAGGGGCTGGGAACTTCTTTTTAATTTGGTAGAGCCCTGAGGCCTGTGTGATGGGATATAGGCATACCCTGCAATATAAATAAAGTCACAGGTGTGGGTCTTCCCCAAGGAATGGAGTCAGGAGACACTGACCAAGACCAGGCAGAGAGGAGGTTGGGAAGCCACTGCCTGTGAGCAGGGTGTGGGGGTCCAGTTCCCATGCACAGTGAGTGACCTTGTCTCCTGCTTGAGACCCCAGCAGAGCAGCCCTCACCGACCCAGCCTGAGGTTTCGCTTCCTGGTATTGGTTTCCTCACTCTTTCCATGGGGAGCCTGGGGTGCTGTGTCACTTGTGTGTTTTCTCACCTTGCCCAGGCCTGTCTGAGCTTGAAACGTGGTGAGTCCTGAGCTCCAGGCTGAGATCTTGCCCTCAACCTCTTTGTTCTCTCTCTGCCCTCAAATAGAGTCTATCTTTTAAAAACTAAAGGCAAAGATTAAAAAAAAAACCCATCAATGGTAATAACACTCATGGTTATTTTGTTCTATTTTGAAAAACATCAAAGAATCAAATATTTCCATTTTAACAAAAATAATTATAATAGTTTACATTTTTAAAACATTGTCCATGTGGCTTGGTCTTATGTTAAGCACTTTGTTTCCATAGTTTTGTTTAATCTTCATGACAGTTCTCTAAGGAAGATATGACTATGAACTCCATTTTATAGACAAGGAAACAGAAAAACAGAAATTAAGTCCTTCCCTAAGGTCACACCATGAAGGTGGAAAAGCTGGGCTGGCATTATTCACTCCATGCTTAATAAATGTAAACAGTACAGACCCAGGCTTTTGTAGCATCAGAGAGATACTCATGGTGGAAACAGCAGTACTGCTGGGGGCACATTCTACTTGTTGCAAAGGGCAATGGAGGCAGGTGTCCTTATTTTTATGGGCCTTTTACCTTCTTACCCACATCTGTCTCTTCCTGGGATATTCTCATGCCCACTCCCTCCCACCTTAGATTTCCAAATTGTTTTCATGCCCCTTCCCTCACCTCCACTGGTCCCCCATTTCCTCTCCCACAGAACAATAGCTATCAGAATGACACCACTACCTGTAACAAATCCTTGGTTTTCTCTTCTATGGGAAAGTGTGCCCACATTTATTTTATTTATTCAGGAAAGCCCGAATAAGCAGTTACTATCTTCTAAACCTACACTTCCCAATACAGGAGCCACCAGATCCATGTGGCTGCTGGGCACTAGAAATAGGGGGAGTTGAAAATGAGATGTGCTGTGAGTATAAATTTCGAAGACTTAGTATGAGGGAAAAAAAGAATGTAAGATATCTTGCTAATACTTTGTTAAATATTGACTATAGTTTGAAATGATGGCTTAGGTAAAATACATTATTAAACTTAATTTTGCTGGTGTCTTTTAACATTTTCTAATGAGGTTATTAGAACATTTAAAGTTGCCAATGTGGCTTGCATTAATGTTTCATTTGGACAGCACTGCTGTAAGCCCTATGTTCCATGTTTGGGGTAAAGAAAGGAGAGAGCCACAGCCCCACCCTGAGGGATTTCCCAGGTGTGGGGCATCCGGCCTCCTTTGGCCTCTGGTGCTCATGAAGGATGCAGACCCTGTGGGGGTCCCCGTGGTGAGCTTCTGCATTTTAACAGAAGGCAGACACTTTAATCTAGTGGGAGGGAGTTCAGGCATCAGCACTGGGTTGCAGGATCAACCTGAGCTGTCAGGCCCTGGATGGCAGAGGATGTGCCTTCTTGGCAATTCCCTGGCTCCTAAAGCGGAGTCCTGAGTGATCAGTAGCTTTTCAGTGATTAAACATATTTGGGTCAGAGAGGCCTCTGTCTGGTGTCCCATGAACCTCCTCACATGGGCAGTACCTCCTATTCTTGTTCCTGATGGGTTCTTCTCTCCCCGTTGCCACCAGGTTGTCATCAGGCCTGCCAGTCCCACCTCTTTGTTCTCAAACACCCCTCCATGTCCCAGCCCTAACCAGACCTTCATCACCTCTCATTTAGATTTCATCCAGACTTCCCACCTCCAGGCTAGCACAGGGATTCTCAAACTCCAGCAGGCATCAGATTCCTCTGGAGGACTCCTTAATGCACAGCATGTGGGGCCCCACCCTCAGAACTCAGACTCACCAGGCCTGGGTTGAGTCCTGAGAATGAGAATTTCTAACTAGTTTCCAGGTAATGTAGGTGTTGATGGTCCAGGGGCCACACTTGGAAGATTGCTGCCCTAGCCTAATGATCTTCCCATAATGAAACACAAATCTGATCATGACACTTTTCATAAGACCTGCCTATAGCTGTTGAGAGCCCTCTGGATAAAGTTTAAATACCTTAAGGCCCCCTCCAAGTGCCTTCATGGTCTGTTCCATGGGTACCACCCCAGCTCCATTGATGGGGCCTTTGCTTCCCTCATGGTACCTGCCATTCTCCTGATGGACTAGGCTCTACCTCCCCTCTGGGTGCCCTGCCCACTTCCCCCTTATCCTGCAGGCTGCCCTTTCCAAGCTCCTGTGACTGCCAGCTTCATGCTGGCTTAGGCCAGTTGGAGGTACTTGAAGGAGGTGGGAAGGTGGTGAGAGGAAGGTCTATTCCTTTCTCTTTCTCTACTCTTTGAGCAGCATCTCCAGTAGTGGTTGTGTCTTCTCCATGGACTCAGCTTCTGCCAGATCTCTCGGTCACAGGACACTGGAAACACCACATTTTCCTGAGGTCCCTGCTGTCCTAGGGGCAGATGTGTCTTCCTGCTCTCTCTAGTATCTGGCTGCTTCTGTGGCCCCATTTGGCTTCTTAGCTCTTCTATTATCAATATCCTGCATAAAGTTCTTTCTATGGTAAATGCATTAAGATTATACCACTGATGTCCAATAGAACTTTCTGTCATGATGGAAAAATTTCTTCCTGTATCTGCCTTGTTTAATACGGCAGCCACTAGCCACATTGGCCATTCAGCACTTGAAATACAGCTAGTGCAACTAAGGAACTACAAGTTTAATTTAATTTAATTTAATGTAAATTAGATTTCAATAGTCACATGTGATTAATGGCTACTGCATGGGACAGTATAGGGTTAGACCCCACTTAATATACAGCTGTTGAAATTCAGGAATCTATCCTGAAATTGGCACGGAAATGAATAAAGAGGTTTTCTGTACTCTGTGCTGTAAAATATGGTCTTGCTATCTGCATATCAGCTTCATTACTTTTAAAACTTTTAAATCATTCTCTAAAATGTAGATCTTTTTGGGGGCTGATATTAAAAAAAGAAGAGTAACAGGAACTAAGTAAATTAAAGCAAATTACAGAACAATATGTGTAGTACCATCTGATTGGGTGAAAATAAAAATAAGTGGAAATGTGAGTTCTTATATGAAAATACTTGAAAAGATACACAAAACACTGTTAATGGTGAAAATAGGAGCAAGAAGGAGGTGGAGGAGAACTATTATTTTTCATTTAACACATTGTATGTCTTTCTTTACTGTTTAGTGATCTATCATCTGTATCTCTCTCTCTCTCTCTCATCTACCTATCATCTATCTATCTATCTATCTATCTATCTATCTATCTATCTATCATCTATCTATATTTTTGCCATGAGCATGCATCACTTTTACAATGAAAGCAGCAAAGCAAAGCAAACAAAACAAAACAGCAAGAAATATTATTCCATTTATGTAGAATGGAATATGTACATTTGCACTTTAGATTTTACCAGGATTTAATCATCTTCTTGATGACTTAGTGTTGTCACTATGAATTTCATGTTATGTACTATGATGTAATATGATGTGTTTCAAGAGTAGCTGGGATTTATTTATTTTTAATTTTTTTTTTTTTTTTGTGGTACGCGGGCCTCTCCCTGTTGTGGCCTCTCCCGTTGCGAAGCACAGGCTCCGGATGTGCAGGCTCAGTGGCCATGGCTCAAGGGCCAAGCCACTCCATGGCATGTGGGATCTTCCCGGACCTGGGCACAAACCCGTGTCCCCTGCATCGGCAGGTGGACTCTCAACCACTGTGCTATCAGGGAAGCCCTGGGATTTGTTTTAATCAGGTGTAGTAAGACATGCAGAAATGGAAATGACTGTCATGAAGGAAGAAACTTTTATACTCACAGATCCCTAGAAACAGGTTGCATGGCATGTCATGCAGGGCCACATGGGGAAACACGTGTTGGTCAGGAGGCAGAAGGAATGGAAAACTTGGGCAATAACATTTATTGTAGTTTCTGTGAGAAGGAATGAATGAAGCAGGGTAAATAGTTTTAGGATTGGCTAGTTGGAATAATTTCAGCACGCTCTGGGGCATAGTGCTGTCCCTGATTGCTTGGTACCTGGCCCTGGGGTGATTAGGGCAGGTGGAGAGTGCCCTGAGTGTGAGAGCCTGATCAAGGAGGTGGTTGGGGTTTGGGCTCTGTGTTGATTAGTTTGATATGAATGACATGTTCCCAAGTGAGTTGTCTGCTGCCTCTAGGAATTGACTTGCCCTGGGAGGTCCTGCAAGGTCCTTGGTAGCAAATCACCAGAAACATAGAAAATAAAAAAGTATGATTAATACATATAATGGAGTCTTCAGCAAGGTAGGTAGGACTTAAGTTGAATTACAATCTTTGAGTTCCGTCTGCTTGTCAGGGTTCAGGGATCCTTTCTCCTGCTGTGTGTAGGCTTGTATCTGCCCTGTTTCTTCTCTACTTTATGTTTGTTAGACTTTTATATCAAATAAGAGTATAAAGGCTCTAACTGAGAGCCTACAGTGTTTGCTTTTCTATTAGCCTTCATTATGACATCTCTGGTGGGCTATCAATTTTTGGGAAGAGAGCACCCCTCATCACTGTAAAGATAGATTGTTTCTAAGGACATGGAATATCATCAGAAGCCAAGTGACTGCTCAGTACAGGGATTCATGATAACCTTGATATCCCAAGCCACTGCTGCTTCTCTCTGTGCCAAGCTTGGAAGTCCCTGCCATAGGCCAAGTGCATTGATCTCAACACCCAGCTCTTTAACACATGGGGCCTATATTTCTGCCCAGGGGAAACTTGCTGCAAACAAACGGTGCCCCAAATAGGAACTGTTTATGGCATTCAGGACCTTCCTGATTCTCCAGCCAACCTCAGGAGCACCAAAGCCACGTCCCTCTCCTGGGCTTTCCAGTGTCTTAAAGACTTGGACGTACTATTATATGTCCACCACCAGCTTTTCAGGACCCTGGAAAGTCCATATACTATATTTTTTCTTTGTTCCTTGTCTTAACTGTGTGCTGTACTCTTGAGGTTGTGACTTCTAGATAAATGCAGTTGCTATTTTATAGAACACCCATTTTTGCATGGTTTAGTGCTAAGAATGACATAGTGCTAAGGCAGTGGACATAGCAGCATGATTCTAGTGGCTGCATAACTTGTGCAAGTTACTTAATCTCTCTGTGCCTATTTCTTCAATTATAAAATGGGGATAATAATGGGACCTAGCTCTTAATGTAGCTGTAAAAGTTAAATAATTGAGTTTTTGTAAAGATAGTACATTTATAATTCAAGACAAATATGTGATACTCAATATGTGAAAGCTTGCTGTAAAGAAACTAATAAAATAAGGAATGAGTTTAGTATAGGCTGTAAAAACTTATGTGGGATGTTGAGAATTTCCTCTACTGGAAGATAAATCTCTTAAGTGGAGGCTGTCCCCTAGAGGTTCCTCTCAGGATTTCGCATTGAACCGGGTATGTACTTGAATTGCTGACTCTACTGTGAGCTCAATCTGGTGTCCTCATGCAGTTCTAGAGGAAGACCCAAGCTTTGATAATCTATTCCATGTAGGTACACGAACACAGCTGTCAATCCCATGCTGAGATCAAGTACATAAAGGCCCTGAACATGAAGGAGCACTGGGATGGAGCACCTGCTCTGTGCCAGGCTTCCAGACCCTGCTCTCCTCGCTCCTGGGTATCTTAAAGCTGCCTACTGAACCCAAGCTTAATCTCCCTCCCATAATCTTAGCCTGCAGATTTATTATCTTGGAGATTTTTTCCCCAGTGGAATAAGTATATTGCTTTCTAACTGCATAAGGGGAAAGGAGGATTGACAATATAGCCTTTCTATAGCTAATTATAAACCCTTCTAACATGGGATATTCAAGGAGATTCTTAGCAGACTTATTCATAATTGCCAAACCCTGGAAACAACATAAATACCCATCAAATAAAGAATGGAGAAAAACAAATTGTGGCATATCCAACCAATGGAACACTACTCAGCAATAAAAAGGGACAAACTGACACACACAACAATAAAGATGGAGGTAAAAAAAATATTTTATTGAATAAAAATTGCCAGGCAGAAAAGAGTGTACTGTATGATTCCATTTATATGAAAACTTTTTATAGTGAGAGAAATCAGAACAGAAGTTGCCTCTGTTGGGGGATAGCATAAAGGCAAGGGCAACTGGGGAACTTTCTGGGGTGCAGTAAATGTGCTATGTCTTGACCTGAGTGATGTTTGGATGAATTAAATGGTGAAATTCATTGAACTGTAGTCTCGAGGTTTGTGCATGCTACTGTATGTAAATCATAGCTCAATAAAGTACTATTAGCATATTAAAAACTTTTAGAACAGGGAAAATGTGTTATGAGGGAAATAAAAAAGTATGTTAAAAATGCTTTATCAAATGAGTAGCCTTTAAGAGTAAGAATTCTTATATAATGCATCTGGCTGTATTATAAGCAAGGATTTATTTCAGGGGCTGATTAGCTAAGGACCTTTTGTTCATTGCTCTCTCTTGTTTGGCTGTTGGTCTCCTGATTTCACTGTTTATTGGCACCTTAAGCAGAACATTGGAGGAGAAATTAAAAGGGAGGAAATTTGCAATTGGAAGGCACTGCAGCATCCAGAAATGGACAGAGTTTTAGATGGGTTTACTAAAAGCAGAGCTGGAATGGGGATTCTTGAACAAGTGATTTATGGAGGGAGAAGTCTCAGGCAAACCTCCGAGAGAAGCAAGATGGGGCCCAGGAAGACGCTGGGCAAAGATGTGGGCTGGGTGGGGTCTGGCCTCAGCCAGAGTATGCTGGAGTGTGAATGGCTCCACTGGGTTGTTCTGCCAGAGGTAAGAGGCTTGGGCTTCTGCATCCCTGGGTCTGTCAGTCACTGGGGGGTTGCCCTGTGTGCATGTGTGCTCACATGTACCTACGTGTGGGGCAACCTCTAGGCATTTCCTGTACTTTTCCTGAGACAGGTGCTGTTGTGAGCTGTCAGCAGCCGACACTGACAGCAGCTGGGAGAAGAGGACACTCAGCTGGTCTAGCAGATCTGGGTGTGGCACGGACAGCTCCTGAGGCCATCACAGGCCTGGTGCAGCCGGTGTTGGGGATAAATTGGTGATGCCATTTCAGGTGTTCACAAGGCAAGGGAACTAGAGAACCTACATAGGAGGTCCACAGAGTCCCAGAGTGCTGGGAGAAGATGGCATGGGAAGTGGACTTGCTTTGGAGAAAGGGGGGTATGCTGACACCTGTTTGGAATTTGAAAAGCAACCTCTAAAGAGAAAGCCACATTCTGTATTCCAATTACGGGTGTTCACAATACCCTGTACTTTTTCTTCACTGTATTTATCACAATTGCAATTAAATTCTAATTATTTCTGTGCCTATTTAATGTCAACTCCACAGTACTGTAAAAGCCAGGAGGAGGCTCACAATTCCACAGAAGCACCTCTGTATTTCTCATGCCTAGCACATAGTAGGTGCTCAATAAATATTCATGAAAGAATGAGTGAGTGCATTTAGGAAAATGGAAGGAAGGGGTTCATAGAGGTGATACCTTAGCTCAGTTGTTTTACTTTCCTGTAATACTTTGTCTGCTGCCCACACCAATCCACTCTTTAGTGACCAGTTCATTATCTACCTCTGCCAGATATCTTCTCCCCAATTCACCATGCACAATGTCTTTTAGCACTTATGAATATGTGAAGCTTGTAAACCTTGCTTTCCCAAGTGGTTTTCTGTATTTATCTGTAATCTAACTCGTTACAGAAAGGGTTTGGTTGGAATTATTTGATGGTCAATTTCCTGTCTTGCCTTTGGTTTCTAGGATGTTTCTTTTCTTATGCATTTCCTGTTACCTGCAAAGCACTTCCCCCAACAATTATCACCTATTAAAATCCTTCAAAGACCGATTCATGGGCCATTCCTTTACTGACTGACCCAGTTGGAAATCATCTTTCTCTCCTCTGAATTGTACCACTCTGAGGACACTAACTTTTGCCTCATTGCATGGTAGTTATTCTTGTATATGTCATAGTTCCTCTCCAGTCCTGTTGACTCCTTTACAACAAAACCACATATTGAACGTCTTAGTGCTATATGCACTGTAGATATACAATAAGTGTCTTTTATAATGTTAACATAAATGTATAGATATCAGACAATAAATCAAGACTATATGCTGACTTACAATAATAAGGGTGGAAATTGGACAGGAGGGAAGGTGAATTCTTTAATTTTTTTGAAGTGACTCAAATTCAGTATTTAATCCTTGAAGAAGAGACAGAGGAAGAAGAGAGAAGTAAAGGAAGCAGTGGAGGAAGTATATCTGAGAATCATCTTACTGCAGACTGATTGGGATCAAGAGGGCCCCAGCACAGGACTGCGCATAGCTTCTCCATGATTTTCCTTTTCTTTTCTTGTATTTAGTGGGTGATATATGCCACACTTGGGTGACAGAGACCTTCTCTTGGAACTTCCCCAGTCCCACATTTTAGGGAAATTCTTCCCAGAACTGAGTCATGTAGTCTGTGGTCAGCGAGGCCTAGCCTGTCTTACTGGATTTGGCACAAATGTTGATGATCGCTCCTTCAGCTTTGAAACACGGCTTTACAGTGCCAGCAATTCATATTAAACAAAGCCTGTTTCCTCTATAATGTGCGAGCACTTTCCTGATCACTGTTTAATCAAAACAGATGTTTTTGAAACAGCCTAGAACAGGATATGGAAAATTTGGCCAATAATCAAATATGGGTTCAAAGGGAGACCGTTGATGGCTCCCTTTGAGCTGTGGGTGATGTCTAAAAATAGCACTCTGATATGACACTTTTTCAAGTACTGCTAGAGATTGCTGCTGAATTCTGGAAGCAGCTATCTGATGTCATGAAGATGCTCCTCATGTGAAGGGGGGGGCAGGGTGAGGTGCGGGCTTCCTCCTTGTGGAGGTGAGTCCTGTCAGTGCTGTGCTCTTCCAGGTATACCTTCCCTCTTGTAACCTTCCCATGAGTTAGGAAGCTGAGTCACTTCCTTCAGTGTATAGTTCTAGAAATACAGAGAGCAGGTGTCTTATCTCAAACCTGGTTTATAATGGGGAAACTTAATTTAATGCTTCAAATATTAATTAAATAACTGTGTTAACTTGCTAAGGTGCTGGATCCAAAGATATATAAATAAAGCAAAGTGGTGAAGCAGAGAATTTATTAGTAGAATTATAGAATTAGATGGGATTTTAGTAATTAGCTATTACAAAATCCTCATTATAATAATGGTGGGGAGGGAAAGAAGGACAAAGAAAACTAACTTTTATTATGTTATGATTATGTGTCAGGCGTGTATATTATGTTATTTACTTCTCCCAAAAACTCTGTGTGGGAGAAGGTGGGAAGGAATATGTGAAAAAAATTTTTTTTAATTTGGGTACAATGGAGACATTGTACATTTGAGTAATTTGAATTCTCACAAAATTCCTGTAAGACAGATGATATATTTTACATTTAAGAGGAAAATGAAACTCAGACACATTAAACACCATTACTGGGAATTGGCTGAACTGGGATTTGAACTGGGCAGTCCATAATCAATGTGTTTTCTCTCTCTTGATCCATATATTTCAGATAAGACACAAAAGTGTAGGGGGATGACATGTTTCAAACAAGCTTTCTGATCCATGGCTCAGTTGTCTTTCTCTCAATTCACAATGACTCTGTCCACAACGAGGGACTAGGCGGAAGCAGGCACGCTGGGCCCCAGTTCAATTCTTCTTCCCAGATTATGTGCCCTTAGTCAGCAAATTTAATCCCATTTTTTTCCCATGACAACAAATCCCAGAGACCAACAAACATCATTTCTTTTTAAGGTGTTTCCAAAGTTGCTGATGAGGTTATTTGGAATATTCTTGTTTGCTTAACCCTTTGTGGATTTATGAAAATTTAATCCATTCTTTTCTAAAGAGCTTGCGTTATCAGAAATCTGTTTCCAGCCCCCCACTATGTGTCTCTGGTCTTTCTTCTTCTTAGTGTCTACTTTGGGTCCTTCTGGTTGGAGTTGGAATAATTCCCTCATTCTCTTTTCAGAGCTGTTGGAAAAGAGGCAATAGTTATTCTCTGAAAAACACCCATTGGATATTTGGAGGTAGTTAGAGAATCCTCTTTCAGCTTTTATTAGCATGAACTTTTCCCTTACAGCTAACTCTTTAGAATGGAAAAATCAAATAAGTTGAGACATGCTCTTATGGATGGTGGAGGGTGTGCAGAGCAGGGAGAGGATATGGAGGTTTCTCCATCTGTGTTTGAGCACAGGGGATCCCAAATGTGCTTGGGTGGAACCTACACTTTGGTGGAGATGAAAGCTGAAAGACTTCATGGCACTGTGTGAGTCTCAGATGGTACCCTGGTCAGTCCAAGAAAGAAGCAAATTAGTCCAATGACAACTGTTAGGGAACCAATACACTTATTTGCCACAACCAAGCATATTAATCTGGATTCTTGCCTCTAATTACAAGACAATGTGGTCAGTGGAATTAACACTGGCTTGAGACTCAGCACACCTGGTAACTAATTGTGTAACCAAGGGAAAGCCTCTTCATCTCTCTCATCTTTACTTTCCCTGGGGTGGCATAAAGAATTGGAGTAGCAATCCCCATGTGCTTACCCAGATCAGACAATCTATATTTTGGAAAACTTTCTAGGAGGGGCACAGCATTGCTGCTATCTCCCTATATCTTGGATAAGCACAAAAGTGATATGTTACTTCATGTGTTGGTGGGGGAAATGACTGGTATTTTATTGGAAAATTTGCCAGAAGAAGACAACATGTTGTATTGAACCAAGAATTAGGTGGCCTGGGATTGAATTCTGGCTTTGCCATTAACTTCCTGGGTGACTTTGAGCTTAAATTTCCTCATTACTTAAGTGACAATTCAAATTCAATGATCTCTCGAATGCCTACTGTTGGTGCCTCTATGTGCTAGTCATTGAGCTAAGAACAGAAACAACAGGATATGAGTCCTGATTCTGGAAGCTCACAGTTTGTTTGGAAAGGAGTAAATAAGCCATTGCAGTGTTTAGGTTAAGCACTATCATAGAAGTATATTCAGATGTTATCCAAAAGAGGAGATAAAAAGTCGTATGGAGTAGGAAAAAGGACAGAGAAGACTACAGAGGTCACATTTGGTCTTAGTGCTCTCAAGATAAGAGAATTGAGGGGAAGGACATTCCAGGCAGAGGAATGAGCAAAGATAGGAAAGGACAAGGACATCTGGAGGCAATGGCCCTGGGGCGGTAACAGAGGATGAGTGAAGGAGGCAAGGGGAGAGAGTGGCAGGGCTAGAACTGAAGTCACACCATTCTGCAGTGGACATCTATGCCTTGCTAAGGAATGTGAACTCTTTTCTGCATGCATTGAGGATTCACTGATAGATTTTAAGGCTGTGGTAGGACGTGATTTGTGTATTATGGAGGAGAAAATGGAGACAAGGGAAAGAAGGGAAGCAAATTAATTAGAAGCTCTTGCAAATATCTAAGGAAGAGGCGGTGGGTGAGAACCTGAAACAAAAGCCTTAGCAGAGCAAATGAAGGAGTAAGCTTCAGGCTAGGACTTGTAACTGGAATCAGAATGGGCTACATAATTTGTGGAGCCTGGTGCAAAACAAAATCAAGGAGCTCTTTCTTAAAACAATAATTTCAAGATGGTGACAACAGAGCATCAAACCAGGTGTGGGCCCTTCTAAACATGGGGCCTTGTGTGGTTGCATTGGTCTCATGCCCCTGAAGTTGACCCTGAGCAGAGGAGTCCTTACTTTGTTTCCTTCTAGGTGTGCTGTGATCATAGCTGGGAAGACTGTTTACAATTGTTTATAATTTACAAGATTATACATTTTGGGGAGAGTGTCCATTTTGCAGGTCATTTCATTCTGTGTCCTCTGCCATTTGTTTAGATTTTTATCTTATGTAATCTTCTTTTGAGTTGTCATACTAGGAGATAAGCCAGGCTGACTAGGATCTCCCACAAGTTTCCTGGAGGAAAGGTGTTCCTAAGTCATACAGCAGAGCTAGATTTTCTTATCTAGACAGCTGAGAAAGGAGAGAACAAGATAATGGAATAATTTTAAAATAGGACTTAGGATAAGGTGATATAAAACTGGGGTTATTTAATCTGGAGGAGATAGAGGAAGACTTTATTATGGTATTTGTATTAGTCAGTGATGCCATAGCAATGCTGTGTGACAAATCAAACCATCCCTAAACTCAGTTATATACAACAGCTGTTTATTCTTGTGCTCATGGGTCTGCAGGGAAACTGTGATTTGGTTGGTCTGAAGTGGACTCAGGTGAGTTACTCTAACACGGTCTTATTTTATTTTATTTTATTTTTTGGCTGCATTGGGTCTTCGTTGCTGCATGGGGACTTTTCTCTAGTTGTGGTGAGTGGGGTCTACTCTTTGCTGCAGTGTGCAGGCTTCTCATTGCAGTGGCTTCTCCTGTTGCTCTAAGCATGCGGGCTTCAGTAATTGTGGCTCACGGGCTCCAGAGTGCACGCTCAGTAGTTGTGGTTCACAGGCTTGGTTGCTGTGCGGCACATGAGATCTTTCTGGACCAGGGATCGAACCCATGTCCCCTGCATTGACAGGCAGATTCTTAACCACTGCACCACCAGGGAAGTCCCCTCTACCATGGTCTTAGATCCATGCTGGGCGTTGGGTTCAGGTCTGCTCTATATGTATTTTTTTCTGAGGGCTCAGGCTAAAGCAGTGGTATCTATCCAGGGTGAGTTCTTCCCACAGCTGTCCCAGGAGTGTAGGAGGCCAAGACAAACTAGGAGCTTACCTAAGGCCTGTATTTGTGTCACATCTGTTAACATCCCATTGGACAAGGCAAGTTATATGGCAAACAAATGTCATTGGGGCAGAGGAGTAAACTTCACCCACAGAGGAAGGAGAAAGGGAATGAATATTTGCTGAATAAGCCAGACTCTCACAGGATTCAAGAATTAGCATTTTCTTTACACAGGCTGTTAAGGCTTGTTGCTGGATAGTTACACTGAGGATAATACTGAAAGGAAGGGGGCATGAAGGGCCTTGGTTATTTATACAATCCTTCCGACAGGAAGGATTGCTGTTTGGTAGAGGGCAGGGGTTTCTGAAGATTTTAAAGGTAGCTTCATTCTTCATCTGAGGAGACTGTTGGGTGAGAGCCTATTGGGAGGAAGGACAAGGTTGGAGGTGAGTTACATGATCTTTCCAGGTTCCTTCAAGTTGCAGGACTACATGGATTAATAGTGGCCTCAAGTAGCAACATCACAGGATGTATGCTTCCTTTGGTTCTCAGATGGAGGAGACACCTTCTCCCGGCTTCTCAACAGACTTGAGGCTTACTGTCTTTTTTCTCACGAATCAAAAGAGAAGACTCTATTTTTAATTTGATAGGTGTCATTTTCCCAATCAAATAATCCAATGTAATTTTTAGGTGAAGTTTTTGTTTGTTTTTGTTTTGATTGATAGTTTCTAGTTTTTGGAAGAATTTGCTTAATGGTTTGGAGGGATTTTTGCATGGTGTATTTAACATTTTCCTTTGGGATTTAATACCCACAAACTTTTCAGAATCAAGAAAAGTTGATTTCTTCAAATCAAGAAGCAGTTTAGGTCTTTGAAAATATGCTTCTGGGTTGTAACTGACACTGCAAAAGGCTGATGTTGAAATAATGTGGGCTAAAAGTGGTACGCCGACTGGTATGTGTAGGAAGGATGATGGAGTTAGAAAATCTCTACTTTGCAACATTTGTAATAACATTTGCATCATTATTAATAATTAATTCAGGAAAAAATCATCAATGCATCCTAGTGGTTGAAATTTGATGAGGAATAGGATATGTTCATAGTCTCAAAGTATCTCTCCACAAATATTTATTGCTTATGAAGGGAAAAAGTTGGCAGGTACCATTTCATACCAAGTGATCAAAGTTAGCTTCGCCAACATCATGTCTGTCTTAATGTGATAAACTGAGAAGAGAACATCTGTCCTGTGGTAGGAGAAGGCAAAAGAGCAATAACCCCAAATGGACAACATTCTATAAAAGAGGTGGTCTGGACTCTTTAAAAATTTCCAGGTCATGTAAGGTAAAGAAAGGCTGAAGAACTATTCCAGAATAAAGGAGACTGAAGTGAAAGGTAGGAATCTGGTTTGGATCCTGGACTGTGACAAAAAAGATAGCTGTAAAGACATTATTAGCATTATTGGCGAACTCTGAATGTTGACTGTGGATTAAATAGTAGAATTACACTAATGCCAAATTGCATAGATTTTGGTAATTGTACTGTGGTTAATGTAAGAAAATGTTCTTTTAAGAAATACACACTGGGGACTTCCTTGGTGGTCCAGCAGTTAAGACTCCCTGCTCCCAATGCAGGGGGCCAGGGTTCGATCCCCGGTCAGGGAACTAGATCCTGCATGCCGCAACTAAGATTCCCACATGCCACAACTAAAGATCCTGCATGCCGCAACTAAGCCCAGCACAGCCAAATAAATAAATAAATAAACATTTTTTAAAAAAGAATACACACTGATGTATTTAGGAGTAAAGGAGCATGATGTCTGCTATGTATTCTCAAATGGGTTGGAAAAAATTATATATATGGAGAGAGTGACAAAACTAATGGAACAAAATTTTTACAGTTTGTCCCATTGTGGAGCTGGGTAAAGGACACATGGGTGTATTGGTATTCTGGCAACTTCTCCGGATGGTTAAAATTATATCAAATTAAAAATTGTCCCCCAAACACCATAAACACACACACACACACACACAAAAACCCAACTCCAAAATGTAATGGTACAAAATAGAAATGTTATTGATAGTATAATTATACAATATTGTATTACCACGAAACCAAAGCTGTACATACAGCTAAACAGGTTTTAAACAGCTAAACCTGATTGATGAAAGCAGGGAAAAATCCCCTCTAGGTTTAGCAATAAAAATCTTGTGCGCCTGGACATGACTAACTTAGAAGTTCTCAGTGTTCTTCCCAGTTTTATGTCCTAGTTCAGTTACACCTCACTGTTGAAAATGGAAAATGGAAAAAGTGTATTTCTTTTTAGCTGTGGCGAAGAGAAACTGGCTTTTACCTGAAAAGCATCTGAGACTCACAGGAAGAATAAAAGGGTAGAGAAGGAAAACATATTTCCTACTTGGCATTTCTTAGTCTCACATTGAGAGAAGAATAGCATAATCTATTGTGGTTGAGGTTGTAGAAATTAGACAAGAAATTTTGTTGTAATGTAGGGGCATCGATTTGAAGGGTTTGGTAGCAGTGGAAAAAGTCAAAACAAAAGAATTAATTCCATTGGAAATTGTTTCTTGGACCAGATCCTGTGGAGTGAGCCACGAGGAAGGACAAGGCAGTGGAGAGTTGGACCATTTCACCAGGAACATTCAGCTAAAGACTTGGATTCTCTCACTTCTCTCTTGCTTGGGATCCCATGTCACCTTTTCTTCAAATCCAGGCAAAACAAGATACAATGATACCACCAGGCCTCATGTTTGTGATTATTTTGCCTGTGTTTTAAAGTCAGTTCTTTCCCCAAAGTTGTGTATTCTCCAAGGACTTCCCTGATCTATCTCACTCCCGGCAGATGTTGGCAACGACTTTGATAGATGTTTCAAAATACTCAATAACTTACTCCTTGCCTGCTTTTATTTCCCATTCTTTGATGTGTAATGTGTAATGTATGGGCTGTATATGTTTGTTTTGCCAGTGGTGGAAACATATTAGCTAACTGTTACTAAAAGCAGTTAAATATACGAGCTTTATTTGGAAGAAAATGCTGTTTCCCTAGATCTCCGCTTTTATTTTTTAGTGCTTAAACAGGGTTGTCATCTTTGAGGAAGCAGTAGGTGGAGCTACAGGCTTTTTGTCACGAAAGAATTCTTTCAGTAGCTGCCCTTTGCTGGAATAATCTGAACAAGCACATATTTCCAAAAATAACAGAGGCATTTCCAAGTATTCCAGAAATATATGCAAGACTATTTAGTCATTCATAATCACCGCTTTGCAAGTACTAGAGAGATTCTGTAGAAAATATTTCAGAAGCAGAAAGATTCACAGAATTCTTTGTATTCTTAGACAAGAGATTCTTTAAAAAAAAATGAATTCAAGAAGGAGGGAGAGGCCCTTATTCTGTGCAATCATTTACAATTTTTTTTTTCCAGGTGGTGAAAGGACCGAGAGGGGTAACCAGGGGCGGAAAAAAGTCTTTTCCATTTGCGTCAGAACTCTGAGGAGCTCTTCACTCCCCACTCAATGAACTTTTTTGAGGCTTTAAGCTGTGGTTTCAATTTTCTCTGAATTACAGAGGGTGGCCTGGGTTAAGTGATTCTGAGGAGGCCAGAGGGCACTTGTAACTGGTCACCTCAAGGGTCATTCCTCTCATTGGGTACCCTGATGTTCCTGACCATTTCACTGGGATAGAATTAAAAAACAGCTTTCCATCACTGTGGAAAAGGTAGATTCTTTTCACGTAAAAATCACAAGTTCTGAGAAATGCCCTAATGGTTTCATATGTGTGTGTGTGTGTATATATATATATATATATGTATCTTATTATATGTACTGTTGGTTCTCTCTCTCTCTGTAAAAAAAAAAAAAAATATATATATATATATATATACACACACACATATATGTATATATACATATAATTTTTGGGAATATCTCTCTGAGAAGGTGATAAAAGAAATGGATCCTAACTCCAGAATAAACACATATAAATAAAATTTCCCATATAATTTATATAAATACATCTAAGTATATATGTTTACATATATGGAGATGAGAGAGAGAGAGAGATTTATGTTAAGGAATTGGCTCATGTGACTGTGGGGTTTGTCAAGTCCAGGATTCGCAGGACAGGCTAGCTGGCTGGAAACTCTGGCATGATTTTTACATTACAGTCTTGGGGCAGAATATAGTCTTCTCTGGGAAACCTCAGTCTTTACTCTTAAAGTCTTCAATTGATTGGATGAGACCCACCCACATGATGAAGGGTCATCTGCTTTACTCAAAGTCTACTGGTTATGAATGTTAGTCACATGTACAAACACCTTGACAGCAACATCTAGATTAGTGTTTGACAAATGAATTGGGCACCATAGCCTGGCCATATTGATAGATGAAAATAACTAGTACAGGTCCAATTGCTATGATCTGATCTCAGGAGCTCCACAAAGAAATGATGAAAAATACTTTCAAGCACACCATTGCCCTAGGTGTTGTGTGAAGAGAAGGCCACTGGATGCTTGTGATGGCAGCGCTAGGCTGCTAGCTCCATCCTCTCCCTAGAGACAGTAAATTATGACACAAAATAGTGATGAGACAGAAAGGGAGACATTGCTAGGATTTGATGGATAAAAGGTTGCAAACACCAGGCTTTTCTGCTTTCAGCTCTTCCAGATGCTGTGGTGATGATGACTTGTAGATGGGGGGAGAGTAGCCCTGATGCCTTGTGACAGTGGAACAGACTTAGCGACTGTGGAAGCCAGCTGCTTCCTTTATGTTGTGTTCTTCACAACAAATACAACAAACCTCTGATTTATAGATGAGGAAAGAGGCTCAGAAAGGTTCATTGATTCATCGAATGCTGAGCAGCTCTGTATGCTGGGCAGTGCTCTGGGTGCTGGGAATAAACACCAGTGTGATTAAAACAGACACATTTCTCTCATTCATCGAACATTCTAATGGGTGTGACAGAAAATAAAAGAAGTAAGTAGATGAATAAAAAGTGCAAGTTGTGGTAAATGATGGGAAGGAAACTAACAAGTGGACTGAGATAGCATTTACTGGGGAGATGGTGGGAAACCTACTTTAGGTGTTTCATAAGGAAGTCTTCTATGAGGTGGTGACATGTAATCTGAGACTTAAACCTAATGGATGGGCTAAACCCTCCACTGATAAGGGCTAGAGCTGGGATGCATACACAGGTGTTTTGGACCAATCTATTAATCTTTAGCTTAGCTTAGAAGTTGTGTCAGCCAAAAAAGACCTGACATTCCTTTTCAAAATTGAGGGAGAATTGTGAATGTGTACTCAAGAGCAGGTATGCACATGCAAATGAATATATGTTTCTGAATCCCCAGAAGGAAATGTTAGGTCATCTTAGGCAACCCCAGCTAGACTGTTTCCATCACTTCTGTTCGGCACACCTTCCTCTCTGTAGCCTGGGTTTTTCATGCTGTACCTGACATATTCTTTCTTTTGCTTTGTTCCTGGTTCAGGTGGACAGACACTCTGGTTGTTGCCTTTTGTATAAGAGATGCTTGTCATGCTCTCACTTGGATTAATATATCATGTTTTTTTAACGAACCTATCCTTCTGGATTTTATTCTCTGATTATTTAATTACCTTCTAGGCTCTACATAGGTTGTGTGAATTGTCCTTGGGACAACCCCAGAACAT
Source organism: Hyperoodon ampullatus (assembly GCF_949752795.1). Lineage (NCBI taxonomy): Eukaryota > Metazoa > Chordata > Mammalia > Artiodactyla > Ziphiidae > Hyperoodon > Hyperoodon ampullatus. The sequence goes on along the minus strand of NC_136927.1, from coordinate 15,773,448 downwards.
TCACATGGAGACATTATAGATTGATATGATCACAGTGACACAATGACATTGATGTGATCATGATCACAATGACAAACAATATATTGGCAGGTGGTAGTAAAGAATCTAGAATGGTCTAGGGGATGCTTTCTCTACTTTGCACAAAGCAGCCTTACTAGGTAGATGTGGCTGCATGTCTGTCTGTCTTACTTATCAATCTTCTTTCTTTCCAATCCAAAGACACTTAAGAAGATAAAAAGTGAGTTTATGAATCTTTTTCTCCCCTTAGCACTGTGAAGGTATAGGGAGCATATCTTACAGAAAGGCATTGTCCGTTTTCCTTCTTTTACTGCTAATGACACTGGTTTTTCATTTGGTGTCCAGAACCTCTTGAAATTATATGTGACATATTGTATATGGTGGTTTAGTAGTTATTTGTGTTACCCATTCTAGGCAATAAGCTTACTATTATTAATAATAACATGAACAAATGACACTTGGAAAGTACTCTCACCAGAGGGAGAGATCGGTACATTAAACAGAAAGAGAGATGTCAGGTCAGAGAGTCAGTGATGGGAAGAGAAGGCATTGGACAGGTGGTTGCTGTAGGTGCTTCTTAAAAATTCAAACTTTATGTAGAGTTCAGTGAGCCAGGGAATTTCCAGGTCTCTAAAAGCCCAAGTAGAAAATTTTAGCTAGGATAAAATTTTAATCTGAGGGTGGGATTATAAGAAATTTTGAATCCTGGGAATGTGGTTTAGTCAAATCACAGCTGTTCCACTTATTAGCTTTTTAACTTTGGTCAAGTTATTAACCTCCTCAAGCCTCAGTTCCAACATCTATAAAATGGTGATAATAATAGTTCTTATCTCATAAGGTTGTTGTGAGGATTAAATGACATAATTCACATAAAGCATTTGGTATATTACTTGGCACTTAATAAATAGTAGCTATTCATGTTACATGTTTCTGTAATGGTTGAAGTTTTTGAAATAAGTATGTATTATTTTTATAATCCTAAAAATGAAGATTAGAAAATCAAAAAGTTAAGACTAGATTGCTTTAAATTTGTTTTTCATATTTTTTATTCTAGAAGAGAGTGTTTTTCATCTTGAAGCATTCTTCATATTGCAGAGGAAATAATTCTGAACAATTATTTGAAATAGTAAAGGTAGTAAGCCTAAAAAAAAGAGTTAAGTTGCTTTTACAAATTGAATAGATTAGTTTTGTGGTTTGTAAGTTATACCAAGATCAAGCTTTTTTGTGAAAACTTCAAAATGTGAAGTTCAAATTATATTTAGGGAACTGTGAACCATCTTATTTGTTTAGAGAAACATGCTAATTGAAAGAGGACTTGCATATAAAGCTGGAAAGAGAAGTTGAGCTGGAAGGGCTTTGCTTGCTTAAGTGGAGAGGTGTGAATTCTTGTCGAGCAACTGGAAAGCCAGCAAAGGTTTTGGAGGAGGGTGATTCAACCAGAGTGTGGGGATGTCTGCTTTCACTGCATGTATAAGTTGAATTGGATGAGGTGATGTCAAAGCCAGCATGGACAGTTGCAACTGATTAGGCAAGAGGAAAGCAGAGTTTGAGTGAGGAGCCTCTGAAAAGTTATAGCTGACACTTGGGAAAACTTTGGATGGGGGTCAAAGGAGAGGAAAGCATGGAATTTGCTGTCATTAACAGAGAGTGAATTCTAGCCAGGCTGAGAGTGGCTTTGGAGATACTGTGTTCATTAGGACATGCTTGAGAGAACGAACACCCAGGTAGAGGCCCTAGACCACTGGAAAGAGCTCAGAAGGGACATCAAGGCTGGTGATAGAGCTTGATGTCTTCAGAGAGGTGCTGTTTGAAGTCATAGGATGGAATGGATTTCCTAAAACCTTGGGAAATGCTGCATTCGGAGAGGAAGGAGGTGGACAAGGAATCAGTGGAGATTGAGGAGGAGCAGTGGGAGAAATAAGAAAGAAAGGTGGGGAAGAGTCACAGAGGACAGGCCGGAGGGCATTTCTCCAATGAATGGGTAACCTGACAATGACCAGCTCATTAGTCATAGCCAAGAGAACAATTTCAATGGAGAGGTTAGGAAATAAGGCAGCTGAAATAAGTAGAGAGAGTGGATGTGATGAAGAGCAGCCAGGAAACAAGACAACTAATGGTGCAGGGAGTAAGGGAATTAAGCTTCAGGTAAGGCTGGATCAAAGAAATGCTGGGATTAGGGAAAGGAAACAAATTACCAGGAAGAGAGGATAATTAGTAGAGCAATATTCCAGATTCTAAGGTGCCCATAACTGCTAAATAATATTGCCTTTCTCAAGTGTTTGAGACCTATCTCCTATTTATCTTGTTATATCTTTCTGTCACTGCTTATCTCAAATTTACTGTCTTTTCACTCTGACCTATTATCATGTTCTCCATGAAACCTCCTACAGATATTTTCCATGTATATTTAATACCTCTTTTTTTCTGAACATCTATTGCATGAGTTGGTTTTCATTTACTTTCATTACTTTCTCAAGTGTTTCAGTTGTGTTTTTTTTAACCTAATTTCTACCTCCCTAAATATTAAAAATGTTTCTGATAACTTTAAATCATCCACACTCCTGGACACATATCCATCATGCCTATATTGACTGACAAATTATTTAGAACGTTTACATCTTGACTGCTTCAAAATTTGGAGGGATGATCTGACACTCCAATTTGACCTTATTCTTGTTTCTAGGACTGACAATAGATTGACCTTTCAATTATTTTTCCAATAAGCATGTCATTTCAAATGATATACAGCATTTAACATTACCTTTCACATGCAGTTGGTGATCACTAAATGTCTATTGATTGGTTGAAATGGTCATTTTTGTTTAGATGAATGGGCTTGATTTTATACTATGCATCTTGCAATGGCTGACACATTCCTGGATTTAATCACTTAAAATAATTTCAGCTAGTAAAATCTTGAATTTATTCCTAAGCCTTTGCAGCAAGTTGGCAACTTGAATTTTCTTCTTGTTTTTTAAAAGTAGGCATATGCAGCAGGCTTTACTAAGGCTTGCTACCATCTGGTTCTCCTTTCCTCCCTGGGCATACAGTAGACTATGTTTCCAGCCCCTTTGCAATTAGGCAGGGCCATGTAACTTGCTCTGGCCAATAAAATATAAGCATAAGTGAAGTATATTGCTTTCAGACCCTCTAAATTCTCCTGTTTCTCTTTTCCTCTTTCTGATCATGGATACACCTTCATGTTATGATGACTTTGCCTCATAAATCAAAGCAGAATGGTTGGCTGAGGCATCATATGGAAGATGATTGTCCTGGAAGGTCACCTGGACTTGAGTTTTATTTTGTTTGAATGATAAAGTTTTTGGTGTGAAAAGCCACTGGGAATTTTTTTTGGTTTTGTTATTGCAGCATGACCTACCTTATCTTGACTATTACTATTAAAAGCTAATGATGTGCAAAATAGATTGGTAGGCAATGGGGAACTGTCCGGGAATTAGGAAGTTGTTAAACAGCAAGCAATGGTTGTGTAAGTACAATCCCCTCTCTCAAGGAGCTTTACCTCCCCCAGGAGAAATAAAGTAAATACTGTAACTAAATGCAAATACAGAAGAATGAGGTAAAACACACACAACTAACTCTAACAACCTAAAGGTCTACCTGCTTGTTGAGGATATGTGCTTATAAGTGTTTATTTAACACAACGGTGAAGAGCTTAAGGTAAGGGGTGGGTAGGTTTTTGTAGACACTTGAGTCAGGTTTTCTGGAAGGGTTTCCTGAAAAAATCTGCCCTAAGTTGAGGGGAAAGGATGTAACCTGAAAAAAATAATTTCATGACATAGTTTTAAGGCAGTAGAAGACAAAATATGTACTATCTTTCTATATAAAGAAAAAATCACGTCATTAGGATATAAAAAAGAATGATTGAAGATAATTGGACTGAAGGAAGAAATAAAGATAGAAAAATTGTCTAGCAGGGATAAGAGGGATGAGCAGTTTGCCTGGTGGCCAAGGCAAAGAGAGAAATACCATCAGTCATCAAGAATGACAGTGTCCATAATATAAGAAACAAGGCAGTTGTTTGGAAAAGAAGAGCCATTCCTGTCCACTAGGTCTGATGGAAATTCTTAACATGGTTCTGCAAAATTAGGGGAGTGTGATTTAGGGACTGTAAAGAGGAAGAAAAACATCTCAGCAGTACAAGCAGCTAGAAGAAGCTGAGAGCTACCATCCAAACAAAAATAAACCATAAAAGCTGAGAAATCATGCATATGCCTTATTCTTTAACCTGAAAATCACCATGTGAGGGAATCCATGATTTAATATTTCAAGTATATCATGAGAAGTACAAGAAAATTTGGGGGAGGTAGTTTCTAGATACTGCATTGGCTATACAAAGCCATGTGGTGTTTTCTTTGGGAAAAAGTGTTTGAGTTTTATGACTGTTTCACTGTGGGTTTGTATGAATATATTGAGTAACTTTTGGTAACTTTGAAAGAGTTCCATTGCAATACCTGATACTTTTGCTTTAAAAACTCTCTAACCTTAAGAAAGATATGCCAGTAGTAATCAAAGTATTTTTCATTAAGAACTAATAGACAGCTGTGGTAGATATTCTCAAAGGATTGACAGTTCACAGAGATGGTGAGATAATTTTATAGTTGGACCAAATGACCAGAGAGCTCTTTTATAGCTACTTAAATAAGTTAATATTGATTTTATGATGTTTTTTCTATTATTTTATAAGGAAAAGTAGTGAGAATATGAGGTGTTGGAGTCTGTTGCCCACTTTTACGAACTGGCCTCCTTGCTTATTTTATTAACCATTTCCTGCTTTCCAAGGTAACTGGATAGACTGTTCATGGGCTGAGCACTAGGTCAGGAAACAAGTTTTCTTTTTCTTTTCTTTTTTTCGAAAAAAAAAGGAGAGACAAAAAAAAAGCTAACAGACTTGAGACCCTAGCATCTATTTCTACATAATTTTGTCTTGAATTTGGATTATTTTGTTTATCTGTTAACAGAGCCAGATCTAAACGCTAATTGGGGGTCTCTCAGGCAAGTCTCAAACCATTTATATAAAGTCATTTTTTGCCTGTATTGTACCCAGAACATTCTCAGTTATTGCTCTCAGAATGTTGCCTAAACACATGACCCACAAAAAACTGTGACTGTGGCCCAGTTAATGCTGCTGTGTAAATCTCCTTTTATGCATATCCTTGGGGAAAACTATGACCTGATTTAGCCATTGGCTTAACTACCTTTACTTCCATAATTTTCTTAAGAGTCTCCTTTTAAAAATTTTTCTGTTTTAGTTATACATCTCTTGAAATCAGGTTCCGATCGCCTGAAAACATGAGGCAATTGGCACCATTATTGCTTAGATTCCTGTGGCCCAGGTATCAATTTCCTCCAGATTTCAAGATCTCAGGCCATGGTATCAGTTAATCTAATTTGTACTATATCCTTTAACAGGGTTTCCCACAGATGGTCTTGGCCTGACAGATGTTTGGGTGAGACAAGGACAGGCCTCTGAAATGGAGGGTAAGGGTCTTGGTCTTCTGAAATTCACTTAATTCTTAGGAACTGAGCTTCAGTGAAGGTAGATGGACCCAGACTGCTTTGCTGTCTAATATTGGGCATTCCTAAAACATTTTTTCTTTTTCATTTAGAACTTGAAAGTTCTTAAAAAAAATCATCTCCGTTGGGAAATTTTAGCTAAAGAAATTTTATTTTTAGGTTTTGCATTCAACATGTCTTTTTTTGGCAAAGCAAATAACATTTCATCAGTCAGGAGGGCATAGCGTTTACCCTTGGATGTTCAGTGATTGCATTTCCAACTGTAAGGCTGATGCCATGTGGGGCATATTTCAGATGGAGGGAGTGGACTGTGGCATCTTGGTATGACATCAACAGGCCCACCCTCCCCAACCTCCTTTGTGAGACTGAGACCAGACTATAGAAGGAGACCCATGTACTCCATGTAGGAATATTTAAAAGTTAGAAATCAAGCTAACAAATCATTAAAGATAAATATAATTTTGCTTCCTGTCTTGAGGTTTAAATTTAGGATTCTTAAAATCCTTGGATTCTCTGTTTAATTGTGCTACTTGGGGAGAGTTGACCTTAGCCCTGGGCCTCAGGCTTCAGCCTGCAGCTCTTTTCTCCCCACCTCCAGCTCCGGCACCAGCAGAGGCCTCTCACATGCATGCCAATGTATATGCCACAGAAACAGCTGCCCCGTGGCCATATCTTGGGCCTAGAGGGGCATGTAAAGGTCACATATTCTGCCCTCAGGAGGATGGGCTTGGGGAACTGGCCAGTGAAGGCCCTGGAAGGGGGCTCAGGAGATTCTCGGGCCATGGGTCCCGGGTGTAGTTTAGAAAGAAGGTATATTAGATTGCTAAGACATCTTTAACAAAGTACCACAAACTGGGTAGCGTTAACAACAACAGTGTATTATCTCAGAGTTCTGGAGGCTAGAGGTCTGAGGTCAAGGTGTCAGCAAGGTTTGGTTTTATCTGAGGACTGTGAGAGAGAATCTATTCCATCCCTCACCCCTGGCTTCTGGGGGTTTGCTGGAAATCTTTGGCATTTCTTAGCTTGTAGATACATCACCTTGATCTCTGCCTTCATCTTCACATGGCATTCTCTCTGTGCTCGTGTCTGTGTCCAAATATCCCTTTTACAAGAACACCAGTCACATTTGATTAGGGCCCACCCTAATGACCTCATACTAATTTGATTATATCCTAACTTGAGAAAACTCTATTTCCAAATAAGATCACATTCTCGGGTGTGGGGGGTAAGGACTTCAACGTGTGAATTTTGGGGGGAAGTTTTTCAATCTATGACAGAGGGCAAGTGTGGACTCCTGTGGGCACTTCCTCTTGGCCTCATGGATTCTATCGTATTGATAAAGTTGTTGCCGGGCAGGATGTAGCATGGACCCCTCTAAGGGAAATGCTAGGCATAATTTCTTTCCTTATCACCAATATCTCTGCAGTCTTTGACATGGAGGATCTAATAGTTTAAAAAGCAATAGAAAGGGCATGAACTTTAACTTTCTCTGAATTTCCCCAGTTAACCAAATTAATGAAGCCTCTTCCCTTACCTCTGGACAGTCCTTCCGATCTAGTCCATCCTATCAGTTCATTCCCTCTTCACCTCTAATTCCCATGACAACTTTTCACCCAGGTCATTTTATAGATTATGTGTTTCTGCTTTATTCCAACCAAAAGTGTTGGTCTTTAGCACAGTATCGGAGTGTTGCAAGTCTTCAGTAAAATTGTGTTGGTCCTCTAGGCCTCTGACCTTTGTTGATTGCACATTTAGTGCATTAGCTTTGATTCTGGACAGTATATTTCTAGTTTTGAGGGCAGTCAGGCCTTCGATGCTGTGTATGTGGGTTATTTCTAAGCCTGCATTTTAAAAATAATCCATGGCGGGAAGGAGGGGTATTCAATTCTGTGACTAAAAACAATCTCCTGGGAGCCAAAGAAACACACAGATAATGTTTATTCTCCATGCTAAAAATAGGTGGGCTGGTATTTTTAGTCATTCCCCAAAATATGGTGTCTGGACTCAAATTCAGCTGTGGGTGCCAGTCTTTATGGGATCGAATGAGATGGGTCATGTGGGGAGGAGCCACTGGGGTCAGATGTTAGGAAAAAACCTTTCTAGGAGAGAAGCTGGGCCTTGCTACCAATTTAAGGTGTCCAGCTAATGAGGGTGTAGTTCAATTTCAAACATTTTTAGAGTTAAAAAAAACAAAAACAAAAACAAAAAGAAAGCAACCTCAAGGAATTATCGAAAGCATAAAGAACAGCAGTTGTTACATCCCAGGTTGTAAAAAGGAGCTACTTCTTCCCCTCAGATGAGGGCAAAAAGTGGTCTGGATTCACAACAAAATTAATTTGTTTGCTCGGGTATAAATTTAAAACTACTTACCTGAATTTTTTTTTCTTCTGTAATTTGCCAGATTTAATTCAGTCCCAATGGATTGCTTTTTACCACCTTACTATAAAATCTGATTCAGTTTCATAGTTTTTTCCCCCCTCTAATTCCCAGCTAAATGTATGCTTTAAGAAAACACCAGGGCTATAGCTGGTGTTTTTGTCATGTTTCTTGTATAGACTTTCTGGGACCCTAGGTGTGGGAGAGGGAAGGGGGGTTTTCATGGGCATTTAAATAGTTTAAGAAATTTTTCCAAATCAACATGGTTGTTCCCCCCACCCCCACTTCTGAACAATCCAAGTTTAAGAGATCATTTCTTTACCAGATCTTAGATCTACTGAATTACTGCTGGGGTTGAGATCAGTTGTGAGGTTTGGAAAGGAGTGGAAAGAACCATGCTTGGTGAAAAAGTGCTAAGGGTTAGATGTGTCACACTTAAAAATAAAAACAGAATTTGAGTTATTCCTGTATTGTATGACAAAACCATCTTTCTTGCTTCACCAGCCTAAGACCAGGAATAAAAAAGCTGGGGGCTGCCTCCAAATCATAGGCTGTGTGTGGGATTCAAATTAAACCCACCCCACAGCAGAAGCTTCTGGAAGATGTTTAATGTGACTTTGAAAGTAGCAGAATGAGCAGCATTGATTTCACTCAGTGTCCAACAAGAACATGTGGTATCATTGTGCTGGGGTGGATGTGAGGGCATTGGGGTGCAACAGAGACATTCTCATTGCATGAGTTAGGATGGAGCAACTTGTCTGTGCATCTTATTTCAAGCCTTCTTGAAGGTTCTTCTTGTGACACGAATGAGTTTAATGTCACACTATACTCCTTATATAGAAATTAGAAAATCAAATCCTTACTTGCATAACCATGCCATCTCTGCACAGGTTATAGTTTGGTAACACTGGGTTGGAGTGGGGGTGGGTAGAATTTATTGCCAAAGGACCATCTGACTGAAAAAAAGAAAGAAAGAAATGCCATATATGGCATGACATCTATGCCATGTCATCTGCCAAGTAGATGTGATTTTTAAAGATTTTTAATGATTTTTAAAGTCCTCTAACTCCATCCCCAGCTAATTCCCCTGTCTGTAGTGAACCCCTTCAGATCTCTCATGATGAGAATTATGGACATTTTGAGGGGCAGTTGTACTGTATTTTCCAGACTAATTTTTTTTTAAAGCACACTGTTCATATTACAACCATTCTGAGATTAATGACCATAATTTTGGAGCTATTATTTTCTTTTAAAACTCAATGTAAAATTTCTTTTCTTTTTGATTTCATGAAACTAAATGTCTCAGAATCACCAAACTCTAGTGTAAAGATGGGGACACTGAAGGCAAGTCACACAGGAAGTTGGTGGCAAAGGTGGGAACCTACATATTGTAGTTATTTTTCAAGCTCTTTGGTGAACCCTGACATTATCTGTTTAGCAATTTTCTATTCCTTGTAATTAAAGTATAAAGAGTTGTGCTTTCTCTCTGCTTGATATTCTCCACACAATCTTCTGGGAAGAGACTGAGGATTTTTCTGGACTCCTGGGGCTTGTCTGGTTACCTCTCCCGACAGACCTGGACACAGCCCTGTGTGTGTCTGTCGCACTCAGCAGGGCAGCAAATGGCAGGGTCCTGCTGTGATTTCACAGTCCTGCCTTTCTTCTCGGGCATCCAGGCTGGGATATATATACACCATTACCACATCATTCATGGCTGCCTGTCAGCAAGCCAAGAATCACATCACCTTATCCCACACTCACATTAGCACGAATAATTTAAATCAACATTTCTGTTGGGCTGCATTGGGGGATACTGTTGTTTGGGAAGTCGGGTGCATCTACAGGGCTGGCTGACAGTGGTAGGGTTTCTTACTCTTGGTGGGCTCAAGTGCCTGTCTAAATACAGCCCCTTCACAACTGCCTTGTTGTCTCGACCCAGCAGGCAGTGATTCTGGCTCACTACATCACAGCCTTTCGTGTCAATAAAGCCTCGTCTTTGCAGTTTTCCTGGTGTTAGCCGGAGGGTGTATGTCTCTGTCTGTGAGTGTGTTTGCTAGGAAAGTTTTCCTCCCTAATGGAGGAAAGGGAGAACAGAAACAAGCCACAGAATTCTCTAGAAATGCCCAGGACTCATTCAGATTTCATCGTGAGGTTACGTGCTCTTCTTCCTCCGTGAATCTCTTGAGACCTCCTGATGTATCATAGAATCAACTACCTCTAACTCGGATGACCAGCTAGAAGTCAATCCAAATCTAAACACTCTTCCAGGTTCCTTGGCGCCTTTCAACAAGAACAACAATGCCTGCACACTGAGCTTCTCTCCTCTCCTGGCAGTGGGAGTAAAATGGAAAGGATCATCAAGATCTCTTCACTTCCGGTGCTTCCATCCTTACATTTTTTCAGATTTGGGACGTGACTTTTAAAAAAGACAATGCCAAGTGCCATGATAGGCATATTAGTAATATATGTGCGAGACAAAGAATGAGTATTTTGGGGAAACTTACAGTGTAGAATAGAATAGAGACTTCATATTAGAAAATCCTTTCTGAAGATGAAGGTAGAATCATCAGACATTCAATTGATTGACATACTATTCTTCCTGTCTTTATACAGTTATGATTATTTAAGTCAGTGCACAAGCTATTGGTCCCAATTCTTCATTTCCCTGTGGTAATACTTTACAGGACATCCTTGCCATGGTCTCATGGTGGGCAGAGTGGATTACCCAATGCCCTGATTTTGCACTTGACCATTTTGCTTGTTTGGTCAATGGGATGTTAAGTAATGTGAGGCTTAAGATGTGATTGAGCTGATGGCCTTCCTTTTGCACTTCTGCTGAAAACATCTCTATCTCCCTACCCCATAATCTGTTGGTCCCAAGAGGATGTGAAACATGGAGTATATCTAAAAAACTTTGGCCTGAAGCCAAGCCTAGTTGAGCCCAGCCTAGGTCAGCCAAACGCAAGCCAATGGCCAGATCCATGGGCAAGAAATAAATGACTATTATATGCCATTGAGATTTTGTATTTTTTTGTTACATAGCAACAGCTGACTTTTATGTAATACATTACAATTACTACCAACTTTCACTTCACAACAATTTTATTAGACTTTGTGGTTGGTTGTTACATAGTAACAGCTGACTGATACATGCCACTACTAACATTATTACGAACTTCCATTTCAAAACAACCCAGTGAGCCTGCTTTATAAAAAGAGAGGTTGCCGGTGATCCTGGAGCTAATCCAGTGCCCCTGTTCTATTGCTGAGGAAATTAAGGCTCAGAGATGGTTACTGGCTGACATAACACAATCTGAAAAGGTCCAACAGGAATCCTCTGACTGAAACACAATTGTGGCCTATCTATTCTCAAGCTTCAGGTTAAGAGGGTAGGACTCTGACTGATGCTGTAAGAAATTCTAAACCATGTTTTTGCCACCAATTATATAGCTACTTTCTATTTACATGACATAAAGCTCACCCATATTTGAAACCAGATCATAAGTTAAAGATCTATGAATGAGAGGTTGTAGTCAATTCATCTCATGTATAAGCATATTTCCAGACTCCGGGCTACATCTAGCAGTAACCTTAATGACAAATTGGAACAGGTCAAAGTAACCACAACCAAAGCTCTCAAGGAAACATTAGAAGAAAAAAAAAGTGGAAGCAACGTATGTGTCCATCAGTGGATGAATGGATAAACAAAATGTGGTATACACATACAATGGAATATTTTTCAGACTTAATAAGGAAGGAAATTCTGACACCCGTTACACCATGGATGGACCTGGAGGACATCTGGCTAAGTGAAATAAGTGAGATACAAAAAGACAAATAGTGTATGATTCCATTTATATGGAGTATCTAGAGTAGTCAAATTCATAGAAACAGGAAGAATGGTGGTTTCCAGGGGAACATAGGAAGCAGAAAATGAGCTGTTATTTAATGGGTATGGAGCTTAATTTTGCAAGATGAAAAAGTTCTGGAGATTGGTTGCACAAAAATATTAATATACTGAATACTACTGAACTTAGAAATGGTTAATTAGTAAATTTTATGTTAGTTTTTAAACCACAATTTAAAAAAAAATCTTTGTTTTTGATCACTGGGAGAAGACCCACAGACCCCTCTTCACTGCAGAGCTGGCCAACTTTGGCTTTGTTTGTGTCTTTAGTTCCTGTTTCAGATTGTAACCACCTTAACCCCCCATCCTCTTACGCTTAAACTCTCCTACCAGTAGTCTGATGATCAGTAACCCTAATAGGTACCAGGATTAAGTCCCTTGTTAAAACCCACATGGAGTTATTTTCTCTTTTTATTTTCTAATTTATCTATATTGAAGTTTTGTTTATTCACAATATGTACGTGTCATATACAAGATTAAATATTTTCTTTCTTTGTTATTCTCTCTTCTAGTTTTGTTACTATATGATTTTCTGTTTTGGCTCATAGTGTACTAATTTTTCCTCCTATGGAGTTCCTGCATTTAAGTAGGAAACCCTTGTTTTGTTTCCATTTATTCAACAAGCATATATTGAAGACCTACTTTATGTACTTTATGTACTGATAAATAGTGATACTGTTGATGACTGCAGAATCACATAAGATGAACAAAAATGGATTAAGTTACTTTCGGTTTAGCCATGGTTAGTATTATATATATTTTTACTCTAATCTAAATGTTTGACTAGAACACAATTCTCCATTCATGTCAGAGACACTTTACAAATCTAAGGACAAAGACGGCTATAGATAGAAGTGGGCAGTGTCAATGCCAAACACCCTCCTCCTTTAGATTCAACACAAGTTATAAACGTTTACACACATCAATGCCATCTGTAAGCATCTCTCTTCCTAAGCCTTCCCCACCATAGACACAGCTGCTAAAAAGTTATGGGCTCTGACTCTGTCACCATAATGTTCCCATACCTTATCCTTATTGCTTCTTTGATCCTCCCATGGGAGCTGCACCTGTGCTAAGATCTTCTCTCCCTCTCTCTCTCTCTCTCTCTGTGTGTGTGTGTGTGTGTGTGTGTGTCCATGCCTTAATTCTGTTTCAGGAAGTTTTTCTCACATGCTGGCTAACACACTCTTCAACCTCCTTCACTTTAAACTCTTTCTTTCCTTGTCCGGTAAGATCTGGGGCATTTCACACAAGCCAGTGTCTGTCAGTCTCTTTCTCTCTTTCGTTCTGGATGCACTTAAAAAAAGCATCCCAGGTGATTCTGTTGCATGTGGTCTGAGGACCATTCTTAGAGAAAAGCATACATTTTTGGTATTAAGCATATGTGAGTTTCAGTACTGGTTCTGCCACTTCATAGCTCAGTTATACTGAGAAACGAAGCCCTCATATCCATATCTATAAAATGGGGTTCATGAGAGTACCAGGTTGATTTACGTTTGTCTTGTTTCTGCCTTTAGATTTTGTAAATCATCTCTGGTAGATGGGATTTCGTGAGCAAAATGAGGGATTGGCTGAAGATAGGAGCACAATTAATTTATCAGTAGTATCCGTCAGAAAGCAAAGCTATGGAACAAGATATGATGGCCATTTGGTGGCTTGGTGGTGGCAGTCTGCAGAAGTTCTCTTCTGATGACTGCAATTTCTCAGTGAAGAAGGAAGCAAAGTCAAACAGAATGAAGATGGGTAGGAGGCACTGGGAGTGTGAGGACAGAGGAGAGACTGTGAAATACGCTTTGTATTCGTTTCCTACTGCTGCCATAACAAACTACCACAAATTAAATGATGTAAACAACAAAAATTTACTGTCTCACAGTTCTGGAGACTAGAAGTCCAAGATCAAGATGTTGGCAGGGCTGAGTCCTTCTGAGGGCTGTGAGGGGGCATCTGTTCTGTGCCTCTCTCTTAGCTTCTGGTGGTTGACTGGCAACTCCACTTTCTGCCTTGATCTCCCTGTGTGCATGCCTGTTCCCCATGTCCAAATTTCCCCTTTTTACAAGGACACCAGTCAAACTAGATAATAGCTTACCCTAACTACCTCATTTTAACTTGATTACTTCTGTAAAGACCTTATTTCCAAATAAGGTCATATTTTGAGGTACTGGCTGTTAGAATTTCAAAATATCATTTTGGGGAGACACAATACAACCCTTAAGAGGCATACAGGAGAGAGGGTAGCAAATGGATCCGATATGCATGACTTGATTGTAGACAGCATGCAGACAAGAGTCCAATTGACATCGGTGGTCATGAACTTAAAAGGAGACCAACCAGTGAGGTGTTTTTTCTTCAGCTATGTTCATCTGCACAGAAAAACTTTAGAGTTCATTTTCTTTTTTCTCATTTTGTTTAATTGTTGGTCATTTTGCAGGGAGCACATTTGCAAATGTCTACTATTTTGATTACATTGTTTTTAATTGGTGAGCTGTCATGCAACCATTTTTAAAAAAGATTTATTTATTGTTTATTTATTTAATTTATTTTTGGCTGTGTCAGGTCTTAGCTGCAGCATGCAGGATCTTTGTTGAGGCATCTGGGATCTTTTGTTGCAGCGCACGAGCTTCTCTCTAGTTGTGATGTGCTGTTTTTCTCTTCTCTAGTTGTGGCGTGCGGGCTCCAGGGTGCGTGGCCACTGTAGTTGTGGCATGCAGGCTCTCTAGTTGAGGCGCACAAGCTCAGTAGTTTTGGCACACAGGCTTAGTTACTCCACAGCATGTGGGATCTTAGTTCCCTGACCAGGGATCGAGCCCATGTCCCCTGCATTGTAAGGCAGATTCTTTACCACTGGATCACCAGGGAAGTCCCCATGCAACAATTTTTAACATTGATGATATTAGAAAATGACTTAAAAATTAAGCATCTGTTTTTTTGTACTGAAAGCAGCAAAATAATTTGTTGGTGTCCTTTTGGATCAGGAGGATGCAGTCCCGGGGGGAATTCATGCCTCGTTCTCACCCAGTAGTAAGACAGTGAAAATTTAAACAGACAAACAAACAAACAAAAAATAACTTCTTAATGGGAAATTTCCAACACGTACAACAGTAGAGAGGATAGTACAATGAACCTCTATGTAAATACCATCCGGCTTGAACAATGATCAACTCATGGCTAATCTTGTTTTATCTATATCCTTACGCATTTCTCCCATATTATTTTGAAGCAAACACCAGACATCAAATCTTTTCATGTAGAAGTATTTCAGTATCTCTAAAGGATTTTAAAAAGTCCACAATACTTAAAAACTAACAAAATTTCTTCCTATCATTAAATATCCAATATGCAATATTCTCATAATTGTTTTTATAGTTTTTGGAGACAAGATTTAAAAATAAGGACCATTGTGATTTGCCCAAATGTCACAAATTTTTCTTAATCTGAAAGTTTCTCTTCCTCATGTCTCTCTTTTTTTCCTTAAAATTTATTTATTGAAGAAAACATTGTCTTGTGGAGTTCCTGTCTGGATTGTGTTGACTGGATCCCATGGTGTGGTTTATCAGGTTCTTATGTCCTTGTATTTCTTAAAATTGATAGTTATGTCTACAGGCTTAATCAACACTAGTCTGATTTTTTTTTTATCATGACATTTCATGGGAAGTGATGATTCTCTCAGGTGGCACAAAATAACTGGTTGCCTCTTCTTTTGTGATATTGGCTGCCAGTGATGCTTAATGACCAGATCCATTAATTTATTGGGGTTGCCAAAACAATAGTATTGTATCATTCATTTTTCATTAGTTAGCTGGAATTGATCCACAACTGCTATTTGGATATTTGCTGCTACAATTCATATAGGAAAGGCAGGATAAGTACTTGTTTCTTTCCTTTCTTTCTTTCTTTCTTTCTTTCTTTCTTTCTTTCTTTCTTTCTTTCTTTCTTTCTTTTTAACAGTTTTAATGGAGTATAATTGCTTTACAGTGGTGTGTTAGTTTCTGCTTTATAACAAAGTGAATCAGCTATACATATAAATATATCCCCATATCTCTTCGCTCTTGTGTCTCCCTCCCACCCTCTATATCCCACCCCTCTAGGTGGTCATAAAGCACCGAGCTGATCTCCCTGTGCTAAGCAGCTGCTTCCCACTAGCTATCTATTTTACATTTGGTAGTATATATAAGTCCATGCCATTCTCTCACTTATTCCCAGCTTACCCTTCCCCCTCCCCGTGTCCTCAAGTCCATTCTCTATGTCTGCATCCTTATTCCTGTCCTGTGGCTGGGTTCTTCAGAAATATTTTGTTTTTCATTTTTTTAGATTCCATATATATGTGTTAGCATAAGGTATTTGTTTTTCTCTTTCTGACTTCACTCTGTATGACAGTCTACTGGTCCTTCCACATCACTACAAATAACTCAATTTCATTTCTTTTTATGGCTGAGTAATATTCCATTGTATATATGGGCCACATCTTCTTCCTCCATTCATCTGTCAGTGGACACTTAGGTTGCTTCCATGCCCTGGATATTGTAAATAGAGCTGCAATGAACACTGTGGTACATGACTCTTTTTGAATTATGGTTTTCTCAAGGTATATGCCCAGTAGTGGCATTGCTGGGTAGTATGGTAGTTCTATTTTTAGTTTTTTAAGGAACCTCCATACTGTTCTTCATAGTGGCTGTATCAATTTACATTCTCACCAACAGTGCAAGAGGGTTCCCTTTTTTTCCACACCCTCTCCAGCATTTTTTGCTTGTAGATTTTTTGATGATGACCATTCTGACTGGTGTGAGGTGATACCTCATTGTAGTTTTGATTTACATTTCTCTAATGATTAGTGATGTTGAGCATCATTTCATGTGTTTGGTGGCAATCTGTATGTCTTCTTTGGAGAAATGTCTATTGGTCTTCTGCCTATTTGTGGAATGGGTTGTGTTTTTGATATTGAGCTGCATGTGCTGCTTGTATAATTTGGAGATTAATCCTTTACCAGTTGCTTAATTAGCAGATATTTTCTCCCATTCTTAGGGTTATCTTTTCATCTTGTTTATGGTTTCCTTTGCTGTGCAAAAACTTTTAAGTTTCCTTAGGTCCCATTTGTTTATTTTTGTTTTTATTTCCATTTCTCTAGGAGGTGGGTCAAAAAGGATCTTGCTGTGATGTATGTCATAGAGTGTTCTTAAGTTTTCCTCTAACATTTTTATAGTGTCTGGCCTTAAATTTAGGTCTTTAATCCATTTTGAGTTTATTTTTGTATACGGTGTTAGGGAGTATCGTAATTTCATTCTTTTACATATAGCTGTCCATTTTTCACAGCAACACTTACTCAAGAGGCTGTCTTTTCTCCATTGTATATTCTTGCCTCTTTTATCAAAGATAAGGTGACCGTATGTGTGTGTGTTTATCTCTGAGCTTTGTACCCTGTTCCATTGATCTATATTTCTTTTTCTGTACCAGTACTATACTCTTTTGATTACTGTAGCTTTGTAGTATAGTCTGAAGTCAGGGAGCCTGATTCCTCCAGCTCCATTTTTCGTTCTCAAGATTGCCTTGGTCTTCTGGGGTCTTTTGTGTTTCCATACAAATTGTGAAAATTTTTGTTCTAGTTCTGTGAAAAATGCCAGTGGTAGTTTGATAGGGATTTCATTGAATCTGTAGATTACTTTAAGTAGTATAGTCATTTTCTCAAGGTTGATTCTTCCAGTCCAAGACATGTTATATCTTTCCATCTGTTTTTATCATCTTTAATTTCTTTCATCGGTGTCTTATAGTTTTCTGCATAAAAGTCTTTTGTATCCTTAGGCAAGTTTATTCCTAGATATTTTTTTCTTTTCATTGTAGTGGTAAATGGGAGTGTTTCCTTTATTTCTCTTTCAGATATTTCATCATTAGTGTATAGGAATGCAAGAGATTTCTGTGCATTAATTTTCTATCCTGCTACTTTAGCAAATTCATTGACTAGCTCTAGTAGTTTTCTGGTAGCATCTTTAGGATTCTCTATGTATAGTATCATGGCATCTGCAAACAGTGACACCTTTACTTTGTCTTTTCCATTGTGGATTCCTTTTATTTCTTTTTCTTCTATGATTGCTGTGACTAAAACTTCCAAAACTATGTTGAACAATAGTGGTGAGAGTGGACAACCTTGTCTTGTTCCTGATCTTAGAGGAAATGGTTTCAGTTTTACACCATTGAGAATGATGTTGGCTGTGGGTTTGTCATATATGGCCTTTATTATGTTGAGGTAACTTCCCTCTCTGCCTAGTTTCTAGAGGGTTTTTACCATAAGTGGGTGTTGAATTTTGTCAAAAGCTTTTTCTGCATCTATTGAGATGATCATATGGTTTTTCTCCTTCAATTTGTTTATATGGTATATCACATTGATGGATTTGTGTATGTTGAAGAATCCTTGCATTCCTGGGATAAACTCCACTTGATCATGGTGTATGATCCTTTTGATGTTATATAGCATTCTGTTCACTAGTATTTTGTTGAGGATGTTTGCATCTCTGTTCATCAGTGATACTGGCCTGTAGTTTCTTTTCTTTGGGACATCTTTGTCTGGTTTTGGTATCAGGGTGATGGTGGCCTCATAAAATGAGTTTGGGAATGTTCCTCTCTCTGCTATATTTTGGAAGTGTTTGAGAAGGATTGGTGTTAGCTCTTCTCTAAATGTTTGGTAGAATTCGCCTGTGAAGCCATCTGGTCCTGGGCTTTTGTTTGCTGGAAGATTTTTTATCACAATTTCAATTTCAGTGCTTGTGATTGGTCTGTTTAAATTTTCTATTTCTTCCTGGTTCAGTCTTGGAAGGTTGTGTTTTTCTAAGAATTTGTCTACTTCTTCCAGGTTGTCCATGTTATTGGCAGATATTTGCTTGTAGTAATGTTTTATGATCCTTTGTATTTCTTCAGTGTCAGTTGTTACTTCTCCTTTTTTCTGTTGATTTGAGTCTTCTCCCTTTTTTTCTTGATGCGTCTGACTAATGGTTTATCAATTTTGTTAATATCCTCAAAGAAGCAGCTTTTAGTTTTATTGATCTTTCCCTATTGTTTCCTTCATTTTTTTTTCATTTATTTCTGATCTGATGTTTATGATTTCTTTCCTTCTGCTAACTTTGGGGGGTTTTGGTTATTCTTTCTCTAATTGCTTTAGGTGTAATATTAGGTTGTTTATTTGAGCTGTTTCTTGTTTCCTGAGGTCGGATTGTATTGCCATAAATTTCCTTCATAGAACTGCTTTCGCTCCATCCCATAGGTTTTAGGTGGTCATCTTTTCATTGTCATTTCTTTCTAGGTGTTTTTAGATTTCCACTTTGATTTCTTCAGTGGTATCTTGGTTAGTAAGTAGTATATTGTTTAGCTTCCATGTGTTTGTATTTTGTACAGTTTTTTTCCCCTCTAATTGATATCTATTCTCATAGCATTGTGGTCAGAAAAATACTTGACACAATTTCAATTTTCTTAATTTTATCAAGGTTTGATTTGCAGCCCTAGATATGATCTATGCTGGAGAATGTTCCATGAGCACTTGAGAAGAAAGTGTACTGTGTTGTTTTTGGATGGAATGTCCTATAAATATCAATTAAGTCCATCTTGTTTAATGTATCACTTAAATCTTGTGTTTCCTTATTTATTTTCCTTTTGAATGGTCTGTCCTTTGGTTAAAGTGGGGTGTTAAAGTCCCTACTATTATTACGTTACTGTAAATTTCCCCTTTTATGGCTGTTCACATTCTCCTTATGTATTGAGGTGCTCCTATGTTGGGTGCATAAATATTTACAATTATTATATCTTCTTCTTGGATTGATCCCTTGATCATTATGTAGTGTCCTTCTTTGTCGCTTGTAATAGTCTTTATTTTAAAGTCTATTTTGTCTGATATGAGAATTGCTACTCCAGCTTTCTTTTGATTTCCATTTGCATTGAATATCTTATTCCATCCCCTCACTTTCAGTCTGTATGTGTCCCTAGGTCTGAAGTGGGTCTCTTGTAGACAGCATATATATGGGTCTTGTTTTTGTATCCATTCAGCCAGTCTGTGTCTTTCAGTTGGTGCATTTAATCCATTTACATTTAAGGTAATTATCAATATGTATGTTCTTATTACCATTTTCCTAGTTGTTTTGGGTTTGTTATTGTAGGTCTTTTTCTTCTCTTGTGCTTCCTGCCTAGAGAAGTTCCTTTAACATTTTTGTCAAGCTGGTTTGGTGGTGCTGAATTCTCTAAGCTTTTGCTTGCCTGTAAAGTTTTTAATTTTTCCAACGAATCTGAATGAGATCCTTGCTGGGTAGCGTAATCTTGGTTGTAGGTTTTTCCCTTTCATCACTTTAAGTATGTCCTGCCAGTCCCTTCTGACTTGCAAAGTTTCTGTGAAAGATCAGCTGTTAACCTTATGGGGATTCCCTTGTATGTTATTTGCTGTTTTTCCCTTGCTGCTTTTAATATTTTTTCTTTGTATTTACCCTTTGGTAGTTTGATTAATGTGTGTCTTGGCATGTTTCCTCTTGGATTTATCCTGTATGGGACTCTCTGTGCTTCCTGGACTTGATTAACTATTTCCTTTCCCATATTAGAGAAGTGTTCAACTATATTTTCTCAGTCCCTTTCTTTTTCTCTTCTTCTTCTGGGACCCCTATAATTCGAATGTTGGTGTGCTTAATGCTGTCCCAGAGACCTCTGAGGCTGTCCTCAATTCTTTTCCTTGTTTTTTCTCTTTTCTGCTCTGTAGTAGTTATTTCCACTATTTTATCTTCCAGGTCTCTTTTCCATTCTTCTGCCTCTGTTGTTCTGCTATTGATTCCTTCTAGAGAATTTAAAATTTCATTCATTGTGTTGTTCATCATTGTTTGTTTGCCCTTTAGTTCTTCTAGGTCCTTGTTAAACGTTTCTTGTATTTCCTCCATTCAATTTCAAATTTTGGATCATCTTTAGTAACATTACTCTGAATTCTTTTTCAGGTCGACTCCCTATTTCCTCTTCATTTGTTTGGTCTGGTGGGTTTTTACCATGCTCCTTCATCTGCTGCATATTTCTCTGTCTTCTCATTTTTCTTAACTTACTGTGTTTGGGGTCTCCTTTCACAGGCTACAGGTTTGTAATTCTTGTTGTTTTTGGTGTCTGCCCCCAGTGGCTAAGGTTTGTTCAGTGAGTTGTGTAGGCTTCCTAGTGGAGGGGACTAGTGCCTGTGTTCTGGTTTTTGAGGCTGGATCTTGTCTTTCTGGTGGGCAGGTCCACATCTGGTGGTGTGTTTTGGGGTATCTGTGACCCTATTATGATTTTAGGCAGCCTCTCTTCTAATGGGTGGGGTTGTGTTCCCCTCTTGCTAGTTGTTTTGCATAGTGTGTCTAGCAGTGTAGCTTGCTGGTCGTTGAGTGGAGCTGGGTCTTAACGTTGAGACAGAGATCTCTGGGAGATCTTTCACCATTTGATATTACATGGAATTGGGAGGTCTCTGGTGGACCAATGTCCTGAACTCGGCTCTCCCACCTCAGAGGCACAGGCCTTACACCCAGCCAGAACAGCAAGACCCTGTCAGCCACACAGCTCAGAAGAAAAGGGAGAAAAAAAGTAAAAAGCAAACAAACAAAAAGAAATAAAATAAAATAATTAAAATAAAAAATAATTATTAAAAAAATTAAAATGTAATAGAAAAAAGAAAGAAGAGAGCAACCAAAGCAAAGAACAAATCCACCAATGATAACAAGCACTAAAACTCTATTCTAAAAACAAGAAAATAAACAGACTGACAGAACCCTATGACTAATGGTAAAAGCAAATCTATACAGACAAAATCACACACAGAAGCATACACATACACATTCACAAAAAGAGAAAAAGGAAAAAAAAAATATACTTTTGCTCCCGAAGTCCACCACCTCCATTTTGGGATGATTCATTGTCTATTCAGATATTCCACAGATGCAGGATACATCAAGTTGATTGTGGAGATTTAATCCACTGCTTCTGCAGCTGCTGGGAGATATTTCCCTTTCTTTTCTTTGTTTGCACAGCTCCTGGGGTTCAGCTTTGGATTTGGCCCTGCCTCTGCTTGTAGGTTGCCTGAGGGTGTCTGTTCTTCACTCAGACAGGATGGGGTTATAGGAGCAGCTGATTCGGGGGCTCTGGCTCACTCAGGCTGGGGGGAAGGAGGGGTACAGAATATGGGGCAAGCCTGGGGCGGCAAAGGCCAGTGTGATATTGCAACAGCCTGAGGTGTGCCATGTGTTCTCCGAGGGAAGTTGTCCCTGGATCACGGGACCATGGCAGAGGCAGGCTGCACAATTTTCTGGGAGGGGAGGTGTGGATAGTGACCTGTGCTTGCACACAGGCTTCTTGGTGGCTGCAGCAGCAACCTTATCATCTCATGCCTGTTTCTGGTTTGTGTGCTGATAGCCGTGGGTCGTTCCCATCTCTGGAGCTCGTTTAGGCGGTGCTCTGAATCCCCTCTCTTCATGCACCCTGAAACAATGGTCTCTTGCCTCTTAGGCGTTTCCAGACATTTTCCAGGACCTCCTCCCGGCTAGCTGTGGCGCACTAGCCCCCTTCAGGCTGTGTTCACGCAGTCAACCCCAGTCCTCTCCCTGAGCTCTGACCTCCTAAGCAGGAGCTTCAGCTTCCAGCCCCCACCCATCCCAGGGGGTGAGCAGACAAGCCTCTCAATCTGGTGAGTTCTGGTCGGCACCAATCATCTGTGCGGGAATCTCTCCTCTTTACCCTCTGCACCCCTGTTGCTGCGCTCTCCTCCGTGGCTCCGAAGCTTCCCCCCTGCCATCCCCCACCACCATCTCTGCCAGTGAAGGGGCTTCTTACTGTGTGGAAACTTTTCGTTCTTCAAAGCTCCCTCCCACTGGTGCAGGTCCCGTCCCTATTCTTTTGTCTCTGTTTTTTCTTTTGCACTACCCAGGTATATGGGGAGTTTATTGCCTTTTGGGAGGTCTGAGGTCTTCTGCCAGCGTTCAGTAGGTGTTCTGTAGTTGTTCCATATGTAGGTGTATCTGATGTATTTGTGGGGAGGAAGGTGATCCCCACATCTTACTCTTCCACCACCTTGAAGGTCTGCCACATTTTCCTTTATTTTTGTTTGTCTTTTCCTTTATTTAGCCTTCTCCAATGGTGGCCAATTAGTCTAAGTATTTTAAATACTCACTTATTCAAACACTTTTGTTTCAATCTACTATAGTTACTATCCTTATTGTTACTCAAATTTTTCCATCTTTGGTCGGAAAACACTTCTTCAGGTTGGCTCTTGAGTGCTTTTCATATTATGTTGATAGTCTCTGATTGTTCTTTCTTACTTTCTGGAATGGTCTGCTTTTCCTTAAGCAGGGTATCCTGAACACTACCTCCGTAAGAGAGAGAACACACTGAGTTTCTGAGACAACAAACCTGAATTTAAACTTCAGGCTGCCCAGTGCATGCTCCATTGTCTCTCTTCATTATAATGTCGTTTATTTTTAAAATAAATTTATTTATTTATTTATTTTTATCTTCATTGTGTCTTTGTTGTTGGGTCTTCGCTGATATGTGTGGGCTTTCTCTAGTTGTGGGGGCTACTCTTCATTGTGGTGTGCAGGCTTCTCATTGTGGTGGCTTCTCTTGTTGCAGAACATGGGCTCTAAGTACATGGGCTTCAGTAGTTATGGCATGTGGGCTCAGTAGTTGTGGCACATGGGCTTAGTTGCTCCATGACCTGTGGGATCTTCTCAGACCAGGGATTGAACCCGTGTCCCCTACACTGAGAGGCAGATTCCTAACCACTGAGCCACCAGGGAAATCCCCTCTTCATTATATTTGAACAAATTGTATGTTCAAGTATGTTCCCATTCAGGGAAGAGCAATCAACAAAACATAGCTGTGTTACATGCATATAATATGAACTCTGTGCATAGACTGTCAATAAAGAAGAGGGCAGTAACCAATCAGCATGGACAATTCCTTGTTCAACTGTCCTTACCTCTGGGATGTCTTGTTCTGCTGGCCCTGTCAAATGATTCGTTTTTTTTTCACATTTCTATGTCCTCCAGGGTTTACCTTTCCTAACTCATCACATGGTTCCAATTTTTGTTTTACTTGGTCATTGCCTCACTAGACTCAGATCCTGGAAGGCTGGGGCTGTGATTTTTATTTCTACACTTCAGTAAATGACACAGTACTTTGAGAATGTCAAGCACAGATAAAAGTTTGAATAAAAGAATGCCATTGTTACCTGTTTAAACAATACAGGGTTAATAAAAAATAAGTCATGGAATTTTTTTATTGATTGACTGATTCTCCTTCCAAAAGTGAATTGGTGAATTAAGGAAATTCTGTAGGTCAAGGCTATGCCATTGAAATATAATGTAAGCCATATATGTAATTTAAATTTTTCTAGTAGTCACTTTAAAAAAGTAAAAAGAAACAGGTAAAATTAATCTCAACTATATATTTTATTTTAGTATGTCACAGATATTATCATGTCAATATGTAATATATGTTAAAAATTATTAATAAGATATTGGGTTGGCCAAAAATTTTATTCAGTTGTTTCTGTTAACATGCAACAGAAAACCCCCAATGAACTTTTTGGCCAACCCAATATTTTACATTCTCTTTGTCACACTAAATCTATGAAGTTGGTCTGAATTTTCCAGTTAGAGTACCTTTCATTTTGGGTCCTAAATTTATATCAGAAATAAGTGATATGTAGTTTGAGTTTATAAAAATTTATGGTTGAAAAAGTATCAATAGATTCACATACCAAGTTATTCTAAGCATACTTAAAAGTTTTCCAATAATTCAGTCTATTGTAAGTTTAAAATTTTAATTTAAGTAAATTAAATGGAAATAAATTAAAAACAGTTTCTCAGTCATACCAGTCATATTTCAAGTCTTAATAGCTATGTGTGTTAGTTAGTACTTTTCTAGGTAATATGAATCCTAAGTCATGAGGTTTGTGGACAAAGATGGTTCCTTGCCATAGAATTAATCAACCAGTTTTTTTCTTTGTTTAGTAGTGTTGCTGTATTCAGGGAATTATATTAACCATATTTGTCCATTAAACTTGCAGACATAGTCCATGCATAAAGAAAATCTTCCCCCCCTTTTTTCTCAGAAAAGTGGGTCAAATACTTGATTTTACTCACTTTGCCTTATACAAGTGATACACTATTTTTGTTTTAAGCTGTCCTGTGGGGACCTGAATGTTTTTTCAGCTTGCAGCTGCACTGTTGTTAGGTCAACAATTAGCCTAGTCTTCTGAGTTGTATAACAAATATACCAGCTCCCAGGAAATGAATGGTGCCAGGACAAACAATGCCAATCTAGGTGGAATCTCATTTAATGTGTCCTGCTCTGTATTTGTGATAAGATAGGGCTATAAAATAATGTGGCAACTTAAATATCATATTTTTCAAAAACGTTTTTAAAGAATAGAATAAAGGAATTTGAATGCTTCTCTTTCATATTTACTGAGAAAAGGCCTAAACTGGAAAGATAGAAAGGTCTTAAGAACTGAATCCTGTGAGTGTAATTGAGTTGAAGCATTAATCAAAATCTACCACTCTTCATAATTCCAGATGTCCACAAGTAGGACAAAGCAAGGAAGTCACAGACTATTTAAAATAAAGAGGCCAATATATGAAATGCACATAGCTAACATCATACTCAATGGTGGAAAACTGAAAGCTTTTCCTCTAAAATCAGGAGTAAGACAAGGATGTCCACTCTTGCCACTTCTATCCAACACAGTACTGGAAGTACCAGCCAGAGCAATTAGGGAAGAAAAAGAAATAAGATGCATTTGAATTGGAAAGAAAGAAGTAAATTTATTTCTGTTCACAGATGACACTACCTTACATTTAGAAACCCTAAGGATTCTAAAAAGAAAAAAAAATACTGTTAGAACTAATAAATGTTTTCATCAAAATTGCAGGATACATAATCAAAATACAAAAATCAGTTGCATTTTTATAATAACTAAAAATGAATTTTCTGAGAAGGAAATTAAGAAAACAATCCCATTTACAATAGCATCAAACACAATAAAATACACAGGGATATATTTAATTATGAAGGTGAAAATCTTGTACACTGAAAACAATAAAGCAGTACTTAAAGAAACTAATGAAGACACAAGTAAATGAAAAGACATCTCATGTTCATGGATTGGAAGAATTAATGTTGTTAAAATATCCATACTACCCACAATGATCTACAGATTGAATGCAATTTCTATCAAAATCCCAATGACTTTTTTTTTTTGACAGAAATAGAAAAAACAATCCTCAAATTCAAATGGAATCACAAAAGACCTCAAATAACCAAAGCAATCTTGAGACAAAAGAAAAAGATGGATACCTCACCCTCTGATTTCAAAACATTACAAAGCTACATAATCAAAACAGTATGGTACTGGCATAAAGACACACAAAGGTCCACTCAGGTTCAAGGGAGGGGAAAGAATCTCTGCCTTTTAGTGGACATAAAAGTCTCTTTATTTTCTAGGCAGGGATACCGTATGCTTTCAAGAGGCTAATTTTGGTTTACTCCCCAGTACAACTCTTATTTCTGGAGAGTGGGGTGAAGGGATTTGTGAGGAGAAAATACATTGATTTCTCACTCTAATAAGCCTACAAGAAAAAAGTTAATTTCTCCATTAAGTAATCCTGCCACTTTGACTAAATGAATTAACACCATGTCTTGGTGGAAGTGAAGTGATGTGATTAAAAGTATATGTTCCAGTAATCTATTGCAAAGTAACAAACTACACCAAAACTTAGTGGAATAACATCTATTTTATGATATCTTATGATTTTGTGGGTCAGGAATTGGGGTGGACACAGCAGAGTGATTCTTTGGCTCCATGGGTTATTGACTAGAATAACTCAGGGGAATCCAGCCAGTGTCTGGGTTTGCTTGGAAGTTCCTAGATGACTCTGCTCACACACCTGTGCCTTGACAGGGATGTTTGGAGGGCTGGACTCAGCAGGGTTCCTCTCTCTTTCCACATGGTCTCAGGGCCTCTCCACAGGATGCCTCCAGTAGATGATGTGAAGACATGGCAACTCATTACTTCCATAGTCTACTGGCTAAAGCAGTCTTGGGGTGCACTCAGAATCCAGGAGACTAAGAAATAAACTCTACTTCTAGATGGGGAAAGGCAAGGCCACATTTCAGAAGAGCATGTGGAATGGGAGACATTATTGCGGGCATTTTTGGAAAATAAAATCTGCCATTATACTCAACAGAAAGGTCATGAAGTAGAAAGATGAAAAACTGTGCCTTAAATAGCAGGATTGTTGACTACAGACTCTAAGTACTATTGCTTGTTTGACTTAAAGTGCTAAGGTGGTTTGCTAAATTAAAGAAATTAAGGCTTCTTAGCTCCTTATTTTTAGTCTGATCATATTGTGTACCTTTGGCTCATTTATTGATTGGCATTTATGTTTTGACTGGAAAATCTCACTTTGTTTTTAGGGCTCCAAGGTACAGAATTTGACTCAGTGGTTTACCTAAAATTTTAGCTCACTTTGTTTAGTTTTGACGTGATGGGTTTCATTCATCCATCCACCCAGTCATCCTCCAGTCCATCCATCCATTGATTCAGTATTGATTTAGTGTCTACTATGTACCAGACACTGTTTTCAGTGCTGGTGTTACAGCATTGAGCAACACAGACAAAATTCCTGGGCTTATGGAATTTACGTCCTCCATTATTTCTCAATTGGAAAGTATCTCAGAACAAGGCACAGGGACAGTTATGACTAATGAGAATTGGGAATAGAAAAAGAATGTCTGTAAGACTCTAATGGTATGAGAAGAAATACTTTCCTCTTAACCAGCACATAAACATATTGGAGGAAGCCTGTTTCTTTCAGCACATGTGCGGAAAATAAAATCTATTGGTGAATGTTTAGGAAAACTCTTCTGGAAGCCTGGAATGACTTTAAATTTACCAGGAGGCTGTAAATGAAGTTCATTGGGCCAGACCATGAAGTCCCAAGGACCTATTATTATTATTATCATCAGTCTCAGTGACTTTAGATCCTTTTCATTCTCCTGGCTGCTGGGTGCTTATGAGCTGTGGAATGCTTCTGATTTTATGCTATACTAACTTCAGAAAAGTATAAAAGAGGAAGGTAAAGATGATTCATAATTTCACTCTCCAAAGATTATCTCCACAAATATTTTGAAATATTTTCTCAGTGTCTTTGTAAATAGCCATACCCACAGCCAAAGCCATGGGTCTAAGAAATTTGGGATCCCACACAATAAACCATTATGCCCTTTTCATTTTTACCGTAAAAATGTACTCTTCCCTACTACTAAACATCTCTGGAGCGGTAAGTTTGTAATGGCTGTGTAAGATTACATTGTACCAATACTAATCCCTATTTTTGGATATTTACATAGTTTCTTTTGCTATTAATACCATTGTAATAAACATCTGTGTGTATTGATGTGTGTGTACATCTCTGACTTTTTCCTTAAGATAAACTCTTAAAACTGGAATTTCTTGGTCAAAGATACAACATTTTTAGGGCAAGCAGCTTTGTCTCCTCCAGGCAAATAAAAAAGGGGAATTTGAATCCACTATATTAGGCCTGAAATGGCATCTGATGGTTGTGTAGATAAGAGAGTTCTCTTTTTTGTTTCCAGAGGTAACATTATAATAACTGTCTTATACAATTTCTTAATGCGGGGAAACCCAAATGATAGCCTTCTCGAGGCTGTTTTCAAGATTAGTTCAGGAGCAAAATCCTCAATGTACCACCAGTGGTTTTTTTTTTTTTTTATGGTTTGCTTTTTACTTCCCAAGTCAAAGCAAGACAAGCAGACACATAAATTGGAGGCTGGATCCATTACTTACAGCTGCTCCTGATAAAAGAGGAGCAGCTCCAAGTGCCTTCGTGCTGGCAGCTGCCTTCTTGATGGCTATCATCTCTTCCCCTGTATCATCTCAGGTTTCTCATTTTGTCCAAAGTGCAGAGCCAAGAGGGCGTCTGGTCTCAAGCCTGGGACCTGCTCACCTTATCACTCTGGCATTGCATCCCACGAAGAAGGGGGCCTTTCTGTTTCCTCCCCCGCCCCTACCCTTTTAGCAGTTTAGAGCAAGTTGCTCTCTTGTATACAGAAAAAGCAGGCCCTCAGCAGGATCTGACTGTGCTGTTTGGAACTGTTTACAGCTTATTTTGGACTCTCCAGGCAGGGCCATAAATACACAGTTAATCTGCCTGATAGCAAGAACAGCCACCTTGGCCCCAAGAGATTAACCACATGTGAAACACAGAAACCCCATATTTCCTGCACCAGCCAGCTGTGTGCAAGGCCAGCCCTCTGTGGATTGGATGGGGGGACTGAGGCTCTAACTGTCCCTCTGCCATTTCCTTTCTCTGCACAGTCTTTCTAACACCTGGTGCCATCTGTGATCCTTCCTGGCCCTTGGAAAAGATCTATCAGTTGCTTAAGCCATTGGTTGTCTCTTTTAATTTAAATTTGGAATTTAATCCCTATCATTATGACTTGAAAAGCCTTGTCACCTCTTATTTGGTCATTTAGGGCTGCATTGTTCAATAAGGTCGCTGCTAACCACATGTGGCTATTGAAACTTAGATGAATTAAAATGCACTACAGTGGGCTTCCCTGGTGGAGCAGTGGTTAAGAATCTGCTTGCCAATGCAGGGGACACGGGTTTGAGCCCTGATCTGGGAAGACCTCACATGCCGTGGAGCAACTAAGCCTGTGCGCCATGACTACTGAGCCTGTGCTCTAGAGCCCGTGAGCCACAACTACTGAAACCTGTGAGCCACAACTACTGAAGCCTGCGTGCCTAGAGCCCATGTTCCACAACAAGAGAAGCCACCGCAATGAGAAGCCCGTGCACTGCAAGGAAAGTAGCCCCCGCTCACCGCAACTAGAGAGAAGGCTCGCAAGCAGCAACGAAGACCCAACACAACCAAAAATAAATAAAATAAAATAAATAAATTAAAAAAAATAAAATGTCTTCTTAAAAATAATAAAATGCACTAAAGTAAAAAATTCAGTTTCTCAGTCACACTAACCACATGTCAAGTGCTCATTATCTTACAGTATTTGATAATGCAGATATAGAACACTTTCGTCATCACAAAAAGCTCTATTGGTCAGATCTGATTTATGACATTTGTACTGGAAAAGGCAGAGCTAGGAAAATGGCCTCCTCACTTCATATTTTGGAATTTTAGTCAGCCTGTACATGGAAAAAATGTTATAAAAGTAGCTGAAAGGTATTAAACTTTTACTACATGCCAGGCAATATGCTTAGAGCCTTATATGCTCTACTTCATTAAAACATCAAAATAAGCCTATAAGATAGGGACTATTATTGTGCCCATTTTACAGATGGCAGTAAGAAAGGTGGAGAAATTCTCCCAAGATCATTCAGCTAGATTTTAAGCTTGTCCTGCCTTCCTCCCAGTTAACCTACTCTCCACCCCAGTGAGGGGCCTCATGGCTGGGCTGGCCACCCTGGGCTCCAGGAGTTTGAGGATTTCTGAAGCTCTGTGACTCCTCTGGAGTGAGGGTTTGAGGCTGGAAGGCTGCTCTGGCTTAGAGTCAGGTGCCTCCAGCTATTCACTCCCTAGATCCAGCTAAACCTGGAAGACTTCTAGAAACCCTATCCTTCCAGTTTTCTGGTCCTGTGAGTGGACAGAATCTGGGAATTCATTGAGTGTCATCTTGATAGGGGGATTGCAGAAGATTCCTGAGTTTTTCCAGCTTAAGATAAGAAGTGACTTGGAGACTAAATGATTTGGCCTGTTCCAGCTGCCCTGAATACCCTCAAGTGTCAGGGTTGTTCTCTGGGTGGGTGGTGACACAGAGGGGGCACAAGGACTGTGAAAGGAAGGGAGGGATAAGGAGGACCTAGGATAGTCCCATAGAGGATTCTATGCTGTGTCCCCAGGACATTTCCCTATTACCAGCTACTTTCTCACACAAGGTTCTTGCCATTGTCCCACCTCCTTCTTCCTCCCTTCTGTGTGTGGACATGAAGTTTTCTCTCCATATTGGATGTGAGCCAGCACCCTAGCACTTTGTGAGTCGAGTGTCAGGACAAGGTGCGACTTGATTCTCCCAGAAATCTCCCTTGTTCTAGAGATAGCTGGGGGGCCAGGGAGCTCTGAAGGAGCAAAGTTCAATTCCCTCCACTCCCATCACACTCGAATCTCAGAAGGTGCAAGTTTCACGTTCCCCGGTGGTGACAGATCAGAGGGGGGGCCAGACCTGACAACACAGCTGCTGCTGGAGGGACTGAGAGTTGGGCTGATTAGGCTAAGCTGTGTGGCGATGGCTGGATCTGGCCTCCTGAAGGGAGCACCCTGATCCTGCCTCTCCAGCAGCAAAACCTATGGTGGAACACAGAGCTCCTTGCACTGTGCACCTAAAGGCTTGACTGGTGGAAAACTCTTTGTGGACTTTTCTGTTATTGTTGTTTGTGTGCATTATAAACTCTTTAATCAAACTCTGGGCTCTTGGAGAGTAGATAGTGTAAAGATAGTGTCTTTGTATTCATCAAGTACTGGGTTACCTTTACTCTATGGCCATGATCAATAAACAGGAGACTCTAGAGGGAGGCCACGACAAGATGGTCACCATATTTTGTTCAATAAAAAAGGAACATATCAACTAGTTTATATTGTTCCACCCACTTTTGGGGGAAAAAATCTATATAACCTGCCTTCCTGTATTCCTTCCTTTTCATCTAACTTGTTTATTCTCTCTTTTAATCCATACAAAGAAAAAAAACAAGAGTGTTATCCACAAAATATTAACTTCTGATTATCTATGGGTGTTGGGATTGCATCTCAGTCAAACAACAACTCCATGTAACTTAAGTAAATATGGAGTGTCCTGGAAGCTGTAGGGCAGGTCACAGACTTGAGAAAAAGCCCAACATGTGGGTATTGGAAGTTCAGTATCAAAGGAGGCTTCCAGACATGGGTAGTTGGAAACAAAGGAGAGCACCCTGGTGCTGGAGTCCATCAGCTCCAAGCATTTTTCAATCCTAACATGTCTCCCTTAAAGATTTAAAATCCTGGGAAAGGAGAATCTGATTGACCTAGATTGGGTCACATGACCATACTTGGCCTACACTGATGGGAAGGGAAATGGGTGTTGCTAACAAGGAAAGGGGGAGAGGTGCTGGGAAGGCAAAACCCACAGATAATCACTGCAGATATGGTCACTTTTCTTTTTTTTTCATCTGTGTTTTCTAAATTTTTTGCAAAAGGCATTAAAAGATTTAAAAATGTATTTATATATATTTTATAATAAGAAAATCTTTAAAAATTTATTTTCATAGTTAAAAAAAGATATGACAGAGCAACACTGCAAGAGGATGCTGGTACACTAGAAAAGATTCAGAGGTGAACATTTGAGAAGGGACAGAAAACCATGCAAAATGTGTTTTTGGGAGGAGAGTGGGATGTTTTAATCAGGGGACAAGGAGACTCAGGTGCACATGTGAGTGCCTTCCACCACTTGAGGGAGCAGTGTCAAGATGTGGCAAGGCTCCAGAGGTGAGGGTGTGCTTCTGAGGGTCTTTGCTGCGCTGTTCAGAGATAGGAAAGGTGGACTCAAGAGCTCACGTATGACCTCACCAAGCGGTCCTTGGAGGGGCTCAAAAACTCATGCCATGGTTGGTGTAACTGGATGAGAGGATTCTGGCATCCCTTTTGACTCTTATTCCTCGGGTTCCATGACTCACCATCAGCATGCATTTATAGGGGAAGCAGGAAGGCCAATTTGCTGAAAGTCAGTTGAGCGAAACCCAATCTCTGGATGACTGGAAAGAAGTATAAGAAAAATATAGCTGTAACATTCTACATATTCAAAAGAATGTCCAAGAATATGTTAAAGATTCCTATCTTTCAAGACCCTATTATCTGCCCTGTCTTTGGTCCACAGTCTCTATTTATCCCTTATCTCTGAGCTACAGTAGTGTAGAGAAGGAACAGAGACAAAGTGAACATTCTTTAAAATGATAACCTGGAGACAAAATTAAAATTTGTCAAATACAACTCTCTCTCTCTCTCTCATATATATATATATATATATATATATATATATATATATATATATATATATATATATATATATATATATATATCAGAGATGAGCTCAGAGAATTGCTCATTTGGTGAATTGGTATTCAGGGAATTTGCTTGTGATGAACCGAACTTCCATTTTGGGGCTACAGGTATGGGGATTTGAACAGAAGTTTTACAATTTCCTCAGCCTCAGAGAGCTGATCTACACTAGCGCATTGGGGACACACCAGCTTTCAGAGCTGCCTCTGAGTATCTCAGTCCCAGGGAAGGTGAGGACTTTTCTGCGTTCAGCAGGCTTTCAGGTGCGCTGGGTATTCTGGATGGTTCTAAGGGGGTCCCTCATTGCTTATCCAAATTAGAGCTGCTTTGAAAGGATTTTGGGGGGAGAGTTGTACCCCAGTGAGGAGGACTCCTGAATCAGTCAGGGCTGTTCTGAACCATTCCTGGGGCTCTTGTGTGAACCCTGTGCTGAGCCTTTTAGATCCACCTGCATGGATGAAGCACTTAACTCCTGCAGCTACTGGAAACATGGCCTTAATACAGCCATCAGCGGTCAGAATTCTTTAGAAATTGGCTCAGCTGAACAGAGCTGCTTTGTCCAAGGCCACACCCCTTCCCAGGTGACCTAAGTCCAAAGACTGAAATGGAGGTAGAAAGGCCCTATCCCCTTGCTCCAGTTTGACAGCTTCAAATCTGTTTAGGAGCCTTCTGGACCATCCTAGTGGCTCTGAAATTCTTCCTGCTGTATCATCTGCCTCACCCAGGATATATTGTAGTAAATTATTACACTTTGATGCACACATGATATCCTTTTAAACTATTTGTGTGTTCTCAAGGCTAGGAGCTGTTTCCAACATTCATTTGTGTGTGCCCAGGTGGTTTGTACATAGTAGGTGCTCAAGAAATAGGGGCCAATTATTTTATTATTATTGAAGTTGATGTTCGCTAGCATTTCTGTTTTTTTGGGGGGTGGCTTACTATATACCGCTTACTGAGCAAAGAGCTTTGTGCACAGTATTTCCGTTAATCTCAAATATAACCACAGCATATGTGATATTATTATCACAATTTTAGAGCTAAGAAAACTGAGGCTTAGAGAAGTGCAGTAACATGACCAACATCATAGATGGTAATTGGTGACTTTGGAATAATTATCCTATCTTCCTTACATACACTTAGTTTTTTCAGAGCTCTTTAGTATTTAACTTTTCTTATACCTATGTGAGTGAACCATGTTACAGATGATAGAATTGAAGTTAATAACATGTAAATCCCAGTAAAATCACATAAGGTTTGGTGAAGGTCACAGCAGGGCATGGAGTTATGTTTCCCAGTCTATCTGGAATTGGTGGCCTTTCCAATAAGCACACTGACAATGCAGTCCTGGTGTGGGTGCTGGTCCCCATGCATGCTCTGCTGGTAGTTGAGTGGACTTGAGGTGCACTGAGCAGTCTTATGGCTCTAGGAATACTTGCAGGCTTCCAAACTCCCATAGTATTTTATAGTTTCAGGGAAAACCCCAAACGATGCCATGGCACATTGATGTATCATCCAGGGCAAAGTGGAGATAGGAAAATGATTCCTGTGAGAAATATTAATGATTCTGAAAACACAGGTGATCTTCTTGTTTATGACCAAGAAAAGACAAAAAAAGCGTTCTATTAAAACAACTGGAGATATGGTTAATAAAAATTAACAATAATCTTCATATTTTGCTCTGCTAATATTGGACAAGGACCACAGATCTGTCACAGGAACCTCATATGCATTTTCACAAACCCACAAAAGTATGCCACCAACACCCCCCACCAAAAAAAAGTATGCTCACACCCACCATGTCTGAAATTTCACATCAATACCCCTCTGAAGATTTACAGAAATTGTGTCTGATTTCTTAGTAATTCTTCTAGAGGCTACATCACTACCCTTCAAGTATGTTTACTGCTTAAAAATAAATAGCGTAGACAGGAAACTGATGCGGGATAAACATGATCCTTATGTTTTACTCCAGCATTTCAGAAGAGTCAATATCCTAATGTGACTTCATGCTGCACACTGCCAGTAGTTTAGTTTGGCTATTCCTTCCTCTGCTTCTTGAAGAAGAATGGAAATAGGATGGACAGAATATGGGTATTAAGTACTAGACTTTTGAACTTGATCAGTGACCAGCTAGCCTGCCTTGATAAACAACGTACATTTTTGTCATCAAAAGCCTGGATGATACAGATGAGCTTATCTTCACATTAGGGAAGTATATACAACATGAGGAAAGGGCCAGATTTTAGCAGCTGCTTGATTTAGCTTTAAGTTCTGGTCAACCAAGAGTAGCTGGGAATTTCCTCCATTTCTTAATAGGGCAGGAGGTGTCCACATCACAGAAAGGTCCATCAACTGACAAGGTCTTCCAAGGTCACATCTTCCTCTCACCACTAATTAGATGTTACTCATCTTGTTGGACAGCTGTTCATTATAATCATGCTTCAGTCATGCAGAATATTGATGCTTACAATGGCTCAGGATGTCATGTAAATAAATGAGTCTGTTAAAGACTATAGTTCTATTGGTCTGGAAATGGGGGTGTCCTTAACAATGATTGTTTATTTCTTTATTCCTTCTATACCATCCTCCACACCCTCTCTCCCTTCGTCTTTTGGTGTGTCTTCTTTAGGTGCATGAGGCAAAACTGTTCAAAGGCCATCTTTGTCCTTGAGTAGCACAGATTCTTTGGGGAAATGGACAGTTCATCTCTCAGGGTCTCACCAGAAAATGTCTTGAGTATTTAAAACAGAGGGACTTTAATGACACAAGGAATAGTAATAGCACAGAATTGGGGTCACAGGTTATAGAAAAGCTGTGAAGCCAAAAAGGGGTCAATGAAGCCACCAGACATTAGCAACAGCAAGAATACCTCACCATCTCTTGGCTAGAGGGAGATGGAGAAGGAGGAGTGAGGGTTATCCTGGAGAGATCACCTCTTAGAAGCTAGAACCTCAAGTGAGTCTATTCAGTGGAAACAGGAATCGCAGTGGGATACTGTGCTGGAGATACTGTCCAAGGCAGAGAGGAAAGACTCTGGCTTCACCCTTTTTGTCTGCCTTTCAATCTCCTGTCTCTGCTTCCCTCTGAAAAAACCCAGTAAGGCTTCTATTATGGATATTGCTTACTTGCTGTGATAGCTCTGGTCTTATTTCCCCTCTGATCCAGTTCTCAGCCCTCCTTTTCTCTGTTCTGAGTCTCAGGAACTGACAGAGCCTGGGAAACAGAGCCTGCAGGAGCCAGCCCCTGAGATTTAGTTCCAAGAAGGGGAGAGCTGAAGCCTGCATGGGACGGCCAAGAGTGTTAGGGTCATCATAGCAGGTAATCAATACCCATATTAGAATCCAGACTAGGTGTTTTTTCTTTAATTCTCCATCCTGCTACTTCTTGCTTGCCTTTAGAATCCAGTTCAGTTTCACTCTTCTGGAAAGCTTTCCTTTGACCCTACTAGTCTGAGGTCCACCTCTTTTGTGTTCCCATAATGTCCTGGGCACACTTTTATTAGGGCATGAATCATATTAAATTTTAATTGACAGTTTACTGCTTTGTCTTTCTCCATCTGCCTCAAATCTTCTTGGTGGCAGGGACCATTTCTTATCCATCCTTCTATCCTCAGTCTCAAACACACCTCTTCAGTAAGAGGTCAATAAACAAATGATGAAATGCCTAAATCTTGTGAACAGAGATGTGTAAGACTTCAACAGATATCTTTACGTGCTAGTCACTTGCTTTATAAAATACAAAAATTGTGCATGTGAAAAGTGGTCTGATTAGCTTTTGTCCTTGGTTTTATTTTTGAGCCAAACCTAAGCTCTATAGGTTAGGAGCTGGATGTACCTTATCATTCCTTTTGGATGCTAAATGTGTGTCTTTGGCAGACAGAAACTGTTGACAGATTGCTGGAAAGGCAACCAGAGATGACAGAAGTGTGAAATAAATGGTCTTGGGAGCTGAAAATGGATCTTCTGAATGCTCCTTTCTCTTATACTGATGGCTATCTGCCAGAATAATATGTCAATTTGTCATTTCGTCTTTCCCCCCTTCACTCCACTATAAATGGAGCATTACTACTATAGACAAGACAACAGAAAATAGTTTTTATTTAATCACTGGAATGAGAGAGTGCATGATCTTCATGTTTGAGAAGAACAGGCTCTATCCCATTTGTTCTTTTTATTTTCAACAATCATTCCCATTCTCTACTGAGTTTGATTTAATGACTTTTTTTTGTAAGTAAAATGACACCCTCTCTGGCCAAAGTATCTCGGCTTCTGTCTTCCTCTTGGGTGCATGGGAAATGGGTTGACATAATTTATCATAAAAATTCCTTTCAAGCCTTTGTAGCATTTGTCTATTCACAAAGTCAGTAACAATTTATGTCATGAATTTATGTTTGTTTTTTAATTTAATTAAAAAATTGGTGGAATCCATAATGCATTCAAAGGTATAGAGTTTTTAAGGCCAGAAAAATTTAAATTTCATTTCAGTATATATGATGAAACATATATAAATATATTTCATTATATTTCAGATTTCAAATATATTTTCATTCATTCTTATCTAACAATCACCTAGTTTTCTCTCCCAAATCCACTACTATTGCTCACTCCTTGTGTATCTTTGTAAAGTTATTTCATGTTTATAAGAGCAAAGTACCCACCCCCACCTGCCCTGCCCCCAACACACATACACACAACATTTGCTACAAAAGGAACATATTGAACCTGCTGTTTTGCACTTTCCTCTTACATTTTTGCTTAACACTACATAACCCATAAATCTGAGCATACCAGGGAAGTTCCTCTTTTACCTAAATTTCCTAAATAGGCTTATTTCTGATGCTTGAAAGTTACATTTTTATTGGATAATGGATTTTTTTTTCATTTATAAAATCTGCCACACTGAAGAGACAATACCTTAAACTTTCCTAGGCATTTAAAACTTAGTATGAATTAGTTAGTCTAACTTTCTAATCTGCTAGGGATGTTAGGGAGAGAGGGATTGATGAGAACATAAGAGGTTTGGGATTTTGGGGGAGAAAGATTGCTGTGACTAGGAAGAGAGGTGCTGAGAGGAAATTTTTCCTGCTTCTTTAATTCGTAGAGTGCTCTTCTGAAATGTACACAACTCAGAGGAGGTTAAGTCACGAAAGGGAGAGGGCTAAGGAGAGCAATACTTGAACAATATGGAAACACCAAAGTGATTGTCAAAGACAAACATACTCTAACCCTGGGAGGTCAGTGTTGTTTTATCAATGCTGTTAGA
Organism: Hyperoodon ampullatus; assembly: GCF_949752795.1. NCBI lineage: Eukaryota > Metazoa > Chordata > Mammalia > Artiodactyla > Ziphiidae > Hyperoodon > Hyperoodon ampullatus. The sequence continues at coordinate 15,735,255 of NC_136927.1, read as the reverse complement.
CTAGCTGTGAAAATATATTAATAGGGATGACTTCAAGGAATTTATTTAAAGGATCACAGATGTGCTCAACTGCTCAGCTATAAGGATGCTTGTTCATCACAGCATTGTGATGAAACAGTGAAAAAAATGTAAATGACATCACTGTTCAACAATGGGAAATTGGTTATAAAAATGACGTTATGTCCATATAATGAATGATCTGTCAGAGAATTGTTTTTTAAAATCTGTATTGGAGTATAATTGCTTTACAATGTTGTGTTACTTTCTGCTGTATAACAAAGTGAATCAGCTCTATGTATACATATATCCCCATATCCTCTCCCACAGGCATCTCCCTCCCACTCTCCCTATCCTACCACTCTAGGTGGTCACAAAGCACCGAGCTGATCTCTCTGTGCTATGCAGCTGCTTCCCACTAGCTATCTATTTTACATTTGGTAGTGTATATATGTCAATGCTACTCTCTCACTTTGTCCCAGCTTACCATCCCTAATCCCCAAATCCTCAAATCTATTCTCTATGTCTGTTTCTTTATTCCTGTCCTGCTCCTAGGTTCTTCAGAACCTTTTTTTTTTTTTAGATTCCACATACATGTGTTAGCATACGGTATATGTTTTTATCTTTCTGACTTACTTCACTCTGTATGACAGTCTCTAAGTCCATCCATCTCACTCCAAATAACTCAGTTTAGTTTCCTTTTATGGCTGAGTAATATTCCATTGTATATATGTGCCACATCTTCTTTATCCATTCATGTGTCAATGGACACCTGGCTATTGTAAATAGTGCTGCAATGAACAATGTGGTACACCTCTCTTTTTGAATTATGGTTTTCTCATGGTATATGCCCAGTAGTCGCATTGCTGAGTCATATGGTAGTTCTATTTTTAGTTTTTTAAGGAACCTCCATACTGTCCTACATAGTGGCTGTATCAATTTACATTCCCACCAATAGCCCAAGAGGGTTGCCTTTACTCCACACCCTCTGCAGCATTTTTGTTTATAGAAATTTTGATGATGGCCATTCTGACCAGTGTGAGGTCATATTTCACTGTAGTTTTGATTTGCATTTCTCTAATGATCAGTGATGTTGAGCATCGTTTCATGTGTTTGTTGACAATCTGTATATCTTCTTTGGAGAAGTGTCTATTTAGGTCTTCAGCCAATTTTTGGATTGGGCTGTTTGTTTTTTTGATATTGCTTGTAAATTTTGGAGATTAATCCTTTGTCAGTTGCTTCATTTGCAAATATTTTCTCCCTTTCTGAGGGTTGCCTTTTTGTCTTGTTTATGGATTCCTTTGCTGTGAAAAAGTTTCTAAGTTTCATTAGGTCCTGTTTGTTTATTTTGGTTTTTATTTCCATTTCTCTAGGAGGTGGGTCAAAAAAGATCTTGCTGTCATTTATGTCATAGAGTGTTCTACCTATGTTTTCCTCTAAGAGTTTTATAGTGTCTGGCCTTACATTTAGGTCTTTAATCCATTTGGAGTTTATTTTTGTATACGGTGTTAGGGAGTGTTGTAATTTCATTCTTTTACATGTAGCTGTCCATTTTCCCCATCACCACTTATTGAAGAGGCTGTCTTTTCTCCATTGTATATGCTTGCCTCCTTTATCAAATATAAGGTGACCATATGTGTGTGGGTTTGTCTCTGGGCTTTCTATCCTGTTCCATTGATCTATATTTCTGTTTTTGTGCCAGTACCATACTGTCTTGATTACTGTAGCTTTGTAGTATAGTCTGAAGTCAGGGAGCCTGATTCCTCCAGGTCCATTTTTTGTTCTCAAGAGTGCTTTGGCTATTTGGGGTCTTTTGTGTTTCCATACAAATTGTGAAATTTTTTGTTCTAGTTCTGTGAAAAATGCCATGGGTAGTTTGACAAGGATTGCATTGAATCTGTAGATTACTTTAAGTAGTATAGTCATTTTCTCAATGTTGATTCTTCCACTCCAAGAACATGGTATATCTTTCTGTCTGTTTGTGTCAGCTTTAATTTCTTTGATCAGTTTCTTATAGCTTTCTGCATACAGGTCTCTTGTCACCTTAGGTAGGTTTATTCCTAGGTATTTCATTCTTTGGTTGCAATGGTAAATGGGAGTGTTTCCTTAATTTCTCTTTCAGATTTTTCATCATTGGTGTAAAGGAATGCAAGAGATTTCTGTGTATTAATTTTCTATCCTGCTACTTTAGCAAATTCATTGATTAAATTTAGTAGTTTTCTGGTGGCATCTTTAGGATTCTCTATGTATAGTATCATGTCATCTGCAAACAGTGACAGTTTTACATTTTTTTTTTTTCTGATTTGGATTCCTTTTATTTCTTTTTCTTCTCTGATTGTCTGGCTAATACTTCCAAAACTATGTTGAATAATAGTGGTGAGAGTGGGCAAACTTTCTTTATTTCTGACCTTATTAGAAATGGTTTCAGTTTTACACCACTGAGAATGAAGTTGGCTGTGGTTTATCATATATGGCCTTTATTATGTTGAGGTAGTTTCCCTCTGTGCCTACTTTTTGGTGGGTTTTTATCATAAATGGGCTTTGAATTTTGTCCAAAGCTTTTTCTGCATCTATTGAGATGATCATATGGTTTTTATCCTTCAATTTGTTAATATGGTGTATTACATTGATTGATTTGTGTATATTGAAGAATACTTGCATTGTTGGGATAAACCTCACTTGATCATGTTGCATGATCCTTTTAATGTTATGTAGGATTTTGTTTGCTAGTTTTTTTTTTTTTTTTTTTTTTGCGGTATGTGGGCCTCGTGCTGTTGTGGCCTCTCCCGTTGCGGAGCACAGGCTCTGGACGCGCAGGCTCAACGGCCATGGCTCACAGGCCCAGCCGCTCCGTGGCATGTGGGATCTTCCCGGACCGGGGCACGAACCCGTGTCCCCTGCATCGGCAGGCGGGCTCTCAACCACTGCGCCACCAGGGAAGCCCTGTTTGCTAGTATTTTGCTGAGGATTTTTGCATCTATGTTCATCAGTAACATTGGCCTGTAGTTTTCTTTTCTTGTGACATCTTTGTCTGGGTTTGGATTCAGGGTGATATGGGCCTTGTAGAATGAGTTTGGAAGTGTTCCTCCCTCTGCTATATTTTGGAAGAGTTTGAGAACGATAGGTGTAGCTCTTCTCTAAATGTTTGATAGAAGTCACCTGTGAAGCCATTTGATCTTGGGCTTTTGCTTGATGAAAGATATTTTTTTTCTTTTTTTAACTTCTTTATTAGAGTATAATTGCTTTACAATGGTGTATCAGTTTCTGCATTATAACGAAGTGAAGCCGTTATCCATATACACATGTCCCCATATCTCTTGCCTCTTGCATCTTCCTCCCTCCCACCCTCCCTATCCCACCCCTCTTGGTCGTCAAAAAGCACGTAACTGATCTCCCTGTGCTATGCAGCTGCTTCCCACTAGCTATCTATTTTACATTTGGTAGTGTATATATGTCCGTGCCACTCTCTCACTTTGTCCCAGCTTACTCTTCTCCCTCCCCGTATCATCAAGTCCCTTCTCTAGTAGGTCTGCATCTTTATTCCCATCTCGCCCCAAGGTTCTTGTGACCATTTTCTTTCTTTCTTTCTTTCTTTTTTTCTTTCTTTCTTTCTTTCTTTCTTTTTTTTAAGATTCCATATATATGTGTTATCATAGGGTGTTTGTTTTTCTCTTTCTGACATACTTCGCTCTTTATGACAGTCTCTAGGTGCCTCCACCTCATTACAAATAACTCAGTTTCGTTCCTTTTTATGGCTGGGTAATATTCCATTGTATATATATGCCACATCTTCTTTATCCATTCATCTGTTGATGGAAACTTAGGTTGCTTTCATGTTCTGACTATTGTTAATAGGGCTGCAATGAACATTTTGGTACATGCCTCTTTTTGAATTATGGTTTTCTCAGGGTATATGCCCATTATTGGGATTGCTGGGTTATATAGTAGTTTTATTTTTCATTTTTTGAGGAACCTCCATACTGTTCTCCATAGTGGCTGTATCAATTTACATTCTCACCAACAGTGCAAGAGGGTTCCCTTTCCTCCACAACCTCTCCAGCATTTATTGTTTCTAGATTTTTTGATGATGGCCATTCTGACCGGTATGAGATGATATCCCATTGTAGTTTTGATTTGCATTTCTCTAATGATTAATGACGTTGAGCATCCTTTCATGTGTTTGTTGGCAATCTGTATATCTTCTTTGGAGAAATGTCTATTTCAGTCTTCTGCCCATTTTTGGATTGGGTTTTTTGTTGTTTTGATATTGAGCTGCTTGTGTTGCTTGTAAGTTTTGGAGATTAATCTGTTGTCAGTTGCTTCATTTGCAAATATTTTCTCCCATTCTGAGGGTTGTATTTTTGTCTTGTTTATGGTTTCCTTTGCTGTGCAAAAGCTTTTAAGTTTCATTAGGTCCCATTTATTTATTTTTGTTTTTATTTCCATTTCTCTGGGAGTTGGGTCAAAAAGGATCTTGCTGTGATTTATGTCATAGAGTGTTCTATGTTTTCCTCTAAGAGTTTGATGGTGTCTGTTCTTATATTTATGTCTTTAAACCATTTTGAGTTTATTTTTGTGTATGGTGTTAGGGAGTGTTCTAATTTTATTCTTTTACATGTAGCTGTCCAGTTTTCACAGCATCACTTATTGAAGAGGCTGTCTTTTCTCCACTGTATATTCTTGCCTCCTTTATCAAGGATAAGGTCACCATATGTGCATGGGTTTATCTCTGAGCTTTCTATCCTGTTCCATTGATCTATATTTCTGTTTTTGTGCCAGTACCATACTCTCTTGATTACTGTAGCTTTGTAGTATAGTCTGCAATCAGGGAGCCTGATTCCTCCAGCTCCATTTTTCGTTCTCAAGATTGCTTTGGCTATTCGGGGTCTTCTGCATTTCCATACAAATTGTGAAATATTTTGTTCTAGTTCTTGTGAAAAATGCCATGGCTAGTTTGACAGGGATTGCATTGAATCTGTAGATTGCTTTGGGTAGTAGAATCATTTTCACAATGTTGATTCTTCCAGTCCAAGAACATGGTATATCTCTCCATCTATTTGTATCATATTTAATTTGTTTCATCAGTGTCTTATAATTTTCTGCATACAGGTCTTTTGTCTCCTTAGGTAGGTTTATTCCTAGATATTTTGTTCTTTTTGTTGCAGTGGTAAATGGGAGTGTTTTCTTAATTTCACTTTCATATTTTTCATCCTTAGTGTATAGGAATGCAAAAGATTTCTGTGCATTAATTTTTTATCCTACTACTTTACCAAATTCATTGATTAGCTCTAGTAGTTTTCTAGTAGCATCTTTAGGATTCTCTATGTATAGTATCATGTCACCTGCAAACAGTGACAATTTTACTTCTTCTTTTCCAATTTGGATTTCTTTTATTTCCTTTTCTTCTCTGAATGCTGAGGATAAAACTTCTAAAACTATGTTGAATAATAGTGGTGATAGTGGGCAACCCTGTCTTGTTCCTGATCTTAGCGGAAATGGTTTCAGTTTTTCACCATTGAGGATGATGTTGGCTGTGGGTTTGTCATATATGGCCTTTTTTCTGTTGAGGAAAGTTCCCTCTTTTCCTACTTTCTGGAGCTTTTTTTTCATAAATGGGTGTTGAATTTTGTTGAAAGCTATCTATACATGTATTGAGATGATCATATGGTTTTTCTCCTTCAAATTTTTAATATGGCGTATCATGTTGATTGATTTGCGTATACTGAAGAATCCTTGCATTCCTTCGATAAACCCCACTTGATCATAGTGTATGATCCTTTTAATGTGCTATTGTATTCTGTTTGCTAGTATTTTGTTGAGGATTTTTTCATCTATGTACGTCAGTGATATTGGCCTGTAGTTTTCTTTCTTTGTGACATCTTTGTCTGGTTTTGGTATCAGGGTGATGGTGGCCTGGTAGAATGAGTTTGGGAGTGTTCCTCCCTCTGCCATATTTTGTAAGATATTGAGAGAAGGATCAAGTGTTAACTCTTCTCTAAATGTTTGATAGAATTTGCCTGCGAAGCCATCTGGTCCTGGGCTTTTGTTTGTTGGAAGATTTTTAATCACAGTTTCAATTTCAGTGCTTGTGATTGGTCTGTTCATATTTTCTATTTCTTCCTGGTTTAGTCTCAGAACATTGTTCATTTCTAAGAATTTGTCCATTTCTTCCAGGTTGCCCATTTTATTGGCATATAGTTGCTTGGAATAATGTCTCATGATCCTTTGTATTTCTGCAGTGTCAGTTGTTACTTCTCCTTTTTCATTTCTAATTCTGTTGATTTGAGTCTTCTCCCTTTTTTTCTTGATGAGTTTGACTAATGATTAATCAATTTTGTTGATCTTTTCAAAGAACCAGCATTTAGTTTTAATGATCTTTGCTATCATTTTCTTCATTTCTCTTTCATTTATTTCTGACCTGATTTTTATTATTTCTTTCCTTCTTCTAACTTTAGTTTTTTTTCTGTTATTCTTTTTCTGATTGCTTTACATGTAAGGTTAAGTTGTTTATTTGAGATGTTTCTTGTTTCTTGATGTAGGATTGTATTGCTATAATATTCCCTCTTACAACTGCTTTTGCTGCATCGCATAGGTTTCAGGTTGTAGTGTTTTCATTGTCATTTGTTTCTAGGTATTTTTAGATTTCTGCTTTGATTTCTTCAGTGATCTCCTGGTTATTTAGTAGTGTATTGCTTAGCCTCCATGTGTTTGTATGTTTTACAGTTTTTTTCCCCTGTAATTGATATCTAGCTTCATAGTGTTGTGGTTGGAAAAGATACCTGATATGATTTCAACTTTCTTAAATTTACCAAGGGTTGATTTGTGACCCAAGCTATGAGCTATCCTAGAGAATGTTCCATGAGCACTTGAGAAGAAAGTGTACTCTGTTGTTTTTGGATGGAATGTCCTATAAATATCAATTAAGTCCATCTTGTTTAATGTGTCATTTAAAGCTGTGTTTCCTTATTTGTTTTCATTTTGGCTGACCTGTCCATTGGTGAAAGTGGGATGTTAAAGTCCCCTACTATGATTGTGATACTGATGATTTCCCCTTTTATGGCTGTTAGCATTTGCCTTATGTATGTTGGGTGCATAAATATATACAACTGTTGCATCTTGGATTGACCCCTTGATAATTATGTAGTGTCCTTCTTTGTCTCTTGTAATAGTCTTATTTCAAGGTCTATTTTGTCTGATATGAGAATTGCTACTCTAGCTTTCTTTTGATTTACATTTTCATGGAATATCTTTTTCCATCCCCTCACTTTCAGTGTGTAGGTGTCCCTAGGTCTGAAGTTGGTCTCTTGTAGATAGCATATATATGGGGCTTGTTTTTGTATCCATTCAACCAGTCTATGTCTTTTGGTTGGAGCATTTATTCCATTCACATTTAAAGTAATTATCAATATGTATGTTCCTATTACCATTTTCTTAATTGTTTTGGGTCTGTTTTTGTAGGTCTTTTCCTCCGTTGTGTCTTCTGCCTAGAGAAGTTCCTTTAGCATTTGTTGTAAACCTGGTTTGATGGTGCTGAATCCTCTTAGCTTTTGCTTGTCTGTAAAATTTTAATTTCTCCATAAAATCTGAATGAGATCCTTGCTGGGTAGTGTAATCCTGGTTGTAGGTTTTTCCCTTTCATCACTTTAAGTATGTCCTGCCACTCCCTTCTGGCTTGCAGAATTTCTGCAGAAAGATCAGCTGTTAACGTTATGGGGATTCTCTTGTATATTACTTGTTTCTTTCCCTTACAGCTTTTAATATTTTTTCTTTGTATTTCTTTTTTGATAGTTTGATTAATATGTGTTTTGGCATGTTTCTCCTTGGATTTATCCTGTATGGGACGCTCTACATTTCCTGGACTTGATTGACTACTTCTTTTCCCATGTTAGGGAAATTTTCAACTATAATCTCTTCAAATATTTTCTCAGTCCCTTTCTTTTTCTCTTCTTCTTCTGGGACCCCTATAATTCAAATGTTGGTGGGTTTAATAGTGTCCCAGATGTCTCTGAGACTGTCCCCAATTCTTTTTATTCTTTTTTCTTTATTCTGCTCTGAAGTAGTTATTTCCCGTATTCTATCCTCCAGGTCCCTAACACTTCTGCCTCAGTTATTCTGCTATTGATTCCTTCTAGAGAATTTTTAATTTCATTTATTGTGTTGTTCTTCATTGTTTGTTTGCTCTTTAGTTCTTCTATGTCCTCATTAAATGTTTCTTGTATTTTCTCCTTCCTATTTCCAAGATTTTGGATTATCTTTACTATCATTTCTGTGAATACTTTTTCAGGTAGACTGCCTATTTCCTCTTCATTTGTTTCGTCTGTGGGTTTTTACTTTGCTCAGTGGCTTGTGTAGGCTTCCTGGTGGAGGGAACTGGTGCCTGTGTTCTGGTGGTTCAGTCTGGATCTTGTCTTTCTAGTGGGCAGGTCTGCATCCAGTGGTGTGTTTTGGGGTGTCTGTGAACTTAGTATGATTTTAGGCAGCCTCTCTGCTAATGGATGGGGTTGTTTTCCTGTCTTGCTATTTGTTTGGCATGGGGCATCCAGCACTGAAGCTTGCTGGCTGTTTTGTGAAGTGGGGTCTTAGCACTGAGATGCAGATCTCTGGATGATCTCTTTCCAATTGATATTACCTGGGACTGGGAGGTCTCTGGTAGTCTAGTGTCCTGAACTTGGCTGTCCCACTTCAGAAGCTCAGGTCTGACACCCGGCTGGAGCACCAAGACTCCATCAGCCACAAGGTTTGAACCAGGAACTAACTATATATGTGGATTTCAGTAGTAAAAAGCAGTCAAAAATGTCTGGCTTCCTGAAGTTTATACTGGTTATTAAAGGAATTCCAGTGTCTCCTTTCTTTTTCTTCCCCTTTCTAATAACAATCTGGTGCTCCTAAAGCCAGGCCTCCTGCAGCAGCAACTTCTTCCAACGTCACCTTGTCAGAGAATTTTTAATCACATGGAAAGATTTTGAAATATAATGTTAAGTAGAAAAAATTAGCATATTGAATATTACTCAATTTTGGTGAAATGTATTCACTATCAATATATTTATGATGATACGAGTTTAGAAAAAATCATAGAGTTATGTAAAATAAATTTGGTGGTAGGATTTTGGGTGATTTTAATTTCCTTTTTTGCTTGGCTATAGTTTCTAAATTTTCTACATTATACATATTCTTTTTTCAACAATAATTTTGAAAAATGTAAGAACAATTAGCTGAGATGCATGCCAAGTGGTTTAGGTTGTTAGTTTCTGTCCTAATTCTACTTCCATTTTGCTATATATCCTGCTTAAAATTATTTACAGAAATATAATGAGAAATATGTTTGATTATCCAAATGATAAGCCTTCTACATGCTTGTGAAACAAGAATGAAGTCCAATCTTCACTCTTGAACTTCTTTTCTGAGAATTCTACTCAGTACCATTTTTTTCTCTTTTTTCCAACTTGGAAAACACTATTTTGTCTCACAGAGGGTAAATGACATCTAAAATTGTGGTCAGTACCTGTTATGAGTCACACGATGCTCACTGATTTTTGTAAATCACACATGAGATCAGCCAGCTTGATTCCATTCCCACTTTATTTTTTTTTTCAGATTGAGCTCTTCTATCAGAGCTTGAATGGTGGTATATGTGTTCTTTTGAGAGATATAAGTATTTTCGAAAGAGGCTGTTTTTACTGTTGCAAGGCATGTTTGTGTGTGTGGGGTGGCAGGGTCCCTAAGTTTATGTTTGATTCTGTCAGTCCACATAACAAGGAGGGCAGCTCTGTATGCCTTTGTAGCCATGAGATGTTTGAGAGCTTAGATGACAGAGGTGACTTTCCTGCAAGCACAGTCCTTTAATTTAGGTCTTCACATAATACTGTTAAGGGAGATATGAAGAAAAATCATTTCCCCTGCCACACAGACAAACAAACTAAATACAAATGCATGAAACTTTCAACAAAGCAAAGAAAACAGAAACAAAAAAATATACAAGTAAGGTTCATGAAAAGTGGATATCCACTCAGTGCAACAAATGTTTTTGAAAATTTTCCAGTTACTTATTGTCACTATAATGCTACAAAACAAAAAATAACCAAACTTTAATACTGTATAATAATGCATATTTAATTTCCTCTTGAGTCTATGGGACAGCTGGGTGTTTTTGTCTGGGTGTGCCCATGCATCTGTAGTCAGTTGGCAGTTCAATTTTGCTCCATGTGGCCTCTTATCCTCCAGGAGGTTAGTCTGGGCTTATTTTTAGAGTTGAAGCAGGGGTCCAAGAGATAACGGAAGTGTGCAGGTTCTCTTGAGACCTACACTTGGAACCACACAATGTAATTTTTGGCATATTCTATTGGCTACAGAAAATCACATCACAAAGCAAGTTCAGATTCAAGGGTTCTGTAAATAAACTCTGCCTCTTGATGGGAGTTGGTGCAAGGACATATTAAAAAGGGCATGCATCAGGAAGGGGTAGAGAATTGATGCCCATTTTTAGCAATCAATATGCACAGGGATTTTGAAAAATAAAACTTCTCACCTGTTGATAAAACTGATGAATCCAGGCTCTTCTTAATTAATAGATTGGCCATTTGGTTATAAGATTTCCATAGTTTTTCACTTCATGTTTCAGAAAGCTGAAGTCTACATCAATGAATTGTGTTCATGTTATATATTTGTAGTCCTACAAAAAATAAGAGGAGGTAATGTCCTAATTTCCCAAACATAACTTTGTGCTTGGTTAAAAACAGTGATGATGTGTGAAGTTAAAATGGTTTTAGCTCTTTCTCTCTAACATTGAGAAATGTGCACAATAATAGAATTAAATAATAGGAAAGGATCTGAGATTCCAAATTGCCCAATTTCATCAATGAAAACACTGCACTAGGACCCAGAGATATGTGACCATATACATGACTTTATTTTTAAAAAATATGACATCCAAAAGCATAAAATAAAAGCTCCTAAAAATATAAGAGAAAAGAGATTTAAAACAAGATTATGGTGATATACTTACAGGTAAAGTGAAACTACAAGTGAGCAAAGGCATAAAAGGTCTGAAGTTTATAGTCAAAAGCTCAATTGTTTTTGTCAATTATCTCTCAGCTTTCTTTGTGTTCTACTTCAATATTTTTTGTTTTTTATCTTTATTATTTCCTTCCTTTTTCTTTATATTTACTCTATTTTTCTTTGTCCAGCTTCTTTAACAGAATTTTTAGCTCATTAATTCCCAGTCTTTCTTGTTTTCTACAAATATGCATCTAAGGATATAAATTTTCTTCACATTTTTTTAATATGTCCCACCACTTTCTGCCATGTTTTGGATGATTTTTTTCACATCTATATTCTGATTCACTAAGTCTTTGTTCAGCTATGTCTAGTTTACTGTATAACCATTTCATTTTCTAGTATTTTAGTTTTAAACTTTAGAATTTCTTTTGGGCCTTTTAAAGTGATATCCTAAAACAAATGACATAGTGGGTAGTCTCATCTAGTGTATGTAATTCTTGAATTGAGTTTGGAAACTGTGATCCTGGTTTGGCTTTGTTAGTTTTCTGATGAGAACTGCTTAATATAGTGAATAGCCAAATCTAGAATTAGAATCAGCCTAGGCCAGAAGGATACTGGACTGCACCCTTGGATTTAAAAGCTGTTTGTAGTTTTTGTGCTGTAATGCCAGTCTCTGTTGTGATTAACTATGAAACTAGGTCTCACAACTTAGAAGTCTCTTGCCATTATTATTAATTTTTAAATGTTTTATTCTAGGTTTTATTTTTTTTAAATAATAATATTTTAGAAGTTGTACATTCTTTTTCTTCTCACGTAGTGGTTTCTACTGAGCTAGACAGTATAGATGTAGACCCATAAACCTTAAAATCTGATGAGATCCGTCTCACAGCTATTATAAACCTCTGTTCCATGGAATTTCACCATTCGTCTGTTGATAACCCACCATGCCCCCATAAGAATGGAGAAATAATTACTTTCATGATAATTATTTGTGGGCTACAAGATATAGGATAAGGACAGAATGAAAGGTGAAACTTATAGCAACTAGAATGTCTATTGTGGAGTGGGCAAAAAGTCCTGTTCTTACTTTATAAATTCTATTATTTCCTATATGTCTTTAAACATTTAAAAACATATTTATTTTAAAGACCCTTTAAGGTTTAGTTTTATGTGCTCTAGTTCTTCCCTGGTGAATTCTCCATTTGTTCCATTTGCTGATTATCTCTAGTGATGGTGTGTTTCCTTTGTGTGCTTTATTATTTTTATGAATGAGCTCATTTTTGGTGAAGAATATTTTACTCAAGACCTCTCTGATTGACCTAATTTGCACAGGCATCCCTAAGGTGGTTCCACTACTGTTTCTGCTGTAGTTCTGTTGCATTTACTGACTTCAAGTTAGTTTGTATACTAGTGTTTATACTTAGATTTTATGGGTTTTTTTTTTTTTTCGGTACGTGCGTCCCTCACTGTTGTGACCTCTCCCGTTGCGGAGCACAGGCTCCGGACGCGCAGGCTCTGTGGCCATGGCTCACGGGTCCAGCCGCTCCATGGCATGTGGGATCTTCCCGGACCGGGACATGAACCCGTGTCCCCTGCATCGGCAGGCGGACTCTCAACCACTGCACCACCAGGGAAGCCCTTTATGTACCATTTAGCTTTGCATATATGTGCAACATGGCTAAGGGCTTCAAAACTCTCTCTCGCAACTCCCCCACCTCCCACAGCCTGGACCATAACCATAGGTAGTGTCTGAGTTTTATTGGACTCTGTTTAAGGATGGTGTATCTTTCCTGGCTCCTGGTTTTATAACTAAACCCTAACGCATCTTTTCCACCTGCATGTTTTCAAAGGCCACATGGTTTCACTTTTGCTCAGCCCCGTGGCTTTGGATATGAATTTTCTTCTCATTTTTGGTACCTGAATTTTTCACTCTCTTGTTTTTAGACTCAGATATGTTTTTATTTTTATTTTTTAAAACACATTTTAAATATCTGGAATAAGATGGTGTTTTGGTATCAAATCCTTGTGCTAATTGCATAGAAATTCTATTGATGGAATATTTACAGAGAATGTTATTGGTCAAAACTACAACATATAAGTAATATTAATAGTGGTGGAGATAAAGTGGGTAAAGGGCTAGGGAATTAGGGGTTTATTTTAGAGGGCCATCATAGACAACACTTCTGAAAAGGTAATATTTGAACAGAGGCCTGAATCAAGTGAGTGAGATATGCAAAGATCTCAGGGAAGGGCGTTCCAAGCCAGAAGATAGCACATGCAAAGAGCCTGGGTCCAAACAATCTTGCTTTGCTTGGGAAGCAGCAAGATATTCTAGTGTCCCACAGCAGCATGAGCAAGCTAGACAGTGCTAGGAGATGAAGTCATAAAGCTGGAAGATCACGTAGAAACTTGTGAGCCATGATTGTTTGGGAATTTGGATTTTATTCTTGTATGATGGGAAGTCACTTAAGGGTTTTTAGGAGGGAAGACAGATGGTTCTATTTATTTTTATAAAGGGCATTTTTGATGTTATTTGGTGAAGAGACTGTAAGGGCACAAACTGGAGATACAGAGATTCATTGGGGGACTATCTTTGTCCTACACGTAGGTGGTGATGGCAACTGAGATCAGGATGGTAATAGCAGAGATGCTAAAAAAAAAAAGTGGTGAGATTTGGGATGCAGTCTGAAGGGATAAATGACTGGACATGAGGGGTATAAAGAAAAGAGTAATCTAGGATGACTCTTTGATTTTTTCCCTGAGCAACTGTGTGACTGGTAGTGCCATTTGCTGAACTTTGCAAGGGTAAAAGATGTAGAGTTTAGTGTGTGGCATGATATACTTGAGCTATCTATTAGACATCCAAGTAGAGATGTCCAGTAGACAGTTCCGTACACAAGTCTGGCACTCAGGAGAGAGGCTGGGGCTAGAGATCTATGTTTAGAACCCATCAGCATATAGCTAGTTTTTAAATCCATGGACTGTATGAAATCACTTAACAAGCAAATATTAAATAAGACATTCTTAATATGGGATCCATGGATCCCTAAGGGGTCTGTGGATAGAATTCAGGGGGTCTGTGAACCTGGATAAAAAATACATCTTTATTTTCATTAACCTCTGAAATTAGCATTTCCTTTCTTTATAAATGTAGCCTATAAATCATAGCAATATTTGCAGTACATGTGACTTTGTCACCAATAGAAATCAGAGAACTTTTTATAACATATTATGGCAGTTGTAGATATCCTAAAGTATAGCTTCACTGGAAACTCATCATTGCTACTTTGAGATTGCAATGGTTATGGAACCTTCCACTTGATCTCATAATTTAATGCATTAAAAAGCATATCACATATCATAAAATAGTTTTTAAGGTATTTTGACAACTGTATTTTGATGTGATTTTTCCCATTATAATTCTATAAATTTTATTTTATGCCTTTAAAAACATCATCCTAAGAAAAGGTCCAGAGTTTTTACCAGGCTGTTAAAGGGGTCTTTGGCACACAGGAGTTTAAGGGTCTCTGGAGATCTCCAACAGGTAGTGGTTAAACATCTAAGGAGGAAACAGCAAAGGACACTCAAATGATTGAGTTTACATGGAGCCAGCTGGATTATATTTTGTGTCATTAGGCACAATAAGTACTCAAATAGAAACTAACTTTAGTTATAGATGAAAAAAAATTTTAATTTACATTTTTGCACACCATAGGTTATTACCCATGAACTATTGGACCATACTATAACAGGATACTTTGATGCTAAAGGAAGAAATATTTCAAGGAGAGAGAGGTCAGCCATATCAAATGCTGATGAAATGGACACTTGTATTTGGCTAGATGGGAGGTAAGTTGCTCTTAACTGAATAAGAGCAATTTCAGTAGATTTTTGGAGACCAAAATCTGGTTTGAATGGATAAAGAAGAAAATGGGAGATGAGGAAATAAAGAAAGCAAGTAAAGATGTCTTTTGGGGGAGAGCTTTGCTATAAAGGGGGACAGAGAAATTTTGAGAGATTGAAAGGGTATGTGGAGTCAAGCAAAATTTTAAACAATTTTTTAAAGATTGATGATATTACATTAGACTGATGGGAATGATGATGAAAATGATGAGGCAGGAGAGAGATGTATCACTGAAGAAGAGATAGGGGATGGAATCTGATGGAAGTCTTGGTTTTAGATTAAAGCAGGAGCAGTTCATCCATTATGACAGAAAATCAGTCAGTACCATTAGTTAGGTTTGTTATGGTTTTCTGATTGTGTATATCTTTTCAATGAAATGAGAGATGATGTCATCAACGGAGAGTGATGGGTGTGGAAAGGTTTTGAATGTTTAAGGAGAGCAGGTGTGGTTTTTGAGATTAGGAAAAATGTAGTGGAACTGTTGAGCAGTACCAAAAGCCCACTGAAGATCTGTGAGTATAAATTTCAAGTGAGATAAGTGTGCACAATTGTGAGGTTTCCTTCAAAGGCAGCCATGGACTAGGCAGAGGTGAGTTTGGGGTTTGATTTTTCCTGGGGCTACAGGGGGAAATAAAGTATAGGAAATTGTTTTAGTCAGTTCAGGCTGCTATCACAGAGTAAAATAGACTGAATGACTTATAAACAACAGAAATTTATTTCTCACATTTCTGGAGGCTGGAAGTCTGAGGCCAGGGTACCAGCATAGTTGGGTCTGGTAAGGCTTCTCTTCTGGGCTGGAAGTCTGACTTCTTGTTGTATCTTCACATAGTAGGAAGAAAGCTATTCTGGGTTCTCTTTTACAAGGACACTAATCTTGGTCATGAGGGCTCCACCCTCATGACTAAATCACCTTCCAAAGGCCCCCACCTCTTAATATCATCACACTGGTGGTTAAGATTTCAACATGTGAATTTTAGGGGAAGACAAACATTCAGTCTATAACAGACATTGAGGGAATTGAGTCTATAAGGGAGTAATTATGATGATGGCATGGGCTTTAATTTGGGTAGTAAAAGAATTGGAAACATGAAAAGGGTGATAGACTGTAACCTAATGATAGGGTCAATGGATTGAAGAATTATTGGAATGGAAGTATTACATGTAAGGGGATAGACAGATAGGAAGTAGTTATCATTCTAGAGTGTCATTCTAGAGATCTCTGTTTTGGAGGCAAAGCAAATATTGGTGGTGACAAGTTCTATGAAGTCATAGATGTCATAATGAAAGGTCTGGGTGGCTGAGGTAGAGAAAAACGTTACTGGAAGTGAGAAGGTCATGACACAGAGATGCAGGGCAGAATGAATCACCTACATGGATGGTGAAGCCCCTGAGAATAATGAAATGATAGTGGTGGAGGGAAAGAGGGTGTGAAAAGTTGTAAAATCTATAAGGAACAAGCAGAGATGACTGGGAGGATGATTGGTGACTGATAATGAGGAAGGACTGTAGATGGAAAACTGCTGGCAGAGTCACTGGGTGTTTTGAAGGGGGAGGGAAAATGTTTAGAAGCAACAACATGAGAAGTAAGAAATGTCACAACAAGGTCAAACTGTAAAGAGGAGGAAAAGCAAGTTCATAAAGATAAAAGCTGATATTAATTAGAATGAAACCAAAAAGGGAGTAGGAAGGATAAATAAAATGAAAAATAGATTCCTACTATATAACTTCCAAACTAAATCAACCAATGGCAAACATAATTAAGGAAAAAAAATTAAAAGTACAAAAATAAGGATGAGAAACCAAATATAGTCATGGATATAGAGTAGAGTTAGAGAATAAGAAAATATTATGTGTTACTCTCTGGAAATAATTTTTTAAAAATCTAGTGGAAATGTATGATGCCTTAGCAAAATATCAACTAAAATTGATCAGAAAGCAAGTAGAAAACTTGAATTGATTAATTGCCATATAAGTGTGTGTAAGATCATGATATACCATTAAAAAAGGCAAGAGGTTCAAGGGATTTTACAGCAGATTTATATACCCCTTAAAGAAGAGTAGATTTCTTAATTGTTTAAATCATTCCAATTATAGAAAAAGCAGGAAAGTTCACAGATTCATTTTATAAAGTTAGCAACACCTTAATATCAAAAATTGATAAAGATAGTTTGAGAAAAGAGAACAATGGGCAACTTACACAGAATAAACTTGAACAAATTCTAAGTAAAATATTAGTGGGAGTGGTATTTTTAATGTGTAGGACTCATAAGGTAACTGCAGGAAATGACTTACTCTTTCCCCACTGTGGTGCTAGGATTTCTCCTGCCTCTTGAGAAATATCCAGCATGTCCCATGATTTTTTTAAAAATTAATTAATTTTGGGGGCTGTGTTGGGTCTCCACTGCTGTGCACGGGCTTTCTGTAGCTTCGGTGAGCAGGGATTACTCTTTGTTGTGGTGTGCTGGCTTCTCATTGTGGTGGCTTCTCTTGTTGCAGAGCACGGCCTCTAGGTGCGTGGGCTTCAGCAGTTGTGGCACGCAGGTCCAGTAGTTGTGGTTCACAGGCTCTGGAGTGCAGGCTCAGTAGTTGTGGCACACGGGCTTAGTTGCTCTGTAGCATGTGGGATCTTCCCGAACCAGGGCTCGAACCTGTGTCCTCTGCATTGGCCGACAGATTCCTAACCACTGTGCCATCAGGGAAGTCCATGTCCCATGATTTTATAGCTATTTTCACATAATAAAAACTCCTTATGCCACTTTTGACTCTAAGAATAGTCTAATTCCTATAATTAGAGGTTTCATACTTGTATAATAATAAAACCTCTAAACCCTATTTGAAGTGAAGACTACTCTTCTTCTCAAGCTTGGGCTACTCCAGACATCTATGAGGGAAGGCAGTGGTAGGGCAGACACACAGCCGACTTTCCTTCCTCTGGTGCCCTTCTTCCCTTCAGCCACTTCTGCTCTGTGGTCATAGGGCACTTCTTCCAGGTTCTTGCTCCCTGCATTTTTCAGGTGTAAGTCAAGGGTAAGGGCACACGTATCAAGCAATATAGGAACGTATTTATCTTACAGAAATACATTATTAATGTGTACTCTAAAAAAATATACAACAATAAAGGTAATTGCTAGGGGTCTTGTAGTTATTTATACCATAATTTCCATTAAGGCAAGAACTTTGGTTGCATTTTATATCACTGAGTGAAGGATACAAAATAATGTGTGATACTATTATAATCGTCAGAGAACATCTAGTGAGCATTCACTTATGTTCAGAGCAGAAAACAATGTTACTCTATGGTAAACCAGATGAATTTAATCCCTGAGACACTAGTTAATGCTAGGCAATTAGCAAAAAGAGTGGATAGAACATATAGTAGAAGCTAAGATTCATGCATAGTGCAGAATTATTCAATAGCTAGCAGAGTTGGTGAAGATATACGGAGAGCCACGGCAATTGGGGGAAGCCATTAAGCAGTTAAGGCTTTTATTTTCAATGGTGTGTGTGACTGACTAAGATACAAAGTGTTTTATATCCATCATATCAAGTATACATTAATGTTTGTATTCATAGTATTTGCTTTGGTTTGGGCTTACAGATGGGCAATGAAAGTCTTCTCTCAAAATGTAGCACATGTGAAAACCATGCAGTTTGATTGAAATGTTGTAGTGAAATATAAAACAGTACTCAGGTTGCCAGTAGATGGAACCATAGATTTTAGAAATTCAGATTGAGATTTCCTTCTTAGTAAACAATGATAATATGACAGTTTTAAGAAAGCATAACTTAAAAAAAAAAAAAAAAAACACTTTCCTGGACCCATATCAGTTGACTAAAGAGCAGCAACAAAAGGAAATGTGTAACAAGGCAATTCAACTTTTGAAGTTATCTCTTTAAAGGTAAGTCTTGGGAAAAAACATTAAAAAATTTTGTACCTATAATGTAATGCAAATGTTAAGGTCTAGAAAATAACTCTTTACATATCTGTCAAATAATATGTGTGATTCAGGTAGCGAAGTTGGAAGGTAGTATTTAGCAATTTAAGTACAACATTATTATGGGTCACATCACTGATTTTTAAAAATTTTATTTAAGTCCTTCTTTACTTGACTGAAGAGTAGGCTGATGGCTTATGTGTCTGGTATAGTTTTCATGCTTAATTTTGTATTATCTCAAGCCTTACATGATCAATACAGTTTAAAAGAAGTGAGTTATAGAACAGGCTCGTATGTCAACAATCTGATTTCAATGGAGATTGTGTTTTTTAGTGTCTGAGGTTTTGAAAGATGATGTGTGGGAAGGGGTTGGTTGCCTCCAAGTCCAGTCCATAAATATCTAGTCAAGATTTGGGAAAGCTGATTAAATGTGATATTGCTGACCAAGTGTTTCTAACTGCAACATTGTCAATCGAGTCACATGTTTCCCAACTGGCCTCTGTAGTATCCTCACTTATTTAAAGTCATGACTTTTTACCAGCTCTGTTATTCATCCACCCTCTGCCCCCTCCATTACCTGAATATGATTCCTAGTCTTCTGCCCTTCAACGGCAGGTGGAGACATGTCATCTCTTACATTCTCTTTGCCCAAATGGTGATATGAAAAGTCACCTGGAACCTGGCTCTTTTGGTTTCAAGGGAGACCACATCCTTGAAAAATAACTGAGTTAGTAATAACAGTAAGAAGGATAAATGTTTAGAAGGCAACTGTGTTTAAACAAGAAAATGAAAAGCTTTTTCCTACTTTCTTCTCCACTGTGATCTCTACATTCTTTCTCTAATTTTCTCCCTATAAACCACAGTTGATTTTCATTCATGGTACCTATGTTCTAGAAGACTCTCTATGAACTCTGAATTAGCAAATACTGAACCATTACTCTGGGGAGGAATATAGGGTTAGGTTCCTGTGACCTCCTGGTCATATTTTCAGCAACCCATTATTACATAACCTTGTTTTATATGCATGTTTGTTTAAAGACATTTGTTTAATATACAGAATTGATCCATTAACATTGAGCTCATGGCTGACAGCACTAAACTCATGCTAGAATGAGGTTTAACTGACACATGTATTTTCTCCAGAAAGCACATCACAGCCTTCTTGCGATTAGGAATACAAGACAGCACTTCAGCGCTATGCTTGGGGGCCATCTTAAACAGGGAAATCTCCAACAGGAAGCACAAAACTGTGAAAAACATGGCACACTAAATAAACTGAGAAAAGAACACTTGTTTACAGTATTTGAGCTGAAACAAGAAGGTTGATTTTTTTAATTTTAGCTGGGAATATATGGGTTGAATAACTCAAATATTTTGCTGTTCTGCACATGTTAGCACATGACTGTGAAAATGCTGTGAGTACTGATTTGGGAGTTACAGATAAATTCTAGTGAGTAGGTGAATTTGCAAATATAGAATCTGTGAATAATGACGATCAACTGTACCCTTATCGTTGGTAAATCACTGCTAAACATCTCAGTATTCTTGCCTCTAAATTGTCACTGTGAATTTTTAGTTTTATATAACTATAATGACAACTCTCTGTCCCACTCACCTGTAAAACAAATGAGGCATTTGAGACATTGATAGATTAGGAACAGGTTTTACAGCATGTTCATGACAAAGCCAGGACTAGAACCCAGATCTCAAGATGTGTGGTCCAGTGATTGTTCAGTCAGGTCACATGACTTCGAAGGCTTCCAGTATGTGGGAGTTTCCTTTCTTCTCTATCAAGGGTGTGTCCTGAGCCTGATTTTCATTGTCTGGGTGCTCTGGTAGAAGAAAAGGGAAGCAGTAATTTGAGGAGCATCCAGAAAACCCCCATTCACCTTCTGACTTTAGTGTATGAATCCCTTTGTAGGTTAAAATGTAGATTGTGCCCATTAAAAATTCAAATGGGCATGACGTTGAGCAAAATTAAGAACATGAGAATTAATGAATATATCATATGAGTTAGTTCCGGGGTAATTAAATTGAGGCCAGGTGAAGCTGATTGAGAGGTGGCCCTTAGTAAGACAGGCAGGAGGTGGGGAAACTCTAAGAGACTAACAACCTGGAAGAGAGCATGGCAACTCCTACACAGTCTTCTTCCCTGGCTGTTAACTCAATGAGACAAAAGTGGAAGCCACTAGAAAAACTGTCTTATCAAAGCTCAGGAATTCTGTCTTGTAACGTAACATCTACTTGAAGAAATAACCCCCTCTGGGATTTCCTTTCCAGTTTGGCAGCATCTACACACATAATAGTTCTATTTGATTCTTATCCTTTTCTCTTGTGTGAGGATCTCCCTCTTCTGCCCCTGGCTATGGGCTTCTTAGTTTGGGATGTAAACCCTGTTTTATCTTGTTTGGATATTGGTAACCTCACTGCATGGAATTTCTTTTCTACTTTTTGGATAAAAGCTCACATCTTATATGGAAGCAAATTTTTATAGTTAGAATGTTTTTATTTCTCTAAATTTTCTCAAAAGCCAGTCTCCTACTGAGATTATTCAAGATGTGTGTGTCATACATTTAAAACATGCTTCCTAAATTTCTCTAAAAGGAAGTACTGAACATTACCAGTAAATGTGCTGTGCTGTGCCCCAACAGCTATTGGTTTACCTGGAACAGTCCTGGTTTACGCCTATTGTCCCAGCATAATTATTCATAACACCTCCTCTCACTTATGGATGACAAATTATATGGTTATGCTATAGATAATACCAATGTAAGAAATAAAAAAAGGAAGTACAAATAAAGTTGGCATTTCCAAACCCTCCTAGATCAGGTTTACACGCAATATCAATTAGTGTTTAATTGGCTGTAGTTTGTGTCATCCTAAATTATAAAAATTATCTTTGTTTCCTTTAGAACTTCTTTGATTTCTAAGACTAATTGTGTTATAGGACTACGAGACCTTTTAGTACTTGGTGACTTATTCTATGCTTTAAATATATATTTTTAACTTCAAAAGTAGCATGTTTATTGCAGAAATTTTAGAAAATGTAAACAAGCTAAAAGGAGAAAATAAAAACCACCTATCATCTTTTCACTTGAATAATCACTGTTAACATTTATATTATATCTTCCATGTTCTTTTCATCTAGAAATCATATGTCAGACATATTGTATCACATAACCATATGTATCTTATAATTAGAAAAACAGAATTTTCGGGGTCTGCTGATTTTTAACTTGCTTTTCCACTAACAATATATTATGATTGTTTTTCCATGTTATTAAATATTCTCCTACAAGAGGAAATTGAACAGAGTGTTGAACAGTATTAATTTGAATTTGCCATAATTTACTTACCTAAGTGAAATCTTAGACTTTTTGAGATCCTTCCTAAAAGAAGGTAGAACAATGGGGCAAGAGCTTAAATTAATGTTGGCTGGACTTTAGATGGTTATAAGGAAGAGCTTTCATGCTGGGATTGCACTGGGGGACAGTCCTAGATGGTTGCATTGTTTACTTGCCTGAAGGTAAGAGGCCTAATGAAATGATTTCTTGAGATTCATTTCCCTCCCTCATTTGTTATTTCTGTGACAGTTTAATACTTATAGGTAGGAAACTGATGTCCGATTATTTTTATTTAAGATCACCTCTATTATTATGCTTCTTAATAGCAGCAGTACATGTTTTGTGCATCCTTAATGACTTAGTACAAATTTAATTAAATGCTCCCTTTATTAACTATATATCTCAAATTGTGAAATTGTTGGCATTCACTAACCTATCACTAAATGATAGGTTACACAAATATCAGAATTAATTATTTTAGGCAATGAAAAGTTTGCTTCATTTTCATCATTTTTGTTTGGCTTCTAGTTATTTTACTATAGTTTATTATTTTAATGTTATTAAAATAATACAAAAATAGTAAACTTAAAAATTCACCATAAATAGAAAATAATACACCCTGTATATTCAAATGCAGGTCCAAGAACTATCAACTTTCCCATGGTACTTGTTTCATCTAGCCTCTTTTATGTCATGAATATTTGATGCTATTGAGGCACATTTACAGATAATAAAATGCACAAATCTTAGTGTATAGCTTGATGAATTTTGACAAATGGAGCCACCACAGCAATCAAGGTTTAGGACATTTCCATAACCCCAGAAAGTTCCCTGGTGCTCCTTCTCAGTTAACTTCTACCTGTCCCTCCCCCTCTAACCCCCGCCCCCCCAACCCACATGAAACAAGCAACCACTATTCTGAACTATCACTATGGATAAACTATGTCTGTTTTTAAACTTCACATAAATAGAATCATGTATGTAGTGTGTGCTCTTCGTACCTTGCTTCTTTTTGCTTAGCATGTGTTATTTTTGTTTGCTTTTTTTTTGGTTTAGATTTATTCATGTTGCTGGGTGTATCAATAGTCTGTTTATTTTTTCATTACTGAGTAGCATTCCGTTGTGTGGATATATCACAGTTTTTTGCCCATTCCTCAGCTAATGGCTATTTGAGCTGTTTTCAGTATGGGGCTATTTTATAATAAGCTGCTCTGAAAAATCGTGTACAGCTTGTTTTTTGGACTTAAGCTTTATCTCTCCTGGGTGTCATCTCTTTTGCTGGCACTATTTTTTTCTTATATAATTTCTTTCATTTTTGCTTAAAGAGATTCTAAGGAGTGGTTGGAGGACAAATTTTTGGCAGGTAGGCATTTACCAAAACAACTTACTGGAGTTACTTTTTATATCAGAAAGCACTTTGTATTGGGATGATAGATTATTCTAATAATATTCTAAGATCAAAACTTAGGATTTGGGCTTCCCTGGTGGCGCAGTGCTTGAGAGTCGCCTGCTGATGCAGGGGACACGGGTTCGTGCCCCGGTCCGGGAGGATCCCACATGCTGCGGAGCGGCTAAGCCTGTGAGCCATGGCCGCTGAGCCTGCGCGTCTGGAGCCTGTGCTCCACAACGGGAGAGGCCACAACAGTGAGAGGCCCGTGTACCGCAAAAAGAAAAAAAAAAAAAAAAAAAAAACTTAGGATTTTGTGTCAGCAAATTACTTTTGGAGGTTTATGAATGAAATGCCCCCTGTGAACATCTTCTTAGCTGAATTGTCTTTAAGAGAATTATCAAACAGCTCAAGTGTTAAACATGAGTACTATTAAAAAATAACCCTATCATAGTAATTTCTTACTTGTTTTTCTTCTTCTCAGTGGCGGAACCCAAGATTTGAAAGTGTGAAGAAATTACTGTTATAAGTCAATCATGGGGCCAATAGGTGCTCTTCTGAGGATTTTCTTTTGCCAGTGATTTTTTCTGGGTTTCATTTAGCTAGACTATCTATTGTTTCTACATTCTGTAAACTTTTGTATCAAAGATAAATGAATCTGTTTCAAGGGAATGAGAAACAATTCAAGCAAAAAAGTGTCTGAGCTTTCTGTTTTGAAGTTTAAGAGGAATTAGGTATACTTCATCTTTTTCCTGTATCTAGACTTTACTGGATATGGAAACACGAGGCCACCACAGGTGGGTTAATAATGACATTTCTAGTTATGCTTAAATTGCATGGTAATTTTTAATCATTTGCTGGTTTGGTAAAGTGTTCTTTATTTTATTTTTTCTTAAAGCAGATTCCCCAAATTCATTAAAGGATGGGAAACTCTATATAAGTACACAGAGTCTCTATTTGTGGATCACTATTCAAAGCACCAACAAAGTTTAGTGTAAATTTATGTACAGATATTCGTCTTTCTCAAGTTTTTCTTATCCATGATTTTTATTTTAGCTTAGTGAACTTTCAAATAAATAACTATCTTAAATATTTGAAAAATGGTCTCTATTTTGTTTTATTTATTTATTTTTAATCAGGAGGTAACTTAGTTGGTCCTTGTTTCCTTGTTCTTCTTTCATGAAGGCTTCTTTCTCCATACATCACTCTCAAAGTTTTCCTCTTTCCATCTTTTCCAGGGGC
Source organism: Hyperoodon ampullatus (assembly GCF_949752795.1). Classification (NCBI taxonomy): domain Eukaryota; kingdom Metazoa; phylum Chordata; class Mammalia; order Artiodactyla; family Ziphiidae; genus Hyperoodon; species Hyperoodon ampullatus. The sequence goes on along the minus strand of NC_136927.1, from coordinate 15,710,451 downwards.
CTTTCTTAAAATTTGGATGTTAATTAGGAAGTTTAAACATCTGTCTCTCTGAGAAATATTTCTATTTCATCAGGGGTCAACATTTTTAGTCAAAGGAACCCCAGGGATGAAAACTTCAGGATGATGAAGATGATCTGTTTAGCAAGTGTCCAGTAAACACTTAGTTAATTTTAGTTAGTGTGTGGGAGTGTCACTGTCTGCTTTTGCTTTTTAAATTAGACCAAGTAGATGACTATTGTGACCACAGGCCACAGGCAGCCCTGCAGGCAGCCTTGCATCAGAGACCCAAATGTTAATCACTATTCTCTTTTTCATCATTACTTATGTACATATATTAAAAATATGAATATGTGTGGAGGTCATCTTGTGGATATTAACAATAAATAATAAAAGATAAACACATAATATAATTTAAGAAAGTGATACTGTGAAGAAAACTAAATCAAGGAAAGGGGGCAAAAAGTTTGAGATGAGGAGTCAGGGATCTCTCTGGGAAGGTGGCATTGAGCCCCTGCTGAATGCAGTGAGGAAGCAGGCTTGTAGAAGTGAGTAGCATACTCTTCTGAAGTGTGAATGCACAGTGTGCAGAGGGAGCACACCCAAGTGAAATGTGGGAATTAGTATGAATTTCTGGTATAAGAATAAATGAAAACAAAGGCTCTGAGAAAAAAACAAGTTTTCAGAATTTCTGGGTTTTAAAAAATTACTTCTAGAATACATTCCTGTATTTATATGCCAATACCTGTAACTACAGAAATATATGGTTTTGCTTGTTTGTTTTAACATAAAAGGTTTTCCTATCAATATTGTTCTGCAACTTGTTTTACTCATATATATATTGTGGATGTTACCATGTTAAGATTAATGCATAAAGATCTACCTCACTCTTTTTTAGCTACCACATAATATTTGATAGAATAAATATATTATAATTTATGCATCAATTCCTGTATTTTAAGTTTGTGTCAGTCACAATGCTTGTAATAGATAACTAATTGATAAGCTTTCCAGATTAAAATACAGGAAACACGATTAAATTTGAATTTAAAATAAACAATGAATTTTTTTTAGTATAAGTATGTTTCAAATACTTATGTGTTTATATGAAATTCAAAATTAACTGGGCATTCTGTATTTCTATTTACAAATCCAGCAACCCTACCATTGGATTGTTACCAGCTTAAACAATAAAAGAAAAAAATGTTTTGACTTAAAAAAAATTGAAGTATAGTTGATTTACAGTGTTTCAGGTTTTCAGCAAAGTGATTTACCTATATATGTATATATATAATTTTTATAGATTTTATATATTTATATATAAATAATATATTATTATATATTACTATTACAAGATATTGAATACTGTTCCCTGTGCTGTCCAGTAGGTCGTTGTTGTTTATCTGTTTTATATATAATAGTGTGTATCTGTTAATCCCAAATTCCTAATTTATCCCTGTCCCCTTCCCCTTTGGTAACTATAAGTTTGTAAAAGGAAAATTTTAACTCGCATAATTAAAAAGTGCTAAAGCAGCGCAGGTTTCAGGCCCAGTCTGAGGAGAAATTCAGCTCTTTTAATTTGAAAATCTCTCAGCAATGCTGTCTTCTGTGTGTTGGCTATATTTTCAGGCTGAACTCTCTTGTGCTAGCAAGATAGTTTCAGTGGTTTCAAGCCCCATATCTGGAAACCATGTCATTTAGAGGAAGAGAGGATGTCTGTGTCCTAGACATCCCTGAGAACATCCTGAGATTCACTCCACTTATTCTGGGTTAGGTCACATGCCAACCTGTCAACTAAGTACTGTGACTGGGGAGATGGAGTATTCTGAATGGCTTAGGTTAGGGTTTGCCCTCCACACCTAGCACTATGGGCAGGATGAACTTACTCTGAATCACATGAAACCCCAAAGGAAAGGGAGAGTTAGGGATTTTGGATAGGCAACCAAGAGGTTTTCACTGTGGTCTATCCCTTTGGTTACCCAATATCTAATTGTACCCGTCTTCTCATATATATTGATATTTTCAAAGTTCTTAAGACTACATAAAATGAACTCAACCCATTCCTGAAGTAAACAACACAAAATCTGTTCCAATAACTACATCATCCTCCAAACCAGGATCTCTACTTGATAAGCAGAGTTCAATATGAAGCTCATATCCAGCTTTTCATGGTTTGGAGACCAGTAACTCACGGTGAGACATGTGTCCTAATGCAGCCAGTATACAGTAGATAGTGATGTAGAGAGAACAGCATAATTATGGTAAAAACTCCCACTGAGAAAAAAGAAGGATGGGAAACAATGAAGTGGCATTGCATATATTCTCACCTGCTTTTAAGGAATAGTATGGATTCCTTTCCTGGCATTGGAGTGACTACCTTGGTCAGTCAATAAGGCAGGCCATAATCCTCTCTGCAAGACTCTGCTATCCCTTGTCTTCTTTGGTGTCTAGTCCTGTCTTTTGGGAGGGTGTCTCTAAGCCATTATTATCTCTAACCATAGCTCATATGGATTTCTGGAGGCTGTAACATTTCAGTAGCCCAGTTCTACTTGCTGCCTTTGGCTTAAGGACTAAAAATGCCCTAAGATAGAAGTGGAGACAGGAGCCAAACTCCCAGTGTGAATCTGGGAGAGTGGTGAGGCTTCTTCAATTAGGTAAAGAAGCTTAAATATAAAATGCCACAGATCACTCCCAGAGTAATTTTTATGGCAGCCCTAGGAAACTACTATAAGTTTTATACTTTTATGTAATACAATAAATAATAATATTTTATTAATGTGACATCTTTATTGAACATAAAAATTTCTCACTGAATTCTCTGTAAATTCATTAACTCATCAAGATGTATACTTCTAAAAATTTCATTTTCAATTGATATAACTGAAAGCAACATCGATTGCTCTTAGCATATGCAAGATTGTAAATAAGTTTTGATAATTTCTCATTTTGAGGAGGATATTTTGTTGATGCAATGGTCACTGAACCTGTTAAGAGTATTTTAATGCTGTGAAAACATTGGGATAACTTCTGGTAAATTACCTCAAAGTATAAATTTTTGTGCACCTATTAACTAATGATTCTGAAGGAACATTTTTTTCTAAATAAGTTTAATTCCTTGTACAAATCAGTTTTGTGTAACTCTGAATTTAGTTTTAAATGTAAATTTATACAATGGCATTTTAATGTTTCCTCTGTTATTTCCTGGACTTGTGGAGGCTGAGCAAGAAACCGAAAGTGGTTTCATGATTTGTACATAATTCAAGATGACTTCTTAAGCACTCTATCACTGTATCTTCAATTTCAAGAAAAAAATTATTTAAAAAATTGTCTTCATGTTTAAAAATTTGTTGTCTGAAGCTTCGTATGAAAATTGTGCTTTTTTCCCCATTAAATGTGACAATCTTTACATTTAATTTCTATTTTTAAGCCCGTCGATATTTGTTTTAAAAGATTGCTGAAATTTTCAGCACGTGCTGCATCCTCATGTGTGTGCATAGCTGGCCGGACTATTTCCTCTGCTCACAAGCACACTCTAATGTTCCATCACATACGAAACACAAGTTCAAAGAAAAAAAATATATGAATTTCATTAGGGTGATAGCAGAGCATTAACTAAGTGCAGGGCCCTTCCGCACGTGGGACCCTGTGTGCCTGGGTCATTAAAGCTGGCGCTTGGGGAGGCTTCAGACACACTCCATTTGCCATCTTGGCTCTCTTAAGGAAAGCCACCCTCGCACTGCGTTTGCATCTGAATTGACTGATCCTAGTCTGTATTTTACAACTGGACACAAGCCAGGCTCAATGGCAGGAAGGAATAATCTAGTACAGTGTTGCCTTGATTCTATGGCTAGGGCCAAACAGATTTTTAAATCTCTTATTAAGAATCAGAATTCTCCTTATATAGCTGCCTTTCTAACTTGGAATGTGAAGTTTACGTTATTCAGGAAATGCTGATGAATGTGCATAAATAAAGCTCACCCTTTATTTCCAATCATCCGGTCTTTGAAAATATAAACCATCTTCAACTTCCCAATTATACCTCCTGAATCAGTTTCTCTATGATCTATGTCACTTCTTGGTGACTTTTTTTTTTTTTCTGTCATTTTCTGCATCTGTATATCTTGTGTTTAGGCATCAGGAGGCCATATTTTACTTGGGTATCTGAATGTATCAACAAGCTCATAACAATGGTTGAAATTCTTAAGTTTAGAGATTCAGATCTAGATGCTTACCTGAAAACTTACCTAGTACAGTTTGGACTCATTTTGGAAGAGAAGTTTTATAACACTTCTTCCTTCTAGATAGGAAACAATGATGAGAACATCTTGTTAGGTATTTTCTTAACATTATGGGGTTTTTTAGTGATGAAAGACTATAAGAATATGCAATCTATATTATTTAATCTTCAAAACTCTTAACATTACATGCTGTAGTGCAATATTACAATTACTAGTTATAAAATGTAACCACATAATATTTACATTATAACTGGAGGACTAAATATCAACAAGTTAACAAATTACCCAGATATTCTTTATGCATAATCATAGATCTTTGAGAGTTTAATTATGCCTTTTGTTTGATTCGAGATGGCTGTATGTAGAAATATTTGGTAAGCTTGAGTTTCTGCCAAACCAAAGAGATTCAAAGTTACTTGAGATATATAAGCGACTTTTGTTTACTAAGTGTCTGTTATTAAGGCAGAACCCACTGCTAATCATAGGTTTGGGACAGGAATATAAACAGAAACATAACTCATGCGTGTGCCCATTCTTTCTCCCAGCTCTGGACATTATTCAAACTTCAGTTTAGCATTATCAAAAATACAGAGCACACTGTCCTGAAAAACCCACTTAAAACAGGGCTTACATTGGTTTAAGCTTCATTTATTATCTTTTAAGAAACTTTTGATATAGTTACTATTATTAGTGAGAACTTGGGAAAATGGAATGAAATTTAACTTTTTTTGTGGTGAGGAAGGAGGCAAAATCTATTAGATTAAAAAAATCTAATGGGGAATATCCACTTTTCTGTTCGATTGGTATTTTTGCACTTCTTCTTTAGAAATTATTGTTTTGGACAAAAAAAGTACCCCTGTCTTTATGTGCATTTCTCATTTCTCACATGGCTCACAATTTAAAATTATTTTCTTTTAAATATTGTTTTTTACATTAAAAATGATTAAACATATATTGGTCTTTGAAAGTGAACAAAGCACTGAGCCTTTCATCTCTGGGGACTTTGGTTTATATCTGTCTCAGTTTAAGCGGAAACAAGTTTGATCTTGTCACCTGCACCTCTCCAAGGTTTTAGGGTGAGCAGTAATTATAAAGACTGAAACCACTCCAAAATATGTTAGCATTTCATTCTGCTCCATGAAGAATAGGTATAAAATACTTCATTGGGCAACCAAGGAAGATTAGTATTTTTATTGAAAATTATTATATCATAGCCTTAATCAGAAGAAAAATGATGAACTTCTGTTACAAGCTATTTTGGAAAATGAAATCAGAGTATTAAGTATGACACTTTTCACAACATTGTGAAGGAGAGACTGTTGCCTGGTGATCTGAGAGATCTCTCTACTCCTTGGGAGAGCAATTCTCTATCCCTCAGGTCCCAAGCCCCACAGGAAGTCTTTTCTTTATCACTTATCAAATCCCACTCTAGTAAGCTGCTGACCCTCATTCCCCTGGAGTTTCATATTGAAGATTCCAGTTTAAGGTCACATCCAGCCTTAGAATATTCCCATTTTAATAGGATTAATAGACTGAAGCTGAAGAATGAAGCCAGGGAGTGGGAAGGTTTGGTAGACAGAAGGAGTGAGCTCCATTGTCCTCAGGGGATCCTTTGAATCCTATTGAAGTTCATATAGGGACTTAGTATTTTTGTGTGTGGACACAGAAGGGACCAAGGACAGCAAAGAGCCATTTCCACCATCTCAACTCATTCTCCCATCTTCCTCCTCAAAGGGCACAGAGCATCCGTGGGAACAGTAGCAGCTTTGTTGCTTCTTAGCTCTAGTAACTTGCAGGATGATTTGCTGTCTTTTTCTTGGGCTCAGGTATCTGTAGCCTCCTGGAGTGTCCTTGACCTACAAGGTCCTCAGGATTGCCTGGGCACTTAGCATTGTCCAGTTTGCTCCCATTTCCTCCATGTAGCTGTAGCAAGTTTCTCTCAAGATCTCTGCAGCCAACAGGCATCTAGCTTCTTGGGGAAACTTCAGCTTCTTTGCTGGAGCCCTGAGTAGTTCCCCTGCATGAGTCAGGTACAGACTTGGAGAGTGTGGGAGATCCTGCTGGTCTCAGTGTCACTTCATGTGGGTAGTTTACAAAATTTAAAACCTACGTTTTTTCATGAACTCGATTTTATCCCTCCACCATGCAACTGAGGGAGAATACCACATATGTGATAAAAAATGCTCCAATTTTAATTCTGGAGGTTTCTTTAAATGCCCTAATTCCAGTCCTGCTTTGTCATCTCAAAAGGAAGCTAATCTCTTTGCTGCCCCGTGGTCTCCAGGTGCATTTACGTGTGCTGATAGTAGATGAGAGAAATGGAAATGAGGGCAGAGGCCTCCACGGAGAAGCTGCCCTGGCCCCTGAATGACCTGATATCCTATCTATTCAGAACATCAGGCTTCAAGACAGTGACTCTTCATTACTAGAAACTCATGAAGCTAAGAATGACATTTATTGGCAATGGGAAATAGAGCTGTCACATGGACCAGGATGCTAGAGATTTACGTGGCTCCTCGTTCTGTTCATTTTCCATAGGAAATCACTGCTGTACAGACTGGAAATGCTCACATTCACAGGATGAGTTCCCTCTCTTTCTCTGTAACTGACTGACTTGGGAATTTGAAGGTTGTCTTGGGAGCAGATCATCAGAACAAGGGGAGTTAAAAGAACAAAAGATTAATAACATTGGGGTAAAGCACAAGTATGCAAATAGTCAGATAGAATCAAATCTGTTGGCTTCATGCTGCATCCATTTCTCCCTGAGGAGTAAATTTACCATTGGGATTAGAAACACACCAACTGCAATGGCTAGATCTTCTCTTGGATTGTGCTTTGTTGGGCACTGACAATAAACGTTCCTGTCTAATTTTTCCCTATTTTGATTGACATATTCATTCATTCTTTGAATGTGTTAATGTGTCCATCTGGTTATAGTCAAGTCTGTTGGCCTGAAAACCAATCAGGTAACTTGATATAACTGAGCACTGTCTCATGGTATACTGCTCTTATGTTTATCTCCAAAGAAGACCAGTTATTTCTAAGTTCTTGGAGACACCTTACTTTAGCACCCATGTAACAGAAAACATTTGGAAGCAAAAAATAAGGCAGATTTTCAATTTCAATAAATATTTCTTAATTACCTACCATGTTTGATGCAGTACATTAGCCATGATTTTTAGCATAATTATTTTATAGTAAGTACTTTAGCTGTTTCTAAAAAGAAAAACAGGGCTTCCCTGGTGGCGCAGTGGTTGAGAGTCCGCCTGCCGATGCAGGGGACGCGGGTTCGTGCCCCGGTCTGGGAAGATCCCACATGTCGTGGAGCGGCTGGGCCCATGAGCCATGGCTGCTGAGCCTGCATGTCCAGAGCCTGTGCTCTGCAACGGGAGAGGCCACAGCAGTGAGAGGCCCGCGTACCACAAAAATAAATAAATAAATAAAAATAAAAAAAATAAAAAGAAAAAGAAAAACAAAAAACAAAGAAACAAACCAAAAAACAATACCTTTATATTAATTCCTTTGATGAATTAAACTAGAATATTTCCTGGAGGGTTTCCCAAGTTTGGATTTTTGGCCACCAGAAGATATGCTCTCAAGCATCATCTTAAATATTTTAAAAGGTAAATTTAAAATCTAAAACAGCTTGCTCACATGACTTGGGAAAGTCATTTGAATGAGATCATTTATGAGCCATTTATTGGTGTGCAATTCTATGAAATTTATGGTGGCCAATTATAATCATGAAAAAAAGCCAAAATACTTTTCTAGTTATATTTTTTATAACATTTTCATTTTGGTCTTTAGCTCTTTTAGTAGTTAGTCAAATTGTGCTTACTAGAGAGTGACCAAAGGATATTTGAGACTAGATTTTGGTTTCCACACTCTATTGAATATAAAATTGCTGGTTTGGGTTTTAAAATCCTTTAAGTAATTTGAAAATATTCCTTATGTATTACTTTGTGAAAAAAGCAGTTTTCACAACAGCATGTAATAATATGACTCCAATTTTATAGTATATCTGTGTGTATATGTATGTGTATATATCTAGTTGGGAAAAGGCAGAAAGCTATTAAATAAAATATAAATCAGTAATTTTATTTCCAGCTGGTGGGGAATATGAGTGAATATTTTAGTAACTACCCCTCCACCCCAAGTTTCATGTCTAAAAATTTATTTTAAAATATAACTGGACTGTTCTGTTTATGCTAGGATGGCAATAAGTTAAAAAAATACTCTAAGAGATTTATTCTTTATTCTAAAATAGCAGTGTATTCAGCTGGTCTCATTAAAAAAATTAATTTGGGGTGCTTGCTTTTTTTCCAGGGGCTTCTCTCTTTGTGACTGATTAATTTAAAGATATTAATGCAAAAGGCACTTTTCTCCTCCAGCTTTTGAGCTAGCCACCAAGATATTTTATTTTATTTTTTGTTAATACAGAAAACAAATTAAAGATATTTCTTTCTCCCATTTCACTTGTCCAGTGACATCACTGATTAAAATCTCCATTCTTTGAAGGAGAAATTTTGAATTACTACTAACTGGAATAATACATCTGCTGGAGAAATTGTTGAGGGGCCAACCTCCTTTTTAGATTCTAGCTAGCTTGCTAGATAAAGTTGTCATTACATTTAACTTGGTCTTTAATTATAAGCAGATGGATGAATTATTTTAATTGCTGCTATATATCTTAACAGTAGTTCATACATTGACACAAAGTGAAGAACATCAAACAAAAATTAAATGCTAGGGCAAGAAAACAGCCAACCTTCAAGGGAAGCAATTGATCACAACCTGTCATCTTTAAAGGCCAGAAGAATGCAAAATAAACACTTGGGATTAGTGTACTAAATATGGCTCATCAGTCTTCAGCTCTGCCCTCTGATAATTCATCTATCTCATTTATTTTAATGCTTTATCATGTATCCACCCAGCTCTGTAATTAACCTTTCAGGTATTCCCTTTTTCTTCCTGCCTTTGAAATTGTGTGTGGTGAGATTCTGCAAGAAGAGGATGTTATTACCAGCCCGTACAAAAGAAGTGACTCTTGCAATGATTCTGTTTTATAGCTTACGTGTTGGAATTCTTGCTAAAACTTAGGGGGCATGTTAAATCTGGTTTAAAGAGAAAATCTTAGCAAATTTATTATGTTCTTTTAAATGGAGAGTTTAGTTTGGCTATAGGTAAACTGTTTGATTTTATAGGAGGAGTCTGGATCTAGGTTCATTAAACACAAAATGCTGGTTTGAGTTATTAAAAATAAAAAGTACCAAAGTTAGCTTCTGAATTAAAGTCATTACATACTAGCATTTTATTGATTTGTTTCTGAGTGAAGTGTTTATTTTTCCTTTACTAAAAAGAATACTATTAATAACATGTGTTTCCTCCCATAGCAATGAGTATACTGAGATTATATAGTAAATTATATTTGGGATTTATACTCTGCCATAAATTTTGCTGTAGAACTGGAGTTTTCCCACAGATCTATTATAGGATAAGGATTTATTAATTTATTCATCAGTCTCAGAATATTAACAATGCTGAATCATTTTGATTACTTATTACTAAGCATTGAAAACCTAAAACAATGCATGCAATCCAAATAGGTGCACTGTTTTTTTACCTTGATGTTGTAAATTTGAGATGGTTTCTAGTATTTTGGGTGTGGACATAATGTCAAAATACTGAGTTATCATAAGCTTCTTTACAATCCCAAGAGTGTGGGATTTTTTATTTTTAACTTCACTTTAGTATGATTCATTCACTTTGTAGGTTATCTAAGGCAAAGATTTAACTCTGACTTACTGTTGTAATGTCTCTAGGCTAGCTCCCTTTGCTGAGTGTTGAAGAAGAGCTCCGGTGGGCTTGAACCTTTCTTGGAATTAACTGAATACCAAGATGCTTTGGAATTTCCTGTGACAAATCCATGTTCCAAAGTTAGAGTGGATTTTTGTTTTAAAGATTCTCTGATGTGTTAGTTCATTTATGCAATTGCTCCTTTTTGTGGTGAGAGTTGACTACTTTGGAAGAAAATGTTCCAAATATGGGGCTATCAACAATGGTATATGGGTTTTAGACCAACAGACTGGAGGATTTTGCACACAAATGTTGAGAAATACTTGTCAGCAGAGAATCAGGTAAACTTATATACAGTTTGTTTGTATATGATCCTAAAGCAAAGATTTCTGGATTTGGAAGCTTATATGATGCATCTAGCAAACTCATTTTCCTTCTTTGTTTACAAATAAAAAATATTAGTGGGAAACTACTAGTGTCTTCAGTAATTATAACAGCTCTATTACTAGATTTTGTGTAACCCTCAGAAAATCTGTTAACCTCTTGCAACCTACATTTCCTCAGTTATAGAATGAAAATGAAATAAGATAAAGTGCATGGGATACAGTATGACTTGATCAACTTGCTTCTCTCCCTCTCACCCTCTCTCCCTTCCTTCCTTCCTTTTACCTTTTTTATATGTGTATTGAGGAAGAGAAAACCAACCCCTGATGGCCGGGAGCTAGTCTGGGACTCACAACGAGGCCTTGATATTCTCAAGCTTTAATAATTTTACAGAACATAAACATCAGACAAAGCCACTCTGGGATCCTGATGGAGCATGTCAAATCAAGGCAACTCCATAACACACCAGAGCACAGACAAAAACCACATCTCTAAACTGGCTCACTCTGATCTCCTCCTCCTGATACCTGTGCTTATGTAACCTCCTTCCAAATGTGGCAGAGCTGCTCCCTGTGACCACCAACACATGACAGCGACAATGGCGTGTGATTTTCATGGCTAGGTGATACAAAAATCATTGAGGTTTCTGTTCTGGTCTCTTAGATTGCTTGCTCTGGGGGATACAAGTCACCATGTTGTCATGAAACTCAAGCAGTCCTGTGAAGGGGCCTATGTGGGAAAGAACTGAGGCCTCACGCTAACAGTGACACTAATATGCCAGCCCTGTGAGTGGGCCATCTTGGAAGTAGATCCTGCAAGATAGGGGACCTGGCAAGACTTCAAGACTTCAGATGACAACAGCCCTGACAGACATTTGGACTGCAACCTCATTAGAGACTACAAGCCAGAACCACCCAGCCAAGCTGCCTCCAAATTTCTGACACATAGAAATTGTGAGAGATAATAAATATTTATTGTTTTAAGCCACTAACTTTTGAGGAAATTTGTTGCACAACAATAGGAAAGTAATACTCCTCACCAGAAATTCATGCCTTCCTGGAGATGCAGAGCAGTCTGATGTGGCTCTCCCCAGTTCAGTGGTGTTCCCACATAAACAGAGAGTGCTGAGCTGGTAGATGTTTAACAATTGGCTCTCCCCAAAACAAACAAACAATGCCCTGATTTTTAATATCTGCCTGTTTCTATGGTGTAAATATTCCCACCATGGCCAACTTCAAGCTACCAATGTGACATCACTGAACATGGAATTGGGAAGAGAAGAATAGGAGCATATAACTATATAAAATTTCTACAGATACAATATATGTCAATAACCGTAAGAGCATAGATATTAGTAAAATGTAGTAAAATAATTGGGAGAGATGAGGTTTGAATATTTATTACTTTTACTTTTAATATAGTTTATTTTGTTGCAAGCTTACATAATTTAAATTTCAAAGGTGGTTATATATAATAATCAGCTCACAAAATTCCTGAATATATAACAACTGGCTCTTGTGGCTTCAGCGCACCACTATCAAAGTGATTTTTTGAGTGACAATATTTATTTGAGTTCTTGTCTGGTTGAATCACCATTTGGTAGTGATAAACCACATCTGTAGTAAATTTCATTCACATCTATAACAAATTGTGATTGGGGCACCTTGATGGAATAATTTTAGCCATTCATGACACACAGTTGTTTGCAGTCATTATCCTGGAAGGAGCTGGACCTGTTATTTGCCTCTAGTTTAAATTCTAAATATTGGAAGTACCAACAATTGTCCAGCTTGGCATGCAGCTATATGAAAAGAAAACAACTGACTTTCACATTTTAGGGGCACACAAGTCTTTTACTATATGTTTTGGACACTCTTTTTACTGCTACATCTGTCCTGCTTTGTGAGGTCATTATTGACTTCCACTTTTCTGCTTTTAGATCTAGCTTCTAGGAGACCGAACAATTTACTGATTATGAATATGGGTTTCAAAATTACGATTGTTTCCTGGCTCCTCAAAGTAATAGCTGTGTAAGCTTGGGCACATTACTTAGCCTCTCCGATATTCAACTTCTTTATCCATAAACAGGGTTGTTATGGGGACTCCATGAGGTTGTGTCTGTCATATGTTTAGCATAGTACCTGATGCACATAATGTATAATACTATTAGCCATTATATATTCAAAATAACTGGCTAATTCACTGAAACGATCTCAGGCTGACATGAGCTGTATTGTTCAGAAATTCCTTTGGATCATTTTACATTATAAGTTGCTTCCTAAAATCTTCATTCTGTTCTAAAAGTATCTTCCCAAAATGCTCAGTCTGAGAGCAGGTGGTGAAAGAAGGAGGGGACAGGCAGAGTAACCCCATGGTGGCCCAAGAAACTTCCAATCTCTGATCAGAGAACACACTGGAAAGGGAAGCACCTCCTGGGCAGGACTAGGGTCGTCCTCTTAATGGTAAAAGGGGCAGAGTCTTCTCTTTATGGAAACATGAAGATGGAGAATCATTGTTTGGTGGTTACTTTCCCTGCATCCTCCCTGTGTTTCTCTTAAATAACATTAAAAGCAAGACCCATCAAGCCAAGGACTGCAGGGTCTTTTGTCTTTGTTAGAGCTTCTTCTTAACCTGATTGGGGTGGGGGGAAGAGGTATTTATTCTGAACTCTAACAGGTTCCTTGGTTTAGGTGATACCCCCCTAACCCATGCCTTCTGGGTCTTCCAGTGCTAGTCATGGGAAAGTGTCACCATGTGTCAACAGTTATCCAAATTTTCCTCCCATTCACTCCCCTGAGTGACTCTGAGCTGGATCAAACATGGATGTGAACCTCAGCTCTACTCTTTACCTTGGACAAATCTCTTAGCTTCTCAAAGCTTCTGTTTATTAGTCTGCACAATACTGTTAGGAATGATTTTACTTCTCAGGATTTTCATGAGGGTTAAATGATGTGAAAAGTTGCTGCATATAAAGTACTTAGTAAAGCCTGATATTTTTCACAGATTAATCACACATATGCAGGAAACACTCCTCAACATGGATTTTTCTATTTCAGCTATTTTCTATTCATTTCACCAATCCGTTCAAATTTTTTCCTTGCAAATATACATTCTAAATAACTTAATAGATTGCACTGTTGCCTGCAATATTCTGCTTAATTCTCTAGAGTGTCAAGCAGTGCCAAAAGCCAGCAGAATGTATTTTTTCAAACATATGACTACAGGGGACAATGATGTTGTACCTCGCATTATGCCAAGAAAATTTAAAAAAAAAAGAAAGAAAGAAAGAAAAAAGAATAACGCCATTCATGCTCCAGAAGGTGATGAAAGACAGAGGAGAGTGGTGACACAAAGCTGACGGCAGTGGCACACGTCTTCTGACGATGCCAGAAGAACTGACAAGCTGACTGGACAAGAGAGACACTCTGGGCCAACCCGGCAGCTACTTGAATACCTTGTTTCTTATCTGTCTCCTTGGAGGGGAAGCTCAGAGGAAGCCTTTGACAATCTGATGCCTGGGCTCAAACTAATCTTTGTCATGTTGGTGCCACATCACAACACTGCCCACCCTTGACCCTCCTACCCTTCCTCTCCATTTCATCCTAAAAATATAATTGTTTCCACTGAATTTATTCCCTCCCTCCCCCACATACTTTGATGAATCAATCAGTTGATGGCTATAGATACAAATCAGGCTTGCTAACTAATTGGAAACCTTCCAGGGACATATCAGCAATGGTGATTTGGAAAGTAACATGCCGTGGAGTGTTGTCATAAGGCTAGTGTTTTTTATTTTCTTCCGTGTAGCAGCCTGGTTTCTCCTCCTCTGGATAACTTTTTTTCCATATGAGATATCTCTATAATTATGAAGGCTGGACCCCTTAAGCTTTGTTAATTACTTACCAATTGATGAGTAATTTTATTGAGCATCTCTGGATTTCCAGGTTGAGCCAGAATGGGCGTAAGGATAAAGAAGGTACAGTCCCTGTGGTCACGGGGTTCACAAGAGGACAGACTATTAAACAGACTGGTTTAATACTGTCTGCTGAGAAATGTGATCAAACGTGGCAGAAGGACTGTGGGTGTATGTGGAACAGGAGAGTCAGGCACTGCTGCTGAGAGGGGCTGATTCACAATCTGGATTTTGAAGAGTGTGATTATTATGCATCCCTCTCTTCACTACTCCCCAGACCCATTCTCCTCCCTTCTTTGTCCAGGAAGCTGACCCCTGCTGTGGTGGATACTGTAATATGCCACCCAGATTCCCGTTTCAGGAATGAAGAGCTTATTCCCTCAGTTGCTGGAAGACAAGCTTCAGTTGTTAGCCCTTTTAGGGGATTGCATCTGCTGGAGAAAACTGCATCCTGTGTCCAATGACTGATCATTACCAAGATACAAAAACCAGCCCCACCTTGCTCCATCTTGAGAGAAACTTGTAGGACCATTCTAGCTCCAGAGCTCACCTGGGCTCACCTGAATCACAGCCCACCTTATCCTCTGCCCAGTCCCGTTTCCTTCCCCTCCTTTTCACAGATGATCATACTAGGAATACTCCTTAGTAAATGTCCTTCTTGGTACTACCTATCCCTGGTGAACCCGACCCTTGACATCTGTGGACTGCAGTGCTCAAGTTTCTGAGCTGGCTGGATTCTGGATGGGTTCAGCCAGTGACATGAGATCAGAGGTGGGAGGAAAAGGAGGTGTTTACTCCATGCCTCCTCCCTGCTTCCATGCTGTTCTCTGGCAGTAGCTGGTCCCTTGGGATGATGGCTCCTGCCCAGGCAGACCCTCCTCCCTGGTGATGGCCCTCACTGTTTCCTCCCTTTCCTCCTTCAGGCCTGAGAGTGGTAATGTTTCCCTCTGCTGCTAGTCTCCAGAGGCCTCAACACCCATAGGTGGTTTCTTTAATCCTACTTCTTAACCCAAAGAGATCCTTTGGTTCAATCTTCAGTTGAAGCAGTAGTGTGTTGGTGAATGTTTAACAACTGGATCTCTGGAAAAAACAAAAAGCTCTGATTTGTAGCTTTTGACAATTTCTGTGGAGTATATATGTCCACCACAGCCCAACGTGATGCTATTAAACACAGAATTGGAAAAAGATGCTAAATAGCTCCACTATACAGTAGTCCCTCCTTATTCAAGATTTAGGGCTTTCTTCAGTTACAATTACCCTTGGTCAACTGCAGTCCAAAAATATCAAATGGAAAATTCCAAAAATAAACAATTCATAAGTTTTAAATTGGATGCTGTTCTGAGTAGTGTGATGAAATCCCATGCCCTCCTGCTTCGTCCCACCTGGGCTGAGAATCATCCCTTTGTCCAGTGTCTCCTGCCCATTAATCACTTAGTACAGTGGTCCCCAACCTTTTGGGCACCTGGGACTGCCTTCATGGAAGACAACTTTTCCGTGGACCGGTGGTGGGGGGGATGGATTCAGAATGATTCAAGCACATTGCATTTATTGTGAACTTTATTTCTATTATTATTATATTATAATATATAATGAAATAATTATACAACTCACCATAATGAGGAATCACTGGGAGCCCTGAGCTTGTTTTCCTGCAACTAGATGGTCCCATATGGGGGTGATGGGAGACGGTGATGCCCAAAATGTGTTCTTATGTCCAGTCTACTCTGTAATCTCATTTTGGATGCTGTCACTGCAGAAAACCGTGCTTCAAAAAGCTGGATGATGGAAATGGAAGTAGACTTTCAGTGTTTTTGTGGCCATCTCAGGATATTCTGCCTTGACTTTAATCTAGAATGTCTGGAGATTTAAAGTTGTCTCAAAAATACTTTTAAGGCCACTGTAATTTGTGATCTCAAGAAGTTGATCCTCTTCTAGCACAGACAAAGTCGATTCGCCTGGCTTATACACAAATGGGTCATGGATCCATTCCTTCCCAGTTCAGGGGTCTTTTGTGGTTAAGAATTAATGCTCAAACTCTTTTGAAAGCTGAGATAGGTGATAATGCACCAGCTGGGAGAAAGAAGGCTCTGGCTCAGTCTCTTTCAAAAATCTCTGCTAATGTTTGAAACATCAAAAATCCCAAAGTTCATTCATTGCCCCCATAATTCCAGTTTGGCTTTGAATGAAGCCACTTTATCTGCCAACTTGAACACAGTTGTTGTTCTCCCCTGAGGTGACAGATTGAGTTCATTGAGCAGGTTGAATATGTCACACAAGTAAGCAAGTTTTGTGACCAGTTCTGCGTCACTGAAATATGTTGTCGGGGGTGACTGTTTTTCTAAAAGAAATCTCTGGAGCAGCTCCCGTATTTCAAAAACTCTGGCCAGCGACCTACCTTTAGAAAGCCATCTTGCTTCTGTGTGTAAGAGAAGACATGTGCTCTGCGTCCATCTCCTCACAGAGTTGTGTGAACAGATGTGAGTTAAGGGCATGTACTTTAATGTGGTTGATAATTTAAATCACATCCTGCAAAACGTTGTTAAGTTCAGGTGATATTTTTCAGCTAGTCAGCATTCCTCTATGGATGACACAGTGCATACATTCAGAAGTGACCTCTTTGACCTGAGTAGTAAAACCAGAAAGCTGTCCAGTCAGGGCAGTCACTCTGTCTGTGAATATACCGACACAAAATGACCAATTCAGTTTTCCTAACATGTAATCATTCAAAGAATTGAATAGTTCTTCAGCTGTGGTGTTGGTTGGCAACAAAAGTACACATAACATATCCTCATGCACATCCTCCTAAAAAATATATCACACAAAAATGAGCATTGTTGCCTTGTTATCAACATGAATAGACTTGTCAACCTGGATTGCATACCACAGTGACTCATTAATCCTCTTTAACAGTTGTGCCTCAATATTCTCTGTTATTTCATCAATTTGTCTAGTTATGGTGCCACCTGAAGGAGGAACACGTGCCACCTTTTGAACTGCAGCCTCTCCTAAAATTCATGACACATGTCCTCAGCAGCAGGCAGGACCAACTCTTCAACAACAGTAAAGGGCTTCTTAGCTTGAGCAATGCGGTTAGCCACTAGGAATGATGCTCTCAGTGCAGACACATTTGATGAAGTGGTAACCTTCAATAATTGCTTCTGTTCTGTGTGTTCACATTTTTTTCTGTTGAAAAACTCCAAAGGCTTATTCTTTAATGCAGAGTGCTTTGTCTCCATGTGACAAAGCAGTTTTGAAAGTTTCATGGCTTCGTTGGCTAGGCGGTTCCACATATTATAGAAGGTGGTCTTTGAGAATGTGAATGACTTGTTGCAATGAATCTGTAATTTAAGTAGGACTCTTGGTATTTTCTTTCAAATGCAGCTTTCTTTTTGTTGGCAGTCTTAGAGTCTTCTGCTGTCGCATCATTGGGTCTTTCCTCCTTTTCAAAGAATCTCTCTAGTGATATTTGTTTTCTACTCGTTTTGGCTAGGGTTAGCTTGTGGGCTTACCAAAACTGTGACTGAGACAAGTGCGCAGTGCAGGAAAGAGGCGTGGACAGAAGTGGTAAATGAAATAATGGGCGGGCCACGTGTGGACTAAAAAAGTGTCGGATTCTGACTTAAAGCCTGCCACCAGATGTGGCTGTACAATTGTAATACATCAACTCACTTGCCACTATAAATCCTGCCACCAGATGCAGCTTAATTTTCACTTGCCACTTACTGATAGTTTAAAAATTGTTTTTGTGGTACGTGGGCCTCTCACTTTTGTGGCCTCTCCCGTTGCAGAGCACAGGCTCTGGATGCGCAGGCCCCGCAGCCATGGCTCACGGGCCCAGCCGCTCTGCGGCATGTGGGATCCTCCCGGACCGGGGCACGAACCCATGTCCCCTGCATCGGCAGGAGGACTCTCAACCACTGCACCACCAGGGAAGCCCACTGATAGGGTTTTGATATGAGTCTGCAAGCAATTGATTTATTATGGCTTCTGTGCAGTCAAACCTCTCTGGTAATAATAATCTGTATTTGCAACCACTCCCCAGTGCTAGCATCACTGCCTCAGCTCCATCTCAGGTCATCAGCCATTAGATTCTCATAAGAAGCGTGCAACCTAGATCCCTTGCATGTGCAGTTCACAGTAGGGTTCACACTCTTACAAGAATCTAATGTTGCCACTGATCTGAGAGGAGGCAGAGCTCAGGCAGTAATGTGAGTGATGAGGAGTGTCTGTAAATACAGATGAAGCTTCGCTTGCTCGCCCACCACTCACCTCCTGCTGTGCAGCCCAGTTCCTAACAGGCCATGGACCAGTCGTGGTCCATGGCCTGGGGGTTGGGGACACTTGACTTAGTAGTCTTCTGGGTTATCAGATTGCATGTCATGGTATCATGGTGCCTGTGTTCAAGTGACACTTATTTTATTTAATAATTGTCCCAAGGCACAAGAGAAGTGATGTTGGCAGTTCAGATATGCCAAAGAGAAGCTGTAAAATGCATCTTTTAAAGTGAAAAGGTGAAAGTTCTTGACTTAATAAGGAAAGAAAAAAGTCACATGCTGAGGCTGTTAACATCTATAGTAAGAACAAATCTTCTATATGTGAAATTGTGAAGAAGGAAACAAAATTCGTGCTAGTTTTTCTGTTCCACCTCGAATGCAAATGTTATGGCCACACTGTCTGATGACTACTTAGTTAAGTTAGAAGAGGCATTAAATTTGTACAGAGGATATTTTGAGAAAGACAGAGAGAAAGACCAGATTCACATAACTTTTATTACAGTATATTGTTATAATTGTTCTATTTAATAATTGGTTATTCTTTTAAATCTATTACTGTGCCTAATTTATAAATTGAACTTTCATAGGTATGCATGTATAGGAAAAAAATCCATAGTATATGTAGTGTTCAATACAACTGGCAGTTTCAGACATCCATTGGATGTCTTGATATATATCCCCCATGGATGAGGGGGTACAACTGTACAGATATGGTAGATGTAAATAATCTCAAGATTGTACGCAATAGTAAAATAATGAGGAAGGCATAGGTTTTGAATATTTATTGTCTTTGTTTTTAATATAATTCAAGTAACTGTAGATAAGTTAACTGAAAATAGTGACTGTGTTTAAGACCAAGCTTGCAAAATTCTTAAAAATTAATCATGTTCTCCTGTGAGTCAGTATAAATTGGCTCCAGCATACTATTGAATTGAAGTATCTGAGTAGAATTTTGTGCTATGTTGGGACTCTACTTGATACAGCTAAGTAGCAGTTAACCAGGCAAGTTATAGGTGAGGCTGAGAAATGAGTGGTAAAGGGTGGGGTTGAAGCTGAAGTGTGAATAAGTGAAAGGGCAATTAGGAAGTGTCTTAGACCAGTGTATGAGTGTGCACCAAGGTGTGGCCACTAACCAGATTCCAAATTTCCTAAACAGTGGGAACCACAAATTGTCATGAATCTCCTGCCTTTAGTGAGATCTCTGTCCCTTCATGACTTTTGGCTACTTAGCTACATCATGAACATAAGAAAGGAAGGGCCGGGCTACCCTGGTGGCGTAGTGGTTGAGAGTCCACCTGCCGATGCAGGGGGCACGGGTTCGTGCCCCGGTCCGGGAGGATCCCACATGATGCGGAGCAGCTGGGCCCGTGAGCCATGGCCGCCGAGCCTGCACGTCCAGAGCCTGTGCTCCGCAACGGGAGAGGCCACAACAGTGAGAGGCTCGCGTACCACACACACAAAATATATATATATATATATAATAAAATAAAATAAATAAATAAATAAAAGAAAGGAAGGGCAATCTGGAGATAGTGTCTCAGAGAGGGGATTTGTTTTTTCAAATGATCTTTGCCAAATTTCCAGGGGAATGAGGCCAAGGACTCAAGAGTGAGCTCTGCGTCTCGGGGGTGTGGGTGTGGCTGGGGGGGTGCTTGAGTTGGAAAGAAGAGAATGGAATCCTGTTGGTTAGGAAAGGTCAAAAGACATTGAGAGAAAATGGAAGACATTGAGCAGACAGGAGTGAACTTGCAATAAGTTTTTTTTCCTTTTAAAGCAAGTTCTCATCTAATTTTTTGTTACTACACTTACCCTGAAAATATGGAAAGAATCATCAGTGTTTTGGCAAATCTATTTCCAACAGGACCAGCCCAAAGAATGCAGAAGTGGGGAGGGAACTGATTTTGAAATATTATTACTGCCCACATTTTCTGGTAGGCTTGAGATCACATTTTGACACGTCTTGGCCATGTGTTGTACGTTGGAAGATGTATTCGCAGAGCATCCATAACTGTCTTCTAGATAATGATGAAGAGCCTCTTGAGGCTGCCTGTTCCAAGTCTGATATCAACTGTGCCAACATTCCAAAAGGAAACGAAACTCTACACCCCTTCTGTGCTGAAAAAGTTGTCTGGGTGGTTTGCAATCTGTGAAGTGTCTTCTATATAGTTGAGAAGGAATTGTGGTTTCCCCTACCTGGTCAGGGATGCCATTTCTTCAGAACTTGTAGGTGGACAGAGCTCCGGTCCTTGCCCCAGACATTCTAGGACCAAGAATCCTGTGCTGAATGAATTCAACAGGTAACTCATGATTAGGCACTAACTAGAAACATTTCATTAACAAGTGAGTTGTTGTAGCCTAACTAATGATGGGTATGTGTTAGGATCACATTAGACACTGTCACATAAAAACAGAAACACTGTTTCTATGCTTTTCTCTGAATGAAACCTGAATATCATTTTAGTCCCTGGAGTCCACACAATTTTAAAAAGTTCTACTCTTTGAATCAGTTAAAACAATTCTTTTGGGGAAGGCTTTTGTCACATACATCTGGTCGTGAGGCAACTTTGCATTTTGAAATCCTTCTTCCCTTCTAGGGAAGCAAAAATGGAGTGACAGTGAATGGAATTGCATTCGTTTTTTCTGACACATGGTTTTTATAATCAAGAATGTTTGAATATGTTCTGTATTGTGTGTGGCATTTCATAACATGTATCTTCTTTGTGTTTCCTCTTCAATTTCCAATACACTTCTTCACAATACAAATAGCAGCAACTACTATGATTTGTGTGGAGTTTTGCAACTTGTGTAATCTTTTTTTTTTTTTTTTAATATTTATTTATTTGGCTGCGCTGGGTCTTAGTTGTGGCATGTGTGATCTTTAGTTGCAGTATGCATGTGGCATCTAGTTCCCCAACCCGGGCCCCCTTCATTGGGAGTGTGGAGTCTTAACCACTGGATCACCAGGGAAGTCCCCAACTTGTATAGTCTTATACTCACACTATTTCAGGGAATTCTCACCATGACCTGGCAAAGTGTTTCTGTTAGCTATCAAATTTTATGCTGAGGGTCCTGCATTAGAGTGTTTTAGCACCTTGCTCATGGTTAAACAGCTTGGAAATGATATAGGTGACTTTCTGCCACCATATCCTTCACATGCCTGCTTATAAATCCTACCAGACACATAGGTATGGACTGTCCCCTCCCACTCATTCAGGCTGACCATATCTGTGGGCTGTTTCAATGGAGGTGAAGCTCTGTACCTGTTTCTGCCTCCATTTTCATGGTTGAAGACATTGGTGCTTTGTGACCAATAAAGACACTCTAGATGCTGAGAGGAAGGAGGGACCCCTTTACCTAAATGCAACGCCATTTAAGGTTTCTGGCTCCATCTTTCTCAGCTACATCAGGGAAATGAATTTCTTTGAAAGTGTGTCCATGAACCATATCAGACAACCCTGTATTTGTTATTTTCTCCCAGTCCTTGCAAACAGTCTGATAGGCAAGAGCTCAACTTGGGTTTAACAATAATCCTGATACATGTCCCTGTGGCTGCTGTGTTGAGCCAGGGCTGGGAAGGCACTAGGTTCTCCACGGTCCTGGGAGGGAAAAAGTTGAGCTGATAAATTACCCACTGAAAAAAGCTGGGAAGTGGGAGGTCATGGAGCAAACAGCAAGTAGGAGGAAGGAGGCTTACCCTTATTGAGCACTGTCTGAATACCAAGCATGGTGTTTTACCGAATCATTTCATTTAATACTCAACATTATTTTATGAAATAATTGCTATCATTATCTTCAATTTGCAGGTGACAAAACTGAGAATGGAGAGATTAATAAACTCACCCAACAGCTAGGAAGGGGGGTGGGGAGCAAGGATTTGACATCATCTGCTCACAACAGCACTACACTCCTCTGTCCCTCAGGTTATACTCCAGTTCAGAATCATAGTACAGAGATACAGTGTGAAGACCTAGCAGGCTCTTCAGGGCCTTCCAATGGACTGATCTCAAATCTGCCCAGCCTTTGCATGTTTCTGCCCTCCTTCAGTGCTTTGGTCCAGTCATGGTGGCTGCCATGTAATTTATAGAACTCTGTGATCTCTCTTCCTGTGAGCCTGTTTCTTCCACAGTCTTTCCTCTCCTTCATTCTCTTGGATAATCTTGCTCATCCTCTGTGTCTCAGCTGCACACAGAAAGCCTACCAGATCCCCCCAAGTCTGGACTAGGAGCTCAGGACACCCAGAGCATCTGTATGTTCCCCAGTGGAGCACACACTATAATTTGTACTCGCCTCTTTCCTTTATGACAGGATAAGCTTCATAAAAGCAAGGACTGCCTGCTTTGTTTGCTGTTGTATCTACAACATCCTGAGTTGAAGCATGTTCAGTAAAAACTCACTGCACGGTGGGTGAGGATCCGTTTGCCCCCTGGCCTTGGTGCTATGCCATTTCCTTTGCCTCACCTTCTCTTTGTCTGGTTAATTCTTATTTTGCTTTTGTCTCTGTTAGGTGTTCCCTCCTTCTAACCCAAGTTGGATTAGCTGATCCTCTTGGTGTTTTGTGGTGTCCAGTTCTCTCAAGCTCATCCTTCATCACATGTTGTCATCACTGCTTCTCACTAATTCTGGACTGAAAACTCCTTGAGGACAGAGTTTATATTCTAATGATTACAGTTTTCCTATTAAGCAATACACTGCTTAGTGCAGTGTGATTACAATTTAGAGGATGAATAGATACATTATTTTGGACACAACTAAATAAGGGACTGTGATACTAGCAAGACTCATTTATCGGGCCTCCCTGGTGGCGCAGTGGTTGAGAGTCCGCCTGCCGATGCAGGGGATACGGGTTCGTGCCCCAGTCTGGGAGGATCCCATATGCTGCGGAGTGGCTGGGCCCATGAGCCATGGCCGCTGGGCCTGCGCATCCAGAGCCTGTGCTCCGCAACGGGAGAGGCCACAACAGTGAGAGGCCCGCGTACCGCAAAAAAAAAAAAAAAAAAAAAAGACTCATTTATCTAACAAATGTTGATTCCATGCCAAGTCTGTGCCAGGCATACACCATGTGATGAAGATACAATAATGAACAAAACAGACATGTTCTCTGCTCTTGTCTTAGAACACAATGGTAGTGGTGGGAGTTGCTGGAAGGAAGTTCAGCTGAACTTAACTGATGAGCAGTCCTGTTGTAGTGATAAGCAGCCTTTGTAAAGCATTGTATAGAATACCATCATTTCCTTCTTGGATTAGTGTTGAGGACTAAGGAGGTGCATACATTTTGTATCTTACAATTTCTGCAGATCTCCTAGTTTTGATGTATCTTTTACTATTGTTGCATAGTCCTCTCTAAATATCAGATAGTACCCCGTGACCTAAGCTGAAGTACAACATGCAGCTCATGCAGGTTTGTCTTCTTTCAAATGTTTACTTTCATAGCAGCCTCCTTCTGGCATGGTTTGGGTATCATCTTGCCTGAGTCAGCAGGATGGAAGTTATGACTTCTTAAAGCTCCTATCTCCTCAATACCTTTTTCTGATTGTTCCAAATAAGTGTGAAGTTTGCACTTTTTAAAGAACTAAGCAGGATGTGATGATGAAGAACATTAGCAGACCTAGTTTGCCTGACAAAGATGTTTTAAAATTGTCCATTCTCGGGCAAGTATTGTTTCTGGGCCCCTGCTAGAATTAGTGTAAGAATCCTTAAATCTGCCTTTGTCATTTATAGAAATTCATGTTTCTCAGTATCAATACAAGTTGGAAACGTCTGGGTGGGAACTTCTGCTGATGTCTGTTCTACTTGCCCTTTCTTTACCTCCCCAAATCTCCTTCTCCCCATGAACATTTATGCCTTCTCCCTTTGGGGTTTATGTTCCTCTGCCCCCTGTTGTTTACATACATTTAAAGGAAAGGAAGAAATGGTTTTTCTATCTTTCACACCACCTGAGGGACCCTTTTGAGTTCCTTTTCTCATACCACATTTGAGATCAATCTCTCCTGATTTTAGATGGACAATGGAGAATTATATAAAGAGCCTCAAACCTAATTCCAGCCTATTCATTCAGGCTGAAACACAAATAACATGCCATCTGAGGCACTAACCAGTGACCGGAGGGCATTTTTGAGAGTGAGCACAATTTTCCTCCTTAGCTCAGGACTTCCTGGTCATGAAATATTCAGAATGCATGGAATAAAAAGAACAGAAGAGAAAAGCCAAAGTGGACATTCAAAATTCTTTTTTTGAGGTAAAAATTTACATATAGTGTAATGAAAACATTTGTGTATAATTATTTTTTGCTTTTTAAAAAGTTGTTATTTTATTGAAGTACAGTTGATTTACAATCTGTCAGGTGTACAGCAAAATGATTGTTCTATATGTATATATTTGTGTGAGTATATATCTTTTTCAGATTCTTTTCCATTATAGGTTATTACAAGATTTTGAATATAGTTCCCTGTGCTATACTGTAGGTCCTTGTTGGTTATCTATTTTATATATAGTGATTTGTATCTGTTAATCCCAAATTTCTAATTTATCCCACCCCCTCTTTCCCCTTTGGTAACAATAAGTTTGTTTTCTATGTCTGTGACTCTATTTCTGTTTTGTAAATAAGTTCATTTGCATCAATTTTTTAGATTCCACATATAAGTGATATCATATGATATTTGTCTTTGTCTGACTTACTTCACTTAGTATGATAATCTCTAGGTCTATCCATGTTGCTGCAAATGGCATTATTTCATTCTTTTTTATGGCTGAGTAATATTGCATTATATGTATGTATACACACACACACACACACACACACACACACACACACACACACCCCACATCTTTAGCCATTCATCTGTCGATGGACATTTAAGTTGCTTCCATGTCTTGGCTATTGTAAATTGTGCTGCTATGAACAGTGGGGTGCATCTATCTTTTTAAATTAGAGTTCTCATCTTTTCCAGATATATGCCCAGGAGTGGGATTCCTGGATCACATGGTATCTCTATTTTTAGTTTTTAAGGAAACTCTATACTGTTTTTCATAGTGGCTGCACCAATTTATATTCCCACCAACAGTGTAGGAGAGTTCCCTTTTCTCCACACCCTCTTCAGCATTTATTACTTGTAGACTTTTTGATGATGGCCATTCTGACTGGTGTGAGGCGATATCTCATTGTAGTTTTGATTTGCATTTCTCTAATAATTAGTGATATTGAGCATCCTTCCATGTGCCTGTTGGCCATCTGTATGTCTTCTTTGGAGAAATGTCTATTTGGGTCTTTGACCTATTTTTTGATTGGGTTGTTTGGCTTTTTTTTGATATTGAGCTGTATGAGCTATTTGTATATTTGGAAATTAATCCCTTGTTGGTCACATTGTTTGCAAATATGTTTTTCGCGTTCTATAGGTTGTCTATTTGTTTTGTTTATGATTTGCTTTGCTGTGCAAAAGTAAGTGTATAATTTGATAGACTGTAGCAAATATATACATCCGTGTAACCAACACCCCAATCACAATATAGAACATTTCCATGATCCCAGAAAGTTCACTGGTTCCCCTATCTAGACAATTCCCAGTCCCCATAGGCAACCACCATTCTGTTTTCTATTGTCATATATTAGTTTTGCTTGTTCTTAAATTTCATGATAGTGGAATCATACAGAATATGCTCTATTGTCTCTGGCTTCTTTCACTCAACATAGTGTTTTTAAGATTAATTCATATTGTTATATTTTTCTATAGTTTTTGTTGGTCCATCTTTGAGTTGATGGACATTTGGGCTGCTTCCAATTTGTGCTGATTATGAATAAAGCTGCTATGGATACTTTTGTATAAGTCTTCTTGTGGATAAATGTTTTCCTTTATCTTGGATAAATATCTAGGAGTGAAATTGTGAGGTTGCAGGATAGATCTATGTTTAAGCTTATAAGAAAATAAAGTTTTTCAAAATTCTTGAATTGTTTTGCACTCCCATGGGCAGTGCATGACAGTTCCAGTTGCTCCACATCCTCACCAAACTATAGTATTATTTTTTTAAATCTTAGCCTTTCTAACATGTGTACGGTGGTACATCTGACAGTGACTTTAATATGAATTTCCTAGTGATGCTGAGCACTTTTTCATGTGCTTATTGGCCATTCATATATCATCTTTTATGCAGTGTCTATTCAGGCTTTTGGTGCTCATTTAAAAAATTAAGTAGTTTGCCATTTTATTATTAATTTGTAGGAGTTTGTTATATATTCTGGGTACAATTTCTCCCAGTCTATGGCTTTTTTCATTTTCTTAATGGTGTATTTAGATAAGCATACATTATTAATTTTGAAATCCAATGAGGAAATTTTTATAATTAGAGGTTTGTGTCTTAAGATTTCTTTGTATTAAATTTAAGACATTCTTTAACATTTTCTATAGAGAAGATATTGTAATTGTAACTTTTATATGTAGACTTATGACACATCTTGAATTAATTTTTGTGTATAGTATGAGGTAGGGATTGAGGTTCATAATTTTTCCACCCATTTACCAAATTGTGAGCATCATCAGTTGAAAGGGAATTCTTTTCCCCCATTGAATTACTAAGATGGGCATTTATTATTCACTCCCTGGAGAAGCAAATTTTCATTTGTCAGTAATCTTTCAAGAAAGAACACCTCAGTTTATCATCTTTTGTTTTCAAGATATTTGAAGGTCTTTATATGCCACCATTTTTACATTTGCATGGTAATCAGGTAAAGTAATGAAGTAATGAAGAAGTCAGTCGAGGCCATCTTGTCCTTTGACATTTAAATAAAATTGGGGCTTCCCTGGTGGCGCAGTGGTTGAGAGTCCGCCTGCCGATGCAGGGGACACGGGTTCGTGCCCTGGTCTGGGAAGATCCCACATGCCGTGGAGCGGCTGGGCCCGTGAGCCATGGCCGCTGAGCCTGCGCGTCCGGAGCCTGTGCTCCGCAAGGGGAGAGGCCACAACAGTGAGAGGCCCGCGTACCGCAAAAAAAAAAAAAAAAAAAAAAAAAAAAATAAATAAATAAATAAATAAATAAAATTGGCTTGTTCCTCAATTCCCAAGAGACATTAGAACTTCCATGGCTCACCACCACATATATTTCCCTTCCTACAGCTTTTGCATTAATTTCTTTCTGTGTATTCCTGTACTTATTATCCGTGCTCCTATCTGAAGTCAAACTCTGCACTTAAAACACCAAATCCCACTTCATTGCTTTTGAAAGTTTCCCAACTTTTTCCTGACACATCATTTACTGAATCATTTTCATTAGCATATAATTACACTATTTTTTCCATCCTAAGAAAAACCATTCTCTTGTTTTCACTCCTCCCACTGAATACTTTCTTTGTTCCTCTTTGCAGAAAATTATTGTAAGGGCTGCCTACATTTGAAGTCTGCAATTCCTCTCCTCCTGTTCTTTCTTAAATATACTCCAATCAGGTATACTCTTTCACTATTCCACAGAAACTGTTGTTGCCAAGGTCAGAAATGATAAACAAAGTCACCAATGACAGCAATTGCTAAAAACCAATGGTTAAGTTTTTAGTCTTCATCTTACTAGACCTATCATATCAGTATAATTTGACACCATTCTTCACTTGATCGTCAGGACACTCTGACCTGATGTTTTATCTCCTACTTTGTTGTTTTCCTTTTCAGTCTCCTTTGCTGGTTCTTCCTTATATCTCTGAAGTCTTAAGGTTGTAGTATCCTGGGCTTAGTCCTCATTTGTCTTCTCTAGTTGCATTCACATCCTTGTGGATTGTATAGTCATATGACTTTAAATACCTTCTACATGCCGAAGACTTATGAGTGCCTCTTTCAATAATACCTCTGACTCCCTCACCCCCCACTCCCCAAATGAAAAACTTGCTTCATGTAACCATGTTTCTCTGTTTTTATGTGGTCTCACCACCCACCTTGGACTTTGTTATGAACTGAATATTTGTTTCCCTCCCTCCCAAAATTCCTGTTTTGAAGCCCTGACTCCCAATGTGATGGTATTTGGTGCTGAGGCCTTTGGGAGGTAATAGGTTTAGATGAAGCCATGAGGCTGGGTCCCATGATGGAATTACTGCCCTTATAAGAATAGGAAGAGACCACAGCACCCTCTCTCCCAGCCATATGAGGGCACAGGGAGAAGGTGTCCTTCTACAACCCAGGAAGAGAGCCCTCACCAAGAACCAAATCTGCCAGCACCTTGGTCTTAGACTTCCCAGCCTCCCGAAATGTGAGAAGTAAATGTCTGTTGTTTACATCACTCAGTTTATGGTATTTTGTTATTGCAGCCTGAACTGACTAAAACAGACTTCCTCCAGAATTTCATCTCTTCTGTCTTTATTAGGAAACAAAGTTATCTTTCTACTCATTGATCATCATTGCCCACTGTAGCTTAGAACCTTCATATAATATCACCTCAGCAGGCCAAGGTCTGACTGTCTGTTATATGAAAATACTTCCTTCATCTGTAAACATATGGATTTGATAACAGTCATTAGGAAAGTGTGGCCTGGCAAGGCTGAGCCCATTCTATCCTGATGAATAATTTATATAAGGTAGCACTAAGGGACAGGGGTTAAATCATGAGCCATTCCTATGTCTTGAGAAAGTTCACATGTTAATTATATGTAAAATGCCTGTCAGATAACAGGAGGCAGCCTGTCTCTCAGCATTCCAAGTGAAAAAAGGAAAGGCAGTAATTGGGTAGTATAGCTGTCAATCTTCCTGAGTGAAAAAGGGAGATAAACCACTGTGCAGGGACCCTTAGTTTGGGTGCTCCCAGACATGAATCTTTAAGCAAGGAAGTGAGGGCAGGTGGCTTATTTGAAAGGTGATCCCAGGAAGCACTTTTGTTCAACATTTTAAGTTGTTTCCAAATTTTTACAACTACAATTAATTCTAAACCTACATATATGTTCACATGTGTGAGTATTGTAGTAATATACATTTCTGGAAGTGGCCTTTGTTGGCTAAATGTATGCACAATTAAATTTTTGAGAGAAGCCACAAAGTGTTTTCTATTCTTACCTTAAAAGTGTTTGAGGGCCCATTTCTTCACCCCCAATTCAATACTGTATATTGCTAATCTATTAATTTTTTAATTTTTATTTTTTGCTAACTAAGGAGTTAAAAAAGTAATCATTTTAATTTGTGTTTTCCTACTGCAAGTGAACACATCTTTTTATGTTTATTGAGTAAGGTTATATCTCCTTTTGTGAACTGCCTATTCACATTCTTTGTTAATTTTTATATTGGCTTGTTTTTCTTTTATAAATTGGTGTATAGGAGTTGTTCATATATTCTGGATATTAATCCTTTGTTTGCAATATATGTAACAATATTTTATCTCTAAGGCCATACTGCTTTATTCATTTCTAAATTTAGCACCTGGATCACTGTCTCCCTCTCCACTATTTCTCTCATTATTAATCTTGGCAGCTCCAATATTGACATAGGGGATTCCTTCTATCACCCTGCCTCCTCAATTCCTTGATCTCTCTCTTACACAATGGTCTTTTTCCTTCATCCTGCCTCAGCCACCCATCATGGTCATTACATAGACCTTGTCATCCACAGCAAGCCCTTCTGAAATCTCACTTTTGAATCTCCCATACTCTGGGTACAGTTTTTACCCTCCCATCTCACCTTTCCTTAGGGCTCTTTTTATCTGCCATTATTCATCATTTATTACTCACTGTTTCAGGTTCTTACTTCTCTTTTTATGTAACTTAGATCTTGTGGTATGGAATTATAATCATTCTCAGGAAAACATCCCTGATGCTCTGATCTCTCTCCTCCATCATACTCTTCTGCAAAACTCCACCCTAGTTAAGCCCAATTATCTATTCATTTCCTTCTTATACTCAAGCAGTTGAACATGGCTGGTGAAAATCAAATGCTGTTGTCGCTTGTACTCACTTCAGCCCATGACCACAAATCTCAAATGGCACTCAATTCTTCCAGGCAATTCTACTATACACCCCTGGTACATTACTTTTTAACTATCAGGAATGAATATTTCAAACTTCTTTTAAACATCCCTTCCTCATTGCATCTTAACTTGTGAAATTGTCTCATATTGTAGAGAAATTAGATGCATTATAATGAGAATGACACCTTCTAAGTATGAAATTTGCAAATCTATTTGCTTCTCTACTCGTATGCCCTGATGTGTAAGATATTCCTGCTCCCATCTTAGACTAGGCCTCTCTTCCATACTCCTGCTTCCTCAAACAACTTGCTTCTAATTTTATTCTAATTCTCTCCTTCATTATAAATTTGTCCAATTCTATTATTGTAAGTCATTTGGGTTGTTCCCAATTTTTTTCATCAAGAACAATAATACTATGAACTTCCATTGTATTATATGTAATATAATATAAAATAGCACACTTATGCAAAAGTGTGTCAGGCAGGATAAATAGCTAGAAATGGAACTGCTGGGGGTAGCAGAATTTGCTAGTGCTCAACAATACAGGGATCCCCTGCATTTTGAAAGTTTGCTTTATGTCACTTCACTTTTATGAAAGACTTACATTAGTGTTCTCATTAATCAAAATAAATCTGAAGAGGATTTTAGATTTTACAAAAAAAGACAAAAATGGAAAATAGTACACTCGGCATCTATTCTGCAGCAGAGCCCTTATAGAGGCAGCG
The DNA here is from genome assembly GCF_949752795.1 of Hyperoodon ampullatus. NCBI lineage: Eukaryota > Metazoa > Chordata > Mammalia > Artiodactyla > Ziphiidae > Hyperoodon > Hyperoodon ampullatus. The sequence goes on along the minus strand of NC_136927.1, from coordinate 15,679,202 downwards.
CACAACCAGAGCAGCTAGAGGGACACCGCAAAGCTCCTTCCTGGGAACTGTACTCGGGATCTCAGCATCAAGCCACCATAGTTTTGCACTGTGTCCGTGAGCACCTGTGCTTTATCTTTATTTATTGTGAGCATTTGTTAGCAAGATGAGCCCTAAGGTAACTGAAGAAGGCTTATGCCACTTCAGCTTAAAAAGGCTTCATAGGAACAGTCTACCTGGATAGCAAGGGAGACCTGTATCTGTGTTCTTTGGTTCTTCTGGTGTGTGGATTGTATTATTTCAGATTCTCTTGCAGTTAGATAAGGCAAAGGTCTTAGTTCTGGCTCATGGGTGTAAACGAGTGATGTCTGCTACTTCTAGGCCTGCCCTATGAAGATCTCCTGGCAGCAATCCTTACTTTCTTTCCCCATGTGACTGTGTGGATTAGTTACCACCACTTACCCTTCCCCCCTTGTTGTTCGCATGATTGTCTTGTGAACAAAATATTAACTTTTACTATATCAAGTTTATCACAAGGTTATAACAAAGTTAACTCACCCTGAACGATACACTGGGTCATGGAGAATAAAATGTTGAATTTGGCTAGGTAATGACAAACTGTTTTTCAAAGGGAGTTCTATGAGTTTACACTCAGCCAGCAGTTTATTAGATTTTCTTTTGCTCCATGTCCTTTTCAGTACTTGGAATTTTTCAAGTTAAAAAATTTTGTCAATTTTATGAATTTTAAATTGTGTCTCAGTTTGCTTCTAGTTTTTATTTTTCTAATTACTAGTAAGTTTGATCAACTTTCTACATATTTATGTGGTTCATATTTCCTCTCCTATTGTTTGAGTCATTTTTCTATTGTTACCTTATCTTGTATTCGTTTGTAGAAATTCTTCATATAGCATGAAAACCAATCGTTTGTCAATTGTATGTGCTGCAAATGTCTTTTCTCAGTTCATGCCCTTTCTTTTCCCTCTCTTTATGGTGTCTTTTGTTGAATAAAACTCTTTATAAAAGTATTTGAATATATCAATATTTTCTCTCATGGGTTGTGTATTTTTGCATCTTGTTTAAGAAGTTATATTCTATCATGAGGTCATACAGATACTCTTCTGAATGTTTTTTTTTAATAGATCTTTATTGGAGTAAAATTTCTTCACGGTATTGTGTTAGTTTCTGTTGCACAAAAAAAACGAATCAACCATATTCATATACATGTCCCCGTATCCCCTCCTTCTTGAGCCTCCCTCCCCTCCTCTCTATCCCACCCCTGAATGTTTTTTATTTTGTCTTTTACATTTAGGTCTATAATCTATCTGAGATTTTTTTTTTTTTTTTGGTACAGGTTTAGGTTGGGAGGCAATTTTTTCTTTTCCTAATGGATAGTCAATTTTCTTAGCATTAGGATCTTCAGTGAAATTGCCTTATTTCTTGTATTATTCTTGCCTAGTTTTCTACTTGATGTTTAGGATGGGATAATCACGTAAAATAAATCAGTATATGTGCCCTCCTTTTCTGTTCTTTTTTTTTTTTTTTGCGGTACGCGGGCCTCTCACTGTTGTGGCCTCTCCCGTTGCGAAGCACAGGCTCCGGACGCGCAGGCTCAGCGGCCATGGCTCACGGGCCTAGCCGCTCCGCGGCATGTGGATCTTCCCAGACCGGGGCACGAACCCATGTCCCCTAGCATCGGCAGGCGGACTCTCAACCACTGCGCCACCAGGGAAGCCCCCTTTTCTGTTCTTTAGAACAGGAATACACATCACCTGTTTCTGTAGATAAAGTTTTATTGGAGCACAGCCATGCTGATTCTTTACATATTGTCTGTTACTTCTTTCACGACGATGGTGGAATTGACAGTTGTGATAAAGACGGCATGGCCTGCAAAACCTAAAGTATTTACTCTTTGGCCCTTTAAAGAAACGGCTAGCACATGGTCAGATTCCATACATGTTCCTTATGTGCTTGGAAAATTGTATATTCTATTTTTGAGAACAATGTTTTCTCTATATTCATAATGGATGAATGAAACAATAATTATTACTAATTATTATTAATATGAAACACTTGGACAGCAATAATTACTTTTTTTGTAGCTCTAGCATTTACTGAGGGAGGTATATTAAAATATTTTACAATGATGGTGGATTTTTCATTTTTTCCTTAAGGTTCTGTCTGTCTGCTGACTCATATTGTAGATTTTGGACTCACCAGCCTCCAGAAATGCATATTGCATGTGCCAATTCCTTATCCTACACACACACACACACACACACACACACACACACCCTATTGGTTCTGTTTCCCTGGAGAACCTTGCCTAATACACTCCTCAGCTTTTTTTTTTTTTTTAACTCTGAATGCTGTTATTGATTCACACTCTTTAAAATCTCCTTTTTGATAATGTAAAAGGGAAGGTAGACATGTATTCTCATTTCCACATGGATTCAATCTTTCCTATATCTTTTGTTACTTTTATTAACAATATCAGTTAGTTTTCATATCCATTTCTTGCTCAGGTGTGTAAGTAACTTTATTTATAGTACTTTGTATATTTCTTGTTTCATTAATTTTGCTTCTGATTTTACAGTCATACTCTCAGAGGATTATTTCGTATTCTCGTATGGGACCTTAGAATTGTGCTCACTTGACTTCAAATTTTGTGATTATTGGAAAACATCTGGGCATAGAGAAGGTTCCAGGGTCAACTGTAATTTAATTGTTTTAAAACTCAGTTAAGCTCTCAAACTCTCTAAGATATACCTATTACATAGCTTTTAATAATTTAGTACCTATATATTCTTTTTAAAATTTATTTATTTACTTACTTATTTTTGGCTGTGTTGGGTCTTAGTTGCTGTGCTCGGGCTTTCTCTAGTTGTGGCAAGAGGGGGCTATTCTTCATTGTGGTGCACGAGCTTCATTGCAGTGGCTTCCCTTGTTGCAGAGTACGAGCTCTAGGCATGCAGGTTTCAGTAGTTGTGACTTGCGGGCTCTAGAGCACAGGCTCAGTAGTTGTGGCTCAGGGGCTTTGTTGCTCCGCAGCATGTAGTATCTTCCCAGACCAGGAATCAAATCTGTGTCCCCTGCGTTGGCAGGTGGATTCTTAACCACTGCACCACCAGGGAAGTCCCCCTATATTTTCTCTAAATAACATGGGTTTTGAATTTAAACAGTCCTAAATTTGAGTCTTGCATGTGCCACTTTTGAAATCTGTGTGATCTTGAACAAGTTGCTCAGTTGCTTTGAATGCAATTCTCTAATCTTTTAAATGGGATAAATAATAGTTATTTTACAGGGTTGACAAAAGAATCAAATAAAACAGTTGATTAGGCACCTAGTAGAGTACTTAGAACATAATAGAGTTTAAGTAATTTGTACCTAATATTGTTATTGCTATTACCATAATTATTTTCATTCATTTATTCATTCTTCAATTCAATAGATGTTTATTGAAAATCTATTACATATCAGGCACTATCCTAAGTACTTAGAAAACATCAGTGACCCATACAAGATCTGTGCTTTCATGGAATTTATGTTGAAGTGGATTTATTGCTATAGAATGGGATTGTGTATGATAAGATACTTTGCAAGCTATTGTGTCAGTAACGAACCATCTAAAACTTGTGTCTCCAAATGAGATAAACAGTCTGCAGATTGACTGGGTGGTTCTTCTGGTCTTGGCTGGACTTGCCCACACATTGGGAGATTTGCAGGTTGTGTATGATCTAGGATGGTTTCAGCAGTTATAACAACTCAGACCCTCCCTATGTGTCTTACCCTCCATTTTAGCCCTGGAATGTTCTAATAGTAATGGCAGAGGAGTAAGAGCAATTGTGGACACATGGAAGTGCTTTTTCAAGCCTTTGCAACATGTCTGTCAACATCCCTTTGGCCACATCAAGATCCTTGACGAACCCAGCATCAGAGTTGGAGGGCACTGCAAGGTTACAAAGGGCATGGGTATAGGGAAGGATGAAGAATTGGGACCATTAATGCAACAAATCTACCCCACCTGTAAAGCATAATTGGTGTACTGACTATTTGTCGGTGTGGACACACACATAAGAAATTATTTCCCAAGACTACTAGATGAAATTATAAAGAAGTAGTATGTGACACTTATTTCTACATGTATGGCTATTCTGTCATAAGTGCAGTATTGTAAACAAAATTTAAAAGAAATATACTAGCTCAATATTATTCAATCCCATGCAGCATGGTTAGCTAGGGTACAAGAAATATTTATTTAAAGAAAACTACTTAATTCAAAAGGCTTAGAAAACTTGACAATAGGTAGAGCTTATAGGCTATCAAAAATATTTGAAGTTGTAAGAACAAAGTATGGAAGATCAAAGGGCATAGGTTAGCTCAGGCAGCAGTAGTTTGGAGAGGCAGGTAGGAGAAAGGTGTGCACTGTTTCCAGAGGTCAAGGCCAAGTGATGGGTCAAGAAGTTCAAGATAGGCAGGAGAATCTCTTAGGTGATCTGACTGCCAGGAGCTTGTGATATCACCTTGATAATGAATCATGTCTCAGACCCAGACAGCAGAGTGGGACATTTAGAACCTAAGCCATGGGGTCAAGAAAACACTTGCCTGGGAAGAGAGACCATATGAAGACTGTGGAGGGTAGATCCAGACAACATCTTTTAGTGGGGGTTCTTTCATCTTTTCACTCATAAATGTAACTCTCAACTCACTTCTTTAATGACTACCATGTGCATACATTAGCTTCTTCCTCCTTGTTTATCCACCAGTGATCCATGCATAATCTGCTGCCCACATTCCTAAAGTTTTATTGATGTTATTGCCCCTCCCTAGCATTTATCTCCAGAATGGAAGCTTTAATGGTGCACCTCTGCACTTGTGTGCCTCCAGTGACTTCATTTGACATTTTGGTTAGTGGCCAGGAACAGTACTGATTCACATCTAACCTCCTGTTCTCTTGATAGCCAATATATTGAAATAAGAACTAGAGGAGTGGGATAGGGAGGGTGGGAGGGAGACTCAAGAGGGAGGGGATATAGGGATATAAGTATACGTATAGCTGATTCACTTTGTTATACAGCAGAAACTAACACAACAATATAAAGCAATTATATTCCAATAAATGTGTTTAAAAAAATCTACTCCTCTGTTGTCTCTCAACATTCATAATTTTTCTTAATAACAATTGTTTGTACCTCAGAGAGAATGGTAAAACAAACATTTTACCCACAAAGTGTTGCAGATAGATCATTCCCTCTGCTCTCCCACCTCCAAGAATGAAAAGCTCTTTATGTGCATGGAGATGGTTTCTCTGCTTTCTGTTGACCAGACAATGGCCAAACCAAGATGGAAGTCGCAAATAAGAGGAATCATTTTGTTGCGTCCATCCTAGGGGAGGCCTGCATCACACAGAAGAGGGACAGGTTTTGGTCCTCACTTGGAATTTCCATAGCTAAGCTAATGATGATTGAGGTTAAATGTGAAGTTACCAGTACATAATGGGTCACACAAGGCTGGACTGTAGTGACCAGATTTGAGGTAGAAATACGGAACAGCTGGAAAAGCCCCAGACTAGAAGCCAATATCTTAGGGTAAAAATGCTAATGTGATTACACACTTATTTGCTATAGGTTGAATTGTGTCTACCCAACCCCCAAATTCACATGTTGGAGCCCTAACCTCAAATACCTCAGAATATGACCTTATTTGGAAATAGAATTGTTGAAGATGTAATTAGTTAAGATGAGGTCATACTGGAGTAGGATGGGTCCCTAATCCAAATGACTGATGTACTTAAAAAAGAAAAGGAAATTTGGTGATAGATGCATGCATAGGGAGCATGCCACATGAAGACTGGGGTTTTGCTACCACAAGCCAAGAAACATCTGGGGCTCCCAGAAGCTGGACGAGGGCGAGGAAGGATCCTTCCTCTACAGGTTTCCGAGGGAGCATGGCCCTGTCAACACCTTGATGTGGGACTTGTAGCCTCCAGAGCTGTAAGACAATACATTTCTGTTGTTTAAGCCACTCACTTTGTGGTACTTCATTATGGCAGCCCTAGGAAACTACCACATTACCCAAAAGCTGCTGACATTTGGGTAATACATGCTATGGCGTTACCCAAACACAGGAGTGTTTGTCACTTGATGGACAAAGGCTGTGATTCATTTTGGTCAGAGCATCTGTTCTATGCTGTTTGGAGATTCCCCAGGCATGAAAAAGTGGATACTGTTTGTGCCCTGTCCAATCTTCTTTACTAGGCTGGAAGCTATTTCCCAGCCACTGTGCGTGTTGTTGGTTTATTCAGAGGATTGCCCTCAGCTAAACAGGAACCCCTTTATCAGGGAAGCTACTCCCCCCATCCCCTTTTGCTTGCAGCCATAACAGGGTCTAACTCTGGGATGTCATTTGTGCTGCTGGGCTCCCCATGGGGTCGGAATGAGGCTAGACTCCACCTGAGCCCATAGCCTTGCTCAGTTCTGTGACAATCCTGCTCCCCTCACTCCCCTTCTGAGAGCACACTCTCTCTAAATCCCTGTCACGGCTCTCCTCCTGGTGAATTTGACCTTAGACCTCAGACCGCACAGTCCTCTTTCTTGGAGAAATTGGAAAGAGCAGGGCCAACCTGTTTCCTATAGGAGATTAAAAGGAAGGAAGACATGGTGCAGGACAAGGCCCAGTTGAATGAGGTCAAGTGCTAAGGCATGGCACCCTCAGTCTTTGAGGTGGTGAAGTTAACGTGTGCACCAATTCTTTTTCATTGGCTGCTCTTATAAGTGTCGTCAGCCAACAAGCTTGTCTGTCTCTGTGGTCATTATGGGTATATCGACCTTGTTCCCACAGACAACTTCTCATTGATTCCATCTCGAACTTTCCAAACAAGGGCCTGGTGTGTGAGAAGACTTGTGAAAGAAACCCTTTCCCAATTAGGTGAGTGATGGGAGCAGCCTGGTCAGGCTTTGCTCCTCAGAAGTGTCCTTGTTTGCCCTATTATTATGGCTTTGGCACTTACCAGCAAGACCCATTCAACTTGACAAAGAAACCATTGGTGACCTCCTTACCTCAAGCGAACCCTCTGGGTGACTCAGACACATTGCATGCATAGGTTAAAAGAGAGACGGATTATTTGGGATTTGACAAAGGCAGTAAGAGGTCCTAAAGATGGAAGATAGAAGAACAGAGAAATCAGAGGACAAAATCTGGGCAAGAACGATCTGGAAGGTATGTTTCCTTGGCATATTTTCTTTTCAGAGATTCCTTTTTATCTGTTGTCTTGCCTATCCACTGTTAAATGGGCCTGATTAAGTGAAAACTCATAAATTTAACTTTAATTTTTAAATAAGTAATATGAGGTTATAGCTCAAAATTCTGAGTTCAAAATATTAACACGGTGAACAGTTAGTCTCATTCTTACTCTGTCCCCAGTCACTCAGTTCCTCTTCTTAGATGGAAGCTTTCTTATAGTTTCATAAGTATCCTTCCAGTGACAAGATATTTCATGCATTTGTAAGTGTGTATGTGTGTGTATGCACGTGCACGCGCTCATTTCCACCCACACGATAGCATCTTTTATGTCCTGTCCTGCTTCTTGCTTTATGCGCTGAACATTACATCTTGGAGTTCATTCAACTTTAGTAAAAAAAAGGCCTCCCTATTGTTTTTACAGTTGAATATTATTCCACAGTATGGATATTTTTAAATTGCTCTAAATTTTGGATTGTAATTAATATCCTTGTTGTTGTATTGTTTCACATATATGTGAGTATACCAAAGAGCTACAGGCCTAGAATTAGAATTGCTGGATCAAAAAATATGTGCACCTTAACTGGTGACTTATTATGCTAGACTGCTTTCCATGAAAGTGGTACCAGCTTATAGTCTTGTCGGAGCTGTAAGTGCATGCTTGTTTATCTACGCCAAGGGTAGACAAGCTATGGCTACCTGTTTTTGTAAATAAAATTTTGTTGGAACACAACAGTGTCCAAATTCTTGTCTATAACAAATAAGCTGAAATAACATTGAGAGTCGCTGGACTCACAGTGAGATCCTAGCTTTCCCTTATTACTGACAACACACTATAAATCTTTGAGAGCTTGCAAGTGATACAAAGATGGCAGAGGTCTCTTTGATTATATTTCTTTTCTTCCTAGTGAATTCCACAGGAGCCACCTGTCTCCTCTCCTGGCTTTCACTGTCTTAGGTTGCCACCCTGTCCTGCTTTTCCCAAAATAATTCATGTGTTACATTCTTTCCTCTTTAATAATGAATAACACTTGCATATTTTGTTCTGTTACACTTATTTCTCATCGAGCCCATTTTATAGATGGGTAAATAAAATACACAGAGGTTGGTGGCTTGCTCAGTGCCACAGAGCCAGTGAGAGGTAGAGCTGGCTTTAGACTCAATTAGTCTGACCCCAGAGTCCATGGTCTTCAGCATGATAATGTATCCAGTGCTGGCTCTTTTTATGCCCTGCAGGCCCAGAAGCCCTATCTCAGTGAACTTATGCCCCACCAGGGAGCATGTGCACTGCAAGCTGGTTGGTCCAGAGATAGTCAAAAGTCTTAATCTCACCAACAAGATAGGTCACTCCATTTCCCTTTGAAGAGGAGTGAAAGGGTGTAGAGGTAGATAGCCAGGTTCTCAATATCTCCCCCAAACCTGAAGTTCCTATTTTATTAACCAATGTCAAAATGCAGAGATGGGGAGAAAATGGTTTCTTCTAACCTACCCACATAAAGAGAATTAGATAAGGAAGTATGTGAGTTTGTTCTCTGAAAAGAGGGTAATGACAAAGTCTTTTCTTACATAATACCACCCAGAATTCTTGGTGTTTTCACAGAGATGGTTAAAAGAATTTATAATTTTCTATATATTTTATTTTGCTCTAACACCCTCTTTATTCTGCCAGATTTTTCAACAAGCCTTCTGTCTCACTTCTATTAGAATTTGTCATGTGTTTGCATCTCATGCATCCATCACTTGAGCCAATATGGCTTTGGATTTTCAGAGAGGACGGCTCAGCTTTGTTGGCATTCCAGAAAATATTTTCAGAAAAAAAGGAGGAACTCCTTGCTGAAGTCACAATTTGCTGACTTGTATCTGTGGAATGACACTCTCTGCTGCTTTGGCTTATAATTACTTGGGGGTGATAGGTTCATTCAAATGACCTGCCTCTTCCATGAGCTCATCCTGGCAGTACAAAGTGAGACATCCCAGAGAAACAGTCACAGATAATTGCTATGGGAACCTGAAGGCAAATCACATGCTCCTGTGTAATTAAGCTCTGTTTTGACTTGACATTGAACCATGTTCACTCCTTGTGGATGCACCCAGCTCAGGTAGGTGCAGTCACCACTGCTCTGTGGTTGACAGTGTTGTTCTTTGGGGTTTGGCTGAAAATGCCCTTAAAATGATAATACCTGGAGTGTTGACCAGTTGTCCCAAATGTTTTTCAATATCTTTGGTTAAGGGTGTATTCTTATTGTAATGTGCATTCAGGCAAGGAATGCTGACCTTTTATTTCTCTTCCCTTCAGAATTTTGAAAATTTCAGGTATGATGTATGTAGTACTTTGCCTCCAGAATTTTCATATTTAGATTCAAATAACATTTGTTGAGCCCTCACTATGCATCAAGTTCTGCGCTAGGTGTTTTATATTTGCCTTCTCATTTAATCTTTACAACAAATTTGTGATAAGATATTGTTGTTTCCATTTTATTGATAAATAAATAGACCAAATGAGGATCAGTGACTTGCCCAAAGCCAAACCATTTGAGGTGGAGAGGGGACTGAAAACCAGGTCTCCTCCATGTTTTCCTGCTCTTCCACATGACCTGTGAGTAAGGTAACTACTGGAGCATAGTCATAGCTCATTCAAGGTTTTCCAACTTTCCTTTTTAGATTTTTACAAAGAAAATCAATGCTATTTTTGTTGGTTTGTGTTAACTTGAGGCCATGATGGAGTTAGTAGTGAAGTACTGAATGAATTTTTAGTGGAAATGCTCAGGGTTCAAGACTCCCCAAGAAGAGTGATCTGCAGTTGCTTGGTGAGATTTCTCAGCTAACAAACATCATGGCATCCTCATGACTCTTTGGGGATTATTAAGTAACAAGACCTGCCTGCCAACTCAACTGTCCACTCAGACATTTGTACTGGTTCCCCTTGATTACTGAATCAAATCTGATCTCTGCCATCTTGAGTTGAAGATCCTTCAGTTCTATTTCTGGTCACTGCACTGTGGTTGCCCTCCATTCAGAACAGGTGTAATCCCTACTTCCTCTGCAGACCGTCCTCCCCATTCCTTCCTTCATTCGAGCTCCTAATGTTCCTCTCTGCCGATCTGTATCCTCCCCACCCTTCCAGGTCCAACCCAAGTCCTATTTGCTCTGGGAAGCCTCACTCAGAGATACCCCTTTCTCTAATACTTGGTTTTCCAATAATGTCCTTGAAATTTGAGACTTGTGGGGAGTTCATTCCAGAAGCTGTGAAGAGGAGACACAGGAAGTCCTTGCTCTTCACTCCAGCTACCACTAGAGCATTCCTCCTTTTACTCCGTTTGATATATAGGGATTCTGCTTCAAAAGAGCATCACATTCTCCATTTTGCTAGTACTTAAGGCCAGAAAGTGGGGTGTGTTAGCATCAGATTTTTAGACTGGAGTGCTGGCTCAGGTCAAAAACACCCTACAGGATTTTTTTTTGTTTTTTGTTTTTGTTTGTTTTGCTTTGGAGGAAGAGAGAGATGGCTTTATTTTTCCACCAGGCAGAAGGGAAGACCCAGCAGGTTAGAGACTCAAGAACTGTGCCCCCCCCACCACGTCCTGGGGAATTAGAGGGGGTCTCGCAGGTGGAACTCGCAGTCCAGGGTAAGTGACAAGGATCAAAGTGGTGAAGGTCCTGAATTATTCTTCTTGCAATATTTTAAACCAGTCACTGCTGGTGTCAGGCAGCCTGACAATCGGGTCCATTCATCTCTGGGTCATTGGCCTGCGACCTCCTTTCTCAATTATATGTGGAATCTACTAAAGTCCAATGTACAAACACAACAGAATCTTGATGGTCAGGAACTTTCCTCGAAAACTGGGAGCCCAAGGTTCAAGCCAGGTATTTCTGGGTCCAAGTTTTGCCTCTGTAGAAATAGCCAGTCATTCTGTCCAGCCAATGGGCCAACCGACTAGGCTGGAAGTGCCCCCATCGCAGCTGAAAGCAGACCTCTACCCACTCTGTGAGGGGAGGCAATTTGAGCTAGAGTCAGAGGCTCCGGACAACCAACTGCTCTTCTCAGGGGTCATCCTTGGGGTTCTGCCGACCCCACCTCAGAGCCAGGAGGTATCATCTGTTTTAGGGTACTCACTCCCTGAAAGCACGTTAGCTACCTGGGAAGCTACCTGAGTTTTGGAGACCATGGAAACAGAACCAAAAGTCACTTCATCCAGCAGTGTTTCTGCCGAGGTAAATCCACACACTCTATATCAGTGGTTCATTCTCGTGTGTGTGTGTGTGTGTAAGAATTTGCATTTCTAACAATTCCCTAGATGATGCTGATGCTGCTCGTCTGGGGTCACAATTTTAGAACCACTGTTTTCAATCATTGTAGAAGATAACAGTGCTAACGTGTACAAAGCCAGTGTCATCCACCATCCTCATTGACCCTGACAGATTTGGACTATTTTTCATTCATGTGGTCTAAAACTTACTTATTTATACTTCCATGGCCTTTCTCCAAACCTCCATATGAATAAATATAATTGATTAGTTTCTCTCAACTATGTTACAATGCTGTCTTAGACCTGTATCCTTAAAATTACTCCCAGTCCATCTATCTTCCTAAGAGTTTGGGGTGTTCTCAAACCCTTTTGTCACGCATTTTTAGACCAGCTCTTGTTCTCTGACACTCTTTCCACAGAATTGCACATACCTTGAGAGCTAAATCACACATTGTGGGCAGATTTTACTAGTTTTTGTGGGAAGCCATATTTCTTTTGGAGGAGAGAACTTCGCATTGATTTCCTTCACATTTTCTTTGATTCCATTTTCCCACCATACACAGTAAATGTGAAAAACAGTGCTTTTCTTCTGCCTATTTTTGTCATGAGGTAATAAAGTGAAAGGCACTCGGTTGTAATTAACCACCAATAGAGATTTCCTGCTTAAAAGTTCAACAAGAGCATGAGTCACAGAGTCATGGGCATATGAATATAAGCTGTGACCCATGTCCTGGGAGTAATTGGACCCAGGCTAATGAGGATCAAGGGTCTGGTGTATACAGCTTAAGTTCAATCATTGATGTTTTTTGCTTTTTCCCTATTATCTTTGGGGTTTCCTGGGGAACTGGCTCAGAGCCCCAGGGAATCCAGGAAGCCTTGAAGTGTGGGATCCGTTATGGGAGTGGTGGACATGGGAGGCTGGAATAGATATAGCTGGCTGCTATACTTGAAAATGAGATCAAATACTTAAAATATTACAGAAGGTTTTATTTTTCAGTTTAATGGTTTTGAAAGTCCTCCTCAAACCAGGGTAAAATATTTATCATATACTCACCTTGGTATGTGGCTTTGGATGACATTATAAGGACTTCAGTTTTGGTAGATATGCTAAGGCAGGTAACTAGGACCTCTAGACCCTCTATTTCCCAATGGATTACCTTAGTTTAATAGGCATTGTGATAGTGGATTGGAAGGCGGAGATTGGTTGGTATCACAGCAGCCTTTTAGTTAAGATGTTCCAGTGTACAGAAGTTTGTTCCAATCCTGGGCAATTAACTAGCTATTATTATTCCATCACCCATCACTTCTTTGTGCCACCAGATGTCAAAAGGCTCTTCCTCTTATTTTGTTCATCATGATTAGTGCACGTTGTATCCTCTTTCTTACTTCCTTCCTCTGTTCTTTTCCTCTCTCTTTTGCCTGTCATATGGCAAAGACAGTCAAGTGAAGCCAGCTGGGTGGGTGACAGGGGGGTGTTAGAAAAACTAATCAAGTTAGGGTGGTTTTTATTGTGTCATCTTAGCTTGGCTGGAACTACATTGCCCAGAATTCTCTTCCTTGTATAGTTCTGGGTTAAAATAGGCCACAATACATTTTGTGAAAGTTTAGAAGGTGGGAGTGAAGCAACAGCCATATTCTTTTTATACTTGGAAATTCCACATATAGCACAAGGCTGTGCTGTCACTCACACATGCCATCATTTTCCGCAGACTTACCCTGATAGATAGTCCCACAGCTTCTGTTGGTCCTGCTGGGTTCTCCTTCAGCTGCTCTGCCTCTTGGGCCAGGTGAGAATCTAGTTCCATAGTAAATAATATCACCTCCTCCTGCAGGACACTCCATCATCGAAGGTGGTAGACTCGAAGAGGTGAGAGAACAGCATCAATTCTAATCTGTCCTCGAGGATTCCAGCTCATCCTTGAAGGTTCCAGTTGTCCTTTTTTTCCCCACTTGATGTCCATGTTTCCCTTCTGACTGCTGACTTTAGGCCTCCACACCAAACACAGAAGGCACAGCCTCCTGTAGGATGTTTAACTCCCACCATTGTGGTAATGTTGAATCCCTGTAATAAATCCCTTATTAGCTGTCTCCAGTGCTTCTATTTCTTTGATTAAATCCTGGCTTATATACAGTTCATGATTCTTAGGTGGGAGACTATTTGTTGGAATCAATCTACAGGGAATTTGGCCAATGGATTTTGAGATTGTCAAGCACCCAGTGGCCATTAGTGACAGCTGATTTAGGACGTTCAGGTATTTGGAACTGAATAAGCAGCTAGACCTTAGCAGCTCATTCCACTAAGGGACACTTTATGCAAACTAACTTTGAGAGTCCTGCTGAGCCACTCTAAAAATTGGTCTTTAGACTCAGGAAATTTTAAGCAATGAAGGAGTACAACTTCTTCAACATCTTGGGTCTGGAAACTTCCAAAGGGCAGATGCTGTCTGCAAAGTTGTTTTGTGTTTTTCTTCTTGTGCGTTTCCTCTTTCCTTTTTGTTCTGTTGATGTAAAGGAAGATAGACAAGAAGAGAAAAGGAGGAAACTTTCCCTATTACCTTTCTTCCTTTCCCTCTTCATGTTATCCATCAATACATGGTCCCAAATCACAGGCGTGTGACCATTATATGGTATTATTTTAGTGCAAGGAAACTTGACAGCCTTGGAGGAAAGAATTCAACTCTTAATGTTTATGGAATTCCATCTTGTACTTGGGCAGTAGCTTTAGGACAGCAGTGTTTCTGACCTCCCCTTGGACCTCCTCTCTCTACTTAGTCTCATGCTTCTGGGTCTTTCTAAAGAAGCAACCAGGAAAAGGAAATTTATTTTAAAGCCAATTTTCCCCTTCGAATTCCATGTTTGGGGAAAAAAGCATTTTTTTGAGCCGTGTTTTAGAATTATATGTCTTTAACCCAACTTTCATAATTCAGAAAAACCCAATAAAAAAAAAGGCTCCAGAGCCTTCTATACTAAGAGGAAATTTAATTCTTAGCAGAAGCTTATTTTTAAATTTAGGTTATGACAAGCCACCTCAAATCACTGGAAATTGTATGAAGCAAACCACTGAAACCTATGTTATATTATCCTGCCTCATTGCCTTATTTCTTTTCTTGGAACTACCATGGACAAAACTGAGAAGAAAGTATGGGGTTTCTTGTTCTCTCTGCTTCTGGACCCCACTTTAGGCAGGGGACCCTATTGCCTTCATCTTTTTTTTAAGTTAATTAATTTATTTTTGGCTGCATTGGGTCTTCGCTGCTGAACGTGGGCTTTCTCTAGTTGCGATGAGTGGGGGTTACTCTTCCTTGTGGTGCACGTGCTTCTCATTGCGGTGGCTTCTCTTGTTGTGGAGCATGGGCTCTAGGCATGTGGGTTCAGTAGCTGTGGCTCGCAGACACAGCACAGCTCAGTAATTGTGGCACCTGGGCTTAGTTGCTCTGTAGCATGTGGGATCTTCTCGAACCAGTGTCCCCCGCATTGGCAGGCGGATTCTTAACCACTGTGCCACCAGGGATGACTTGCATTAGTCTTTTTTTTTTAACATCTTTATTGGAGTATAATTGCTTTACAATGGTGTGTTAGTTTCTGCATTATAACAAAGTGAAACAGCTATACATATACATACATCCCCGTATCTTCTCCCTCTTGCGTCTCCCTCCCACCTTCCTTATCCCACCCCTCTAGGTGGTCACAAAGCACCGACCTTGCCTTAGTCTTTTATCATGCCTTTTTGCATGGCTCAGTTAATTATTAATTCATACTAAATTAAGAAAGAGAGACCACCACCTCTCTGGGCAGGGAGGTAAGTGGATGGAGGGAGTTTAAATTTAAGAGTTTAAGTTTTAAGATGAGTACTTCAGGTTTCACCTGAATGTTTGGGGACATGTCTTTTTGGGGACTCAGGTCTTTTTTTCTACCACTAAAATATCATTCCCAGTAGATATATAACATCATCACTTAAAGATCTCTTCTGTCTTCTTTCTTTAATTTTTCAGTTGCACAGGTAAAAAGTCTCAATGATAGAAGTAGGATGATCATTGACCCTGAGTGTGTGATAATCTCAGACTTGGAGGTAAAGAGATAGGATATCTATTGTGAATGAACTATACATCCCAAATATAGTCCATGAGGCACTTTGTCTTTCCTCCATGCAGCAGTGTTAAATTTTCAAATTCTTTGACCTTTCTCTCATTAAAGGATAGAATCTATTTCCCCTCCCCTTGAATTTGGGTGGGCTTGTGACTTCCTTGACCAAAGGGGTACTACAGAAGTAATGATATGTTACTTCTAATGTCAGATCACAAAAGGCCATAAAACTTCAATTTTGGTTGTTGGGAACACTCTCTTGAAGTCCTGCTACTCTGAGGCCATCATACTATAAGGAAGCCCAAGTCATATGAATACGTATATGGTGTTATTTAAACCTCATCTGGGATAACGGAGGTGGGTCCAGGTCACTTTCTAGAGTATTGGCTAAAAACCCTGTTGAGTGAATTACTTCACCTCTTGGATTGCTCAGAAATTTGAGGCCAAAATGAGAACAGTTTTTTGAACTTAAGAAAAAAATTTCTCTATCATTAAAAAAATATATATTTTGGAATATGTAGAGCAGGAGGGAATTGGTTAGATGCAAGAAGATATCTGGACAGTATGGTGACAGTGGAATTGGGTTGGCTCTAATTTGAATTTGGAGAAAGAGGACCTGAGGCAGGTTTGGGGCATTTTCTACATGCCCTTTTGCCCTGCAATATTGTATAAGCAACAAAAATAGCAGTTCAGTTTCAGTGACTTAATGAAACTACAGACTTACTAGAGTTTCCTTTGTTACTGCTATCAAAGACAAAGCCATGTATTAAATCACTTTTTAAAAAGTCACCTTTTCATTATACAATTGGAAAGATGAGGGTAGATTGTACAGTGTTTCTCTGAACACCCTCAACCAAGTATCTGACTTGCTAATGTGTTATGATTACTTATGAGAAGGAAGTTGAGTTATAGCTTCCACTCAAGGAAGTACAAATAACTCAAGCTTATCTTCTCTGGGTGTGGCCTTACCACACAATCTCTTGTGTCATGAGAGGGTTCTCATTCAAATGCCTATTGAGATGGAAAAGAGTTTGAGAATTCCTGCGACCTACGAGTTACCCTTGCCAACGTTGTACATTTTGGTCTTATTGATTATATCTTATTGCTCACTCCAGATATTTTGCATCTAGGTGTTAATGAAGCTAAAAGAGGGAAAGAAATATGCACTCTGTCCATTAATACACCTCTGTCCAAGGGTAACTTAAATTCTGACTTCCTTTATAATAGATTGGTTTAGCCTAGTTTTGAACTTAACATAAACAGAATCATTTAGTGCGTTTGTGTCTGGCATTTTCCACTCAACATAATATCTCTGAGATTTATCTACGGTGTTGTATATTTTAGTAGTCTACTATTCACTATATAACTAAACTTGAAATTGAATGAGTTCCAAAATTGACTATAAGTTCCAAATTTGAATATGAGTTCCAAAATTGACTATAAGTTCCAAAATTGAATATGAATTTCTTGAAATCAGGGATCTTGCATTATGTTTTATGGTTTATCCTCAGAGTTCAAAATAAATATTTGTTGAATGAGTCAACATAGTATTTCTCTTTTATCCTTTCTTCTTGACCTCCATCTATGTCAGTAACACAAAAAAGAGCACATTTCTGCCTACCTGCACTGTCCAAGGTAGTAGCTTATAGAGTTGGTTGCTAAAAGACAATATAAGAAGGTTCTGGCAGCCAGAGTATTTTTTAGTGACTAAGTAGGAAGCTTGCTGACTTTAGACCTGTTAAATATTTTTTTAACAATAATAAAATCATCTGAGTAATCTGGTTCTAAATACTTTGGTCTAAGTAGAAGTTATGTTAATAGTAAAATAGTACCTGAATTCTGATTTTGAAAACATCAGGTCTACCCCTTACTTTCAGACCTAGTCCACAGAGAAAGACTTTTGCTACATTTTTCTACTATATTGTCTGCTATTTTTTTTTTTTTTTTTTTTTTTTTGCGGTACACGGGCTTCTCACTGTTGTGACCTCTCCCATTGCGGAGCACAGGCTCCAGACGCGCAGGCTCAGCAGCCATGGCCCACGGGCCCAGCCGCTTCGCGGCATGTGGGATCTTCCCGGTCCGGGGCACGAACCCGTGTGCCCTGCATCGGCAGGCGGACTCTCAACCACTGCGCCACCAGGGAAGCCCCTATTGTCTGCTATTTAATGCTGTGTTTTACTATATATTTATTTATATTTTTCTAGTTTTATTGAAATATAATTGACATATAACATTGTATTAGTTTAAGGGGTACAATGTAATGATTTGATATATGTTTATATTAGGAAATGATTATCACAGTAAATTTCGTTAACATCCATCACCTCATGTAGTTATATATTTTTTTCTTTGATGAAAGCTTTTAAGATCTACTCTGAGCAACTTTCATATATATTATACAATACAGTGTCATTAACTATAGTCACAGGCTATACATTATGTCCCAGAACATTCTTATACTTAAAAAGTTGCAACTTTAACCACTTTCACCCTTTTCCTCCATCCCCATCTTCACCTCTGGTAATTATGAATTTGTTCTCTGTTTCTCTAATTTTGGTTTATTTAGGTTCCACATATAGGTGAGATCATACAGTAATTGTCTTTCTTTATCTGACTCACCTCACTTAGATTAATGACCTCAAAATCCACCCATGTTGTTGAAAATGGCAGGATATCATTCTTTTTTTAAAGGCTGAATAATATTCCATTATATATTTATATCTCATAACTTATTTGTCCATTCATCTGTTGATGGACACTTACATTGTTTCCATGTCTTGACTATTGTAATATTGCTGCAATGAACATGGGGGTGCAGACTTCCCATCAAGATAGTGAAATTTTTCCTTTAGCTATATATCCACAAGTGGAATCACTGGATCATATGGTAGCTCTAGTTTTAATTTTTTGAGGAACCTCCATACTGTTTTTCATAGTGGCTGCACCAATTTATGTTTCTGCTTACAGTGCACTAGGGTTTCCTTTTCTACACATCCCTGCCCACATTTGTTATCTCTTGTCTTTTTGATGACAGCTATTCTAACAGGTGTGAGGGGATATCTCACTGTGATTTTGATTTGCATTCCCTGATGATTAGTGATGTTTAGCACCTTTTCATGTACCTGTTGGTCATTCATATGTCTTCTTTGGAAAAATGTCCATTCAGTTCTTCTTCCCATTTTTAAATTGGATTGTTTGTTTTTTTTGCTATTGAGTTGTATGAGTTCTTTATATATTTTGGATATTAACCCCTTATGAGACATATGATTTGCAAATATTTTCTCCCATTCCATAGATTGCCTTTTCATTTCATTGATGGTTTCTAATGCCATATTTTAAAATTACATATCTGGATCTTTTAATTTTAGGCTCTTGACTACCTGTTTTGGAGGTTGAGGACTTTTCTCTGCAATACCATCATCTCCATTTCACTGGTCAGGATCCTTCTAGTTTAGTTATATAATTGTTGGTTTAAATTTGTTGAATCAATTATTTACTATGTTATTATTTACTGCTGAGGTAATACATTTATGGTGTTTACATTTCCTGTATTTTTTTATGGACAATAATGTCCATCAAAGTGTTAAGTATATATATATATTTTTTTCTTTATTTCCCCCAGCTTTATTGAGATATAAATGACATATAACATTGTATAAGTTTAAGGTGTATAATACAATGATTTGATATATGTATATATTGTGAAATGATTATCACAATAAAATCAGTTAACACATCTATCACCTCACATAGTTACTATTTGTGTGTGTGTGTGTGTGTGTTGAGAACTTTTAAGATCTGCTCTCTCAGAAACTTTCAAGTAGACAGTACAATATTGTTAACTACAGGCACCATACATTAGATCTTTTCTTTTATGTAAAACTTTTCTTCATGGACTTAATAGTGATCTCTCTTACTCCTTTTTCATTTTCTTCGTTATATAAAAGCACCTATAGCTATTCTTCTCAAATGTCCTAACAACAGTTATTACCCAGCAATAATTTTCTCTCTTTCTTAATTTATCACTACATTTTTGTGAAGAACACGTCCTGTTATCTTTCTTAAAAAGGTGTATGGGGAAAAATATTATGAAATCTTGAATGTTGCAAAATATCTTTATCTGCATTCTTGTTTGAGAGTTTGAATAATAGAATAGCAACTACTCATGTGATTAAACCTCTGTGTTAATCATACCATTTAAATAAATCATAATGTTGTTTCACTATGAATTTTCCTTCGAATTTTGAAAACATTACTCCAGTGTCTTCTAATATGTATTGAACTGTGAAGAGATCCAATGCCATTCTGACTCCTATTTTTTTGGAATGAGATCTATATTTTTCTCCCTGAAGCTTTTAAGATATTCCCATTATTTATGGTATTCTGAATCTTCATAAGAGTTCTTCAAAAGGGTCTTTTTATCACTTATTTTGCTGGCTACTCAGTCATTCTTTTTGCCTGTAGGCACATGCTCTCAAGTTCTAGGAAATTTTCTCGTATTATTTATTTGATAAAATCTCTTCTCTTTGTTTATTTCCCCCCCCTGCCCCCCCCAGCAGAACTGCTATTGATCTGAAATTGAATGTAGTGAATATTGAGAGTTATTCAAATATTTATTTCATTCCATAAAATCAATCTCAACCAATCATAGTCAATTTACCTTCCTTACAAGTCAATATTTCAGGGATGAGCAGTCTAGGCTAGTTTGGGATACTAATAAATGAAGAGAGGCTTCTAAAGTGTTCTGGAAGAGATAAAACAGGTTCTCCCTATGGCTTGCTATGAACAAATAAATATTTTGTTTTAGTTGCTGCTTGTAGTCAACTTATGGCATCAGAGGAACCAGACATAGGATCATGATGGAGCTCTGGACTGCAGAATTAAGAGGATGAGAAAAACTGGGACCCTAAGGATAGGGGGAAAATATCTCAGTCAGTAAAAACTGGAGCCTATCCTCTTTCTCGTCTACCTCTTAGATAAAAACTATCCTTATATTTAAAGCCGCTTTGAAATGGTTTTCTTGTACTTGAAACCAAAAGTATCCTAACTAATATATTGGATCTCCTAGATAAACTTCTCCAAATTTAGTGTGAACCCAAATCACCTGGGGATCTTATTAAAATGCAGATTCCAACTTAATAGATCTGGAATGGAGCCTGAGAATCTTTATATCTGACAAGGTACCAAGAGATGTCAATACTTCTGGTCTGTGGAACACACCTTGAGTAACAAGGTTCTAGACTGATCTTCTTATTTTCTTATATACTTTCTCATTTCTTCTTAGATCTTTGATTTAAAAAAATGCTTTCTGGGATATTTCCTTGTTACAATGTGCTTTTATTGTATTTTCAATTATTATTAATAAATCAAGATATCTTTCTTGTTTGTCATCATTCCTTTCTTATAAAATCCTACTCTTCTTTCATATATATGATATTTTCCTATCCCTCTGAAGATAGTAAGGATGGCTTTTTAAGGGGGTAACTTTCTTCTATATCCTGAAACATTTCTGGTTTTTCTTTTTTTTTCAGTTTATTTCTTAGAATCTCTCACATTAGAAGATTTTTTCAATCTTCTGGTGATCCTTGAATGTCTACTCATGTTGAAGTGAAGCTCTAACAAGCTGATTGGTAGCTTTGTAGGTGAGGAGTAGAGGCAGAATTGTTGGCTTATGAAATCCTTTAAGGTAATCAATGAGCTAGCTTTTCCATCAGGAGATCCCCTGTTACCTCTATGCAAAGTATTTTTCCTGGGGGCTGTTCAGCTTTTCCAAATAAGAATTTCAGTCTTCTGTCCTGAAACAGGGAGTAGTGTTGCTGGTGTAAACCCTTGGCTGCTGGTGTTCTATAAGCAGAGGAGAAGAAGGGGGTGAAGGGACACACAGCTCAGCATAGAGACATTTGCTTTCATGCCGTTATTATCAATCTTAGTTCCTCTTTCCCTTTTTCCTCTCAGGCTTCTGTTTATTCAGAACATCACACATTGTTCCTCGAGGGGATGTAGGAGCACGTAGTTGCCTTGAATGAAGAAGGGGATCAGGGCTTCCCTGGTGGCGCAGTGGTTGAGAATCCGCCTGCCGGTGCAGGGGATACGGGTTCATGCCCTGGTCAGGGAAGATCCCACATGCCGTGGAGCAGCTAGGCCCGTGAGCCATGGCTGCTGAGCCTGCGCGTCCGGAGCCTGTGCTCCGCAACGGGAGAGGTCACAACAGTGAGAGGCCCGTGTACTGCAAAAAAAAAAAAAAAAAAAAAAAAAAAAGAAGAGGATCAGGTATTTGAGAAATTTCCAACTTTCTATGAACAAATAACCCATACATCCTGCGTCTGGACCTGAATCTGAACCCAGACTTCCATGTCACAAAACCTCTTAGGGTTCAGCAGGGGCAAATGGCCTCATTTCTCTCTGCTATCCCTTTTTTGCAGGTGATTAGATTGTGATTTTCTCAGTTCTGTGAAGTCACTTATAATCTTTCATCTGTTTCTATTTTTCTATTCCTCATTTGCTTAGTCAAACTTTGTAACCTTGTATAAGTCAAAGTAGGGAAATGCTTATTTATCTGCTATGAAAGGGTAATAACGAGTTCCACCCAAGGACATCTAAAAATAGTTGAGCTCTATCCCATTAAATATTAAAAAATTATTTCAACATTTTAAATTTATGTCATTCAAACATGTAGCATTTCATAAAGCACAGTACCTTCTAAGCATTATGGAGTAGTATGATAAAATTATGAAGCCTGACAAATTTGAGGAGTGAGAAAATGTAGCTTGGGGGATAGGGTGGCTGAATTATAAAAGGTGAACAGGAAACAAGAATTCTGGAATCAGAATGTGAAGGGTTGACTATGCCATCAAAAGAAATTTGGGTTCCATTTTTATAGGAATTTGACATGTAGGCAATGGGGATCACCTTGAATTTCTAAATAAGGAATCTATATGATCAGAAATGTTCTTAGATACATTTGGTAGCAGTCTCGAGGAGAGACAGATGGTAAAGATAGCCATCAGATGACTCTAATTGTGTTGATAAGATGTGAGAGTCTGAACTAAGTGGTGATGGAGAGACAGAGACAAATTACAACATTTTCGTGGCTGAATTATTAGGAGTAGGAAACTGGACTTGGGGACAAAGGGAGGGTAGCAGATGTATACATGCCTCTTACAATATCTCCTTGCCTTACTTCTGATTTCAACTGCAGCTGTGGTAGATGGTTCCTATGTACACTGGAAGTGCAGGGAACACCCAAGCCAGGTTCCACTCCCAGCAACCCTTAACCACTGGGAAATGAGAATTTGTAAAAATGCTGTAGCCTCTCAAACTTCAGTGGGAAAGTCTGGAAACTTATTTCCCATGGTTCCTCAGAACCATGGAATTGTGGAGTGCAATTTTGTGGAATTGCACTCCAATTGTCCACAGTAAGAACCCCCTCCATAACACTCCATTTTATTTGTTCCTTCTCCTTCCCTGCTTCACACTCTACTCTCTCACTCCTGCCTCCTAGGGTCACCTTGTAAATAAACTTTGTGCTCAAATACTGGCCCCAGCTTCTGCTTTTGGAGAGAGCTTGTTGAAAACAGGGAGATTTGAAAGCTAACTCTCGCATGCATGTCTGCATGAGTAGGGAGGCCAAGGCGTACCTAGGAAATGGTGGAGGAAGAGCAATGGCCGCTGAATTTGGTTCAGAATGCATTACATTTAAGGTGCATTGGAATATTCAGCTGAAGAGATATGGTGAGGAGAAGCGGGGGCTTTGTGAGTCATCAGCATAAAGGTGGAGGAAGAGAATGAAATCAAGCAAGTGAATAGATGGTTCAAGGAATGAATCAAAAACAAGAAATGTGGACAGAACCTTGGGGAACACCAACATTTAGGGATGGGCAGAGGTAAAAACTGGGATGTGTTCCCTGTAATGTTGTTAGCCTTTTGTGAGTGGCACATAGTAATACTCAGTAAATATCTGTCCAGGGATTGAACTGGAGAAGCAGACTGAGATGGATTGAGCAGAGGCTGGAGAATCAGGACATCCAATGATATATGGAGGAAGGAGTGTAGAAATGAGAAAATGTCAAATGTCACTTCAGGTTCATCTGGGGCATTGGCTGAATGAAGTCACTGGGCGACTTTGTGGTCCTTGGTGAGAGAAGCAAGAGGGACAAGTGCAAACAGCAGTTGTCAAGGGGCTGTGGAATCAATGTGCCTTGAGGAACTTAGAGGTGGAGATTTTGATTTTTTTAATTATGATTTTAAAACTAATGTAGGGTGGTTGAAGAAATTTGGAAAATGTAGAAGAGTATAAAATAGGAAATAATAACTACTCAAGATCCCTTCATTCCTCTATTATTCCTTCCATAATAAACACTGTTAACAGACGGTGGTATTAACTTGAATCATATGAAAGACTTTGAAGGTCAAAATTAGTTGAATATTGACACTTTCTTAAGGTTCAGAATATATTTCTTTGCAGATAAATGACTACTCTTTTAAGAGATGGAGAAGGGGGGAAAACATGTAGGAGTAGCTCATGGGGTTTGAACTTAGGTAAAGGTTTAAAGTTCTAAAATTTAATAACTTTTTAAGGACAGGAGCATCTTAAAATATATTTGTAAGCTAAGAGGTAGGTGGAAGGAAGGTTGACAAAAACTGATGAAAGTTGTTTACTGAGGTTGGAAACATGAAAATTGTCTTCCATCTGTTGATCTGGTGGGTACTTTCCTCCAGCAGTGCTGGGAAATTGGAGGCTGCTGGATGGGGATTTCAGGGTGGCAGCTCCTGGAAAAACAGAGCCAGCTTCTTTACTGTGGTTGCAGGGACACAGTGAGCTTTTCCATTTGGGACCTTACCCTGTACTTGAACCCAAACAGCTTGGACACAGAACATGCTGAGGCTCCTATCGGGGCAGGGATCGCAGTTCAGGCCATACTCTGGGTTGTTATGTAAACAGGCTGTTTGAAGCAACTTGAGCCTCAACCTCAAGGTAGGAAGCAAGATGCTTTTGTTTATTTTTGGAGTGGAATTTTGTGGCCCAATCTGCAGAGAGTTTCCTTCATCATCTGGAAGACCATTGGAGCACAGAGAAGCCAGAAGTGGAGTCTCCCTCTAGACGTTTCTAGGGAGTAAACCAGGTTTTAGACATTGAAGCTCAGCCACTGTAGACTCCTACCGCAAAGTAAGCAGCAAAAGGCCATGTGGGAGAATTATTGTTCTTAATTTACCTTTATTTTTTTAAATAGGAGGAGAATAGGTGCTTATCAAGCCTTCATTATAGTTTAAAAAAACAAAAACAAAGACTAAGCTCTAATTAGACTGTCTTATAAACAAATGAGATACAAAGTATATGAAAACCAAAAACAACTACTACTGAAGAAAACCAAAATCTCTTAGAGAAACCTCCCGCCCTCTCTGCTTATAACACATGTGTTCTTCAGTCACAAATTTCAGCCTCTTTCTTCTCAGAAGCTGGAAGCTGATGAGCAGCTGAGCTCTGTGTCCACAGGCTAGTCCCAAGAGGAATCACCTCCCACAGCAGACAAGAAACATTACCCCAGGGGTACAACAACACTAGAATCTTGCCTTATTACTACCCTTAGGGTACACTGTATCATGGAATCTTTTTAATGAGGTCCTTTTGATACTGTACTGAATTAAGCCCCTTTGGTAGAAACATTTTCATGCGTTCTGTTTGAAAGCAACTAGGTTAGAAGTTTAGGGTTAGAGGAGCTTCAGTTGTTTCTGTATTTTTAATCAAGATCAAGCCAAGCTGCTTTACAATGTATTCTTCAATTTCAGGCATTTGATACCTCCTTCAAGTTCTATGCAAGATCTTAAATGCAGTTTGGAGGAAAAAGAGTCCATAGCTTTCCATGAATTTTCAAAGACTCTGTGATCCCAAAGGGGGTTAGGAACCTCTGACTCGAATGATCTCTACAAGTCCTTCCTCAGTCAAATTTTTTTCTAATTGTAGTTTTTTAGCAAGTTCTCATAAAGTATGTATTTGGATTCTTTAAAGATTGCAACAGTCTCTTTAAGAGTTGACTTTGTAAACCACGGAAACAGGTGTGAACCACTGTGGGGTGACTCATAGCTTAACCTTCACTTTTTGTTCTGTCCTGGGTCCGGATGGATGAATCACTTGACTAGAGCATCTAGAGGCTCACTGTAGGGAGCTGGCTTGAGACATTGCCTCTTTGTTTGGTATTAGATGCCCCTTCTGGATCTGTAAAGAGGTAGATTTGGAAGTGAGATGCAAAGACAATCTTAGTAAAGGCCAAACACCAAAAAGTTAAAGAGAATGGCCAACAAATATAAAAACCAACTAACGAAATTAAAACAAAATGAATGAACAAAAATAGTAGCTGTCCTATGTCTTAGCCTCTTATTCTATTTGTTGTTGCTGTTTTGTTTCTTCTGTCCCTTTACCAGTATTCAGTCAGTTCTCCTCCTAGTTTGTACGCCCACAAGGGTACATAGATGTGATGTATATGTTAGGTGACTTGGTGTCAAGAAACACTCAGAAATTGGATTTTGGGGCTCATCTATCTGAAGACTGTAATGACTGAAACAAGGAATCCTGGGTTAAGAGGTAGTGTAGAGCAACACTACTAGCTCAGTGGAAGTGAGAACATCTTGTTTCCAACAGATCCCTCCAGGAGCTCCAGATTAATTTATGCAGACCAGGGGTAAAAGAGGAGGCCTAGTGATGAGACAATGTGTCTGAATTTTATCTATCTGATCTATTAAGTCTGGCAGCTGTCTGCAACTACTACAGCTGATAAAGTGGGCTCATCTGTAGTCATGGAATCTCCGTGAAGAAGTTATAATATATGACAATCCAGGAATTAGCTATCCAGGCAATTAGCTTAGAGCCCAAATATACCTGCAGGGCTTATGTTTTATCTGTTGCAAGTTTATACTTGGGCTTTGGAAATTGTTGAAATATACATGTTTACATTCTCCATTCAAGTGGATTCCATTATTTATGCCATATTTATAAAGAACTCTTTACCATGTTTGTTTCCCAGTCCACTCAGGGTAGGTGGTAGGTACTTAATTAATATTTCCTAAAGTAGGAGCTCCTCACATCAGAGATGGTTTTTGGGTGAGCCTGAACTGTTTCCTGTTCTCCTGATGGAGTTGATTCATTCAGTGCATAAAGTATTCAAATCTTTTCTTGTTTTTCTCAGCTCTGAAATTCTATATGCCCAGTAACATCTATATATTTTTTATTTTTCCTGGTTGAAACACTTCAAGAAGTGTCAGGCAATGATGTGTATTAGCCCACTTACCACAAGTTTTGTGTGTTTGTGAGTATGTATATGATTGTATATTTTGGTAAATATGCAATAGGCAGAAGAAGCCTGTGGTTTTTCTTTTACAAAGTAAAAGTGAGGTATAAGTTCTGTACAGTTGGAAGTAATGATAAACTTTAGAAATTATGAAGCATGGATCTCCCTTTGGCTTTGGAATGAACTGTATTTTAAGTAAGAGTTTGACTGGTGGATTTTGATAAAATATTTTGAGATGCATTGCTTACCTGAAAGATGACTGAATCCAGTAGATAAAGAAAACTGACCAATAATGTGAAGCTTCTGCTATGTCAAAATGAAAATCCTTTGGCATTTTCAATAGTGTTATGTGATGATAGGTAGTCTAGACACACATCAAAGGAAAATTGTAGGTGGTTAATATCTGTACACAAACTTTCAATTCCCTGGATCTGTGTAATCTCCAAGAAATGGGTTGAGAGCAGAAAAGAAGGAGGATTAACTGAATTGTAGAAGGGGTGACTGTCTCTGTCACTTGTCCTTCCTTCCTGCATAGGAATTCTAGTAAACTAGACAGGGAGGATTGTGTGGAGAGAAAAAGCAATACATATGAAAATCTGTGGGGTAGGCATCAGGAACTACCAGTAAACGTTTATTCTACAGGTGGAGATTTCCCTGATAAAATAAACATCTCTTCAAAAGATTTAATCCCTTTGTGAAATAATACTGTGTGAAATAATACTAAGTAAAGTCCCTCAGCACATGAGTACACACAATTTGTGAGGTTGCCACACACAAGTACTTATGTACGGAAAAGAATGTATCGTACAAAAATGTTTCTTTGATGAGTATCATTTTTGGAACCCTAATTGTGTCCATTTAGGAAGCTAGTTTGACCAATAGTCATTCTTCATAGTACTTTAGTTTATCTTTCAGAAACCCAGAGTGTTTACTTTTCTAGTAAACTTATTATTATTGAAATATAAGATACATACAGAAAAGAGTACTCATCCTAATTGTACATCTTCATAAATTTCAAAAAGGAGGCCTTCCCCTGAAAACAATACCCATTATCAAGATAAAAACCATTACCGTTTTTGTGAGTTTTCCTCATGCTCCACACCAGCCATTAACTTAAGAAAGGTGATCAATATGTGACATCCATCCACCCACATAGATTAGTTTTGCTTCACTTTGAACTTCACAGACATGGAACCTCTTGTATTTGGCTTCCTATCGTATTTGCGAGATTCATTTATGATGTTGCATATATCAGTAGTTCATACTTTTTCATTGCTGTGTAGTATTCCATTGTATCAATATACCCCAAATTATCCATTCTACTGCTGATGAATGCCTGAGTTGTTTCCAATTTTTGACTAGTAACATTCTTGTACATGTGTTTTGTTAGACACAGTACGCATTTCTGTTGAGTATATACCTAGGAATGGAATTTTTAGACCAGGGACTATGCACATATTCAACTTTAGTAAATAAGCACAAGAGTTTTTGAAAGTGATTGAAAATTTGAAATTTACAGTTCCTCCTGCAGTGTATAAGGGTGCCTCTTGCTCCACATTATCACTAACACTGGATAACGTTAGTTATACTGGTGGGTATGAAATAATACCTTACTGTGGCTTTAATTTGCACTTCTCTGATCAATGATGCCTAGGAAACCTTTATATGAATATTGGTCATTTGGATATTCTCTCTTATGAAATGTCTGTTCAAGTCTATTACCCATTTTAGAAATTGTATTGTCACTCTTTTCCTTATTGATTGGTAAGTTTTTTTGTATATTATGAAGAAGTCCTTCTCCTGTAAATGTACTGAAAATATCTTTAACTCAATGCCTTCCTTTTTCCCATCTTAATGTTATCTTTTGGTGATGCAAGTTCTTAATTTTAATAAAATCCAATTTACCAACATTTAACCCCATTGTTTGAGCTTTTTGTGCTCACTCCAAGGGAATAAAGATATTCTTCTTCCAGTTTTCATAAACTTTATTGTTTTACTTTCACATTTAGTCTATGATCTACATAATATCTGGTGGTGTAAGTCTTCCAACTTTGCTCTTCTTCAGAATTTCTTTGGCTATTTTTAGTATTTTGCATTTCCATCTCCATTTTAGAATCAGTATGTCAAGTTCCACACAAAAAAACCTGCTGAGAATTATTATGATTGGAATTGTACTGACTATAGATAATTTGGAGAGAATTTATATCATACAATATTGAGTCTTCTAATTCATGAACAAGGTCTATTCCTTCCTTTATGTGGGTATTTAATTTCACTCAGCATTATTTTGTGGTTATCTGAGACTTTGCATTATAACAATATATCCATGATTTATTACTATTTAACATAAATTGTATATTTATATTAATTATAGATAATATAAATTCATATTTTTACCACTTCCCATAACACTTTTTACCCCATGTTTTGTATTATGGTTTTCTTTTATTATGCTAGATTTATTGCAATATACCTTACATGAAGTCACCCTTTTAGGTGTACAGTTTTGTGAGTTTGACAGATACAGTCATTTAACCAACAACTATCAAGATATAGAATGTTGACATAACCACAAATATCTTGAGTATTTCTTTGTGCTTCCTTATAATCAATATTCTTACCCTAGCCCCACATGACTACTGATGTGATTTTTGTTTTTAATAGTTTTTTTTTTGTTTTCCAGAAGGTCACCTGGACAGAATCATGCAATTACACAAGTTATAATTTGTGTATGGCTTTTTTCACATGGTGTAATGCTTTTGAGATTCATACATATTGTTGCATGTATCAATAGTTAATTATTTTTAATGACTGAGGAGTATTCCATTATGTGGAGCTACTACAACTTGTTTATCCATTCACTGTTTGATGGACACTGTTTAAAATTTTGGGTGATTATGAATAAAGCTGCTATAAACATTCTGCAGAGGTCTTTGTATAGAAATAGGTTCTCATTTCTCTTGCATAATACATATCTGATAAAGATCTTGTGCCCAGAATAAATAGAGCTCTCTTATCAGTCAATAATAAGAAAATGAGCAATTCAAATTAAAAATGGGAAAACGTTTTGAACATACATTTCAAAGAAAATACATAAGATACTCAATATTATTAGTCATTAGAAAAACATGAATTAAAATCACGAGATACTGTTTTACAGTATTTTAATGGCTAAAATTTAAAAAATTAAAATTACAAAAACAATTTCTTATGAGAGATGTGCAGGAATTGGAACTCTCATTCACTGATGATGGAAATGCAAAATTGTACAACCAGTTTGTTTTTTATCCATTTTAATGAACTGATATCACAAGATATTATCATTTTATATAGTAATATTAATAAAATGTTACTTATGCACATATCTACAACTTCCATTGCTCCTCTCTACTTCTCACTTTTTTCTGCATTTCTGCCAGGGGTTATTTTCCTTCTGCTTAACAACTCTCTGTAGTACTTCTCTTAGTACAAGGCTTCCAGTGATAAAGTCCCTGTTTTTGGTTGTCTGGAAATGTATTTATTTTGCCTTCACTTTTATAGGATATTTTCTGCATATATAAATCCAGGCTTGCAATTTTCTCTTCAAACTTCAAATAATTAATTCCACTGTCTTCTGGCTTCCATTGTTTCTGTTAAGAAGTCAGTCATAAATCTCATTGTTTACATGACTTTCATGACCCCAGACTTCTGAAATTCTTGAAAAAAAAAGTTTTATTCATACCGTAAATAATCCTCATATTTCCTCATATAAAAAGGAGGAATATGCTCAATATGTGTTTCAAATTTATAACAGAACATTTGGTGGGTTCATTCACCCATAAATATCTTCCTGGCTTCAAAAGCATGTTAATCTTAGTTTCACAAAATCCCTGGGAAATAAGGGGTAGTTGGTTTTCTAAATGAGGAAGATGTGGAGTATAGGGCTTGTCTGAGGTCACCCAGGGAGAAGAGCTGGACAATTGAGAGCAGAATCTGACAATGGAATCTTATTTTTCAGATGCTAAATCTTTCCCTCTTATAGAATATAGTAATGACCAACCCTCTATTCTTGCCATAGTGTTACAGAAATTAATCTTTTATTATTATGTATTCTGGGGTCCATATGGGGAACTTAACAGACATGGGTTAAATGCAGGTAGACTGCCTTCATGAATACAGAGGGACCACGAGAGAGAGAGGACGGAAACCCTTTGACTGAATGATGAAGCTGTTGACAACCTCTGTCTAGTTTATTTGTACTTTGGAGTTCTGGCATTAATTATGTAAACTAGCTTCAATGAACAAGTGTTTCTTGTTCTAAATTATTTTTATTAGGAAAAAATGAAAAGGTGCTACAGAAACAGGGAGAGAGAAAATTAATCAAAACCAATTTGCTTTGCTTAACAAAGAATGTTGTTTATGGTGATGGATCAAATTGTCCTATACACAGATTTGGGAACCACTTACTCTGGTGCTTATTGTCTTATATACCTCCCTAAAAGTCTGATCATTTAGGATGTGAAGTTAAATTTTTAGAACTGAAAAGGCTCTTATTTCCTTGTCTTGTCATTTGGGTGTGTTTAGTGGAATTGCAATGAAAGATGAAATAATAGGATATTCTACGTGTATTTTGTTTAACTAGTTTCAGCCAACATTGTACACTCATCTCCACTTCTGTGTCAATTCTTTCTATTGGCACACTCATGAGCTACCAGTCTTTCTTTAGTAGTGTTTTGTATTAGATAGGGTTCAGCTCTCAATGTCAGTCCAGAAACCCCATTTGGGAAAGAACAAATGAAATCTTTGCCAAGCATGTATACTCTTGGCACTGCTTCCTAGATCCAAACTGCTCACTGCATTTGAACATTATTATTACAAAGAAGTTATTTAATTTTTTTCTCTTTCTTCTGTTTTTTTTTGTTGTTGTTGTTGTTGTTGTTGTCAGCTGAAATTCTTGCCGTCAACTGCTTCAAAGAATGTGAATCTGATGCTTGGGCCAGCCCAATCCATTTATGGGGAGTTGAGTCATATCTATGTCTTAAATACTTTCTAATATTTCTTGTAGCTTCTCAGAGCCCACAGCCATTGCAGAGAGGCAAGCTGGAGCGCACATACTTGTATATCAGGGGGGGATTTTGTTTCTAAGTAGCTTTCATAGGGGTTCAAAAATTACTTACTTTGAACAGAACATTAAATTAGAATATAAATTACTCATCTAGAAATGTATAAAGTCTACACCCCAAATTAGGAAATCTTTTCAGCAAAAGATAAGGTATATTTTATAGTTTTATGGTCATGAGATATTAGAGAAAAAATATGTATGTATATGTATACATATATACACATATATATCATATTGGTGAAAAGTTTCAAATAATTTAAAGAGTTCCTTTATTAGCCATTCATACTATGGTTTGATCATGGTGAATTTCAGGCCCACCACCTTATCCAGGGCTTCTGTAAATGGAAGTTGCCATGTATATATTTGGGGTTAGCTCAGTTTTTTTCTAGGCTACATGGATTTGGCTTCTATTCCTGGAGAGGTTCTCTTCACCTAGTCCAACTTGGGCAATTAAAGTACTCTAAACAGAATTGGGACTATCTTGAACAAACCAATTAAAGGAGGAGGGTTGTGGGTATGTATGTATTAGGAAGAGAAGTGTATCACATGAATACCTAAAGTATGCTAAACAAAGTTTTTAAAATGTGCAGAGAATAACATGGAGTGCATGATCCTTTAAAAGCATTCTTATAATTATAGATTTTGTAACCAGAGAGACCTGGGTTAGAAGTCACCTTTCAATGTACAATGTGCATGATTCTAGACAAGTTGTTTCACTTCTTTGAGTGACAAGCCTTTGTTTCCATATCAGAAAACTGTTTGCCATAATAGCTACATGAAGAAGATGAGGACAAAAACACAATGGAGAAAATAAAGAAATAAAGTAAACCTAGAGAAGAGGTAGAAGGAAGAGATTAGAAGCAAGATAAAAATTGGAAGATGGAAGAGGTGAGGTAGAAAAAAGGTTGTGACAATTAGGGATACTATATGAAGAACACTATAGCTGGCATGGAGGAGATACTTAATAAATTGACGTTGCTGTTACTGTTATTGTAATTATGTTGCCATATGTAGTCATAGATTAGAGCACATAATTTGATCTGATGCGTGACTGCAACTATGGGATATTTGGCACTAAACTATTTAACTATTTTCAAATTATTCTTGCAACATTTAAATGTTAACATTTAAAGAGACATTGCTTAGACTTCTTACCTACATTTAAAAAACTCCAAGTTTACCTAAATAAATAAACAAAAAAACCCACAATACTTATAGTATAAGAATAAGAGCAGTATCATGGACTATCAAAGCCAAGGTACTTTTATATCTTTACCTTTTGTGTGTGTGTTTTTTTAAAATGTTTTCTGAATACTTTGACATGATGAGAATCTTCTAGAGATTGTTTCATCCTCTGATTTTTAAACAATTTTCTTTAGATAGAAGATCTTTTCCTTGTTAAGATTTCTGTAATTCTATGCCATGATGGCATGGTATAATTAAGTTTAAAAAAGCAAGTAAATATTAGGAGGGAATTCAGGTTGTGTTTAAGAAAAAAATGAGTGAGAAAGACATTTGTGAGGAAGAAAACAATTAATAAAGTGACTGAAGTGCCCCAGGGAAATATTAGCTTAAAATGATTTCTTGTGCAGCCAGTAAAAAGAGGCAATTGGGCAGAGTTGAGGAAGATGGCGGAAGAGTAAGACGTGGAGATCCCCTTCCTCCCCACAGATACATCAGAAATACATCTACACGTAGAACTGCTCCGGTAGAACACCCACTGAATGCTGGCAGAAGACCTCAGACCTCCCAAAACACAAGAAACTCCTCCATGTACCTGGGTAGGGCAAAAGAAAAAAGAAAAAACAGAGACAAAATAATAGGGACTGGACCCTCACCAGTGGCAGGGAGCTGTGAAGGAGGAAATGTTTCCACACACTAGATGCCCCTTGAGGGCAGAGACTGAATGTGGCAGAGTGGGACTGGGGGGAAGCTTCACAGCCTCGGAGGAGAGCTCAGCAACAGGGGTGCGGAGGGCAAAGTGGAGAGATTCCCGCACAGAGGATCAGTGCCGACCAGCACTCACCAGTCCTAGAGGTTGTCTGCACACCCGCTGGGCCGGGCGGGGGCTGGGAGCTGAGGCTCGGGCTTCGGTCGGATCGCAGGGAGAGGACTGGGGTTGGCGATGCGAACACAGCCTGAAGGGATTATTGCACCACGGCTAGCCAGGAGGGAGTCCGGGAAAAAGTCTGGACCTGCTGAAGAGGAAGGAGACCTTTTCTTCCCTCTTTGTTTCCTGGTATGCGAGGAGATGGGATTCAGAGCCCTGCTTAAAGGAGCTCCAGATATGGGCGCAAGCTGCGGCTAACAGCGCGGACCACAGAGACAGGCATGAGACGCTAAGGCTGCTGCTGCCACAACCAAGAAACCTGTGTGCAAGCACAGGTCACTATCCACACCTCCCTTTCTGGGAGGCTGTGCAGCCCGCCACTGCCAGGGTCCCGTGATCCAGGGACAACTTCCCTGGGAGAACGCACGGTGTGCCTCAGGCTGCTGCAACGTCACGCTGGCCTCTGCTGCCACAGGCTTGCCCCGTATCCATACCCCTCCCTCCCCCAGCTTGAGTGAGCCAGAAAACCCGAATCAGCTGCTCCTTTACCCTGTCCTGTCTGAGTGAAGAACAGACGCCCTCAGGTGACCTACACTCAGAGGCATGGCCAAATCCAAAGCTGAACCATGGGAGCTGTATGAACAAAGAAGAGAAAGGGAAATTTCTACCAGCAGCCTCAGGAGCAGCGGATTAAATCTCCACAATCAACTTGATGTACCCTGCATCTGTGGAATACCTGAATAGACAATGAATCATCCCAAATTGAGGAGGTGGAATTTGAGAGCAGGATATATTATTTTTCCCCTTTTCCTCTTTTTGTGAGTGTGTATGTGTATGCTACTGTGGGAGATTTTGTCTGTAAAGCTTTGCTTTCACCATTTGTCCAAGGTTCTGTCCATCCCTTTTTTTCTTAATAATTATTTTTTATTTCAATAACTTTATTTTATTATATCTTACTTTATTTTATCCTCTTCATTTCTACTTTTTCTCCCTTTTATTCAGAGCGGTGTGGATGAAAAGCTCTTGGTTCTCCAGCCAGGAGTCAGTGCTGTGCCTCTGAGGTGGGAGAGCCAAATTCAAGACACTGGTCCACAAGAGACCTCCAGGCTCCAAGTAATATCAAATGGCAAAAATCTCTGGGAGATCTCCATCTCAACACCAAAACCCAGCTTCACTTAACGACCAGCAAGCTACAGTGCTGTACACCCTATACCAAACAACAAGCTAGACAGAAACACAACACCACCCATTAGCAGAGAGGCTGCCTAAAATCATAATAAGGCCACAGACACCACAAAACACACCACAAGATGTGGACCTGCCCACCAGAAAGACAAGATCCAGCCTCATCCACCAGAACACAGGAAATAGTCCCCTGCACCAGGAAGACTACACAACCCACTGAACCAACTTTAGCCACTGGGACAGACACAAAAAGCAATGAGAACTACGAACCTGCAGCCTGCAAAAAGGAGACCCCCAAAGACAGTAAGATAAGCAAAATGAGAAGGCAGAAAAACACACAGCAGATGGAGGAGCAAAGTAAAAACCCACCAGACCTAACAAATGAAGAGGAAATAGGCAGTCTACCTGAAAAAGAATTCAGAATAATGATAGTAAAAATGATCCAAAATCTTGGAAATAGAATAGAGAAAATGCAAGAAACGTTTAAAAAGAACCTAGAAGAACTAAAGAAGAAACAAGCAATGATGAACAACACAATAAATGGAACTAAAAATACTCTAGAAGGGATCAATAGCAGAATAACTGAGGCAGAAGAACGGATAATATATCTGGAAGACAAAATAGTGGAAATAACTGCTGCAGAGCAGAATAAAGAAAAAGAATGAAAAGAACTGAGGACAGTCTCAGAGACCTCTGGGACAACATTAAATGCACCAACATTCGAATTATAGGGGTCCAAGAAGAAGAAGAGAAAAAGAAA
This sequence comes from Hyperoodon ampullatus, assembly GCF_949752795.1. Taxonomy (NCBI): domain Eukaryota; kingdom Metazoa; phylum Chordata; class Mammalia; order Artiodactyla; family Ziphiidae; genus Hyperoodon; species Hyperoodon ampullatus. Next base: position 15,643,279 of record NC_136927.1, on the reverse strand, counting down.
GGGATGGAGAAAATATTTGAAGAGATTATAGTTGAAAACTTCCCCAATATGGGAGAGGAAAGAGTTAATCAAGTCCAGGGAGCACAGAGAGTCCCATATAGGATAAATCCAAGGAGGAACATGCCAAGACACATATTAAACAAACTATCAAAAATTGAATACAAAGAAAACATATTAAAAGCAGCAAGGGAAAAATAACACACAGGGGAATCCTCATAAGGTTAACAGCCGATCTTTCAGCAGAAACTCTGCAAGCCAGAAGGGACTTCAGCAATGGACAGATCATCCAAATAGAAAATAAATAAGGAAACATAAGCTTTAAATGATACAGTAAACAAGATGGACTTAATTGATATTTATAGGACATTCCATCCAAAAACAGCAGAATACACACTTTTCTCAAGTGCTCATGGAACATTCACCAGGATAGATCATATCTTGGGTCACAAATCAACCCTTGGTAAATTTAAGAAAATTGAAATCATATCAAGTATGTTTTCTGACCACAACGCCATGAGACTGGATATCAATTACAGGAAAAGATCTGTAAAAAGTACAAATGCATGGAGGCTAAAAACTACACTACCTAATAACGAAGTGATCACTGGAGAAATCAAAGAGGAAATCAAAAAAATACCTAGAAACAAATGACAATGGAGACACGTCGACCCAAAATCTATGGGATGCAGCAAAAGCAGTATTAACAGGGAAGTTTATAGCAATACAATCCTACCTTAATAAACAGGAAACATCTCAAATAAACAACCTAACCTTGCACCTAAAGCAATTAGAGAAAGAAGAAAAAAAAAACCCAAAAGTTAGCAGAAGGAAAGAAATCATAAAGATCAGATCAGAGATAAATGAAAAAGAAATGAAGGAAACGATAGCAAAGATCAATAGAACTAAAAGCTGGTTCTTTCAGAAGAAAAAAAATAATTGATAAACCATTAGCCAGACTCATCAAGAGAAAAAGGGAGAAGACTCAAATCAATAGAATTAGAAATGAAAAAGGAGAAGTAACAACTGACACTGCAGAAATACAAAATATCATGAGAGGTTACTACAAGCAACTCTATGACAATAAAATAGACAACCTGGAAGAAATGGACAAATTCTTAGAAATGCACAAACTGCCAAGACTGAACCAGGAAGAAATAGAACATATGAACAGACCAATCACAAGCACTGAAATTGAAACTGTGATTAAAAATCTTCCACCAAACTAAAGCCCAGGACCAGATGGCTTCACAGGCGAATTCTATCAAACATTTAGAGAAGAGCTAACACCTATCCTTCTCAAACTCTTCCAAAATATAGCAGAGGGAGGAACACTCCCAAACTCATTCTACAAAGCCACCATCACCCTGATACCAAAAGCAGACAAAGATGTCACAAAGAAAGAAAACTACAGGCCAATATCACTGATGAACATAGATGCAAAAATCCTCAACAAAATACTAGCAAACAGAATCCAACAGCACATTAAAAGGATCATACACCATGATCAAGTGGGGTTTATTCCAGGAATGCAAGGATTCTTCAATATACACAAATCAAGCAATGTGATACACCATATTAACAAACTGAAGGAGAAAATCCATATGATCATCTCAATAGATGCAGAGAATGGTTTCAACAAAATTCAACACCAATTTATGATAAAAGCCCTCCAGAAAGTAGGCATAGGGGGAGCTTTCCTCAACATAATAAAGGCCATGTATGACAAACCCAAGGCCAATATCATCCTCAATGACAAAAAACTGAAACCATTTCCACTAAGATCAGGAACAAGACAAGTTTACCCACTCTCACCACTCTTATTCAACAGAGTTTGGAAGTTTTATTCATAGCAATCAGAGAAGAAAATGAATTAAAGGAATCCAAATCAGAAAAGAAGAAGTAAGACTGTCACTGGTTGCAGATGACATGATACTATACATAGAGAATCCTAAAGATGCTACCAGAAAACTACTAGAGCTAATCAATGAATTTGGTAAAGTAGTAGGATACAAAATTAATGCACAGAAATCTTATGCATTCTTATACACTAATGATGAAAAATCTGAAAGTGAAATTAAGAAAACACTCCCATTTACCACTGCAACCAAAAGAATAAAATATCTAGGAATAAACCTACCTAAGGAGACAAAAGACCTGTATGCAGAAAATTATAAGACACTGATGAAAGAAATTAAAGATGATACAAATAGATGGAGAGATGTACCATGTTCTTGGGTTGGAAGAATCAACATTGTGAAAATGACTCTACTAACGAAAGCAATCTACAGATTCAATGCAATCCCTATCAAACTACCACTGGCATTTTCCACAGAACTAGAACAAAAATGTACACATGGAATTTGTATGGAAAGACAAAAGGCTGCGAAGAGCCAAAGCAATCTTGAGAACGAAAAATGGAGCTGGAGGAAGCAGGCTCCCTGACTTCAGACTATACAACAAAGCTACAGTAATCAAGACAGTATGATACTGGCACAAAAACAGAAATATAGATCAATGGAACAGGATAGAAAAGCCAGAGATAAACCCACGCACATATGGTCACTGTATCTTTGATAAAGGAGGCAAGAATATACAGTGGGGAAAAGGCATCCTCTTCAATAAGTCGTGCTGGGAAAACTGGACAGGTACATGTAAAAGAATGAAATTAGAACACTCCCTAACACCATACACAAAAATAAACTCAAGGGCCTCCCTGGTGGCGCAGTGGTTGAGAGTCCGCCTGCCGATGCAGGGGATACGGGTTCGTGCCCCGGTCTGGGAGGATCCCATATGCCGCGGAGCGGCTGGGCCCGTGAGCCATGGCCGCTGAGCCTGCGCATCCGGAGCCTGTGCTCCGCAACGGGAGAGACCACAACAGTGAGAGGCCCGCGTACCGCAAAAAAAAAAAAAATAAAAAATAAAAAAAATAAACTCAAAATGGATTAAAGACCTAAATATAAGGCCAGACACTATCAAACTCTTTGAGGAAAACATAGGCAGAACACTCTATGACATAAATCACAGCAAGGTTCTTTTTGACCCACCTCCTAAAGAAATGGAAATAAAAACAAAAATAAACAAATGGGACCTAATGAAACTTAAAAGCTTTTCTACAACAAAGGAAACCATAAAGAAGACCAAAAGACAACCCTCAGAATGGGAGAAAATATTTGCAAATGAAGCAACTGAAAAAGGATTAATCTCCAAAATTTACAAGAAGCTCATGCAGCTCAATGACAAGAAAAACAAACAACACAATCCAAAAATGGGCAGAAGACCTAAATAGACATTTCTTCAAAGAAGATATACAGATTGCCAACAAACACATGAAATAATGCTCAACATCATTAATCATCAGAGAAATGCAAATCAAAACTACAATGAGATATCACCTCACCCTGGTCAGAATGGCCATCATCAAAAAATCTATAAACAATAAATGCTGGAGAGACTGTGGAGAAAAGGGAGCACTCTTACAGTGTTGGTGGGAATGTGAATTGGTACAGCCACTTTGGAGAACCGTATGGAGGTTCCTTAAAAAACTAAAAATAGAACTACCATACAACCCAGCAATCCCACTACTGGACATATACCCTGAGAAAACCATAATTCAAAAAGAGTCATGTTCCAAAATGTTCATTGCAGCTCTATTTACAATAGCCAGGACATGGAAGCAAGTAAGTGTCCATCAACAGATGAATGGATAAAGAAGATGTGGCTCATATATACAATGGAATATTACTCAGCCATAAAAAAAACAAAATTGAGTTATTTGTAGTGAGGTGGGTGGACGTAGAGTCTGTCATACAGAGTGAAGTAAGTCAGAGAAAGTCAAGTACCGTATGCTAACACATATATATGAAATCTAAAAAAAAAAAAAAAAAAAGGGTCATGAAGTACCTAAGGGTATGATGGGAACAAAGACACAGACCTACTACATCATGGACTTGAGGATATGGGGAGGGGGATGGGTAAGCTGTGACAAAATGAGAGTGTCATGGACATATATACACTACCAAACATAAAATAGATAGCTAGTGGGAAGCAACTGCATAGCACAGGGAGATCAGTTAGGTAGTTTGTGACCACCTAGAGGGGTGGGATAGGGAGGGTGGGAGGGAGGGAGACGCAAGAGGGAAGAGATATAGGAACATATGTATATGTATAACTGATTCACTTTGTTTTAAAGCAGAAAGTAACACACCATTGTAAAGCAATTATACTCCAATAAAGATGTTATTAAAAAAACAAAAAATAACAACAACAACAAAAAAAACCAGGCAATTGATGCAGTGACAGACTTTACAGGGAACATTAAAAGGCCGAGATGGCTCAAGTTTACATGTTTACAGAGTTGTTGGAAAAGGCAGTTCTGCGAGTGCCCTCAGTTAACTAGAAGAATTTTAGTTCTGAGGACAAGAACAAAGTTGAAAAGGGGTGGGACAGGAAGAAAAAGAAGAAGAGAAAGGAGACAAGTGAAAGTAAGATGAAAAGATGGTGAGGTTGAAATGATAAGGAGAAGATGAGAAAGTAAAATAAATATAGCAAAGAGAAGGAGGGGTGAAAGAAGATGAAAATGGGATTCGGAAATAACAATAAAAAACAAGAAAAGACTGGTAAAGATGTTTTGGTTTTCTAGTAACTAATGTCTCAGTTTTAATTTTTTATGCTATATTGGAAGTAAATAGTTTGAGGAAAAAGGGAAAGGAAGTATTTTAAGAAAGTTCAACTCTGCACTATTCCATTGCCTTACAACAGTGACTTTTATGTTGTGGTTAGAATAGCTTTGGCATTCATCTACAATGTGGTTTGCTATGGTTCTGTGACAAAAACATTAACAAATGCCACCCCCTAAATAAGGTGTTTATGAAGAGTGATATTAGATTGTTTACATAATGGCATATCTGGCCAATGGTTGGGTTAAAAGTAATTCTCAAAGAATGAAGTGAGCAGTCATAAACTTTGAGTAGTTAGAAAAATAATTCTGGTGTTTACAAACCTAATAATGACATAAATCAGTTTAATCATCTGAATTAAGGGCAGGGTTCCCCAATAATGGCACTATTGACATTTAGACTAGATAATTCTCTCTGGGGGGAGGGCTGTCTTCTGCATTGTAAAATGTACTGTACCCTTGACCTCTACCCACTAGATGCTAGTAGCAAAACTTTTCTTACCCCCCACCAGAGTTGTGACAATCAAAAATGTCTTCAGATATTGCTAAATGTCCGCCGTGAGCAAAATTGCCTCCAGTGGAGAACCACTGCATTAGAGGCATTGACAGAGGTTTACCAATTCAATATATCAAGAAAAAAAGTTGGATAGATTTAAATTAAGATACCATACATCTGTGCTCCCTCATTTGAGATTTTTCTAAACTATTTTCTTTTTTTTTTTTTTTTTTTTGCGGTAGGCGGGCCTCTCACAGTTGTGGCCTCTCCCCTTGCGGAGCACAGGCTCCGGACGCGCAGGCTCAGCGCCATGGCTCACGGGCCCAGCCGCTCTGCGGTATGTGGGATCTTCCCAGACCGGGGCACGAACCCATGTCCCCTGCATCGGCAGGCGGACTCTTAACCACTGCGCCACCAGGGAAGCCCTCTAAACTATTTTCATAAGTGTTATTCCTTTCTTAATTCATGCACATTCCTTGACAGAAAATCAGGGCAGATGATATTATACTTCTTTTCCCAAGGAAAACTGAGATTCAGACGAAAAATGGGTTGTCCAAATCACACAATGTCTTAGTTTGGTTTCTCCCAGAAGAAGACCCTGAGACAATTATCTTCGTGTAAGTAGTTTATTTGAGAGATGCTCCCAGGAAACCTCAGCTGAAGAAGTAAATAAAGAAAGATAGGCAAACAATAAATTAATTCATCATTGCGTTGAACTGGAGTATAATCCTGCTGAGAAACTCTGAGGACCAGTGTAAGATGCACCTCAATTTATCTCATCTGAGGGGCAAAGTACTGAAGTATTTATATACCAATTCATACCAGTAATTAACTAGGGGCTGACCCTGGGATGAGGTTGTGGTAGACGGAATAATGACCCTCCCAGCAATGTCCACTTCTTAATCCCTGGAACATGTGAAGATGTTACCTTACATGGAAAAATAGACCTTCCGTGGACAATTAAGTTGTGGATCTCAACATGTGGAGATTATCCTAAGTTATCCAGGTTGGCTCAGTGTAGTCCCAAGGGTCTTTATACATGAAAGAAGGAGGCAGGAAAATTAGAGTCAGAGAAGAAGATGTGATAATGGTGTCAGAGTCAGACTACTGCAATGTGAGAAAGACTTATCTGTTTATTACTGGCTTTGAAGATAAAAGGGGGCCATGACAGAAATAGAGACACAGATGTAGAGAACAAATGTATGGACACCAAGGGGGAAAGGGGGGTGGTGGTAAAAATTGGGAGATTGAGATTCACGTATATACACTAATATGTATAAAATAGATAATTAATGAGAACATGCTGTATAGCACAGCGAACTCCACTTCACTGTATAGTAAAAACTAACACAACATTGTAATACAACTATACCCCAATAAACACAAAAACCAAAAAATGAGATGGGAGTGACATGTGGAAACTTGCAGTACACAGGTCATACAAGGACTAGCAGCTTGCACCTCCTCCCCTGGAAGCCCAGCCACCTGCTGTAGGGAAGTCCAGGCTGGGTTACTGAATGATTTCAGACAACGGGAAGAGAGTCCTGGAAGACGGGAGGCCACGTCAATCATTCCACATGAATAAGCCCAGCTGACACTCCATGGAGAAGAAGTGCCCAGCAAATCCTGCCTGAATTCTTGACTCACAGAGTTGTAGAAAAGAACAAATTGCTGTTGTGTTAAGCCACTAAGTTTGGGGTGGTTGGTTAAGCAGCAATAAATAATGACTACAGTGGGGATAAAGAGGAGGACACAGTGCTGAGCTGCTTGCCACATAAGAGACAGCATGAGTAAAATGAGAATGCCTGTACAGAGTATTTGGGGGTGCCCTAAATTGAGTATATCAATCTGGCTAGAGAGCTGTTTCAGATTAGCAATCGAAGAATGTAGATCAATAAACTGGGCCCAGATAACTTTAATGTGGGAGGAAGATCTTCAAGACTCTTCATCAATGCCCTCTGCAGCATTGCTGTCAGTGCCCTGTCAGCAGAACCCTGCCCTTTTGCTTCAGTGTGCACCAGGTCAACATCCAACCACCAGCACCAGCATTTCATTGCCTAAGTGTTTTGTTGTTGTTTGGCCCCTGAAGCCCTTCTGCCTATGCAAAGAGGACAGACATGCTGTGGAAAGAATGCCTGTGAGACTAATGACTGATGGGAGTTGGTGTATAAATATCCCAGCTCAGGGGGACTCACCCTAAGGCAGGTGTTCTACACTGGGTTCCAGAGTTCCCTTGGCAGAATTAAATCCCAGTTGCCCAAAATGGTAACTTGGTTCATAATGCACTTTAATGGCTTCCTTCCTTTCCCTGTCATTTAACCTTACTTCCTACTGGTATTTCCTTCCTACTCTAGGTCATGAGATCACCTCCCAATAAACTGCTTTCCTTTGGAGAACTCCCTCTCCCATAAAGGGGGGGTGGTGGTGGTGGTGGTGGCATGAGCCAAGGAATGTGGGAAGAATGTGGAAAAAGCAAGAAAATGAATTCTTCCTTAAAGCCTCCAGAAAGGAATGGAGCCCTATAAACACCTAGATGTTAACCCAGTGAGACCCATTTCAGACTTCTGGTCTCCAGAATTATGTATTAAGTATGCCTTTGCTAAGCCACTAAATTTGTGGTAACTTGTTACAGAAACAGTAGAAAACTAATACAGATTTTGGAACCAGAATTGGGATGATGCTATAAAAAATATGTAGACATGGCTTTGAAATTGAGCAGTGGGCAGAAGCTGGAGGAATTTTCAGTAGAAAAGTAGAAAAAGCCTAGATTGCTTTGAGCAGTTTTAGTTAGAAATATGGATGTTAATTTGTCTGTTAGTGAGGACTTGAAAGAAGTGATAAGCATGGTTGAGAAAATGCATATAATTTCAGAAAATACCTAAAGTGTCATAGACTATTTACAGAAATACAGATGTTAAAGGTTTTGCTGGAAAGGGTTCAGATTGAAATGAGGAACATGTTTTTGGAAACTGGAAGAAAGAAAATCCTTGTTCTTATAGTGACAGAAAACTTAGCTGAATTGTGTTCTGAAGCTATGCAGAAAGCAAATTTGTAAATGATGAATTTGGAGAATTAGCTGAAGAGATTCCCAAGAAAAATGTTGAAGGTGCAACCTGGTTTCTTTTTGCTGCTCATAATAAAGTGCAAGAGGAAGAAGATAGGTAGAAAGAAAAGATGTTAAGCAAAAAAGGACTAGGATTGGAGATTTGGGAAATTCTCAGCCTATCTAGATTGCAAAAAATGTTGCCATTAGAAGAGTCACTGACAAGAAAGTGTGCTCTGGAGAGAAAGCCAAGCATGTGGCTAAACAGCCTTATGTTAGTGCCTTAAAAGGATGAAAAGTTCAGAGCATTCAGTCACACAGAGGGCTCTTTGAAAAGATTAGACATGTGACTCATGAATTACCTCAGGTGTCTCAGCAGGAGCTAGGAATAGAGGTGAGATTATCCCAGAAAGATATGTAGTGGAGCTACTTTTCTAATGGAATGAATCTTACTGACATACACAGGAGATCCACAAGATTCTTGAGAATTTTATACCAGCAGAAATACTGCCAGCTTGGAATAAAACGTGCAGAGAGAGGACAAAATGAAAGAAAACACTTGGACCTGCACAATTCTGTAGGCAATTAATAAAGGCTAATAAAATTACACATCTGAAAGACTGTGCTACCTTTCATGTAAAAGGAAGAATGATTCAGAGTGCAGGGCCATAGGGGATTATTCTCAGGCCTTCAAAAAGAAAGCCTAGCTGGCTTTTGAAACAGCTTGGCATCAATGACTCTTTTTTTTTTCTTACATGTTCTCCCTTTTTGAACGGGAATGTGTATAGTTGTTATTCTATGCCTGTTCCACCATTGTATGCTGGGAGCAGATAACTTGTTTTGTAGTTTCACAGGTCCACAGATGGAGAAAACTTTTGCCCTAAGATATATCATACTCAGAGTGTCACCAATATCTCATTTAGATGATGATATTTCGAACTTCAGAGCTGATGAGGTTTAGGTGAGATTTTTGAACTTTAAGTTGATGCTTTAAGTTTTAAGTTGATTGAGACCTTGGGGATATTGTGATGAAGTGACTTCATTCAGCATGTGAAAAGATGTGAATCTTTTCCAGGACAGAGTGTGGACTGTGGTAGGCAGAAAAATGGTCCCTCAAAGACGTTCATATCCTAATTCCTGGAACCTGTAAACATGTTACCTTACATGGAAAGAGGGCCTCTGCAGGTGAATTAAAACCATTGAGATAGAGATATTTTCCTGGATTATCTGAGTGGGCCCAATGTAATCACAAGGGTACTTATAAGTGAAAGAAGGATGTAGGTGAGTCAGAGTCAGAGAAGGAGATGTGACAGTGGAGTAGGAGTCAGAGTGATGCCATGTGAGAAAGTCAGATGATGCGATGCTGGCTTTGAAGATAGAAGGGAGCCATGAGCCAATGAATATGGGAAGCCTCTAGAAGATGAAAAGACAAGAAAATGGATTCTTCCCTAGAGCCTCCAGAAAGGAGTGCAGCTCTGTCAACACCTTGATTTTAGCCCAGTAAGACCCATTTCAGACTTCAATATGTATTTTTAAGCCACTAAATATGTGGTAATTTATTATGTATGCAATAGGAAACTAATAGAGGGGTAATTATTTCTTTAGTACACCTGTCCTGTAGTATGCTCAGTTAGAGAGATGTGCAAGTCCTGGCAGTCACAAGTTGGGCTGTTACAGTGGAGTGGAAGGGGCCACAAGGTATGGAGATGGGCTCCAAATCTGCCTACGACACAACCTGTAGTGGCAGAACTAAGTCTTGAATTTACAGTTTTTGACTCCCAATTCAGTCTATTATATTATACCATCAATGTTAAATAAAGCCACACAATCACTATTCTAAGTAAAAAGCTTAGTTTTTCAAACTATATTTCAGTCAGTGTCCATTGATGAAAACTTCTTCCCTACCTGGTTGTTCAGTGGAAAAATTTAATATGGAAACTGACTACAAAGGTATTGGGAGAACTGAAAATTCAGAGGAAGTTGAAACAGCTCAAAGATTAGCAACATCAGAAAGCTTCTGCCACCTTAAGTCTGGAGCAACAAAGGCAGGAGTGGTGTTCTCAGAACCCAAGGGATGGGCTCACACAACAGGAGCTAGGATGATGCATGTACAGCTCTATATATTTCTGAATTGTTGTATCAAATAATTTGCCACTGATGACCTACTCTAATGGAGGAGAGCAATGATATGGTTAATGTAAACATTTTAAGAACAGGTTACTATGTGATTAATATTTTTAGTAGTTATTTTAACTCCTTAATTAGGTTGAAGAACATTGGAAACATGGAAAGGAGCATCTTTGCATTCTTGGAAGTTCAGCACCCTGAATAATTACTGTCCATTTTTACTAAGCTAGTGGTTTTCTTTAAGGAATCTAAGATGACAACTGAGGTTGTTTCTCTTCCCATCCAAGACTGTTTGCTCACTTTAGCTACATTCCCATAGGGGCAGATAGATCTTGGAGAAAAATATCTTCAGTAAGGTTTGTTTCTATCAGCATCTCAGCAGGAAACAGTACATTCAAATGGAGAGTTGAGGAGAGTTTAACGAAAAGACTATTTACAAATTTATAGGAGGTTGAGGAAAACCAACAGGGGATGACAAAGCACATGGGGATATTAACATCAGGGAGTTATTATCACCCCTTAGATAAATGGAGCAAGGGGAGGTAGAATCTACCAGAAGAAGAAGGGTCTGTGGCTGTAGATGTAGCTTTCCTGTGGGAGAGGGGCCACCCAAACCAATGCGTGACCTATGAGGGAGGAATGCAGTCACTGCCAACCAAAGCCTGAGTGAGGGAGCTGGCAGAAAACACCCTGATTCCACTCTCTGCTCTCCCTCCTTTCCTCCCTTCCTCCTTCGTCTCTCCAGGCATCTCCTGCTTATTTAGTGCTTCTCTTTGGCCAAACCCAATTGGAAACCAGTGGGCAAAGGAGCCCATTGTGGCAGGCCTCAGAGCAGAGTGGAAAAGGGTCTGGAGGGGCAAAAGGAGAAGATCCAGGTGATAATTACCTCAAGAAACACTCGAGGTAATTAATTAATTAATTAATACAATTAATTGTTGTTAATTATATTAACAACAATTCCTCTAACAATCAAAATAATTTTGAATTTGTGATCCTTCAGACACAAATCAGAATTCACATATTTTGAAAAAAGAGAAAAATTTGCTATATAATTGAAAGCATAAATATAATTGCTTTGGGGTGGGAAGTTGTCACAACCTTCCTGATATAAAGATATGAAAGCACTCTGAAGGCTTTTACATGCAAATAATGGATTTGGTAGTTTAAATAACTTTTATCCATATTTTTAAAAAAGCAAACATACCCCCAAAGTGCTGTCAATCCTTCTTTCCTTATCCAGAGATGAATGTAATTCACCTTGCTTTAAAAAAATATTCTTTGAATGCACATTTTACTATCCAGTTGGCTTTCCCAAACCCAGTCTGACAGGCAGGTATTGTCTATGGTCACATGCTTGTCTCTGGTATGTCTATTCTGGACATGACAACAGCCATTACATAAGCAAAACATGGAGGGTCTCATATCTCACTTGATCTTGTATATTATTTCTTTGCCTTTGTGTTAGCTCTTCTACACCTGTGTTTGAGTTAACTCTTGGCTCTGAGGACATTTGGGGGATGATTATAATATTTAAAAAGCAGTGAGTAAATGAATCTCATAATTAGTTGATTGCCTGTGTAGCCAGACAGAAGAGCTTGTTGTATTGGTACAGGAGCTCAAAGGAAGCCCCCCTTTTGAGAAGCTAATAAACTTCCACCTTTTCAGGTCTGACCTGGTCATTTGGTATTAGAGACCATGGGGTCATGCGCAGGACAAAAAGCTTCCTCTAGAACCTTTGTTGGAAGTATTTTGTTTTGAAAGAGCAAGTATTAAGCTGGAGGATTTAGTCACTGAGTGAAGACTTGGGAATGGATTGGACAGGATTGAGGGGGTGGCATTTTATTTTATCTATTGGGATTGAACCTCTCCCTTCAGCCAGAATAACAAGGAGGAGGAAGGATGAGAAGAGGAAGGGTGTAGAGAGAAGGACAGAGAGAGAGCCAGAAATTCTAATACAGATGAAGTCAATGGAATAAACATTTTTGTTTATTCCTTCATCCTTTCCCATCACTGTCTCTCTTTTTTGGTGCTCCTGTTGCTTCCTGAATTTCCCCTATCACAGTACTAACAAAATGTACCGTGATTGCTTAATTTTCTTCTAGACCAGCACTTCCAATAATTCTTTCTGTAATGATGGAAATGTTCTGTATCTGCACTGAGGTTATTGAGTAGTAGAAATGTGGCTAGTGTGACTGAGGGGCTGACATTTAAATTTTACTTAATTTTAATTAATTTAAATTAAACAGTCACATGTGGCTAGTTGCTACAATATTGAACCTCAGAGATCTAGACTATCTGCTCTGTGAGGATAGGGACCACATAGGTTATCACAGTGTGCCTGAATAATAATAGGCAATCAAGAAATCTTTGTTGTCATAGGAAGGAAAGAAGGAGGGAAAGAAGGAAGGAAGGAAGGAAGGAAGGAAGGAAGGAAGGGAGGAAGGAAGGGAGGGAGGAAGGAAGGAAGGGAGGGAGGAAGGAAAGAAGGAAGAGAGGGAGGAAGGGTGGAAGGGAGGAAGGGAGGGAGCGAGGAAGGGAGGGAGGGAGGAAGGGAGGGAGGAAGGAAGGAAGGAGGGAAGGAAGGAAGGAAGGGAGGGAGGAAGGAAGGGAGGGAGGAAGGGTGGAAAGGAGGAAGGAAGGGAGGGATGAAGGAAGGAGGGAAGGAAGGAAGGAAGGGAGGGAGGAAGGAAGGGAGGGAGGAAGGGTGGAAGGTTGGAAGGAAGGGAGGGACGAAGGAAGGAGGGAAGGGAGGGAGGAAGGAAGGGAGGGAGGAAGGAAGGGAGGGAGGAAGGGAGGGAGGGAGGAAGGAAGGAGGGAAGGGAGGGAGGAAGGAAGGAAGGAAGGAAGGAAGGAAGGAAGGAAGAGAGGGAGGAAGGAAGGAAGAGAGGGAGGAAGGGTGGAGTGATTTTACAAGTGGACAAGTGAAGGTTGGGACTGTGAAGGATGCTGAACACAAAGACCATGTACCTCTTGGGCTGGAAAAGTTATTTTCTGCTCTATAACAATAACTTCAAAGTGCTAACTCCGATTTGAGATTTTGAAGGGCAGAATCTCAGTTTAAAAATTTATTAATGTTTTTCTTCTCCAGGATCTCCATTGTATCTTCTCTGAGTTTTTGGATGTGATACAGTGAGTGCTTTTTGAGGAGAATTATCATCTAGAACTCTGAGGGGATGTCATAGTTACTCCCAGCAGTTTGGTGGCTTGGTCAGGGTGTCCCATGAGAAGATAAAACACCTGGGATGAGGTGGTGGCCCTGCCTGTCATAAGCTGTGTGACATTAAGCTCTTAACTTCCCATGTGTCAGTTCTACCTTTGTAAGATTGTCAGGTTAAATGAGCTGATTCCTAAGCTTAGGTCTGACACTGTAAATAGGTATCAGGTACTTTAAAAAAAGCAGAGCCATTTAATATAACTTTATTTCTAAAAAGCATGTTTTTAGTTATCCACTTGCCAGTGTGAAGGATTTTCCAGTCTGATACAGCTTTAGGTTGGGTATCACAAACTGACAAACTGAGGAGGATGCAATGACTTGGAAAAAAACATCTGTGATGATCCAAACTTGCAGTAACATTTCTTTTTTAAAGGGCAGCTGAAACTATTTTAGAAGCATTGGCTTGACTATGTAAATAAACACTGACTCATTTAAGTTATTGTAACTACTGAATTCAATATTTACAATGCTAAATTTAAAGGCATTCATTACTAATGTGTAGCCTCAAAAGGAGTATGAGTCATTTATATCTCTTTAAAAAGACAAAATGTCTTCTTTAAAAGATAAGAAAATCTACTAATTAAATTTTATAGCCAAATCAATACATTTTTAAAACTTAGAAGAAACATATGCACAATAAACAAAATTTGGACGTGAGAAAAAAGAGAACATTTCATCAATTGTTTTCCCTCACTGTTACCTAGACTATGGTTAATATTTTCATGTATTTTTTTTTCTGTTCATGTTTTTTTATCATCTTAATTATGCCATATATACTATATGTATATGTTGCTTAGATTTTAATGATAGATTGTGAAATGTTTCAGACCTCCAAGAAAGTATAGTAAGTTATAACACACATCATGTATTTGCCACCCAGATTTCAGAGATAGGTTTGACATATTTGTTTCAAGGCTTTTTGCTTTTAAATAATAAGACAGTAGTGATATAGCACCAAACTCATTCTATTTCTTCCTCTCTTCCCCTCCTAAAATTGTTTTCTATTCCTTTTCCATGTTTTCCTACTTTTTCTTACAAACATATAATTCCACAAACAATTTATAGTATTGTCTTATGGGTTAAAAATATGCATAAATACTGTCATCTGCAACCTGCATTTTTCATTCATTATAAAGTTTTGAAATGTATCCATGTTGGTACATATACATCTAGTTCATCCATTTTAACTGCTATATGGCATTCCATTCATGAATTGCCCACAGCAACTTAACCTATTTAACTGTAATATGTTAGTTGCTTCCATAATTTTTACTATTATGACAACTTTGTAACACACATCTTTTACACATTTTTTTATGCCTGAGAATTTTTTTAAGGGTAGATATAGAGTTTGATAGATTGTATGGTAGGAATGTCTTCAAATGTATTAGATATTACCAAATTACTCTTCCAAGTAATTGAACCAATTTACACCCGAGTCTCATTTCATCTTATTTTCACTGAGGATTCTTAGTTTTGGACTTTTAAACTTGGTTAATTTGATGAGTATAAAGTAGCATCTTATCATTTTTGTAATTTGTACTTTACTATTTCACTGATTTCTGGTGAGGTTGAAGAATCTTTGAAGCAGGATATAGATGGGCCACAGGCTGAGAAGCTGGAGTTTGTCCCCTGTGGACTGATACTCCAAGATGAAGGTAGGAGAAGCTGAGCTCTGCCCAGATAAGAGATAAGAGACCACGTATTTATCATTCTCCAAGTCAAGGAGACCTTCCCAACTAAAAAGCTCCTTGGAGGTCAAAAAGGGGAGTGATGTCAACCTACCCATAGGCTTCTTCACTGGAATCCACCTTGGCTAAGAAACATGCACGCACACAGGGGAGGATCCTGAGATGTACCAAATATGGACTCAGAACCAGGCAAATCAAAATGATTGGCCAAAGGAGACCTGGAAGAAATGCCCCATAGAAGTGATTTCAACTGCCACAAGGGCGCAACTCTCTCTCTGAGTCTACCTGTGTGTCTATCCACATGTACTTTTTTTCCTCCTAATAAACGCTTTTCTTGTTTCACTACTTTTCTGTCTTTGTGGGAATTCTTTTCTGCAAAGCCAAAGGTCCAGCTCCGTGTCACTGACCACTGGTTTGAGGGCTGGGATTCAGTGCTCTCACTGCTGCAGCCCAAACTCAATCTCTGGTTGGGAACTGAAACCCTTCTTCTAGTGGCTGCAGGCCGAGGCCACCCGAGATCACATTTGGTGCCGAAACCCGGGAATTCAAGGTAAACAGTGGGCTTCTCCCAGCTGTGGCTTGAGGCCCCTGACTTTAGCTCTTGCCCTCTTTCTCTTGCTCTCCTCTTCGCTTTCTTTTCAAGACCCGCAGGGCATAAACTCGGTTCGCCCACTGCATTATGGCTCCCCATCAAAATTGGGGTGGCATGGGTATTTCCCAGGCCATGCAGGTTCAAATAATGTTTGGGTAACAGCTGACGCTTTCCTGTGGGACCTGGTGGAAATGTGATTTCCGATGTGAAGGAGCCCCAGGCGTCTCTCTCTCTCTCTCTTCCCCCCGCCCCCTCCCCCCCCCCCCCGTAAGGAACCCTCCACTATGCTTTTCCTTCCTACCTTACTCACACAGCAAGGTCTCCTTCTCACTTCATATCTCTGTGATGTTTTAGGGAAGGATTTCCGGGACATCATTCTTAAACTGCGTCTCCGCCACTGCCAAACTCACCGTTGCCTGTGTCAGACAAAATTATCAGACGATTCTCAATTCTATTTTAGCTACCAGACAGATAGGGCAAAGGTTTTTGGGTTCTTCTGCTGTCTAGTCTCTCACCTCACTCAATGCCCCAAATTTTACTATGAAAGTTTCTCTGCCTCCTGACCCTCAAGCCTTGAACCCCGTGCCATCTTCCATAGCACCCAACTCCAATTTCTCCAAGGGTTCTATTTTGCATCTATCAGACCCCCTTTACTCCAGGCTTTGGCAGCCTACACACTGCTATGGACAGCCTATTGGGCTGGCCACTCCCCAGAAACCTGAATTATAAACACTGTAGTTGCTCAGTTGCAAGGAATACACCCCTGCATAGGAAGACTTATCATAGGACATAAACTCTATAGGCAATTGATCCCTCCTAAGGCATGTCCTGGCAACCAGTCTGCCCTGGTTCAAATGTCCTCCCTTGACCCCATGGGGGTGACACCTTGTGTAAGGTACCAAGGAATACCAGAGATGGCTGGTCAGGAATCGATGAGAGAGTACAGGACACTTGAAACCCCATCAGGTTAGAAGGGAATTTGGGGGATGCCCTGACACCTTCAGGTTAAAGCTTCCTGGTAAATGTGTCTGGGCTGCTGGATTCCATTTCTAGGAGAGCTCTCTTTTTCTTGGTTTTAGGTTACCAACATGGGAGGATCCCCCTCCAAGCCAGAAGAAATACCTCTGGAGTATATCCTTAAGAATTGGAATTTTTTTTAAATAGAAGGGCTAAGAAAGGAAAAACTTGTTTTACTGTAACAGTGCCTGGCCTTTGTATAAGTTGGCAAAAAGAGAAAAATGGCCTGAAAACTGGTCTCTAAATTAAAATATCATTCTGCAATTGGATCTTTATTGCCACAGGATGGGAAAGGGGACTGAGGTTCCCTACATTCAGGCTTTCATGGTCCTTTACCAAAATCCTGCCCTATATGGCTCTTGTAGTCAAAAACCTAGGGAACCAGAAAACTCTCCTGACATTTTAAATGATTCCCTTCTAAGCTCTCCCATCTCTCAGGGGGGAAACCAAGCTCCCCCTACTCCTGATAGTATCTACTTCTCTGGATCCATCCACTTCTCCAGAGTCACCTAACTTTCCCAGTCCCTCTGACCAATCCCAAACTCCACCTCCATATGTCCTTCCATACCCTCCATTACCCCAAGAAAGAGAGACTAGTGCCTCTTGGGTAACTCACAGGGGAGCTTCCTATCACCTAGGATTAGGAAAATTATGCCCTCTTAGGGAAGTGGCAAATGGTAAAGAGACAATCAGAGTACATGTGCCCTTCTCTTTAACCAACTTAGCCCAATCCAAACAGAGACCAGACTGATGTTCTGAAGACCCTAGTAAGTTTGTTGAAGGTTTCATGCCCTAACTCTGGTCTATGATCTAACTTGCAATGATGTCCAAGTAGTCCTATCTACTTGTACTCCTGAGGAAAAACAGAGAATTTGGACAGCAGCCCAGGGGCACGCTAACCAGTTTGCTAGAGACCAACCCAAACATTATGCTGTGGGTGGAGACAGAGTCCCAAATCAGAAACCCCCTTGGAATTATAATTCCCAGGAGGGAACAGAAACCAGGAAGCACATGATTCAATGTATGTTAGAAAGAATGAGAAAGTGTATCAAAAAGTCAGTTAACTATGAAAAGTTTAAAGAAAAGACCCAAGAAGAAAAAGAAAATCCAGCCCTCTTTCATGGTGAGCATGTGGAGAATTTAGAAAGTATATCAGAATAGATTCCTCCACTTCCACAGGTCAGTCTCTGCTGGGGCAACAGTTTATCAGCCAGTCCACCCCCGATATTAGGCAGAAACTCCAAAAGTTAAAGTTAGGCCCACAAACCCCCATACCCCAACTCCTAGATATGGCTTTTGGGTTATTTAATAATTGTGATCAAACTGAGGAGGAAGAGAGAACTCAACGTGAGAAAAGACAGGCCAGGGCTCATGCAAAACTGATAGCCATTGCTGTTAGTCATGCCTTGCAACCTCAGGACAACCCAAGGGGGCCAAGAAAGTCCAACTATCCATCTAGAGGTAAGACCAACAAGGGAGAATGCTTCAAATGCAAGTCAACAGGCCACTGGGCCTGAGATTGACAGAAAGAGCCCCTGGGGCCGTGCCCCGCCTGCAAACAAACAGGTCATTGGAAGAGGGACTGCCCTCAGTTCCGAAGGAAAAGGGGAGCTCCTGCTCCTGAGATGGCCATGCTGGATGACTGAGGTGGCCCAGGGATTCTGGCACCCCCCCCAACCCCCAATGAGATGTCTATCTCCATCAAAGAGCCCTGGATGGTCCTTGATGTGGCAGGTAAAAAGACTGATTTTTTAATTGATATGGGAGCAATTTACTCTGTCTTAATTTCTCGTGCTGGACCTCTTTCCTCTAAAAACTATTGTGACTGGTGTCGATGGAAAGCCTCACACCCATTATTTTCCTGGGCCTCTCACTTGCCAATTTGAGCAGTGGTTGATTTCACATGCCTTTTTAATTGTACCTGAGTGTCCCACCCCATTACTGGGGAGAGACTTTCTGAGCTCCCTTGGGGCCATACTATGGTTAGAAGACCCTGAGCAGCCCCTTATCTTGACTCTAACTAAGACATACCAGCCAGAAGAGCAAGGTCCTATTCCCAGCCATATTCTACAGACAGTGGACCCTTCAGTATGTGACAAAGAAATCACTTGAAGGACCATAAATGCCAACCTGTAAGAATTAGCCTCAGGTCAAAAGCTGCCTACCCTAACAAGAGACAATACCCCATAAAGTTGGGAGCAAAGAAGGGTTTACAACCCATCGCAGATAAATTCTTAAAACATGGCCTTTTGGTGCCCTGCCAGTCTCCATGAAATACTTCTATTTTGCCAGTTGTTAAGCAAATGGGGAATATGGGATGGTACAAGACCTTAGAACAGTAAATGTCACAGTGGTCACTATACATCCCCTTGTGGCCAATCCTTATAACATTAGACCAAATCCCTGAGGACACCAAATGGTTTACTATGCTCAACCTCAAGGTTGCCTTTTTTTGCATCCCAGTTCATTCCTCATCACAATATCTGTTTGCCTTCCAGTGGACTAACCCCAATTCAGGCCAAATGCAACAGTATACCTGGACAGTATTGCCTTAGGGGTTTTGGGACAGCCCACACTTGTTCGCCTAGGCCCTAGGAAAGGAACAACGGAAAATACACCTAAAAGAAGGTGCTATCTTACAATATGTAGATGACATATTAATATGTAGTCCCACCATGAAGGCCTCAGATCAGAATACCATTGAAGTCCTTAATTTCCTTGGGGCCCTGGGTTAAGGTCTCTCAGACAAAGGCACAGATCTCAAAGTAATGAGTTAAATATCTGGGATATATTATAAACCCTGGAAGTAGACCGTTATCTCCAGATAGAAAACAAGCTATATTAGGCCCAGTCACTCCACAGACAAAGAAAACAAGCTATATTAGGCCCAGTCACTCCACAGACAAAGAAAACAAGCTATATTAGGCCCAATCACTCCACAGACAAAGAAAACAAGCTATATTAGGTCCAGTCACTCCACAGACAAAGAAACATCTCCATACATTTTTGGGCATGGCAGGATTTTGTAGAATTTGGATTCCAGGATTTGGGCTAATGTCTAAGCCTCTATATGAAGCCACTAAAGGCCCAGATACAGAATCATTACTTTAGAATGGAGAATAGGAAAAGTTTTTTAATGATATCAAGCAGGCCCTCACCAGATCCCCTGCTCTGAGTCTCCACAATTTGAAAAAGCCATTCATCTTGTAAGTGGCTGAAAAGCAGGCTACAGCTCTGGGGGTCCTTATACAGAAGCTAGGGGAAGTTCCTCAGACTATAGGCTATTTTCCCAAGCAACTAGATTCTATGACTTGAGGTTGGCCTGGCTGCCTCTGGGCAGTAGCTGCCACTGCTTTATTAGTGGAAGATGCTGACAAGCTTACCTTTGGACAGCCTCTGGAAGTCCAGACCCCTCATCAAGGGCAAGGGATTCTAAAAATAAAAAGTCACCATTGGCTAACTGGAGGCTGCCTTATTAAGTACCAGGCTTTACTCCTTGACTGCCTAGGGTTAACCCTCCAAGCTTGCCACACCCTCAACCCAGATACAGTAATGCCTGCCAAAAGCCCAGAGCTAACCCATTCTTACCTCAAGACCCTTGACCAGGTCTATGACTGTAGCTCTGATCTAACAGACCAGACCATAGAAAACCCTGAGGAAGAATGGTTTACTGATGGCAGTAGTTTGGAGAAGGAGTCAGGAGGGCAGGGTATGCTATCATGAGCGCTCAGAGCACCATAGAAGCAAAACCTTCACCACCTAACACCTCAGCTCAAAAGGCTGAACTGATAGCTCTAACCTGAGACTTAACGCTAGGGAAAGGAAAGATTGTAAATATATACACAGACTCAAAATATGTCTTCCTTGTTTTACATGACCAAGCAGCTATCTGGAAAGAGAGAGGGCTTTTTTTTTTGTTTGTTTTTTGTTTTTTTTGGTTTTTTTTGCGGTACGCGGGTCTCTCACTGTTGTGGCCTCTCCCGTTATGGAGCACAGGCTCCGGACGCGCAGGCTCAGCGGCCATGGCTCACTGGCCCAGCCACTCCGCGGCATGTGGGATCTTCCCGGACCGGGGCATGAACCCGTGTCCCCTGCATCGGCAGACGGACTCTCAACAACTCCGCCACAGGGGAAGCCCAAGAGAGGACTTTTAAATGCAAGAAATTCCCCTATAAAATATGGGGTTGAGATTTTACATCTCATAGGAGCAGTTCAAAAACCAAATCAGGTAGCAGTCATCCACTGCTGCAGGCACCAAAAGGGAAGTTCTCAAATCTCCCAAGGAAACAACAGGGTAGATTGGAAAGTGAAGAAAACAACCCTGATGCCCGTAACCGAAATGACATTAATCCCATCCCTTACTCCTTCTAACATTATACCCAGGTACTCAACTTCTGAAGAGAACTGGGCATGAGACAGAGGGGGAACCAAGGGAACAGATGTCTGGCGGCACATAGATCAGAATTGCTCATAACTCTCTCTGACCAATGGAAAATTATTAAAGGGCAACATGATTCTATTCATCTGGGGAGAGATGCAGTGTCTACAATTGTTTTCTGACTTTTTACAGGGAAAGGGCTCCTGGAGACAATTAAAAGTGTTACCTGAGCCTGTGCCCTTTGTGTCACCCGTAATCCTAGAGGCAGCTTCAAGTCCCCCCCTCTGGTTAGCCCAGTCCAGCAATGTGGGACTTACCCAGGAGAGGACAGGCAACTAGATTTCACTCAAATGCCCTCTTTCCAGGGTTTCAAGTACTTACTAGTCTTTATAGATACCTTTGCTGGATGGGTAGAGTCTTCTCCACTAGAACAGAGAAGGCAGCTGAAGTGGCTAAGGTGCTCCTAAATAAATTATTCCTAGATTCGGGTTACCCCATCATCTTTAGAGTGACAATGGACCTTCGTTTTTATCAAAGGTCACTCAACAGCTTTCACAGGTTTTAGGAATTAAATACCACCTCCATTCATCCTGGAGACCTCAGTCTTCAGGAAAAGTAGAACAGGCTAATCATACTCCAAAGAAAACCTTGGGCAAACTCTGTCAGGAAATGTCAGAGTCATGGTATTGCCTGTTGCCAATAGACGTTTTAAGGGTTAGGACAGCCCCTAAAACAAGCACTAAATTAAGCCTTTTTGAAATGATATACGGAAGGCCATTCATTATTCTGGACATGTTAACTGACCTAGAAACCCAGGCTCATCTTAAATACATTATAAACCTAGACCAGGTCCAGAAGGCTGTATAAGAATATGGCAACAGAGTACAGCCCTTTCCAGATGACATTCCCAGTCACTCTGTTGTAAACCCTGGAGACTAGTTACTTTTAAAGACCTGGAAAAATGAGTCCCCTGGTGACCAGCTACTCCCCAAATGGAAGCATCCTTATCAAGTCCTGCTGAGAACCCCTGTGGCAGTTAAACTCCAGGAAGTAACTAGTTGGGTTCATTTGTCCAGGATTAAACCTGTCTCCACTGATATGAAGACTCACATTCCAGCTCACATTCCAGCTATTCCTGTGAATCCACCTCTTCCTCTGAGTCTCCACAGGACCTGGAGGACCCAGGACAAACTGAAAATTCCACGTGGACAAGTGAGCCTCTCCAGGACCTTATTCAAGAAGGACAAAGAGACTTCTTGGACCCAAGGCGAAGTACCCATAGCCCTTCTCTTCTTTTTTTGCCTTCCAGTACTTCAACTGACTTACAGAATAACTGATATGCTCTGACAGATTTAAATAATTATTGTCCTCTTTGCTCTTATCTTTGCTCTTGGAATTTACTAAACTTCTCTGCCCATGCTGGATGATTTAAATATGACTCTGACTGGTGCAACTATGAGGCTACTAATTGCCTTAGCTTTTCTATGCCTATTTCCCTTACCCACAGGTTGGACAGACAACTCTCTGGTTCTCATTGCACAAACTCTTTCTTCCTCCACTCGGTTGACAAAATGCTGGATCTGCTTACCCCAAGCTAAGTCCATCATGGGCCATAGCGACCCCCTTGTCCATTCTGTAAGGAATTTTAGTCAAGTTCTTGAGGGAAAATGGTCTTCTACCAGAGATCCAAGGCTCAGAATGGTAATGTACAGAGTCAGAATTGTCATTTTCCTACTGAAGAAAATTGTAATGTCTCTTGCCTAACCCTCTCCTTAACAGAAGGAGAATATGAAGTCAAACTGGGAGGACGAAAGAAGAACTGACATTAAAGCACCCCAGCATTTTATAACGCACTCCCCTGCCAAGCCAGAACTCCAGTTACCTATTTGTGTTCAAACTGTAACTTGCTACCCAATGGAAGAAGGGTCCACACAGGAGAAGCAGATATCAGGATGGGTGTGGATGGAATGTGTTGGGTTTGTAGCTGGAGAACATTTCCATAACAATAGAATTGGATACCTAGGCTTTAAAATCTTGGGTGAGTTAGTCTATTGTGTAGCACCAGGATTTTTCACCTGCCAGGTAGATAAAAAACCATGCGCCACTAATTGTCTACACAATAACTCCATGCCCACACAGTGTACTCTGGGAGCCTTGATTACTCCTTTCTCAATCCACTCCTTAAGTGAATCCAAGCACTTGGCTAGTTCATTAAAACTGTTCACTCAACTAACTCGAGATTTACCTAGTGGCATCCCAGATGGAGACACCTATTTCTTTGGGTATACCTTGTTACTATGGTGGGGAGTATCCACCCACCATTATGTCCTTTGAAACTTGTCTCACACTTACTGCCATAGCTAACAGTACCGCTAACTCTCTTACTAATTTACAGAAGTCTCTAGATTCACTAGCCAAGGCAGTACCTGACAACTGACTGGCCCTGGATTATCTGTTGGCAGAACAAGGAGACACATGTGCAGTTGCCAACACTTCTTCTTGTGCATATAGTAACACCTCTTCCCAGATAGAGACCGACACTGAGAAAATTCGACAACAAGCCACCTGGTTTCAGCAGACAATTAACCATCAATCCTTGCTATATGGGTGGGGAAATTGAGTATGGTTCTCTAATTGTTCTCCTGGATCCCAAAGGGTATTAAAAACTTTCTGAAGGGAGGTTTCCATTTTCTTATAACCTTCCTCTTTTCAGCCATACTGATTTATGTCATATTTTGCTTAGTGCTCTGTTGTCTTCCATATTGCTACAAATCTGCAACTAAGACCTTTCAGTCCCAGAAGGAGGCCTGAGACCAACAGGTTCAGACCTTCCATTTTAAGAATAGAGAAATATACTAAATTTTAAGCCTGAGATTAACAAAAATATGCTGAACTTGTATAACCAGATTCTTACCCTTGCTTGAGTCTCTTATTATAATAGTCTTTTACTAGTCTTTAGTCCTTGCTTCTCTAATTATTTAGTTTGTTTTCTCTAGGACATCACAGGACAATGGCGATGCAGGGACTCCAGCAACTCCCCACAGCAGATCCTGCCTAAATAACAACAGAAGTCACCCTGGGGCCACTTAATGAGACAGGGCAAGAGTTCTGTGACCCTATCTATGTAGGGTCTACCATCCCCTTGCCAGCCTGAAGAAGCTACAGAAGACAGACCTTGGCCCTTCATCATCCCAATAAAGATTTCTTGGGGCCTATGTCTCTCAGGTGGGATTTGAGGCAGGAGGTAGATAGGCCCCAGGCTGAGAAGCTGGAGTTTGTCCCCTGTGGACTGATACTCCAAGATGAAGATAGGAGAGGCTGAACCCTGCCCAGATAAGAGATAAGAGACCACATATTTCTCATTCTCGAAGTCAAGGAGACCTTCCCAACTAAAAAGCTACTTGGAGGTCAAAAAAGGGGAGTGATGTCAACCTACCCATAAGCTTCTTCACTGGAATCCATCTTGGCTAAGAGATGTGCAAGCACACAGGGGAGGATCCTGAGATGTACCAAATATGGACTCAGAACCAGGCAAATCAAAATGATGGGCCAAAGGAGACCTGGAAGAAATGCCCCATATAAGTGATTTAAACTATCACAAGGGCACGACTCTCTCTCTGAGTCCACCTGCATGTCTCTCCACATGTACTCTTTTTCCACCTAATAAGCACTTTACTTGTTTCACTACTTTCCATCTTTGTGGGAATTATTTTCTGCAAAGCCGAAGGGCCAGGACCTTGTCACTGACCACTGGTCTAGTGGCTAGGATTCAGCACTCTCACTGCTGTGACCCGACCTCAATCTCTGGCTGGGAACCAAAACGCTGCTTCAAGTTGCTGCAGGCCAAGGCCACCTGAGATCATCTTCATCTTCATGTTGATAATTTGGATTCCTTCTTCCATGAAATGCCTTCAAATCTTTTGTGCTTGGCTGTCTTTTTTTTTTCTTTTCCTCATTGATCTGAAGCTGTCTTTGGACCAATTTATTGTAATTTTATGAATAATGTATACTTTAATTTTATTTATTCATCCAAGTGATCTTCATTCCCTGTTTAGAGACAATGTATTAATATGAACATGATGAAAATTTCATCAAAACCTTGTTTCTAAGGTGCCTGAGGGATCATATTTCATAGGTATGAAATATAAACTGTGAAAAGTACATTAAAAATATTAAGAGAAGAACCTACACAGCTATTAAAGTCTTAGGAACAATCCTATGTATTATTATAAAAGGCCAACTGATGTCACCATGTCACCATTTTACCTCCCTAGAATGTCTTTTTTGGAAATAGAACCAATAATTAAAAACACATTTCTACTAATATTTTTTTCTTCAGTTTGAGGTTCTCTTTGGGCTCACAGACCACAAAATCTAGCCTCTAGAGAAGTATAGATGGTTGTATAGAATTCTTACATGGAAAACAAATCCTCTTATCAATTAGGCAGTTTATAAATGTATGGATGTTTGTGATTAAATTCCTTTTATATGTTCGAGACATCTGAAAATCAAAGCTAATGAACCACTGGTTATAGCTGTCCATTCTTCTTGCTGTCTCTTCTCCCAAACTGTTTAACTTGCTTTTCCTCTCAGCAGCCCATAATACACACTCTCCTGGTTTCTTCCAGGGAGGCAGAGCTGGGTGATGGAAAGAAGCAATGTTTTGTTGAGGCAAATGCACCTGGAGTTCTTGTAATCATTCAGACCTGGAATAAACTCTCACTCTGTCACTATCTAAATGGACTTGTGACCTCCCAGATTCTGCTTTCTCCATCCATAAAATGATGGTATGAGAATTATCATGATTATCCTCTAGCTCTATTTCAGGGTCTGTTATGAGACAGCCACCATATTAGCTCTGTCACATAGGATGTCTCATTTCACTAATGCTCCTAGAGCAATCAGTAAGGAATGGGAAAAAGACTGGACAAGATTTAAGTGGTGGCAGTCATGTAGGCAAGAGCCTGGTCAGACACTTGAAATCAAAAGGTATGCTGAGATGGACAAGCAACTCAGGAGAAATCCCATGATGAAAAGTGAAGCCAAACACTTTTGCAGAGGTAAGAAGTCCCTTTACCTCTGTAATACTTAAGTCACAGTTGTGGTTTTGAGAGAGGTGTGAAGCACCAAGAAGTTACAGCTCAAATACCACCAAGGGTAGCATTGTGGTTTGCTTGAAGGAGTTAAACTCCTTTTAATGGGAAGAAAATTCTTTTCTGGAACTGGTCTTTCCATGACAATGAGACGTAACTGAGATTTCATTATGTAGAAAGTTTTCAACTGTTTTCAGCTTTCAAGGAGGGCATTGTTCGCAGCAGCTGAGTGCTCCAAAGAGTTCAGGGTTTAATAAGTTCAAGCATAAACACCTCTTTAAAAAATTTACCCATTGTATATGGAAGTCATTCTAAAAATTACATTTTGTTACTCTGTCTTCTTAAATACAACATACTTATATAATTTAATCTTTTCTTCTTGAATCAAGAGAATCATTATACATTTTAGTTTTTATATCATGTCATAATATAGTGATGCTCTTGGGATCTATTAACATATAACGGTCTGTTTGCACTAGTTTGCTTGAATCTTGTGTCTACCTTTAAAGTTTTATTCTGTTTTCTCTCTTACTTTTATTTGTCTTCTGATGTGCTGTCAAACACGTTACAAAAGTTTATAAAGCAAAAGTAATTAGGCTTTGAGTAAAGGTGACAGGAACTCTTTAAAGTTCAAAAACTTTACTCACAATGTGCTGAGTGCCTAATATGTAACAGGTACTGTGCTAAGTGCTCAGGATATAAAGATGAATAAAACCTCTTCTTCCAAGGATCCCACATGCTGGTGAATTATAAACTTTCCTGTGGCTAAGAGGCTTGTAATTTCTTCTATAAACTTTGAGACACCTGTTTCCATTATTGTCAAGCATTCTTTCTGAAATTTCTGATTCTCAGCTATGTTTTCACCACTTAAAGTTGGTGAATATCTAAACTCCCAAGAGTTTCCAGATTCCTTTCACATATTAGTGGTTGTTGCATCATAAGATGAGCAGAGAAAATGCTGAGAGGAGTTGGTGGCCATACAGCATTTGAAAGACACTATAAGATTTTCTACAGGCATGATGTTTAAATGTTTTACATTTATAATAGAGTTTTGGACAAAATGGTTTTGTGAAGTCGAATTTTAAACTTTATATTCTGTTCCAGAAAAAAGATATAATAAACAATATTACTAATATACTAAAAAGATGTAGGCACTCTGTGAAACAGAGAGAGAGCAGGGAAACTGGCAAGATGAGACTGAAGTGACATGCTCACTGTGTACCTGGTCTGGGAAGAGGCCAGTGTGGCTGGGAATTTGACCCCTGAGGGCAAATAGTTGTAGCACCAACTTGTGTTTGGGGACTGAGTTAATCTTCTTACATGAAACTAGAGGTGACATTGGTGTTCCTCTGTCATTAGAAAAAAAAAAAAGGCTCAAAAGAGCCAGGATCAGTGCTTATATTTCAGGTTTTTGTAAAGCTGTTGGGGTAAACATTTTGCTGTTCAGAAAATGTATCATTTTGTAGGATAAGTGTCCTCAGACGCCAGTAGATGACTTAGATCTGGATGTACCAGTCCTGGGGGACTGGAGGGAGGCAAGTCAAAACCATTAACCAGAGAGACAGAAACAAAGTAATATCACCAACTCTTGGTTTTCCTGGGGCTTTCCCAGTTTTAGTACTGAAATTAACTATCAGTCCAGGGCAAATCAGAATGATCAGTAACCCTATCTACTCCCACACTTAAAATAAACCTGAAAATTAAATGCACTGAAAACTAAAAAGAACTTGAGGATAACCAGTACCAAGAAAGATAGCCAACAAAATAAACACTCAGAACACAAATGAACTTATGATATAAAGCAAAATGACTTTATAATAAATAAGTTTAAGGACAGTTAACAAAAATTGTAAGACAAAAACAGCCAGCTATGTATGAAGACAGGTTGATATGAGGAAAAATACGTTAGAAAGCCTGAATATGAAAGAAATGTATAGTCGTTGAAATTTAAAAATCCTCTACCTGCTTATTTACAATAAAAGGAGAATTTATGAATTGGATCATGTTACTGAAGAATTCACTCATAATGCTGCATGGATTGATACAGATAGTAAAATCTTGAAAGAGAAATTAGGACAATGGAAGATAGATTGAGAGAAAATTAACATATAATTTTTATAAGAAAAGAAGAGAGGGATGGTTAAGAGGAAATATTAAAATGGATTAGGGCTGAAACTTTCATTACTGCCAGAAAGACATGAGTCTTCTGATGGAAAGTGCACACAAAATGCTGGTCAGATTAAATGGAATAAATTCAGAAAGATTAATTGAAGTGAAGTTGCAGAACATCAAAAGTAAACTGAAAAATATGAAGTTACCAGAGAGAATAAAGACAGATTACCTTCTATGGAATGACAATTAGAGTGATGACAGACATCTAGTTTCAGAAATAGATGCTTAAAAGCAATGGAGCAGTATTATCAAAATGGAAACAGAGGGCTTCCCTGGTGGCTCAGTGGTTGGGAGTTCACCTGCCAATGCAGGGGACACAGGTTGATGCCCTGGTCCGGGAGCGTCCCACATGCCGTGGAGCGGCTGGGCCCTTGAGCCATGGCCACTGCACTGGTGCATCCGGAGCCTGTGCTCCATGGTGGGAGGGGCCGTGGCAGTGAGGAGCCCGCATACTGCAAAAAAAAAAAAAAAAAAAAGAAAAGAGAAGAAATGCAAACAGAAAGAAGATAGAATTCTATGTCAAGAGAAATTGTCATTGAAAGTATTAAATGAGCATATTTCCGGATGTGTCTTTCACTAACAATACTTAGAAGCATTTTTTAAAAGCAACTGTGATAAGGAAATTTATAAACTATACTGGTAAATATTATTGACCATAAAAAAAGTAGTCACTAATTTCATTAAAGTGGAACTAAAGTTCTGGATAAAAGTGACAAGGAAGAAGGGAAGGGGTAATACAGAGAGAGCTACTCAGGGGATTAAACCTAATATACTCAAAAAAATAGTCTTGCCAACTCAACTAGCTACTTGCTTTTACTTTCATTCAGACAAGTCCCTTGAAATGTAAATGTTTGACCATTTACACTTTCTCTTAAGAAAAAGATATTTGAAAGGAAACAGACCCTTTATTAGCTGATTCCTCATCTGGATGGATTGCTAGGAGGAAAGGTGGGGAGATGAGGATCGGGGAAAAGGATGGGAAGATGGCAAGTATGAAAGGTTCTGAACAACATTTAAACTTGCTGAGGTCTTTACAATATGGTATGAGGGTTCTATTTGATAAAATATTCTTAGAAGTCTTGGTTTACAAATATTAAAATATTAGAACATATTTTAGTATCAAATTTAAATAATTTAGCTTATTTATTATTTGGAATTACCCAAACATTTTGTTTTGTTTTGCTTTTTCCAATATGGATACTTGAGAATTGACTGTAATACTTTCCTCCAAAGAACTCAAGAATGGAGAGCTTATGTCACTGTTTGCAGATGACATGATACTATACATAGAGAATTCTAAAGATGCTACCAGAAAACTACTAGAGCTAATCAATGAATTTGGTAAAGTTGCAGGATACAAAATTAATGCACAGAAATCTGTGGCATTCCTATACATAAATGATGAAAAATCTGAAAGTGAAATTAAGGAAACACTCCCATTTACCACTGCAACAAAAAGAATAAAATATCTAAGAATAAACCTACCTAAGGAGACAAAAGACCCGTATGTAGAAAATTATAAGACACTGATGAAAGAAATTAAAGATGATACAAATAGATGGAGAGATATACCATGTTCTTGGATTGGAAGAATCAACATTGTGAAAATGATTCTACTACCCAAAGCAATCTACAGATTCAATGCAATCCCTATCAAACTACCAATGGCATTTTTCACAGAACTAGAACAAAATATTTCACAATTTGTATGGAAATGCAGAAGACCCCAAATAGACAAAGCAATCTTGGGAAAGAAAAACAGAGCTGGAGGAATCAGGCTTCCTGACTTCAGACTATACTACAAAGCTACAGTAATCAAGACAGTATGGTACTGGCACAGAAACAGAAATATAGATCAATGGGAAAGGATAGAATGCCCAGAGATAAATGCATGCACATATGGTGACCTTATCTTTGATAAAGGTGGCAAGAATATACAATGGAGAAAAGACAACCTCTTCAATAATTGGTGCTAGGAAAACTGGACAGCTATATGTGAAAGAATAAAATTAGAAAACTCCCTAACACCATACATAAAAATAAACTCCAAATGGATTAAAGACCTAAATATAAGGCCAGACACCATCAAACTCTTAGAGGAAAACATAGGCAGAACACTCTATGACATAAATAACAGCAAGGTCCTTTTTGACCCACCTCCTAGAGAAATGAAAATAAAATCAAAAATAAACAAATGGGACCTAATGAAACTTAAAAGCTTTTGCACAGCAAAGGAAACCAGAAACAAGACAAAAAGACAACCCTCAGAATAGGAGAAAATATTTGCAAATGAAGCAACTGACAAAGGATTAATCTCCAAAACATACAAGCAACCCATGGAGCTCAATATCAAAAACAAAAACAAAAAAACAAAAACCAACCCAATCCAAAAATGGGCAGGAGACCTAGATAGACATTTCTCCAAAGAAGATATACAGATTGCCAACAAACACATGAAAGAATGCTCAACATCATTAATCATTAGAGAAATGCAAATCAAAACTACAATGAGATATCATCTCACACTAGTCAGTATTGCCATCATCAAAAAATCTACAAACAATAAATGCTGGAGAGAGTGTGGAGAAAAGGGAACACTATTGCACTGTTGGTGGGAATGTAAATTGATACAGCCACTATGGAGAACCGTATGGAGGTTCCTTAAAAAACTAAAAATAGAACTACCATACGACCCAGCAATCCCACTACTGGGCATATACCCTGAGAAAACCATAATTCAAAAAGAGACATGTAGCACAATGTTCATTGCAGCTCTATTTACAATAACCAGGAGATGTAAGCAACCTATGTGTCCATCAAGAGGTGAATGGATAAGGAAGATGTGACACGTATATACAATGGAATATTATCCATAAAAAGGAACGAAACTGAGTTATTTATAGTGAGGTGGATGGACCTAGAGTCTGTCATACAGAGTGAAGTAAGTCAGAAAGAGAAAAACAAATACCTTATGCTAACACGTATATATGGAATCTAAAAAAAAAAAAAAATAGAAAATGGTCAGAAGATCCTAGGGGCAAGATGGGAATAAAGATGTAGACCTACTAGAGAATGGACTTGAGGATAGGAGGAGGGGGAAAGGTAAGCTGGGACAAAGTGAGAGAGTGGCATGGACATATATACACTACCAAACGTAAAATAGATAGCTAGTGGGAAGCAGCCGCATAACACAGGGAGATCAGCTTGGTGCTTTGTGACCACCTAAAAGGGTGAGACAGGGAGGGTTGGGGGGAGGGAGAGGCAATAGGGAAGAGATACGGGGACATATGTATATGTATAACTGATTCACTTTTTTATAAATCAGAAACTGACACACCATTGTAAAGCAATTATACTCTAATAAAGATGTTAAAACAAAAAAAGAATGGAAACCTTAGAGAGAGATGTCAGCATTGTGTATTCATGCTCAAGGATGGCTCAAACATGACTTCATGTATTTTGATGTCATCTCCATCTTTAAGCTTCCAAAAACTTCTATTTCAATTAAGTGAATATAGAGCTTACATTTTTGTCTTTTCTTTTTTTGCCATGTATATACAGTTGAATACTGATATAGTCTTGTATTCTTTTTTGCACTGTTTCTTAATCTCTAATTACCAAAAGGAATATGTTTCTTACAAAATAGGTTTCAGACCACAGAGCTTGGGTTTTAACAATTTTTATTTTTAATGAGGAGAGAGCAGTAGGTCTGTGAAAAACTACTAAGGAAAAAGGAAGAGACCAAATAGGACAACATTTTAAAGGAATAATTGCCTTTGCATGGCAGTTTTGAACCTACATTGTTAAGTGGTTTCTGGCATGATACATGATTTTCCTATATTATATCCTGAATATTTACCAGAAGAATTAAAGACACATGTTAAGAAGTCAAGGCAAACCTATGAGAATGTAATAGGGTTTGTTCATTTATTCATTCATTCATCATGGGTATATATATATATATATACATACACACACATCTATACATATATAGTATATACATACACACTCATTAAATAAAATATATATATACACAAATCTATATGTATATGGTATATATATACACACTCATTAAATAAAATATATATATACACAAATCTATATGTATATGGTATATACATACACACTCATTAAATAAACACATATATATACACACATCTATACATATATAGTATACACATACATACTCATTAAATAACTATATATATATGCACACACACACCTGTATATATAAGATAAATACATACACACTCATTAAATGAATGTATATATAATATATATATACACACACACATCTATACATATATAGTATATACATACACACTCATGAAATAAATGTGTATATATGTGTATATATGTATATTTATATATACACAAACATACACACAGAGATCTCTCTCTCTCTCTCTCCTGATAGTACTATGTTGTCCTAACTTTGGTGGGAGATAAAAGAGGTAATTCAAAATCTATGATATCAAAAGCTTATTTTCTCTACTATAGTAGGAGAGAAAAAGATCTATCAACATACTGCTGTTTAAGCAAAATAATAATAATGTATTATGATGATGTAATACAAGAGATGACACAGGCAGTACAATGACCCAGAGCCAAAACAACAAAGTAAATAAGAACTTTTGAAAGTTATTGAAACAATGGGAGTTAGAAATATTTGAGGAGGTTATGAAGGAAGAAAAGGAAATATCAATGGGATAATTGGTGAGAGTAGGTGTGCTGAAGCCAAAATGGCTTTAGTGTGGTTGGGAGGTGAGTGGATGAACCTGGTTGCAGCAGTTGGGAGTGGTGTGGAATATTATTAGAAAGGTAAGTTGAGCATACTGTCAAAAGCCTTAAATGTTGGCTAACAAGTATCTTTGAAAATTAGCTTAAGCCGGAAAGTGACACAATAAGGTTATGTTTAATTGGCAACTGATTATAGAATGAAATAACAGGGGAATGTCTAGAAGTAAGATCAACTGCATATCATCCAAACGAGATCTTACAAGGTCTTACCACAGCAGGTACAGAAGAAAAGAGATACACAGAGAGAGTTAAGGAGAGAACAGTTGACGGATCTGAATTATTAATATTGTCCATTACAAGATGGGCAAAAAAAAAAAAAAAAAGTAGAGAGAACCGTAAGTAACTATGTGGAGTTCGCAAACCTGGGCAAGCTGTTTTTAGCAAGGACAGATAATTAGTTTGACTCAGTAAACTACAGTATCCATTTCCAAACATTAGTGGGAAATACTTTTTTGAAACTTAAGAAGTTTACCTAGTTCACTTGTAAATACCTCTTACGGAGTTGTATGCCAAACAAGTGAGCTTTGGGTAGGTTGAGTCAGAATCTCAGGATTTGTAAACTGGTCCTTAGAAATCTGGGAAGCATTATTCTGCTTTAGAGTACCTTAACAAAGAAGAATTTTGTTGTGTATTTGAATGTTTCTTCCAAAGCACCCCTGTTCAATAGATCTTGAAATGACCAAAATGTTCTTTATCTGTTGTTCAATATGGTCTCCGCTATAATCCTGTGTGGCTTTAAAATGTGTTTTATTTTATTTTATTGTGGTAAAAACACTTAACATGAGAGTTACTCTCTTAACAAAAATTTAAGTGTACAATATATTACTGTTGTATATGTGTAGAAGGTTGTGCAGCAGATCTCTAGAACTTGCATAACTATGACTTTAAGGTGTTGATTAGAAACACCCATTTCTTAGCCCCTGGCAACCACCAGTCCACTCGCTGGATGCCTCATATAAGTGGAATCATGCAATATTTGTCCTTCTGTGATTGGATTATTTCACTTAGCATAATGTCTTCAAAGCTCAACTACGTTGTCACATATTGTAGAATTTCCTTCTTTTTTAAGATTGAATACTATTCCATTGGGTGTATATATTTTCTTTATCTATGCATCTGCTGATGGACATTTTAGGTTATTTCATATTTTGGCTATTGTGAATAATGCTGTAATAAACATGGAAGTGCTAATATTGGTACTGATTTCATGGATATGACATTAAAAACACAGGCAACAAAAGCAAAAATAGACAAGTGGAATAAATGTCAAACTAAAAAGCTTCAGCACAGCAAAGAAAACAACTTACATAGTGATAAGGCAACCTGTGGGATGAGAGAACATATTTGCAAGCCATATATCAGATAAGGGGTTTATTTTCAACATACATAAAGAAATCCTACACCTCAATAGCAGAAAAGTAATAACTCAATTAAAAAATAGGTGAAGGTGTTGAGTAGACATTTCTCCAAAGAAGACATAGAAATGGTCAAGAGGTATATGAAAAAACGCTCAACATCATTAATCATCAGGAAAATGTTAATCAAACCACAATGAAACATCAATACATAACTGTTAGGATGGCTGTTATCAGAAAAACAAAAGACAATAAGTATAGGTGAGGATGTGGAGAATTTGGAACGCTTGTATTACTGTTGGTGAGAATGGTGTACCCAGTATGGAAAAGAGAATGGAGCTTCCTCAAATATTTAAAATAGAACTACCATATGAGCAGCAATCCCATTTCTGGGTATTCCCTCATGTGGCTAGGGCAACTGAGGAACTAAATTTTAAATTTTAATTAATATAAATTAATTTAAACTTTAAATAGTCTTACATGACTAGTGGCTGCCATATTGGATAATGCAACACTAAAGATTCTCTAGGGCAGCATACTTGGCAATATGTGGCTAATTAGTTCAGGGAAAATGTTTGCTTTAGCATATGTGATCAAAATCTTCACTGTCTTTGTTAACAAAAGTTGTCATTTGTGAAAAAATTGTTCATTCATTGAGTCAATAAATATTTATTTATTACCTATTCTCTTCTAGGATTAGTGTTAGCCACAGTGGTGAAAACAGTCATGGTCCTGCCCTCATATGACTGGCAATGAATGATGTAACTAAAACAGTTACACAATTGCAAACTGAGATGGGCACAATAAAGCAGGGCAAAGCTTCTGCAAAGATTGTAATGCTATTCTGACTTAGATTGGGAATTGTGGGGAGGTGGTAGAAAAAGTCTTCCTTAAAAGACAACATTTCAGCTGAAACCTTCACTATGAGTAGGGAATGGCTAAGGAAAATGTAAAGGTAGGAGTGTTCTAGCAGAGGGCAGCCTTGGTATCTCCAAAAGCTTGCTGTGCTAAGCAACTGGAAAAAGAGCTTTAGGACATATATAACTCGTACCTAGAGAATGAAAGTTGAGTCTAGCATAGGCTAAAATGTGTGAGCTATTTCTTAAAAATGTGAAGCTTTGCACTGTGTGGGGGTAACCACTTTTAGACATACAGCTTCCTCTTGTAGTATTCTTTCCCTTCTTGTTATTAAAACATGAAAGTTACAAGTAATATCTTGAATAATTGTTCCCAGGTCTTCACTGTCTGTCTGTCTGTTATAGGATTATATGTCCAAGCCCTTTGCCATGGGACATTGTACTATTTTTCTCTAGAGTAGGTGGAATGTTTATTTACTCCATTGTTACAGTACTTCTTGGTGTTAAAGGGATGGGAGTCCACGTGATGTGA
Organism: Hyperoodon ampullatus; assembly: GCF_949752795.1. NCBI lineage: Eukaryota > Metazoa > Chordata > Mammalia > Artiodactyla > Ziphiidae > Hyperoodon > Hyperoodon ampullatus. The sequence goes on along the minus strand of NC_136927.1, from coordinate 15,607,237 downwards.
TCAGAGAATATAAATGTGCTTTCATTATTTGGCTTTGTCTCTTACACTTCTGCCATCTTCCTTGATGAGATCCTGTCCCATACAGCTGCTGGTTAACCATGAAGTGAGACTTAAACCCAACTGGAAGCCTAGGCTAAATACTGCCAAACCAAAGATGAACTCAGATCAGCCATCCTACAGACATGAGAGTGAAACAAAAGAAATGTTTTTTATAAGCCACTGAGTTTTGGGGTTATTGTTATGTAGCATACTTGCAGTAGAAATCTAATACAGAGGAATGTTCTTTATTTTCTCTGGTTGATTGGTTAATTATATACTAAAATATTCTCAACGGGTCCTTGAATTTTCATTTTTTTTTCTTTGCTAAAGGAATTTTAAGTATGGTGAGCAGAACTTGGGACTGAGTGTATTTGTGAAGGTTGGTTGAAGAAATGAGACTCTCACACCAGCTTTGCTTAGATGACATTAATGGTTATTCTGATTTAATTATTTTAGAATGACGAGTATAATAATGAAGCAGCCTAAAATAGGTGACATGTCTTTCTTATTTTTTTTTTTTAGATCTAAACAAAACTTACATATTGTTTTTTTCCCACATCCCTTCCCTCATGCATCTCCCTCCCTCCCACCCCTCCAGGCAGTCACAAAGCACCCAGCTGATTTCCTGTGCTACGTGGCTGCTTCCCACTATCTATCTACCTTACGTTTGGTGGTGTATATATGTCCATGCCTTTCTTTCGCTTCGTCACAGCTTACCCTTCCCCCTCCCCATATCCTCAAGTCCATTCTCAAGTAGGTCTGTGTCTTTATTTCTGTCTTACCCCTATGTTCTTCATGACAATTTTTTCTTAAATTCCATATATATGTGTCAGCATACAGTATTTGTCTTTCTCTTTCTGACTTACTTCACTCTGTATGACAGACTCTAGGTCCATCCACCTCATTACAAATAGCTCAATTTCATTTCTTTTTATGGCTGAGTAATATTCCATTGTATATATGTGCCACATCTTCTTTACCCATTCATCCGACGATGGACACTTGGGTTGTTTCCATCTCCGGGCTATTGTAAATAGGGCTGCTATGAACATTTTGGTACATGTCTCTTTTTGAATTATGGTTTTCTCAGGGTATATGCCCAGTAGTGGGATTGCTGGGTCATATGGTAGTTCTATTTGTAGTTTTTTAAGGAACCTCCATACCGTTCTCCATAGTGGCTGTACCAATTCACATTCCCACCAGCAGTGCAAGAGTGTTCCCTTTTTTCCACACCCTCTCCAGCATTTATTGTTTCTAGATTTTTTGATGATGGCCATTCTGACTGGTGTGAGATGATATCTCATTGTAGTTTTGATTTGCATTTCTCTAATGAGTAAAGATGTTGAGCATCCTTTCATGTGTTTGTTGGCAGTCTGTATATCTTCTGTGGAGAAATGTCTATTTAGGTCTTCTGCCCATTTTTGGATTGGGTTGTTTGTTTTTTTGTTATTGAGCTGCATGAGCTGCTTATAAATTTTGGAGATTAATCCTTTGTCAGTTGCTTCATTTGCAAATATTTTCTCCGATTCTGAGGGTTGTCTTTTGGTCTTGTTTATGGTTTCCTTTGCTGTGCAAAAGCTTTTAAGTTTCATTAGGTCCCATGTGTTTATTTTTGTCTTTATTTCCATTTCTCTAGGAGGTGGGTCAAAAAGGATCTTGCTGTGATTTATGTCATAGAGTGTTCTGCCTATGTTTTCCTCTAAGAGTTTGATAGTGTCTGGCCTTACATTTAGGTCTTTAATCCATTTTGAGCTTATTTTTGTGTATGGTGTTAGGGAGTGATCTAATCTCATACTTTTACATGTCCCTACCCAGTTTTCCCAGCACCACTTACTGAAGAGACTGTCCTTTCTCCACTGTATATTCCTGCCTCCTTTATCAAAGATAAGGTGACCATATGTCCGTGGGTTTATCTCTGGGCTTTCTATCCTGTTCCATGATCTATATTTCTGTTTTTGTGCCAGTACCATAGTGTCTTGATTACTGTAGCTTTGTAGTATAGTCTGAAGTCAGGGAGCCTGATTCCTCCAGCTCCATTTTTCGTTCTCAAGATTGCTTTGGCTATTCGGGGTCTTTTGTGTTTCCATACAAATTGTGAAATTTTTTGTTCTAGTTCTGTGAAAAATGCCACTGGTAGTTTGATAGGGATTGCATTGAATCTGTAGATTGCTTTGGGTAGTAGAGTCATCTTCACAATGTTGATTCTTCCAATCCAAGAACATGGTACATCTCTCCATCTATTTGTATCATCTTTAATTTCTTTCATCAGTGTCTTATAATTTTCTGCATACAGGTCTTTTGTCTCCTTAGGTAGGTTTATTCCTAGATATTTTATTCTTTTTGTTGCAGTGGTAAATGGGAGTGTTTCCTTGATTTCACTTTCAGATTTTTCATCATTAGTATATAGGAATGCCACAGATTTCTGTGCATTAATTTTGTATCCTGCAACTTTACCAAATTCATTGATTAGCTCTAGTAGTTTTCTGGTAGCATCTTTAGGATTCTCTATGTATAGTGTCATGTCATCTGCAAACAGTGACAGCTTTACTTCTTCTTTTCCGATTTCGATTCCTTTTATTTCCTTTTCTTCTCTGATTGCTGTGGCTAAAACTTCCAGAACTATGTTGAATAAGAGTGGTGAGAGTGGGCAACCTTGTCTTGTTCCTGATCTCAGTGGAAATGGTTTCAGTTTTTCACCATTGAGGACGATGCTGGCTGTGGGTTTGTCATATATGGCCTTTATTATGTTGAGGAAAGTTCCCTCGATGCCTACTTTCTGCAGGGTTTTTATCATAAATGGGTGTTGAATTTTCTCGAAAGCTTTCTCTGCATCTATTGAGATGATCATATGGTTTTTCTCCTTCAATTTGTTAATATGGTGTATCACGTTGATTGATTTGCGTATATTGAAGAATCCTTGCATTCCTGGAATAAACCCCACTTGATCATGGTGTATGATCCTTTTAATGTGCTGTTGGATTCTGTTTGCTAGTATTTTGTTGAGGATTTTTGCATCTATGTTCATCAGTGATATTGGCCTGTAGTTTTCTTTCTTTGTGACATCCTTGTCTGGTTTTGGTATCAGGGTGATGGTGGCCTCGTAGAATGAGTTTGGGAGTGTTCCTCCCTCTGCTATATTTTGGAAGAGTTTGAGAAGGATAGGTGTTAGCTCTTCTCTAAATGCTTGATAGAATTCGCCTGTGAAGCCACCTGGTCCTGGGCTTTTGTTTGTTGGAAGATTTTTTATCACAGTTTCAATTTCAGTGCTTGTGATTGGTCTGTTCATATTTTCTATTTCTTCCTGATTCAGTCTTGGCAGGTTGTGCATTTCTAAGAATTTGTCCATTTCTTCCAGGTTGTCCATTTTATTGGCATAGAGTTGCTTGTAATAATCTCTCATGATCTTTTGTATTTCTGCAGTGTCAGTTGTTACTTCTCCTTTTTCATTTCTAATTGTATTGATTTGAGTCTTCTCCCTTTTTTTCTTGATGAGTCTGGCTAATGGTTTATCAATTTTGTTTATCTTCTCAAAGAACCAGCTTTTAGTTTTATTGATCTTTGCTATCATTTCCTTCATTTCTTTTTCATTTATTTCTGATCTGATTTTTATGATTTCTTTCCTTCTGCTAACTTTGGGATGTTTTTGTTCTTCTTTTTCTAATTGCTTTAGGTGCAAGGTTAGGTTGTTTATTCGAGGTGTTTACTGTTTCTTAAGGTGGGATTGTATTGCTATAAACTTCCCTCTTAGAACTGCTTTTGCTGCATCCCATAGGTTTTGGGTCGTCGTGTCTCCATTGTTATTTGTTTCTAGGTATTTTTTAATTTCCTCTTTGATTTCTTCAGTGATCACTTCGTTATTAAGTAGTGTATTGTTTAGCCTCCATGTGTTTGTATTTTTTACAGCTCTTTTCCTGTAATTGATATCTAGTCTCATAGCATTGTGGTCGGAAAAGATACTTGATACAATTTCAATTTTCTTAAATTTACCAAGGCTTGATTTGTGACCCAAGATATGATCTATCCTGGAGAATGTTCCATGAGCACTTGAGAAAAATGTGTATTCTGTTGTTTTTGGATGGAATGTCCTATAAATATCAATTAAGTCCATCTTGTTTAATGTATCATTTAAAGCTTGTGTTTCCTTATTTATTTTCATTTTGGATGATCTGTCCTTTGGTGAAAGTGGGGTGTTAAAGTCCCCTACTATGATTGTGTTACTGTCGATTTCTCCTTTTATGGCTGTTAGTATTTGCCTTATGTATTGAGGTGCTCCTATGTTGGGTGCATAAATATTTACAATTGTTATATCTTCTTCTTGGATCGATCCCTTGATCATTATGTAGTGTCCTTCTTTGTCTCTTCTAGTAGTCTTTATTTTAAAGTCTATTTTGTCTGATATGAGAATTGCTACTCCAGCTTTCTTTTGGTTTCCATTTTCCATTCCATATTCCATGGAATATCTTTTTCCATCCCCTTACTTTCAGTCTGTATGTGTCTCTAGGTCTGAAGTGGGTCTCTTGTAGACAGCATATATATGGGTCTTGTTTTTGTATCCATTCAGCCACTCTGTGTCTTTTGGTGGGAGCATTTAGTCCATTTACATTTAAGGTAATTATCGATATGTATGTTCCTATTCCCATTTTCTTAATTGTTTTGGGTTCGTTATTGTAGGTCTTTTCCTTCTGTTGTGTTTCTTGCCTAGAGATGTTCCTTTAGCATTTGTTGTAAAGCTGGTTTGTTGGTGCTGAACTCTCTCAGCTTTTGCTTGTCTGTAAACGTTTTAATTTCTCCATCAAATCTGAATGAAATCCTTGCTGGGTAGAGTAATCTTGGTTGAAGGTTTTTCTCCTTCATCACTTTAATTATGTCCTGCCACTCCCTTCTGGCTTGTAGAGTTTCTGCTGAGAGATCAGCTGTTATCCTGATGGGGATTCCCTTGTGTGTTATTTGTTGTTTTTGCCTTGCTGCTTTTAATATGATTTCTTTGTGTTTAATTTTTGACAGTTTGATTAATATGTGTCTTGGCGTATTTCTCCTTGGATTTATTCTGTATGGGACTCTCTGTGCCTCCTGGACTTGATTAACTATTTCCTTTCCCATATTAGGGAAGTTTTCAACTAGAATCTCTTCAAATATTTTCTCAGTCCCTTTCTTTTTCTCTTCTTCTTCTTGAATCCCTATAATTCGAATGTTGGTGCGTTTAATGTTGTCCCAGAGGTCTCTGAGAGTGTCCCCTGTTCTTTTCATTCTTTTTTCTTTATTTTGCTCTGCAGCAGTTATTTCCACTATTTTATCTTCCACCTCACTTATCCGTTCTTCTGCCTCAGTTATTCTGCTATTGATCCCATCTAGAGTATTTTTTATTTCATTTATTGTGTTTTTAATCGATGCTTGATTCATCTTTAGTTCTTCTAGGTCCTTGTTAACTGTTTCTTGCATTTTGTCTATTCTATTTCCAAGATTTTGGATCTGGGAAATAGAATCTTGGATCATCTTTACCATCATTATTCTGAATTCTTTTTCAGGTAGACTGCCTATTACCTCTTCATTTGTTAGGTCTGGTGGGTTTTTATCTTGCTCCTTCTCCTGCTGTGTGTTTTTCTGTCTTCTCATTTTGCTTATGTTACTGTGTTTGGGGTCTCCTTTTTGCAGGCTGCAGGTTCGTAGTTCCCATTGTTTTTGGTGTCTGTCTCCAGTGGCTAAGGTTGGTTTAGTGGGTTGTGTAGCCTTCCTGGTGGTGGGGACTAGTGCCTGTGTTCTGGTGGATGAGGCTGGATCTTTTCTTTCTGGTGGGCAGGTCCACGTCTGGTGGTGTGTTTTGGGGTGTCTGCGGACTTTTTATATTTTTAGGCCACCTCTCTGCTAATGGGTGGCATTGTGTTCCTCTCTTGCTAGTTGTTTCGCATAGGGTGTCCAGCACTCTAGCTTGCTGGTCGTTGAGTGAAGCTGGGTGCTGGTATTGAGATGGAGATCTCTGGAAGATTTTCGCCATTCGATATTATGTGGAGCTGGGAGGTCTCTTGTGGACCAGTGTCCTGAAGTTGGTTCTCCCACCTCAGAGGCACAGCACTGACTCCTCGCTCCTCAATTTGGGATGATTTGTTGTCTATTCATGTATTCCACAGATGCAGAGTACATCAAGTTGATTGTGGAGCTTTAATCCGCTGCTTCTGAGGCTGCTGGGAGAGGTTTCCCTTTCTCTTCTTTGTTCTCACAGCTCCTGGGTCTCAGCTTTGGATTTGGCCCCGCCTCTGCGTGTAGGTCGCCGGAGGGCGTCTGTTCTTCGCTCAGACAGGACAGGGTTAAAGGAGCAGCCTCTTCGGGGACTCTGGCTCACTCAGGCCGGGCGGGAGGGAGGGGCACGGAGTGCGGGGCGAGCCTGCAGTGGCAGAGGTCGGCGTGACGTTGCACTAGCCCGAGGCGCGCCACGCGTTCTCCCAGGGAAGCCGCCCCTGGATCCCGGGACCCCGGCAGTGGCGGGCTGAACAGGCTCCCGGAAGGGCGGTGTGGACAGTGACTTGCGCTCACACACAGGCTTCTTGGCGGTGGCAGCAGCAGCCCCAGCGTCCCACGCCCGTCACTGGGCTCCGCGCTTTCAGCCGCGACTCGCGCCCGTCTGTGGAGCCCCTTTAAGCAGCGCTCTTAATGCCCTCTCCTCGCGCACCAGGAAACCAAGAGGGAAGAAAAAGTCTCTTGCCTCTTCGGCAGCTCCAGAGTTTTCCCGGACTCCCTCCCGGCTAGCTGTGGCACATTAGCCCCCTTCAGGCTGAGTTCTCGCCACTAGCCCCAGTACTCTCCCTGCGCTCTGACCGAAGCCCGAGCCTCAGCTTCCAGCGACCCCGCCCCGGCGGGTGAGCAGACAAGCCTCTCGGGCTGGTGAGTGCCGCTCGGCACTGATCCTCTGTGCGGGAATCTCTCCGCTTTGCCCTACCCAGGTATGTGGGGAGTTTCTTGCCTTTTGGGAGGTCTGGGGTCTTCTGCCAGCGTTCAGTATGTGTTCTGTAGGAGTTGTTCCACGTGTAGCTGTATTTCTGGTGTATCCGTGGGGAGGAAGGTGATCTCCGCGTCTTACTCTCCCGCCATCTTACCCGGAAGTCCTGACATGTCTTTCTTATCCCACAATATTTCTCATTTATTTAACAAAACCAGGAAATACACTGAGGGCATATGAGAGATAAAGCTCTTCTCAAATAGGTCTCACAGCCTACGAGGGGAGATGGACAATTAAAACAAGCCATTAAGATAAAGAGCGATGGATATCACTCTTACAATTGTGTGAGGGAGCGCTGAGAATAACTTAGCAGTCATTTCTCCCTGCCATTTTCTTTTCTTAAATAAATCCATGTAACTGAAAGTTACAGGAATGTTTGCTATTATTTTTTCTAATTATATTCTTCCTGAACAAAATTTGGCCCCTTCCTTCAGCTCTCAGAAGCTTCACAGTCTCAGCCTCCATTTCCCTACTTTTGCACACACACGTATTTTTATGTTGGCTGAAACACTTGATGTTTAATTTGAGCTTAATTATTTTTATACCTTAATTTCCTTTAACTCAAGTCCCATAGTGAGGTTTTAGGTTTTCTACCTCTAGTTATTGTTTCTGACAAAGAAATATGGAATCCATCTTCTTCATTTAAAAAGGCATTATTATGATTATATTCCATTGAGTGGACAGTTCTTTAATTCTCTGTGACATAATTGGTCAAGAGTTTGCCTCTTCCTCTTTCACATAAAGTTTGTGAGTCTTTGTTAATTTCCTTCTCTTGTGTCAGCTATTTATAGATTATTCTTTAGGTTTTAGGCATTTGAGCAAAGAGGTTTTTTTTAAAAAGTATTTTCTAAATGCTTTATAAAACGATATAAATTCTGTTGAAAGGAAATGAAACAAATACCTTGTAATAGCCTACTGAATTGTAAGCTGATGATGGAAGAATGGAAATTTGTAAAACAAAGTAATTCCTTAACTATTTTTAGTTTTTAACAAGATCTCCTTAGGAGATCTCTATTATCTTCAGAATTGGGTGGAGCATGGAGAACTTCAGAAGTTAGGAAGGAATATCAAAGGCTTGGATCAACTTTGTATGTGAAATCATCTGATTTCTCTGTCTTCTTTAATCACGATGTCGGTAGATGTTATCAAGGAATGGCCTAGAGAGGCGAGAATGGGCCTATTCATACTCGTAAGTAGTATAGAGTTGTATCTTGCTTTTTTAAACATTCTGATAATCTCTGTCTTTTAACTGAGAGTTTATCTCATTCACAAAGTGATTAGCAATATGATTTTATTAAATATCTACTATTTTGCTACCTTTTAATTTCCTTTCTCTTGTGTTGAGCATTTTTATGATTACATTTTGACTCTATTAACATGCATTTTAAATTAATCTGGGTCTATTTTCAAATAATATTAAGTCACTTCCTATGTAGTGTGAGGACCTAACAATAGTATATTCTCAAATCCTTCTCCCATTCTTCATGCCATTATTGTCATATATTTTACTTTACATATGTGAAAAATGCATATGACATTCTTACTATTTTTGCATTAGGAAGTTTCCTTTTATAGTAATTACACATAAGAAAAAGGCAATTTTACTTTCATTTATTCAATTTCCAGTGTTTTCCCTTTCTTTATTTAGACCAGGATTTTGACTGATATCATATTCCTTCTGCCTGAAAAACTTCCTGTAATATTTTTCATAGAGTAGGTTTGATAGCAATGAATTCTCTTAGTTTTTGTTTGTCTGAGAATTTCTTTCTCCTTTAGTTTTTGAAATGTTTTTTTGCTGGGTATAGAATTCTGGCTTGACAGGCTTTTTCTCTTCCAAAACTTTAAAGATGCTGCTCCATTGTCTTCTTGCCTGCTTGGTTTCTAATAAAAAAATTTATCCTTATTCCTCTGTAGATAATAATTCTTCTGTCATTTTCCTCTGGCTGCCTTTAAGATTTTCTATTTATATTTAGTTTTTAGAAATTTGAATATGATTTTCCTAACTCAGTGTGTGTGTGTGCATGCACTATTATTTATCTTGCTTGGAGTTCTTTGAAATTATTGGATCTGGTGTTTGGTGTTTTATATTAGTTTTGGAAAATTCTCAAGTGTAATTTACTCAATATTTTTTAACTTAAAATTTCCAGTGAGCTCGGATTAGTATTGCTCCCAAGTATCTGGTAGAAGTAACCACAAATATCTTCTGAAATAAAGTCACTTATCAGATCCACCAAATAGATACTTCTCAATATAAAGGCCCTAGGAACATGAATTTCACATCAAAAATTACCAAATGCATGAGGGAAAAAGCCACCATGAGGGAGGTCAGAGGAGTAACTACAGTATCAGAAGTTTAAATAGAAACATGGCAATAGTCAGATATAGACTTAACATAAATATTTAATATGTTTGATGTGGTATGAATATTTATGACACCCCCCCAAAATTCAGATGTTGAAACCCAAGGTGATGGTATTAGGGGGTGGAGCCATTGAGAGGTGATTAGGTCATGAAGGAGGAGCCCTCATGAATGGGATTAGTACCCTCAGAGAGATAGCTCATTCTTTGTGTGATGTGAAGGTATAATAGAAAGACAGCTCTCTAAGAAACAGGCTCTTACCGGCACAAAATTGGCTGATGCCAGGATCTTAATCTTCCCAGACTCCAAAACTGTGAAAAATAAATGTGTGTTGTTTTAAGCTACCCAGTTTATGGTATTTTTGTTATAGCAACCTGAACAAACCAAGACAATGTTTAAATAAATAAGAGAGGGTGTTATAAATATAATTAAAGAATAAGAACAAGAGCAAGAGACTATCAAAATGATCAGGAAAAATTTTCAACTAAACTCAATTGAAAAATAGAGTAATATGGAAACTTAATTGTTAAAAAAGTCATGCATTGTAGAAAACATTTATAAGCTAGAATCTAAAAATGAATAAATTACATGCACACGCGATATATATATATATCACCTATAATATATAGAAAATATATAAATATGTATATTGATATGATTAGAAAGAAAGAAAATATCTAACATACTTACAAATGGACTTCTGGAAGAAAAGAATGTGAAGAATGGAGGAAAGACAACATTTAAAGAGATAATGGCTAAGTATTTTCCAGAATAGTTGTATGGCATGAATCCTCAGTTTCAAGAAGTCTAATGAATCTCAAACAGGATAAATAAAAAGCAAGATATACTTAGCTAAGTTGCTGTAAAACTGTAGGGCCAAAGACAAAAAACATTATTTTAAAAGCAGCCAGGGAAAAAGGAGAAATTTCTTACAAATGGCAAAAATAAGATTAAAACCTGACATCTTGACAACAGCAATATAAAACAGAAGATAAACAATAGTTTCAACTTTCTGTGAGAGAACTACTGTCAACTTAAAATTCATTATCCTCTAAGCCTACCTCTCAAGGACAAAGGAAAATATATTAACATAGATTAAGGAATTTCTAATATACGTATTTCAAAAAAGAAAGAAAGAGAGAAAGAAAAAGTGATCTCAGATGGAAACAACTGAGATGCAAGAAATTATAAGCCAAAAATATGGTATGCATGTTAATCTAAATAAGCATTTACTATATAAAGGAATACTAATATCTCAAATATAATCAAGAGAGAAATGATCTGTTCTAAGGCTTTGCTTTTATATTGATTTAACTTTTGTGTTGAGTTAAAGTCCCTTATTGAAGCTCTTTAGGGCAACCACTAAAGTGAAAAAGCAAGAGAGGAAAAAAGTAGAATTGGGAAGGTAAGAAAACAGAGAGGAAAGAGAAAACATAAATCACAAAATAACCTAGTAGTAATGAATCCAAATAGATTAGTAAGCATTTCAAAAATAATAAACTGTATAAAAAACAGAATCTAACAATACATTACTTGTATATGACACAATTAAAATGTAAAGGTATTTGGGTGGAAAAAGATCTACTAGGCAAATAGTAAGCAAAATCAGCTAAGCAAGTATTATAACAGAAGAAAAGTAAATAAATGACATAAAAGTTGGAAAGGAAAAACAAAATCTATCACTATTCACTATCCATAGATGATATGGTTGTTTACAAGAAAATCCAAAATAAACAATAGGAAATGATTAGAATTAATAAGAACTTAACAAAGGTGTTGGGTATCAAATTGATATATAAAAGTAATTTGCATTTCTATATGTTTGCGGAAAATAGAAAACGAAATTCAAAAAGGTGACTTATCATAGTAATTCTTTCTGTCTAACTAGCAACTATCTATCTATCCGTGTATCTATGTACCTATCTATCTATCTATCTATCATCTCTCTATCTACCTAAGTCTTTCACCTATCTACAGCATCTAGAATTAAATCTAAATTTAACATGGAACATTTTGAAGAAAATTATAAAATTTTAGTGAAAGACATTAAAGAAGAATGAAATAAGAAATACTATGTTTTTGAAAAGGCATATTTAATGTTTTTAAGATGTCAGATCTCTCCAAAATTATCTGCAGATCCTGTACCCTTCCAATGAAAACACAAAAACATATTTTGTGAAACTTTTCAAGTTATTTCTAAATTTTATATGGACGAGAAAGGGGCCAAAAGTAGCCAAGAGACTCCTGAAGAATATAAATAAGGTTAGTGTGGGTGGGGTGGCAAATGGCCCTTCAATGTATCAAGATTTATTATAGAACTGCATAATTTGTACAGAGGGGTATGGTATAAGGATAAACAAGGAGAAGAAAGCGAAAAGAATGGAGAACAATTCATATAAAGTCCTATACAAAACAGAGATGGCAATGGAGGAAATCAGTGGGGAAAGGATCAATTATTCATTGAATGCTGCTGAGGCAATTGGTTATCCATAAGGAAAACAAAATGAAATTGTATCCTTAACCTCACACCATGGACAGCTTTCCTGTTTTATGCTTCCTAATGCTTCTGAGGGGTTTTCTCCTGTCACAATGACTACCGGGGTAACAGGACAGGGGCTTTCTCTAGTGATTCATGCTGGAAAAGCCCTAAATAAAGAAACTTACAAAAGCTACCAGTGGGCAGTAATCTGATTCAGCTCTTCAGCAATTCAGCAGTAGGTTGTCACATAAAGAGCATATACAAATAAATGCTGGATTCAATTCCCTGGTGATTCTAACTAACATTTTGGAATCCTAGTCACTTCTAAGTACATTTCCTTTACTTTATGAAAAGGTTAAGTGCTAATGTGGTTGCTGGTTTGCCAAGTGAAATCTGCAACTCTTACAAGTACAGATGTAAAGTGTAATTAAATTCTTAATGTAGAACCATACAATTCATTCCTTTGAAAATAATACTTGGCTACAAAGGCATCCTACATTCTTTTACTAATAAGTATTGACTGGAGTTGGAGGAAGGATTTTTTTTCTGACCTGGTTGATGAATTCAAGTGACAGGTTTTATGTTTTGTTGGGGGCTGACTTTTTCTCAGAGAAGATAAAAAATGTTAACTTGTCTAAGCTATGCAGCAGAGCTCACAAACTCTTCTTGCTAATAGAGCAAACCATTTCTGGTGAATAGAGGAGATAATTTCACAGAGAAGGTAGAAACACTCAAAGGGAGGAAGGGCCACATTCCTGATCTTGGTAAGTGTGGGATAAGTCCCATCCTTCTGTGTTCCACCTGGCTAAGATTAGGGAATTTTAATAAGAGATCTAGATAAGAGTTAAGTAATGGACAGGGGTAGTCATTTTAGGAACTAAAAAAAAAAAAATTGTACAAATAAAGTATACAGTGCATATCACAAAAATTCTATGCAACTTTTCATATAAGCCTAATAAACTTGTTACACAAATATATTTTCTCAGCCACTTGTATCTATGATATCTTACTGCATCACATCTTGGGGATACCTGCAACAGAATTTTCTGGAATTTTTTTTTCATGTAGATTTTAGTCATAATTAGAAAGCTTTGCCCTGCAGCCAATTATAGACAAATCCACCCATGTTTATTTCCAGAACATGTATGATTTCATTTTTTTACATTAAATTCTCCATGTAAGAGTAGTTTATTCTTAAGCATGGTGTGAAGTAGGGATTTAATTTTCTCTTTTTCTCAGATGGCAAACTAATTGTCCCAGCACCATTTATCAAAAGTTTATCTTTGCCCTAGTGATTTAAGATGTCATCCTCATCATGTATTAAAATTCTATGGTTATTTCATCTATTTCTGGACAATCTATTCTATTCTATTTTATTGTTCTCCTCCATTGTTTATGGTGTTCCCCTAAAAAATGCACAAAAAATGCCCCATTCAAGGATCTTTGTGAGAGGGCTGGAATTCTGCGTTTTAAATGAGTTCCGCAGGTGATTTTCATGACCACATAGTTGTTCCTTTCCAACTTCTTCAGGAAGTTTAACAAACTTCCTTATCATGTCAAAAAAGTGAGTTGTCAGTAAGTACAAAAGGACAGGTTGTGATCAACAATTATGGTATGGGCGGAATGGTGGTCCTCAGTCCTCCTAATAGTTCACTTACAGGCTTTATTTAGAAAACATGTGCATCATTTCAAACAAAATAGTATGAGTTCTGGTACAAGATGGTGGACTACATGCAAATATTCTTGCCTCTTTCCCCAAACCTATTAAAATGGCAGTGAAAAATTAAAGGAATAAGTTCATAAAGTTGCTGAGAGTAGGTGGGGAAGGATATAGGAAGACATAAGGAAACCAAAGTTTTGATTAATTTCTGGGAGACAGAATATCATGTGGTATCTATTTTGTTATCTTTTGCTGCATTATGAATTAACCCAAACTTTAGTGGATTAAAACCACAACAAACATTTATTATCAAACATATTTCTGTGGGTCAGGAACTTGATAGCAGCTTAGATGGGTGGCTTTGGCTTAGGGTCTTTCATGAAGCTAGAGACAAGGTGTCAACTGGAAACTAATGGAGCTGGAAGGTTTACTTCTAAGATGGCTCGTTCATGTGGCTGGCAAGCTGATTCTAGCTATTGGCAGGTCTCAGTTCCTCCCCAAAAGCTCTGGAAAAAAATCAACTTACTTGACATTGTACTCCAGGAATGATAAAGTTGATGAATAATGAAAACTGAGACAGAGAGAGGGAAAGCAGTGTAGTGGAAATAAAAATGTTGTTGAAAAATGAATATTATCAAAAAAACAAGTAAATAAATTATAACGACAACTGAAAGGTTTAGGAGAGACAAATGTCGTATCCGTAGAATGAAATGCTACTCATCAGTAAAAAGGAAGTGGCTGCTAACACATGCTACATTAAAGGATGGACCACAAAAACATTATGTGGTATCATTAAAAAAATGAGATAAATGAACTTCTTTAAAAAACAGAAACAGACTCACAGATTTCAAAAACAAACTTATGGTTACCAAAGGGGAAACATGGTGGGGAGGGATAAATTAGGAGCTTGGGATTAACATACACACACTAATATATATAAAATAGATAATCAACAAGGACCTACAGTATAACACAGGGAATTCTACTCAGTATTCTGTAATAACATATATGAGTAAAGAATCTGAAAAAGAATGAATATATGTATATGTATAACTGAATCACTTTGCTGTACACCTGACTAACACAACATTGTAAATCAACTCCAATAAAATTAAAAAAAAACCCAACATTATGCGGAATGAAAGAAGCAGGCACAATTATCACATTGTATGATTTTGTTTATTTGGAACTTCCAGAAAGGACAACAATAAAATTAGAGACCACAGTGAGTTAGTGGCTGCCTGAGGCTGAAGTGGGATCAGGTATTAACTGTAAACAGGCATGAGGGATCCTATTGTGGAGAAGAAAGTTTCTAAGACTGACCTATGGTGAAGGTTGCACCACTTGGTAAAATTACTAAAAATTATTGAATTGTACACTTGAAATGGATGAATTTATGATATATAAAATATACCTCAATAAAGTTAAAAATATGCTGAGTGTAAAAAAGATAACTGTACACAATACTTTCATAGTACTTTAATAATAATAGTAGTACAGATTAAGTAAATATAAAATACCAACTGTCCTAAGAATTTGAGTGATGGTGTGATTTGTGGCACTGTTTAAAACACACTTTTAAAATATATTACTTATTTTTCTTCACTACAAAGGTAATACATGTCCATTGTGAAAATTTTAGATAATTTAGATATGTACAATGAAGGGCATACAATTTTTTAAAAAGTATAGTTAATTTACAATGCTGTGTTAGTTTCAAGTTTATGGCCAAGTGATTCAATTATATATATATATATAATACATAATGAAATTATATATATAATCTCATATATAAATATATTAGATTCTTTTTGATTATAGATTATTACAAGATATTGAATGTAGTTCCCTGTGCTATACAGTAGTTCCTTGTTGTTTACTTATTTTATATATGGTAGTGTGTATATGTTAATCCCAAACTCACCCCACCACATTATCCCCTTTGGTAACCATAAGTTTGTTTTCTAAGTCTGTGAGACTATTTCTGTTTTGTAAATAATTTCATTTGTATCCTTTTTTTAGATCCCACATATGAGTGATATCATATAATATTTGTCATTCTCTGTCTGGCTCACTTCACTTAGTATTATAATCTCTAGTTCCAACCATGTTGCTGCAAATTGCATTATTTCATTCTTTTTTAAGACTGAATAATATTCCATTGTGTGTGTGTGTGTGTGTGTGTGCACGTGCACATATGTGTATATATCACATCTTCTTTAACCATTAATCTGTCGATTGACATTTAGGTTGCTTCCATCTCTTGGCTATTGTAAACAGTGCTGCTATGAACTTTGAGGTGTATGTATCTTTAAAATCACAGTTTTGTCTGGATATAAAGGCATACAATTTACCTATACTGTCCCTACCCAGGATAACCATTACTCACATTTAGCATATATATATCCAGTTTCTTTTTTCTATTTTAAAGCAGAATATAAAAGTGTAGAAACTTTTGTAATTTTCACAAAGCTAATTGAAACCTTTCATTTTTTGTGTATCTTGAGGAAATCATTAAGAATTACATAATTTTATATACCAAGATGCTAATTAAATAAAAATGATGGTTGAACCTGAACTTTGAAAGCATGGATGTGTTGAAAGGAATAAAAAATGGCTGGTTTAACAGAGTGTCACAGCAAATTTAATTGGAAACTCTGAGTTGGATAACTGGATTTTCCTCCAAAATTTTAACACTAGAATGAATCCAATGCAATCATTTTACAGATGGGGAAACTGAGGCACAGAAACCTTGAGAATTTTCACAAGCAGGTAGGATCAGAATAAAAGTTCATGTCTCATCACTCTCTGTCCACATTCTTAACTTTGAACTTGTGGTAGGACCAGAGCTGTAGGAAAAATGTGAAGGCCACTCAATGGAATTTCCTGCCATTCTTGCTCAAAGATGTCTCACTGTGGGCATATTCAATATTTATAGATGTTGTTGTTTGTGTAGTCTAAAGTCAGACCTTTGCAGAGATAGGGTCACTTTAACTTACAGTGTCTTTTCCTCTTATTGTAGGTTGTCTGTCTGGGTAAACCAAGCTATCTTCTTTGCCTCTCCATATTGGCCTTGTTTTAGAATCAATGCCAGTATGATCAGGTTGGGGAGAACTGTTAGTAAGCCTCTAGAAGTCATGAAAATGACATAATAACTTTTCTTCAGGGGTGAGATAGCCTGAGATTGCTATTTGAGAAAATAATGATACTTGTCATATATTTCCTCTAAATAAATCTGGCTTTAATACCAAAAGTCCCTGTTTTCTTCACTTCTGTTTATTTTCAGTCACTCAAACTGACGCTTGCTGTCAATATCTCCTCACTATAAGTGTAAGCAGAAGTATTTAAAGAAAACGGTATCGTTTTATTTGGGGGTTAGCAATTTTCCAGGGCTCACTGGCAGAAGTGCTTAGCTCTAAAGAATCACATGTGTTTGCTTTGTTCTAAATATAGGCTAAACAGAATGCAGTAGAGCCTGAAGGCTTCAGACTCCATACTCTGGAATATTAAAAAAAAAAAAATCTAAGGAAGTAATACCTCCTTCCCAGAACTAAACAAATAAGCAAGTTTCTGCTAAATGCAGGAAACTGATGGATATCATATTTTCTTCTCAAATCTTTTGGTTGTTTTTGAAAACATTTTTTTTTCTTTAAAACGGTAAAACCAAAGTTAGCCTCCAATGGTACAGTCACTCATTGCTGTATTGGTAAATGGCAACCAGTGTGTGGTCTTGCAGGACCACGGGAAGGGCTGCAGTGTAATGGATGTGACCATTTTGAAAAAGCACATCATTAGAATTTTTTTCCTTTGAACTCTGCCCTTTATAATATTTTGTGCATGGATCTGGCGTAAGGCCAAAGAGCAAGTCTTTTGCCTTTGGTTTATGTTGCCAGTGAGATGGGGAAGTGCATATGTAACATGTGGTATTAATATTTTTAAGTTCTGTTTTACATTGTTTCTCAAACTAGAAACTGTAGATCTTTGTGGCCTATAGACATATTTTCAGAGATATACAAGTTCTCTATTATATATATTTTTTCAAATTTTAAGGATATTATAAGTTAACAAAAACGTATTCAAAAAACCTAGAGGGGTGGGATAGGGAGGATGGGGGGGAGATGCAAGAGGGAAGAAATATGGGGACATATGTTTATGTATAACTGATTCACTTTGTTATAAAGCAGAAACTAACACACCATTGTAAAGCAATTATACTCCAATAAAGATATTAAAAAAAATGAAGCCTGATAGATAGTCACCCTCTGTGCTAGTTGCTAACACTGCTGTAACAAAGTCCCTTACACTGGGCAACTTAAGCAATAGAACTTTATTGTCTCCCAGCTATGGAGCCTTGAAGTCCAAGATCAAGGTGCTGGCAGTGTTGGTCCCTTCTGAGGGCTGTGAGAGAATCTGTTTCATGCTTCCTTCCTCGCTTCTGGAGGTTTGCTGACAATCTTTGTCACTTTGCTTGCAGATGACAAAGATCCCTGCCTTCATCTTCACATGGCATGGTTCTTGTGTGTGTGTCTGTCTCTGAGTCCAAATTTCTCTTCTTCATAAGGACATCAATCATATCGAATTAGAGTTTACTCTCATGACCTCATCTTAACTTGATCATCTGCAAAGACTCTATTTCCAAATATGGTCACATTCATGGTTACTGGGGGTTAAGATTACAACACCTTTTGGGGGGTACAGAATTCAACCCATAGTATCTTCTAAATAATTATTGCCTATTTGAGTTTATAATCGGCATAAAGGAAAGGGGTGCTATTATAATTGTTCCATTCTCAAGAGAAAAAAATGCAGAGATGACTTAATTTGTAGATAATATATTGATGCCAAGAGAAGCGCAGACAGTATCATGTCAAGACACCCTACAGGAAAGTTTTCACAGAAGCTGTAATAAAGAACAGTGACAGGATATGTTAAAACAGACATAATGAATCTGAAGAAATCTGCACCATAAAAGTTGTATTTGTGAACTCTCAGAGTAGCAGTTCATGTGCATTTCTAAATAGAATAGGACTTAAGACTTAGTCTTGAATCCATGTAACTGAAAGCTAATTTGGGCATAGCATTATAAAAGAGTTTATGTTTTTTTTTTTCTTTTAAATAAATTTGTTTATTTAATTATTTATTTTTTGGCTGCGTTTGATTTTCATTGCTGCGCGTGGGCTTTCTCTACTTGCAGCGAGCGGGGGCTACTCTTTGTTGAAGTGCGTGGGCTTCTCATTGTGGTGGCTTCTCTTGTTGTGGAGCACGGGATCTAGGTGCACAGGTTTCAGTAGTTGCGGCACGTGGGCTCAGTAGTTGTGGCTTGTGGGCTCTAGAGCGCAAGCTGAGTAGTTGTGGTGCACGGGCTTAGTTTCTCTGTGGCATGTGGGATCTTCCGGGACCAGGGCTCAAACCCGTGTACCCTGCATTGGCAGGCGGATTTTTAACCACTGCGCCACCAGGGAATTCCTATGTTTTTCTTAAAGGGAAAGTTAGATACAGAGAAAAAATTCAAATTCTACACTTTAATAATCATAGTAACAATGATAATAGCTGTCATTTATTATCAAAGACCTTATTTACGTCAGGCATTGCATAAAATGTTAACCCTTCTCAACATTAGCCTAAGTTTTTATAGTAGCCACTTGACAAATAAAAAATCTGCTGGGATTGGTATTTTACCCTTTACTACCTAAACCCAAAGTCTGTACTCTTTTCACTATATTTTTATACTTTTAAATATCACTTAAAGCTCATGTAAGGAAGATGAACATTTTTCAGCAAGTGTATCCTAGATTTTGGCTTTCAGATCAGGAGCTCTTTTTCTCTTTAAATCACGTGTCACCACTCTTATACATACAACATCAAAGGACAGATATATAAGGTGACCTCTGGGTACATGAATCTAATTGGAAATATAAACTTGATGTCTGGCCCAGGGATCAACTAGGCCTGTGGGTCTTAATAAGGCGTTGCTCCCTTAGGGTTGATTCCACTGAGAAGCTCAAGGAAGGCTTACCCTAATGAGATTAAATTCATAATAATTCATGAATTTAACAAAAAACCACAATAATGTTGATATCATCACCCCCACCCCCACCTTGGAAGAGAGAGATCAAGGGCAGTCTCTAGTCCCTAATCCTGAAATTATTAGCTGGGAGTTTGTTTCCAGATCTTTAATGGAAAGTTGCGTTTCCTTTCAAAGTTTTCAAGATTCTCCACCATGACAGCATTGTTCCTTGGGCACATGGATGAACTTCCCTAATTAAGGAGGGCCTTGAAATTTATTTAGCTAGAATTGTCTCCTGGGAGGCTTTAAAATAATGAAATCAGACAGAAAAACTGGTCACTTTTAAAGAAGCTAATTTCTGTGAAGATTAGACATTTACTATTGTTTATTGAACTATCCGGTTCCTTCTTCTCTCATTCTAAACTTGTGCTATAAAATATTCCAAATTTTAAGGCAGGCTAGATGTAAATCAGGGATGAAATTGTAGTTAGGAGTATAACCAGCTTGTTTCCATTTGGGGATAGTCTCTGATTGGAAAATGGGTTTAGCAGTGTCCTTTCAAAGATTTTATTTCATTTTTTTGCCTTGACAAGTAAGTGCAAAGATCAGAAATTGCATATGCAATACAGTATTTCAAATGCACCACCTGGAAAGTACACCAAAACTGTTTTACATTGCGGTTGGTAGTGTATAGGAACAAGCATATTGAAGGAAATAGTTTACTGTAACTAAATAATTGTCTTACCTTATCAATGTTCCCAGGATAGGAAATCTAGCAAGAAGTCTTGATCATGTCAAAAATATGCTTGCCTCAAATAAAAATATCATACAGCGTATCAAAAGAATGGAATATTGAGTTGTAATTCTTCCTTTCCTCCCTCCCTTCATCTCCCCTCAACCTCTGCCCTCTCTCTTTTAGTTTGTTTGCTATTTATTTTAGGATTGAATACAATTACTTAATTACTTATTTTATGATAATTTGGTATTATCTTGTTTTTTTTTTAATAGAATATCTGTTGAGTTTGAAGTTTCAAAGTCAGAGAAGCAAATCTTTCTTGGTTTTGTTTTTGAAAAGTTCCTTTTGCTGGCTGTGTATACCAGATCAAATACACATTTGACACGCAAGGTGATAAATGCATTTCAACCCTTTACAACCCCAAAGAAACTTGACTATCCAAGCAAGGAAAGCAAATTTGACTGAAGATTTAATATCCCAACATGGCTTGTCAATTCTTATGCATTGAAGTCAAGTCAAAGCAAGTTGTCATTATTTTATGTATATTAACAAATGTGAATTTTGCTGATACAATAGGTAGCTGGGCCCCTGAGAAAATCTTGTGATGTTGTGTGTGTGTGTGTGTGTGTGTGTGTGTGTGCTGTGATAAAGAGGAAGAGACACTAGAAGTCCTTCTATGTGTGGTGATTGCTGATCTTAGGACAGAGGGCAGGCACACTTCATCTTCCTGGTCCTCATCCGAAGTCACCAAGGGATGGATTGAGTGCAATCACTGACCAGGGGTAGAGCTTTTCCTGAATCCAGAGGGTACTGAAGGTCTGGATTTGCACGGGAGGGGTTCCCTTTGGCTCCCTTTTATGTTGAGTGGTGTGGAGGTTAAATTTACGAGGGGTGCTCACCTGGCTTGAGAATATTTACAGTGCTCTGAATATTGACCACAATTTCCTTAGGCTTTCTTCTTCTTATCAGTGGCTGGTTTGATCTTCCCTATCTAATCTTTAGTTATCATCAATGTGGGGTGGTTGAGGGAACGTCCTTGAGTCTCTGACAAGAGGCTTCATATTCCACAGGTTAAGAAAATTGAATTAGCAGTGGAAGCAGCAGGGCAGAGGTTGAATTCAGAAACCAAGTGAAGGAGAGACCTCAGCAGAGACCAGAGAAATGTAAAGACTTAGACACCCCACAGGCAACTTAGATCATACTCAAGCAGAAGCGAAGGAGAAAGAGGGGAGAGAGAAAACCCCAAGCCTGAGTCAATATTTACTCCAAAGGGACCAATTTTTAATCTGCAAGTTACTAAGCTTCTTTACATTGGCAAAATCAAGAATTTTCCACATTGACTAGTTTCCTAAGGCTGCCATAACAAAGTACTGCAAATTGAGTGGCTTCAAACAACAGAATTTTATTCTCTCATAGTTTGGGAAGCTAGAAGTCCGAAATCAAGGTGTCAGCAGGTCATGCTGTCTATGAAGGCTCTAGGGGAGGATACGTCCTTGCATCTTCCCAGATTCTGATGGTTACCAGCAGTCCTTGGCATTCCTTAGCTGGTAGACACATCACTCCAGTCTCTGCCACCATAGTCATATGACATTTCCCCTGTTTGTCTATGTCTCTGTTTTCTCTTCTTATAAGGATCCCAGCCATTGGATTGGTCCCACCCTAATCCAGTATAAACTCAAATTAACTTGATTACATCTGCAAAGACCTTATTTCCAAATGTCACATTATGAGGTTTCAGGCAAACATGAACTTTGTACTCAGTACAGCTAGTAATGAGGGCTCATGAGTAAGTATAATTTAGGTGTAAAGGAATAAAGAATGTTAAACCTTGTACATCTGAGTGTTAGTTTAGGACCTGGAGACATGGGTGTCCTTACCTTTGCATAAGGTAAATCTGCCTCCAGAGGAATGACATGGGATGATGATGTTCTATAGACAACTGGAGAATGAAAGTCAACCTAAAAAGAGAATGGACTTGAAAGACAACAAACCTTGGGTCCAAATAGTCTCCTTTGGGCAAGTTAGTGAACTTTCTTGAGGCTTAAGTCTTCTCATGTGTAAAATGGGGATAAAAATGTCTAGCAGGGCAGTTTTGAATATTAAATGATATCTCTGTTCAGTAGCCACCCCATATTTGGTGTATGGTCGTTTGGGGATGGCTCTAAGTAAATATTCATCTAATTCCCTTCTTTAATTCATGCTCTCTTAGAATATTTCATTATTTACCCTTTCCTCATGAATTACACTGAGGTTTATGAAATACTTTTAACGTGAGCTCCTTTTTTTCCTCTGAGAAAGTAATACAAATTAAGTAAATATTTGGGAAATAAGATTGGTAATGGAGTTGCAGGGATTATGTTAAATCTCATTTCTCATTTTTCCAGGTTATGATAAAAGGGATGTAGCAAATAGGTATCAATACTGGTTCTGCTTTACTTTCTGACATGCTTCTGGATGACTTTGAAATCCACAGAAAATCTATAGGTTGAAAATAAGAGAGACAGGAGAAGAAATTGATGAGAATTCAGAAAAAGTGAACTAGAATTTCAAAAGAATGTATTTGATCAAACACCAACAATTTAATTTATTTGCAAAGTGTTCTAAGGCACCTTATGGTGACATTTAACATATTGCTTACAATGACCTCTTTTCTAAGTCTCTCTTTCCTATTGGAGTTTAGTCTTCATTTATTCAACAATTTTTTACTAAGTGCCTACCATGGTTAGGCCTGGTGGAGTACAGTGGAATTCAAAAATTCTTTAAGACAGATGCAGGCCTGCTAGTGTGCAGATGATGCCCTTAAAGGTTTCCATGGGAACTCATGCTCAAAGCTCATGAAACCCAATTTGAGGAAGCCCAACACATTCCTATCTTCTACTACAAATTATGTCTGTATTGTCACCTCAAAGAAGCCGTGATCTCTACTAACAGACCAATTTGGGAATTTCTACAGGAGCTCATCTGGTATTTCTTTGTATCTCTTGTAGAAACGTATAACTCCATCTTACAGTGGTTATTAACTGAGAGTTCTATGTCCCCTACCTCACAGAAAAAAATACTTTGTCTCTATGGAGTGGAAATGGTATCCCGAACTCAGCAACAATGAAAGCAGCTAACATTGACTGTGTACTTTGCAGCTTTCAAATAGTACAACCATGCCATCATTTCCTCCTGAAAACAACCCTGTGTGAATCATATAAATGTTCATAAATGTGGAGACTGGTCTGGATAAGTTATGGGACCCACGCAACGTGGCTTAACTAATAAAGGGGTGAACACGGGCTACAATCTTTAGCTTCCAGTTTCACTGATCCTTATTTTCATCATAGTATGTTTCGCACATTTTCATATGGCTAACTCTTTATAACCTCAATTTAAAAATCGTCTTTATTATTATTTTATTTCATTTTTATATATTGTTCAATATGTGCCTATTTGGTAAACTCAAATGTCTCAGAAATATATAAATTAAAAAGACCTCTTCTCTCCTAGAATTCTACCCCTCCTGTCTCATTTTTGCTCATACCTAGATAGTCAATACTAATAATTTGGTAAATATCCCTTAGAATATTTTGTAAATCCCTTTATATGTTACAGATACATACATGCAGAAGTTTTTTATGAGAATGCTCTATATTTTTTCATATTATATTTTTCCATCAATTTTCCTTTATACTTTTTATCTTTTGGACTTTATTTCAGATCAATATATGCAGACCTAGTTTTTTTCCTCTTTACAAATTAAAAAAAAATTAATTTTTATTTATTTTATATATTTCTTGTTTTGAGCATGACAGTGGTATGTGTGTGTGCATGTTTCCAGCGCTGTTCATAGTTTTTCCTTTTGAGATGTGAAGAAATGTATTTTTAGTCTTCTATATTGAAGCCAAAAATTCAAATCTATTTTTTTTTTTTTTTTTGCTGTACGTGGGCCTCTCACTGTTGTGGCCTCTCCCGTTGCAGAGCACAGGCTCCGGACACACAGGCTCCGCGGCCATGGCTCGCGGGCCCAGCCGCTCCACGGCATGTGGGATCTTCCGGGATCGGGGCACGAACCCGTGTCCCCTGCATCGGCAGGCGGACTCTCAACCACTGCGCCACCAGGGAAGCCCCAAATCTATTTTTAAAAGAAAATTTTAGAGATGGCAAAGCCTTTAAGGATGGTAACATGAATTATTCTATCTTTGTGTAAGTATCTTTTAGATAAATATATATATATATATATATATATATTTACAATAAGTAGATCAGACTATACAGCAATACACCCAAAAATTATCTTTAGTTAATCTTTTTAATTCCAAGAGTCCTAGCAGAGAAGGACCAGGGAAAGAGCATTGGTTTTTGATTATTACAAGAAGTAATTGTTCTTTCATTTTAAATAAACTGAAGTTTTAATAATTTACTAATCTATATCTAGAAATTATATATGGACTCTAAGACAATCTAGGCTTTGTTGCCATAATTTTGCCTGTGGTAATACAATAATACAAAATCAAAAATTAATGGTAAAAGCAGATTAAGTCCCATACTAGAAAATGCTGTTAGAAATATCAAACTTTTACAAATGTTGAAGGACAAATTATGTTAGAAGCATAAAATAAACAGTTACAGAGAGAAGTTCATAAGCACTAACGTCCTTGAACTAGAAACTTGGAATAATAATATTGGTACAAATACATATATCAGGATGCCTTCGATGGTCTGGGCAAATTTTATTTTGGTGTATTCATGTGCATATATATTTATAGGAGAATTTTTCTCATCAAATAATCCAAATTTGAATTGAAATTCACTTGTGCTTTACTACCAGATTGAAATAGCTTCAAGCCAAGGATTTCTATTTTCGCCATTTTGAAACCTCCTTTCAGGAAGAGAGAAGCAAGTGTATGTCTCTAGAATATCATTAGTTTACAGCCTTATTGCACACTAGAATTACCTGGGGAACTTTTACGACCCCTCCCCCCATGCCCCAGTAAGTAAAGTACCTCATTGTGAGTCAAAGCCAAAGAACATAGTTCACATATGAATCACCAATCATCCTGGAGTGGCGGGGGGGGGGGGGGGTGTTAAAACTATTGATGCCAGGATCCTACTCCCAGAGATGCTGATGTAATGGACCTGGAGTGTGGTCTGGGCCTCAGAGTTCTTAAAAGCTCCCAGCATAACGGATACAGGTTTTTAAGGGATTTAGAAATATTTTTTTCAGCATATTATTTGAGAGATAGTTTACTACACTAAAATACACGTTGAAGATAGACTTAGCTTCAAGTATAGACCCTATAGTTACTAGTTGTAAAATTTGGGTAACAATCTGCTGGTGCTTCAGTTTTTCCCACTGTAAAATAATTTGGTAAACATTCGCTTAGTATCTGCCATACGCTGTGAATTCATGGCCTAACTCAAAAGAGCCTCCTCAAACCCCTACACATTTTATATACGTGTATTATACACATTTCACACAGCTGCAGCATTGCCTAGGAACTTGTTAGAGAAGCAAATGCTTGGGCTGAACCCCAGAACTATTGAAAGAGAAACTCCCCAAAATCAGTTTTCTTAAAGCCCTTTAGATGATTCTGTTGTATCCTCACGTTTAAGAACCTCCTGTACAATGAGGTGTCACCTTACACCAGTCAGAATGGCCATCATCAAAAAATCTACAAACAATAAATCCTGGAGAGAGTATGGAGAAAAGGGAACCCTCTTGCACTGTTGGTGGGAATATAAATTGATACAGCCACTATGGAGAACAATATAGAGGTTCCTTAAAAAATGAAAAATAGAACTACCATATGACCCAGCAATCCCATTACTGGGCATATACCCTGAGAAAACCATAATTCAGAAAGGGTCATGTACCACAATGTTCATTGCAGCTCTATTTACAATAACAAGGATATGGAAGCAACCTAAGTGTCCATCGACAGATGAATGGATAAAGATGTGGCACATATATACAATGGAATATTACTCAGCCATAAAAAGAAACAAAATTGAGTTATTTGTAGTGAGGTGGATGGACCTAGAGACTGTCATACAGGGTGAAGTAAGTCAGAAAGAGAAAAACAAATACTGTACGTTAACACACACACACACACACACACACACACACACACATATATATATATATATAATCTAAAGAAAAAAAAGGTTCTGAAGAACCTAGGGGCAGGACAGGAATAAAGACATAGACGTAGAGAATGGACTTGAGGACATGGGGAGTGGGAAGGGTAAGTTGGGATGAAGTGAGAGAGTGGCATGGACATATATACACTACCAAATGTAAAACAGATAGCTAGTGGGAAGAAGCCGTATAGCCCAGGGAGATCAGCTCAGTGCTTTGTGTCCACCGAGAGGGGTGGGATAGGGAGGGTGGGAGCGAGATACAAGAGGGGGGAGATATGGGAATATATGTATATATATAGCTGATTCACTTTGTTATAAAGCAGAAACTAACACACCATTGTAAAGCAATTATACTCCAATAAAGATGTTAAAAAAAAAAAAGAACCTCCTGCAGTACACTATACTGTGATAGTCTCTACCTTGTAGGAGCACTGTGAGGATTAAAAGATAATTCATATGAAGTATTTAGTGCTATGTCTAACTCATAATAAGTGGCCAATTGCTAGCTATTAGTTATTATTCTGTTATTTTAGATTATCTGAATCATAACTATATCTCCACTTACAAAGATGCAACTAAGATGTCTCTTTAGCTTGACACTTAAAATATCAATATATATGTATGTATGTGTGTGTGTGTGTGTGTGTGTGTGTGTATATATATATATATATATATATATATATATATATGTCATGCATTTAACTCTCCATCTTTTTCTTTCTCAAACTTTGACTGTAATTCACTTTCTTCCCTGACTGTAGTTGCATTTCCTCCCCTCAAAATCACATGTCACATTACCTTGGGTAGATGGCCATTTGGGATTCTTCACTTAACCTTGACCAGCACTTTGTTCACAGTCAAATCATCTCCCTTTGCCTCTCTGACCTGCAGAGCAAAAGTCAGTATCATCCTCCCTGCTGAAATAGTCAACATGGCACTAACTGATATGAACACGAATAGTAATTCCTGTCAGGTAACCCAAATTATTTTCCCTTGGAAAAAGCAGATTTTGCTGTGCCATTTTCATTTCAACAAGCATGGCTTTGTGCTGAGAGAAATGCCTTTTCCATGGAAACCATTAAAACCATTGGAGGTAAAAATTCACCTCATTTAGCTTTTAACTCAGCAAAATATGTTTGCACGGTTTTGTTCATCACAAAAAAAGAAAATTACATAAAGGCAGTGACCATGGCTATAGGCTTACATTCTGAGCTCTCATTTTCCTAATAGAGTTCTTTAAAAAAATCCATGACAAATTTCATTCTAGGTGTGTTCAGAGTACTATTCTCAAAGTGATGTTGGAAGTCTCTGGAATTAAACAAGAAAGGGAAATAGACAAACAAAATTAAACCAGCTCCTGGGTGATCACTGAAATATTACGTTTCTTCTGATAACAGATTTTCTTCTCCCTTTTTGATATACAGTTTCTCCATCCATGAAGTAAGACTATTAGTTTTCACTGTTGTTGTTCGCATCTATGGTAAACAATTTAATTATGTTCAACAAACCTTAGTATTCTGCAGAGAAAAGTGTTTGTATGTATCCTCCAGTGTTATTTGTTGAAGAGACATGGGGCTGTAATGTCTATGTGGCTGAATTAGGTAGAGTGGATGGGAATGGGGCCTCTAGACCTTTCAACAGAGAGGAACGATGTAGAAGAGGGAGGCTGGAAGAAAGGAAGTAGAGAACTTGGTCCAAAATGTAATGCTTTAGCTTATCTTGTTAAAACAAATGGGGGCTTCCCTGGTGGCGCAGTGGTTGAGAATCTGCCTGCTAATGCAGGGGACACAGGTTCGAGCCCTGGTCTGGGAGGATCCCACCTGCTGCGGAGCAACTAGGCCTGTTAGCCACAATTACTGAGCCTGCGCGTCTGGAGCCTGTGCTCCGCAACAAGAGAGGCCGCGATAGTGAGAGGCCCATGCACCACGATGAAGAGTGACCCCCGCTTGCCACAACTAGAGAAAGCCCTCACAGAGAAACGAAGACGCAACAGAGCAAAAATAAGTAAATTAATTAATAAACTCCTACCCCAACATCTTCTTAAAACAAACAAACAAACAAACAAATGGAACAGACCATGCTGTTTGGGGAGAGAATTATTGAAAATTGGTGGTAAAAATGTTCCCACGAACACCATTTCAGGTAAACATCTTTCTCATTGAACAACTACTCAGTTGTCAGATGAGGCGTGTTCTAAATATAAAGTGTGTGATTTGATGGATATAGCAACTCAGAAGCATGGCTCCTGTGAGAAGCTGGGTCGGAAGAAATGAACTCCATTTTTGTCGTGGTCCATTTGGGCTGTTATAACAAAATACCACAGACTGGGTAGATTATAAACAACAGAAATTTATTTCTCACAGTTCTGGAGGCTGGGAAATCCAAGATAAGGGCGCCAGTGTGGTGGTGTTTTGTAAGAGCTCTAATCCTGGTATGCAGCTGGTGCCTTCTTGCTGTGTCTTAACATGGTAGAAGGGGCTAGGGATTTCTTTAGATCCTCTTCTATAAGGACACTAATCCCATTCATGAGGGCTCCACTCTTATGGCTTAAGCACCTCCCAAAGGCCCCACCTCCTGATTCCATCATCTTTGGGGATTAGGATTTCAACATATGAATTTTGGGGGAACACATTCAGATCATAGCAATATTTAATATAGTTTTCCCCCATGAATACTCATAAAGGATAATGTCAAGATTGAATGAGGTGTTCCATCTGGATGCACTCTATAATATCCTCATCTTATGGCTAGATGCCTTTGCCTTGACTGCCTGCAGCAATGATGAACTTCAAATAACTTAGATCATTTGGGGATGATTTAATAGTTACAAAAGTTTTTATTTTGAACCTAGATCAGTCTTATCATGTATTCTATGAATATTTATAGTTCTTTCTTATGAAACCAGTTGAAACGAATCTAATCTTTCATTCCCATGACAACCCTTGAATTATTTGAAGATCATTTTATCCCAAGGCCTCTTTTCATTTGACTAAAATTTCAAAGCTCCCACTCACCAACCCCCACCACTACTCTTCATTACTCTTATGGTGACTGTGCAATAGACATGCTTCTGTTTCTTTTTAAGAACCAAACTCCATACTAAAAATGTGATCAGAGAGGTGGATCAGTGTACCTTGTGTGATGCTAATATTAGAACCAATGTTCTTAGAAGGAGCAGTTGTTACCTGGTCAAAGTAATCTTCCCATTCTTATAAGTGAAGAGGCTGAGGGTTCTTGTATGCCAGCTGTCTGCAGACTTATCTTCATCAGTTTCAGTTACACTAAAGTATCCATCACAAAGATGAGCAAGCCGTTGTACTTCTTGCATCCTTTTTGGGAAATATCTGGCTTTCTCTTTATGGTAAGAGAGTCTTAGGATTTCTTTTGGAAGGTGTGTTCCTTTCTCATTGAATATGGTTTCTCCTATGTTCCTCCAAACATGACCCACCTGTTATTGGCCTTTCTCTGGGAACACTTTGAAGTTCACATATTTCAATATGCTTTAAATGTACATTTAATTAAGCATATGGTTTATTTTGAGACAGCTGACATTCACTTTTCTTGTCCTGTCTTTTGTGGCTTGTGTGACAAAAACATCTGCCCTAACAATGGAAGAAACCATTGATCGCATCATCAACACCCTCTTATACACAAGTTTGTTCCTGGAAGTTCATCTGTGTATCATAGCCTAGTGTGATGCTGCTGTTCCTGCCTCATCAACACGGACTTCATGACCCTCTTTAATGCACGCTACCCTTCTCTCCATCTCACCCAATTCTAACAATGGAAGAAACCATAAAGTAATACTTCTTTATTAAGTTACTAGCACAATAACGTAATCCTCTTGGCAGCCATCTCCATGGAGGTTGGCTGGCTGCAGTGACACTTCAGCTTCTCTGAGTATTGTTTCCTCACTCTTTTCTAGAAGAGTCTCAGTGAAAAGTGATTTCCCTTGGACTTGTGTTTTACTAATGATATATTTAATAAGGGAAAGGGAGGAAAACAAAGGGCATCAATGATCACACATATCGACATCTGGCAGAGCATTGAAGGGAAAACTGACCACAGCTGTCTTTGACAGTTAATGTTATTAAAATGTTCAACATGGAATTTCTACTTTAAATAAGAAACACTTGAAAGAAATGGTCAGAATTAACAGAAGCTTAAATTGAAACCACGTTGGTTGGTAGGTAATAGAATGCTAGAGACAAGCATTGCCTTTAATGTAAAAGCATTCTTTACCCCCAAATTATCCATGTGGCCCTGTTTGTGCCACTGGAATTTGATCAGGTTTGGCTTTTTCAGGAAACCAGGAGGTAAGAAGAACCCACTTAATCTCCCTTAAAGTGGTTCATTCCTTGTCCAAGCCTTTGGGCAGCTCAGTTTATTAAAACGTTCTGAAGTTCAGGTTGGTTAACTCAGTGCTATGCCATCCATATGCCTGCCTTTTGGACGTTGCTACATCTAATATCTGATTGGCCTGAACCTGGAAGTAATGAAGCCACCATACAATGGGAGACCTTGCTAAGCACCCATTGTTTTGGCCCATAAATTTTTAGCTGAAGCTCAGAAGGCTCCCATCTGGCAGTTCCTCTTCTGCATCTGTCACATCATTATACTTTAACTTACCCACTGAAATAGAGTGGCTGGTTGTAATTCTCTTAATGAACCCAGGAGACTCTATGCCACTCACAAATAAAACTGCAGTGTGTCATTGTGTCACTTTAAAAGATCTTACATTGGGACTTGCCTGGTGGTCCAGTGGTAAAGAATCCACGTTACAATGCAAGGGATGCAGGTTCAATCCCTGGTCAGGGAACTAAGATCCCACATGTCGCAGGGCAACAAAGCCCACGTGCCACAACTACTGAGTTGGTGTGCCTCAACTAGAGAGCCCATGTGCCACAAACTACAGAGCCCATGCTCCCTGGAGCCTGCATGCCACAACTAGAGAAGAGAAAACTCGCACGCCACAACTAGAGAGAAGCCCGTGCGCCACATTGAAAAGATCCTGCATGCCACAACTAAGACCTGACACAGCCAAAAATAATAAATAAAATAAATAAAAAATAAGTCTTTAAAAAATAAATAAAATAAAATAAAAGACCTTACACTGGCTTACAGTTCTTCTGTTCTCTGTTCTTTGTGGGTCTTTGTTAATCAACTCAACAAATATGTATATATTTCCCAGGATATTTTCATGAATTAGGATTTGAGTATTACAAAAATCCATTCTGCATCACGGCCATCAGGAATTTGAGAGAGCTATTAGAGGAGATAGATACTCAAGAAGCAAAAATCTACTGAAGGGTTCTTAAGAGACAGCATCTCCTGAAATAAATCAAACTATCTAGGTTAATGTTAATACTGCCAGAAAAAAAAATGTAGATACCATAAAGCTGTTACTCCCGAGATGTTTCTTTCATTTGCTGCTCAGTGTCTGATGCATAGAGTCTTGCCCATTTCTCCTAAGATTCTATCCACCAGCAGCTCTACCCAGCAGGTGCCCCATGTCTATGTCAATGTCTATTCTTTCAATAAATCCTTGATGGGAAAAATGAAAGTGTGTTCGACTCCATATTATCTATTATCCCTAAGCTATTTCAAGAGACTTTTAACAGGCTTTCCCCATTCTACAGCATATATACAATTCTTGCAGAGTGGACTTCAAATGTTAACCT
This sequence comes from Hyperoodon ampullatus, assembly GCF_949752795.1. Lineage (NCBI taxonomy): Eukaryota > Metazoa > Chordata > Mammalia > Artiodactyla > Ziphiidae > Hyperoodon > Hyperoodon ampullatus. The sequence continues at coordinate 15,575,159 of NC_136927.1, read as the reverse complement.
TTTCATTGTTGTACTCTTTATTCAAAAACTTTTAATGCTGCCAACATATAGGATAATTTGAAATGTCATTAGTCTCATAACATTTATGTCCACCCAAAATACCAGCTCAGCCTATCCTCTTCTCTTATTACCTACAAAGTTCCCAATCAAATAGTCTTTTCCAGCCAAAGTGTCCCTTGGTCGTTTTGAATATGAACTGTCTGAATGTCTATATTCCCATTCTGCTTCACCCAGAGTTGTCTGCCCAGGAAAATCCTCCTGATTCTTCAAGAGCCATCTGGAGCCCAACTTTCTCCATGGAACCTTTTCTTATATGTCCACCTAGAACAGATAAGGAACTTCTCTTGACAGGTGTGTGGACAGCATGCTAACAGCAGCCTCAGGTGAGAAAAATCCTGTGTCAAGTCAATGCTTTTTTCTCATCTCTTAGTACCTTAGTACCTTGTTGAACTTAAATCATTGGGTTGGAAGGTCACCATCACTCACCTCTGATATTTCTCTGGATCCACTTTAATGCCCTCTGATTATAAACCAAATGTGTCCTGTGATTGATTTCCTGTTAACCTATGTGTCCTGGATTTTTTGAATCTCTACATCCTTTTGTAAAGCTAGTCATGAAATATTTCTGCTAAAACTTCTCCAGTTCAAGAAAACATAACAGAAGAGTGTAAAATATCTCCCTTCCCTGCTCACTGAACACTTATTCCTGTGGCATGAACTGGTTCTAGCAGGAGAAGATAAAAACAAAGCCCTGAGTGGCAAAACATACCACTCTTGCCTACCTTGGTAGTGAATGTTCCTTTTTTTAAAAAATATAAATTTATTTATTTTATTTATTTATTTTTGACTGCTTTGGGTTTTCGTTGTTTGCGGGCTTTCTCTAGTTGCAGAGAACGGGGGCTACTCTTTGTTGCAGTGAGCAGGCTTCTCATTGTGGTGGCTTCTCTTGTTGCGGAGCACGGACTCTAGGTGCACGGGTTTCAGTAGCTGTGGTGTGCAGGCTCAGTAGTTGTGGTTCACAGGCTTAGTTGTTCTGTGGCATGTGGTACCTTCCCAGACCAGGGCTCAAACCCGTGTCCCCTGCACTGGCAGGTGGGTTCTTAACCACCGTGCCACCAGGGAAGCCCTGAATATTTCTTTTAATTCAACTTGATGGGAATCCTTGTTCAGCTGACAGTTGACAACAGTTGTTCTCAAACTGTAGTCTCCAGAATAGGAATATCAGTCTTACCTGGGACTTGTTAGAAATGCAAATTCACACCTCAGATCTACTGAATCAAAAATTCTGGGTGGGGGATTCAGCAATAATGTTTTAACAGTCCCCTTACTAAGGTGATTCTGATGTCCACTAAAGTTTGAGAATTCTGGTCTAAATGAAGACTAGCAGTCTCCTGCTAGCAGGTTAGCAATTAATTTCTAATTAAGTAGTTATTAATTGGAGTAGGCAGCTCTTATATACTTGAACAGAGCTTCCTTCTTTGGGCAGTGGGAGAACTTCTTGTGTAATTTTCAACAGGTACTTGGCAATTTCATAATGGAGGTAACAAACAACCTAAATGGTTGAAGCTGACAATGAGAAAAAGCCCTGTTTTCAAATACACAACTATGATCTGGTAAGAGTGTAACAGGTTTGCCACACACAAAATCAGTATATAAACAACAATTACAATAAAAAGAAAAATAAATTAGACAATATATTTAGCATATAAAGTAACTATGACAAGATCTAACAAAAGATGTGAAAGATTTTGGTGGATAAAGCTATCAAAATTAATTCAGAGTCACTAAAGACTAAATAAAGAGATATACCATATTCATGGATTGGGTGACTGAATAGGTAAATGCATAAATTCCTTCCAAATTAATCTAAAAATACATTGTAGTAGATATAATGCAAAAGGCACAATTCATGAAAGGAATAATTGATAAGGTGGACTTCATTAAAATTTTTAAAAACTGCTTTCTGAAAGACAATGTCAACAGAATGAGAAGACAAGCCACAGACTGGGAGAAAATATTTACAAAAGACACATTTGATAAAGGACTGTTCTTCAAAATATACAAAGAACTCTTAAAACTCAGCAATAAGAAAACAGCAACCTGATTAAAAAATGGGCCAAAGTCCTTAACAAACACCTCATCAAAGATTTACAGGTGACAAGCAAGCATATGAAAATATGCTTCACATCATATGTCATCAGAGAAATACAAATTAGAACAATTATATACCACTACATACCTATCAGAATGGCCAAAATCTGGAACACTGACAACACCAAATGCTGGCAAGGATGTGAATAAATAGGAACTCTCATTCATTGCTGGTATGAGTGCAAAATGGTACAGTCACTTTGGAAGACAGTTTAGCAGTTTTTTACAAAACTAAACGAACTTTTATTGTACATTCCAGCAATCCTGCTCCTTTGTATTTACCCCCAAAAGTTGAAAATTTAGCTTCCCTGGTGGCACAGCGGTTGAGAGTCTGCCTGCCGATGCAGGGGACACGGGTTCGTGCCCTGGTCCGGGAAGATCTCACATGCCTCAGAGTGGCTGGGCCCGTGACCCATGGCCACTGACCCTGTGCGTCCGGAGCCTGTGCTCCAAAACGAGAGGGGTCACAACAGTGAGAGGCCCGCATACCGCAAAAAACAAAAACAAAACAAAACAAAAAAAAACAGTTGGGCATCATCTAAATTAGCCCAAAGTTGGCACACCCTATGACCTAGCCATTCTGTTGCTTAGGCATTCATGCTAGAGAAATTTTGCATGTTTACCTCAGAGGATAATATAAATATTCACGACAGCAATGTTTGAATTGCACTCTCCACCAAAGAAAGCTATTCTAAATGTCCATTAATAGTAAAGTGGATAAATCAACTTTATTGATGTACTGGAAAACTCTAGAACATGAAAGTGAATAAATTCTAGCTACTTAGAACAAAATAGATAAAACTTTCGAACATAATATTGAATAAAGAGGTAAATGATGAGGAATACAGAATAATTCAGGAGTATAAAGCCTACAAAGTCTTCAAATAAAAGTTTGACAAATAATTTTATATGCCTATTTATACTCATTTTGAGTATAAAAATGAAAAAATGATTTGGAATATGCAAGGACTTATGATTCTCTTTATCATTACAAAGAGTTCTGGATAATGAAAAGTTTGGAATATAGTTCTCCATACTGGATTGTGGGTACTGTCAGATATCCATAAGAAAATACCTAGTTCTTCCTACCTTAATTTTGGGTTACCTGTATGCAAACATTTTAAAAAGTAGAACTACGTGCCCTATTGTTAGTTTCTAGAGCCCAACATCTCATGTCAGGAAATTTAGGTTCTTCCAACTGAGAATAATGCAATGTTGTAACAGCAGGTCCCTCAGAACATGAATGATATCTAGAATGTTTTAGATATTCTAATTGTTGATGCTTGATTTCCCAATTTTTGTGGTGATAGTCTTTCTACAGACCTCCTTCAAAAATACTGGTAATTCTAATAAATCTTTGTGACTAGAGAGGTATTTAATGCCTCAATATTTGGTTCCTGACATACTAGAATTCCCATTTAAAGTTGAGAATGGCAGAACCGCCGAGTCCCTGATCCCCTTTTGTCTCAAGAAAACCCTCACCTAGCCCTTATTCCTTTGCATATGTTTTTTTTTCCCTAGGAAGTTAAGATGTACCTGGATATTTGTTCTTCTGGGTGGTATCTGGTTTATATACAGAGAACAAGAGCAAAGATGGACTAGTTTACTCTAGAGTACTTAGGAATGATGGCCCAGGAGAATTAGTATGAGCTAAATTTAGTATTCAAAAAAGACAAAGATCTACCCAAGGAAACCAAGCTCAGTCAACACATCTAAGAGGCGTGAGCAAATATGGAATTAGGAGGTGAAACTCAGAGCCAAGTGGAAGCCAAAAAGCTAGGAACAAATCTGGGAGTAAAATGAAGAAAGGCCCAAATGAGTTTGTGCTTTCATTGGAGAGAAGCCATGTGGAATCATGACCTTTGATATTGTCATAAAGGTACAGGACAGAGAAAGCTTACAGGAAAGTGATCTTGGTGGGATATAATTATTTCAATGGGAATAGCAGAAAGTTATTGCAAGAATCTAGGGTAGTGATGATGGTGTACTGAGATGGAGAACCAAGGGCCTCTGTGGGGAAAAGTGGTTTGACTTCAGCAACAGTTTGAGGGAAGAGGTGACAGGATTCACTGATGTACGTGAGAGGGGAGTCAAGGAGGTCTTCATTAGCTGAGATGGGAAAGACTGAAGGAAGGATTTTTGAACTGTGGGGTTGAAATTAGGAGTTTGGTTTTGGATATAAGTTTAAGATATCTGAAAAACATCCAAGTGGAGATGTTACTTTCAGCAGGAGGCTCAACAAACAACAGCTGTTGTAGATGTTTCTTTTCATCTCCTCAACGTTCATCGGTGTTAATACCTGGAAGCTGGGACCTGATAACATCTGTCTCAGATGGCAGGATTCTGACCCACCAGATGGCACTCACACTTGTGTTTCCCTTTCTACATAAACTCTCTAATATGCAGTCTTGTTGGTCTCACTCTCTTCTGTTGACTTTACCTGTCATCCTGTGACATCCAAACTGAAGCAGGGACTGGATTAGGAAGTTCAGAGAAATTCTATCTCCATTGCCAATTCTGTGGGGTCATTCATTCACTAAACAGGTTTACTAAGCACCTACCTGGAGAGTCAAAATCAAGCCTCCATTACCCATTACCCATATATTGGTGTGTCTTCCTTCTGTTTCACCCTCCTTACTTCCTTATTCCTCTTTAAGGGATCCTTATCTCAGGCTCTGCTTTCAGAGGAACATACATTATGCCATTCAAGCAACAGCCAGCAATGAATTAGAATAAACCGTTGAAGCCATAATGGATGTCCTCTTCACATGGACAGGTGAGGACATGGGAGAATGTTGTTTGGAGGCCTCCATATTGAGATCTGCAGGAAGAGAAGAAAGAGAAAGACAGCTGTAGACAGCACCGCATACTATCAGGTGGGCTCTCATTCAGGTCCTCTGCTGGTCTGACACACCTTATTTTCTGACTTTGGAATGGAAATGCACACTTGGGTAGTTGGGCCTTGGACCTTGGTAGATGTCAGAGTGGAGCCCTAAGGTTCTTTCCTGGAAGCTCACATTGTTGCCCCTGGGTCTTAACCCTCCTGTAAGGCTCTAGATTTACAGCTGCACATGCACAGGTCACTCCTCTGTTCTGGCCTCCAACAGTCGCACCCCTGCAGATATTTTGGTCCAAGCCCTTTGTTTGCACCTGGCTGGGCCCCTGGGTTGAGGCATCACTGCACTGTGACTCTGAGTGGTGTGGAGGTGAAGTGTTTTCACGAATTGGTGTTTGGTTGATAGATGGCATGAGTCAGACTCTTTAAGGAGAAGTATGGGATAAGGCTCCTCTGGCACCTAGGGCAACAGGTGTTTCTAACCCCACAACTCCCCTGCAGGCCCCTATAGATCTCCTAAGATACTGTGGAACTGGTTTCTTCTGGGAAGAGTTGTCATGGCAGCAGCTCTTTGGGCCTGAAACCCCCAGCCCTGATGCTCAGTGCATCCCAACCCACCCTTTCCCTAACCTCCATCAGAACCCGTGCTTACACACCACACATGGCCAAAGCCACTGTTACACACCCTATGGGCTCCTGTTTGCCTTCTTGGGAAGCTTCACTTCACCTACACACACATCAGGCCTGGACCTGGACCTGGCAGTCCTGTGTTCAAAGAGGAGATTCCCTGATGGAGGGGTTTGGGTGAAGGGGCCAGCTCTCCTATGGCTGGGTGCTGGCAGTTGGGATACATCAAAGGAGAGAACAATGTGCTGAGGCTGTTCTTCAGGGGAAAGGCTCCAGGAGCAGGCAGCAATGGTCTCAGGGACAAGTTCAAGACACTTTAAAGCTGCTGAGAGAAATACCTGACCAAGTGGATGTGGGTGAGTGCCTGGGTCTTTTTGTGAGTGCAGGTTTGTATGTATGTTTTCATGTGTTTCTTTCTTTTCTAAATCTCACTTCATGGAGTACACTAAACTGAGTAGCCCTAGCTTTCTGGATGGCAGTGTTCAGAATGGGTAGTCCAAGTGCCTTAGGACCAGCTGTAACCTGTGTACTCCTTAGTATACAGTAGACCCCCTGACCCGTGGTTTTGCTTTCTGAGGTTTCAGTTACCCAAAGTCAACCAAGGTCTGATAATATTAAATGGAAGATTCCAGAAATAAACAATTCATAAGTTTTAAATTGCCCATCATTCTGAGTAGCATGATGAAATCTCACACCATCCTGCTCTGTTCTGCCCGGGACCTGAAACATCCCTTCGTCCCCATATCCCGCTCATTAGTCACTTAGTAGTCATCCTGGTTACCAGATCGACTGTCATAGTATCACAGTGCTGGTGTGATACTTATTTTACTTAATAACAGCCCCAAAGCTCAAGAGTAGTGGTGGATATGTATTTTTGGATATGTGAAAGAGAAAAGTGAAAAGGTGAAAGTTCTCGACTTAATAAGGAAAGGAAAAAAGTTGTGTGCTGAGGTTGATAAGATCTACTGTAAGAACAAATCTGTCTGTGAAATTGTGAAGAAGGAAAAAGAAATTCATGCTAGTTTTGCTGTTGCACCCTAAACTGTGAAAGTTATGGACACAGTGCATAAGTGCTTAGTTGAGGCAGAAAAGGCATTAAGTTTGTGCAATGAGATATTTTGAAAGAGAGATCACATTCCCATAACTTTTATTACAGTATGTTGTTATAATTGTTCTAGTTTATTCTTAGTTGTTGTTAATCTCTTACTGTGCTTAATTTAAAAATTAAAATTTAGCATAAGTCTGTATGCATAGGAAATGACATAGTATATGTAGGGTTCAGGCATCCATTGGGGGTCTTGGAACATATACTCAACAATAAGGGGGGACTACTGAAGACTGGGTTCTGAGAGTAGGGCTGGATTTTCTCTGGGACTCAAGTCTTGTGGAGAAGGCCATTTGTTTCAATGGGAAAGGAGCCCAGGTCTAGTTGTGAGAAAGTCTACTGGGCCATAGTTGCATAGTTTGGGAAGAGGGGGCTCCAGGCCTTTGTTTTAGAACATTGATGAATGGTGTGCCTGTAAAATGTGGATGTCCTGCAGACAGTGGAGACCGAGTTTCAGTGGGCCTTTCTCTTGTGTGTCAGACTGGAGGGTCACCCATCCCCTGCCAGTCATGGATCTATGTTTGCAGAGCTGGCTGCCTTGCTCCTTTAGCTATCGGAGGCACTAGGTGGGTGAGGGTGTCATGTGATCTTTATTTTCTTTCTTTCTTTTCCTACCTCACTTCTCCACCCCCAGCAGTGTTTCCAGGGATTACTTCTCAACTAATCTAATTTACTTGCACTTGAATCCTTTTCTCAGATCCCATTGCTTTGGGAAATCCAACTTCAGACAGTCCTCAATAAATGAATGAATAAATGCCCAAGGATTTACACCCAAAGAGTACTGTCTGGAAGACACACAGGAGGTTACTGCTTTGATTTATAGTGTCGTAGCCCACCTCCACTCCTCCAACAGACACACATGACATATTCCATCGGTATATTTTTTATTTAATTCTATCCCTCACAGGGAAGAGATATAATAACATATGTTTAAATAATTATCACAGTAAGAAGTCACTACATGCTTGTTAATTCAAGCATTTGAGTAATTGTTAGAAGATATTTTTGATGCAGCCCGTAGCTCTGCTGGCCAGGAGTGATGATGGAGACGGTCTATGGGTGACGTTCCACCAAGAAAAGGCAATAGAATTCATCATTACAGGCAGAATATTTGACCCTTCCATAAACAAAGAGCAAGGTCCTAAACAAAAGGAAAATATGAAGTGATACAGAAGAAGAAATTTGTTTACCATGATTCCAAACACAATGGAATTTATTTTTATCAAAGTGAAACCATGGGTACGTCAACATGGGTGGGCAAAGCCCCCTGCATGAGGAACTACATTCCCAACCAGGATAGTATGAACCAGAGGAATTTGAATACTTTCTGATTCTTGTAGAAGTTACTCAATGTTTCTCAAAGAGTCTGGGTTACGCTTTACTCTTCTTTCTGAAATTCAACTTTCTTTTTTGTTTTGTTTTGCTTAAATTTTTATTTTTTAAACTTTTAAATTTCCTATTAACATCTTTATTGGAGTATAATTGCTTTACATTGTTGTGTTAGTTGCTGCTGTACATCAAAGTGAATCAGCTATACATATACTTATATACCATATCCCTTCCCTCTTGCATCTCCCTCCCACCCTCCCTATCCCACCCCTCTGGTGGTCACACAGCACTGAGCTGATCTCTCTGTGCTATGTGGTTGCTTCCCATTAACTATCTATTTGACATTTGGTAGTGTATATATGTCAAGGCCACTCTCTCACTTCAGCTTAGCTTACCCTTTCCCCGCCTTGTGTCTTCAAGTCCATTCTCTACGTCTATGTCTTTAATCCTGTGCTGACCCTGGGTTCTTCAGAACCTTTCTTTTTTATTATATATATATATATATATATGTGTGTGTGTGTGTGTGTGTGTGTGTGTGTGTGTTAGCATACAGTATTTGTTTTTCTCTTTCTGACTTACTTCACTCTGAATGACAGACTCTAGGTCCATCAACCTCACTAAAAGTAACTCAATTTTGTTTCTTTTTATGGCTGAGTAATATTCCATTGTATATATGTGCCACATCTTTATCCATTCATCTGTCGATGGACACTTAGGTTACTTCCATTTCCTGGCTATTGTAAATAGTGCTGCAGTGAACATTGTGGTACATGACTCTTTTGAAATTATGTTTTTCTCAGGGTATATGCCCAGTAGTGGGAATGCTAGGTCATTAGGTAGCTTTATTTTTAGTTTTTTAAGGAACTTCCATATTGTTGTCCATAGTGGCTGTATCAATTTACATTCCCACCAACATTTCAAGAGTGTACCCTTTTCTCCGCACTGTCTCCAGCATTTATTGTTTGTAGATTTTTGGATAATGGCCATTCTGACTGGTGTGAGGTGATAACTAATTGTAGTTTTGATTTGCATTTCTCTAATGATTACTGATGTTGAGCATCCTTTCATGTGTTTGTTGGCAATCTGTATATTTTCTCTGGAGAAATGTCTGTTTAGGTCTTCTGCCCATTTTTGGATTGGGTTGTTTGTTTTTTTGATATTGTGCTATGAGCTGCTTGTAAATTTCAGAGATTAATCCTCTGTCAGTTACTTCATCTGCAAATATTTTCTCCCATTCTGAGGGTTGTCTTTTCATCTTGTTTATGTTTTCCTTTGTTATGCAAAAGCTTTTAAGTTTCATTATGTCCCATTTGTTTATTTTTGTTTTTATTTCCATTTCTCTAGGACATGGGTCAAAAAGGATCTTTCTGTGATGTATGTCATAGAGTGTTCTTCCTATGTTTTTCTCTAACAGTTTTATAGCATCTGGCCTTACATTTAGGTCTGTAATCCATTTTGAGTCTATTTTTGTGTATGGTGTTAGAGTGTTCTAATTTCATTCTTTCACATGTAGGCATCCAGTTTTTCCAGCATCACTTATTGAAGATGTTGTCTTTTCTTCATTGCATATTCTTGCCTCCTTTATCAAATATAAGGTGACCATGTGTGCATGGGTTTACCTCTGGGCTTTCTATCCTCTTCTATTGATCTATATTTCTGTTTTTGTGCCAGTACCATACTGTCTTGATTACTGTAGCTTTGTAGTATAGTCTGAAGTACAGGAGTCTGATTCCTCCAGCTCCGTTTTTCTTTCTCAAGATTGCTTTTGGTATTCGGGTTCTTTTGTGTTCCCATACAAATTGTGAAATTTTTTGTTCTGGTTCTGTGAAAAATACCATTGGTAGTTTGATTGGGATTTCATTGACTCTGTAGATTGCTTTAGGTAGTATAGTCATTTTCACAATGTTGATTCTTCCAATCCAAGCACAAGGTATATCTCTCCATCTGTTTGTATCATCTTTAAGTTCTTTCATCAGTGTCTTATAGTTTTCTGCATACAAGTCTTTTGTCTCCTTAGGTAAGTTTATTCCTAGGTGTTTTATTCTTTTTGTTGCAATGGTAAATGAGAGTGTTTCCTTAATTTCTCTTTCAGGTTTTTCTTGATTAGAGTATAGGAATGTAAGAGGTTTCTGGCATTAACTTTGTATCCTGCTACTTTACCAAATTCATTGATTAGTGCCAGTAGTTGTCTGGTAACATGTTTAGGATTCCTTATGTATAGTATCATGTCATCTGCAAACAGTGACAGCTTTATTTCCTTTCCAATTCGGATTCCTTTTATTTCTTTCTCTCCTCTGATTTCCTGTGCCTAAAACTTCCAAAACTATGTTGAATAATAGTGGTGAGAGTGGACAATCTTATCTTGTTCCTGATCTTAGAGGAAACGGTTTCAGTTTTTCACCATTGAATACAATGTTGGCTGTGGGTTTGTCATATATGGCTTTTATTATGTTGAGGTAAGTTCTCTCTATGCCTACTTTCTGGAGAGTTTTTATCAAAAATGGGTGTTGAATTTTGTCAAAGCCTTTTTCTGCATCTTTGGAGATTATCATATGGTTTTGATCCTTCAGTTTGTTTATATGGTTTATCACATTGATTGATTTGCCTATATTGAAGAATCCTTGCATTCCTGGGATAAACCCCACTCAATCATGGTGTATGATCCTTTTAATGCACTTCTGGATTCTGTTCCCTAGTATTTTGTTGAGGATTTTTGCATCTATGTTCATCAGTGATAGTGGCCTGTAGTTTTCTTTTTGTGTAACATCTTTGTCTGGTTTTGGTATCACGGTGATTGTGGCCTCCTAGAATAAGTTTGGGAGTGTTCCTCCCTCTGCTATATTTTCAAAGAGTTTGAGAAGGATAGGCAATATCACTTCTGTAAATGTTTGAGAGAATTCGCCTGTGAAGCCATCTGATCCTCAGCTTTTGTTTTTTGGAGGATTTTTAATCACTGTCTCAGTTTCAGTGCTTATGATTTGTCTGTTTATATTTTCTATTTCTTCCTGGTTCAGTCTTGGAAGGTTGTACTTTTCTAAGAACTTGTCCATTTCTTCCAGGTTGTCCATGTTATTGGCAGATATTTGCTTGTAGTAATGTTTTATGATCCTTTGTATTTCTGCAGTGTCAGTTGTTACTTCTCCTTTTTTCTGTTGATTTGAGTCTTCTCCCTTTTTTTCTTGATGAGTCTGGCTAATGGTTTATCAATTTTGTTTATCTTCTCAAAGAACCAGCTTCTAGTTTTATTGATCTTTGCCATTGTTTCCTTCATTTCTTTTTCATTTATTTCTGATCTGATATTTATGATTTCTTTCTTTCTGCTAACTTTAGGGTTTTTTAGTTCTTATTTCTCTAATTGCTTTAGGTGTAAGTTTATGTTGTTTACTTGAGAGTTTTCTTGTTTCTTGAGGTACGATTGTGTTGCTATAAACTTCCCTCTTAGAACTCCTTTTGCTGCATCCCATAGGTTTTAGGCTGTAGTGTTTTCATTGCCTTTTGTTTCTAGGTATTTTTTGATCTTCTCTTTGATTTTTTCAGTGATCTCTTGGTTATTTAGTAGCATATTGTTTAGCCTCTATGAGTTTATATTTTTTACAGTTTTTTTCCTGTAATTGATATTGAGTCTCATAGCATTATGGCTGGAAAAGTTACTTGATATGATTTCAATTTTCTTAAATTTACCAAGGCTGATTTGTGACCCAGGTTATGATCTATCCTGGAGAATGTTCCATGAGCACATGAGAAGAAAGTGTATTCTGTTGATTTTGGATGGAATGTCCTATAAGTATCAATTAAGTCCATCTTCTTTAATGTGTCATATAAAGCTTTTGTTTCTTTATTTATTTTCATTTTGGTTGATCTGTCCATTGGTGAAAGTGGGGTGTTAAAGTCCCGTATTATGATTGTGTTACTGTCAATTTCCCCTTTTATTGATGTTAACATTTGCCTTATGTATTGAGGTGTTCTTATGTGGGGTGCATAAATATTTACAATTGTATGTCTTTTTCTTGAATTGATCCCTTGACCACTATGTAGTGTCCTTCTTTGTCTCTTGTAGTAGTCATTATTTTAAAGTCTATTTTGTCTGGTATGAGAATTGCTAATCTAGCTTACTTTTGATTTCCATTTGCATGGGTTATCTTTTTCCATCTGCTCACTTTCAGTCTGTATGCATCCCTAGGTCTGAAGTGGGTCTCTTGTAGACAGCATATATATGGGTCTTGTTTTTGTATCTATTCACCCAGTCTATGACTTTTGGTTGGAGCATTTAATCCATTTATATTTAAGGTAAATATTGATATGTATATTCCTATTACCATTTTCTTAATTGTTTTGGGTTTGTTTTTGTAGGTGTTTTCCTTCTCTTGTGTTTCTTGCCTAGAGAAGTTCCTTTAGCATTTGTTGTAAAGCTGGTTTGGTGGTGCTGAATTCTCTTAGCCTTTGCTTGTCTGTAAAGGTTTTAATTTCTCCATCCAATCTGAATGAGATCCTTGCTGGGTAGAGTAATTTTGGTTGTAGGTTTTTCCCTTTCATCACTTTAAATATGTCCTGCCATTCCCTTCTTGCTTGCAGAGTTTCTGCTGAAAGATCAACTAATAACCTTTTGGGGATTCCATTGTATGTTATTTGTTGTTTTTCCCTTGCTGCTTTTAATATTTTTTGTTTGTATTTAATTTTTGATAGTTTGCTTAATATGTGTCTTGGCATGTTTCTCCTTGGATTTACCCTGTATGCAATGCTCTGCATTTCCTGGACTTGATTGACTATTTTCTTTCCCATATTAGTGAAGTTTTCAACTATAATCTCTTCAAATATATTCTCAGTCCCTTTCTTTTTCTCTTCTTCTTCTGGGACCCCTATAATTCAAATGTTGTGTGTTTAATGTTGTCCCAGATGTCTCTGAGACTGTCCTCAATTCTTTTCATGATTTTTTTTTTTATTCAACTCTGAAGTAATATTTCCACTATCTTATATTCCAGGTCACTTATCTGTTCTTCTGCCTCAGTTATTCTGCTATTATTTCATTCTAGATAATTTTTAATTTCATTTATTGTGTTGTTCATTGTTGTTTGCTTGCTCTTTAGTTCTTCTAGGTCCTTGTTAAACTTTTCTGTATTGTCTCCATTCTATTTCCAAGATTTTGGATCATCTTTATTATCATTACCCTGAATTCTTTTTCAGGTAGACTGCCTATTTCCTCTTCATTTGTTTGTTTTGGTGGGTTTTTACCTTGCTCCTTCATCTGCTTCATATTTCTCTGTCTTCTCATTTTGTTTAACTTACTGTGTTTGGGGACTCCTTTTCACAGGCTGCAGATTCGTAGTTCCTATTTTTTTTGTTGTGTACCCCCAGTGGGTAAGGTTACTACAGGGGGTTGTGTCAGCTTCATTGTAGAAGGTACTGGTGCCTGTTTTCTGGTAGATGAGGCTGGATCTTGTCTTTCTGGTGGGCAGGACCACGTCCAGTGTTGTGTTTTGGGGTGTCTGTGAACTTAGTATGATTTTAGGCAGGCTCTCTGCTAATGGGTGTGGTTGTGTTCCTGTCTTACTAGTTGTTTCACAAGGGGTGTTCAGCACTGGAGCTTGCTGTTCTTTGAATGGAGCTGGGTCTTAGTGTTGAGACAGAGCTCTCTGGGAAAGCTCTTATGAATTGATATTATGTGGGGCCAGGAGGTCTCTGGTGGTCCAATGTCCTGATCTCCGCTCTCTCACCTCAGAGGCTCAGGCCTGACACCCAGCTGGAACACCAAGACAGTATCAGCTGCATGGCAGTGAATATGGTGGTTTCCATTATGAAGTCAGATTATGAGGGTCCACAATAGCCGTTAAGCTAGAACAGGCTGACTTAGGAGCACTTTGTCTGAGGCTGTTTCCAGCAGCCGGTGGCTGAAAGAATAGGTTTCTGCATGTGCTGCCAGAATCTTAAACTTTTATATAGAGTTCTTCACTGTGTTCAGTCATGAATTTGGTACAGATGGTCTCAAGAACACCTTATTCTCTCTAGGTTTTGTCCTTGAAACAGCTCCCAAGACTGAGGGTATACAACCTTCATGAAGACGAGACCACCCAAGGAGGACTGCAAGCTGTGATTCTTGCCATGAACCTTGCTGCTGCCATCGTGGAATCTGGCTTCCCCTGCCTCTCTGTCTGAAGCAAGGTTCTGGAGCAACACCTCACTTTATGCGGTGGACTGCAGGCAGGACATGGCAGCCAAAATACTTTCTTTTTGAGATTATATAATATCAAATCGAATTTCCAAGAACTCAGATTTAAACTTCAGAGCCAACTTTCTATAAAGTCACCTGCTGTTCTATTATTAGCATGACCAACGCCTGGGCTATAAATGATCCCCAGCATTTTGTCTCCTAGACAGAGAAGGCTGTGGGGTCTTTTGAGTCAGTCTCTTATTTCCTTCATGTTTAGAGGGGTGGTTAAAAAGCCAATATCTGCAGTGGACAGTGGGCCAGAGGTGGACTGGACAAGAGTGTGTATGTTTCTAGTGCCTTGTAAGTGTGTAGGAGCAAGGAAGAAGTGTTTCTGACTTTTTAGGAGAAACCAAGAATATAGATTTTCGTGTGAAATTCCCCCATATTTAATGTGACTAATTGCAGCATTTTAAAATCTTTGTGTGAGAAATAAAAAAACCTCCATCCTGTAACTCAGTTTCACACTTTGGTCACCAGTTTCCAACCTCCATTTTAGAGACTCATATTTTGACATCATAAGAAAGGACTACTTTATAATGGAAGCACCATCAGAAATCTTCTGCTGACCCCATGTGTCATAGCCTTGGTGTATAAAGGGTAGTCTCTGGCCAGCTGTATCAGCATCGCCTTGGAGCTCCTTCCCAGGCCCCACCCAGACCCACTAAGTCAGGACTTGCTTTATAAAAAGTTCCCTAGGTGATTTATATGTACATTAATATTTGAGATGCATTGCTTGAGTTTGCCTTTTGTGGAAGCAAAAAAAATCAGACTAAATACAGCTCTGATTTAAGTCTACTTATATGGAGAGGAAAAAGAATATTGCAGAAGTCAAATAGACACCTACAACAGTAATAGCTAGCAAAAAAATGTTAAAGTGGCCTGTTGAAGAAGTATATATTCTCTGTTTTGGTATATACAGTTAATTAGTTGAGGAATACAGTTACATAAGGCATATCTTTTCACTATTTTTAGCAAAAGTCTGTGTATTTCCTGTAATGATAGATTTTTATTGGATTATTCAGTCAATTATGCATATTAAGAATCTGTTATACACATGCTGCTCTCCTGAACATTGTACCCAGGAAAGGATAAGGCACAGTTTCATCCTCAATGCACTTGATATCTAAATGACAAAATAAAACAAGTGTGGCCAGAGGCATATTGTTGAGTGGAAATTCAGTATGAAGAGGTAGAGTTTGCCAAATGCCCAATAATTCATCTGCATCACAATCATTCATCACAATGTTATATTCACATTTTTATTTGAGTGTTTATTTGTAGATGTCTGTCTACCCTTCTGCACTGAAAGCCCCTTGTTTGCAGGGACTAATATTTGTTGAATGATATGCCCACTGTTTACTTCCACATTTGCATAAGCTCTCTGCCCAGGGAAGGAGAATGTAAAAGAAATATTATAGGAAACAACATGCTTGATTCATTTCCTATAATATGTAAATATCTTTCTCTAGAGAGAACATACATGAAGTCAAATTAACTGAATTTTTAAACAATCTTTATTGAGATACAATACACATACCATACAATTAACTCATTTAAAGTATGGTTTTTGGTATATTCAGAGCTGTGCATCTATCACTACAAATAATTTTAAAATCTTTTCATTACCCCCCAAAGAAACCCCATACCTCTTAGCTTTCACTCCCTGTCCTTCCCCAATTCCCTTACCCTTTACTCCAGCCTTGGCAATCACTACTCTACTTCTGAACTCTATAGATTTGCTTATCCTGGATGTTTAATCTAAATGGGGTCATACAACATGTGGTCCTTTGTGACTGGATTTTTTTCATTTAGCACAGTATTTTAAAATGGAACTAAATTTTATTTTCATTCTACATTTCCTTGATATAGAAAAACTAAACTTTGGCTAAGGAAGATGTTAGATTATAGAACTATGCATGACCCCAAATCTGAGCTACATCAAGCTTTTGTTTATCAACTTAGAAACACACACATTCCTTCTGTTTCTCTTTCATTTGTCTTGGACCAAGGTTTTACTGGATGCTTGGTGGGACTTATGTGAGAACTGGCTAGTTCTAGGAAAAATTATGAAATGAATGAAACTTACTTTTCATATCTCTTCTTTATACTTTTATCTTTCTCCTCCTCTTAGGTGTCTGACATTTTCATGGTACATCTTTATTCATCATAAATTGATTTTGCCATAATTAATGGCAAAATTAAAAATTTTTATCAATAATATTTTAATTTCCATAGATGCCTTCAATTTTCCTATCTAAGGGGAGAAACTGTGAATTTTTTGGAAGACAGAGAAAGGCACAGCTATTTTTGGTTAAGGTCAATTTCTTAGATATTTGTTGAGAGACTACCATATGCTAAGTGTTGGGCAAGTTTATATCAGAGAGATGAAGTAATTTGCCCAAAGACAGCTATTAAGTGGTAAAATCAGAATTTTTAAAAAAAGAATTGTTGATTTACAATATTGTGTTAGTTTCAGGTGTACAACAAAGTGATTCAGATATATATAGATATAGATATATTCTTTTTTCAGATTCTTTTCTATTATAAGTTATTACAAGATATTGAATATAGTTCTCAGTGCTATACAGTAAATCTGTGTTGTCTATTGGTAAAAGCAGAATTTGAGTGCAGTTTTTCCTGGTTGAAGAGCCTCAGTGCTTAATTATTTTGGTATACAGCCTCTCCTTAATGCTCTTTAGTCACCCTATAGTCTGAAGCCTACAACAGTTCCACCTCTTCCATCCTAAAACATACACAGGAAATATAATTTGGTATTTATTCTGTCTCTTGTCTCTTTCAAGAGAATGTTATCCATGCTATCAGTTGTGGTTCCTACTGGTCATTTTAAAAGTATGAACATTGTTTTTATGTTCTGCAATTTTATGAAATTCATTTATTGGTTCTAATAGATTTTTGGTGTTGTTTTTAGGGTTTTCCATATATAAGATTATGTCATTTGCAAACAAAGACAAGTTACTTCTTCCTTTCTGACTTGGACGCCTTGTATTTCTTTTTCTTGCCTGATTACTTTTGCTAGGAATTGAATAGAATAGAAGTGGTGACAGCAGGCACTCTTATCTTTTTCCTGATTTTAGAAACAGTTTTCAAAATCTTTCAGCTTTTCACCATTGAGTATGATGTTAGCTGTGGGCTTGTCACGTATGGCCTTTATTATGTTGGAACCATTTATTTTGTACCTAATCTGTTGAGATTCTTTATCATAAAATTATGTTAAATTTTGTCAAATGCTTTCTCTGCATCTATTGATATGACCATATAATTTTTATCCTTTATCTGTTAAAGTAAATCACATTTATTGATTTGTGTATGTTGAACCATCCTTGCATCCCAGGAATAAATCCCACTTGATGATGGCATGTGATCCTTTTAATGTGCTGTTAAATTCAGTTTGCTATTACTCTGTTAAGGATCTTTGCATCAATGTTCATAAATGATATTGGCCTGTAATTCTCATTTCTTGTAGTATCTTTGTCTTGATATGAAGGTAATTCTGGCCTTATTAAGTGAGTTTTGAAGTGTTCCATACTTTTCAATTTTGGAGAAGAGTTTGAGACGGATCAGTGTTAATTCTTTAAATGTTTGATAGAATTCACCAGTGAAACCATTTAATAAATTTGTAGTATACAAAGTCAACATACAAAAAAAAAACCAGTTGTGTTTCTATACACTAATAATTAACTGCCCAAAAAAGAAATTAATAAAGTCCTATTTACAGTATCATAAAAAACACTTAAAAATAGCTTTAACCAAGTAAGTAAAATATTTGTACACTGAAAACTATGAACATTGATAAAAGAAATTGAAGAAGGCACAAATGAATGGAAGGATATCCTGTATCATGGATTAGAAGAACTAATATTGTTAAAATGTCCATACCACACAAAGCTGTGCACAGATTCAATGTAATTCCTATCAAAATTCTAATGGTATTCTTCACAGAAATAGAAAAATAATCCTAAGATTCACAAGGAATCAAAATAGCCAAAGCAATCTTGAGCAAGAAGAACAAAGCCAGAGGCATAACACTACTTGATTTTAAAATATGCTACAAATCTATACTAATCAAAACAGTATGGTATTGGCATAAAAACAGACTTATAGACCAATGGAATAGTATAAAGGGTCCAGAAATAAGTTTACACATTTATATTCAATTTATCTTCCACATAGGTGCCCAGAACAAACAGTGGGGTAAAGATATTCTCTTCAGTAAATGGTGTTGGGAAACATGGATACTCACATGCAGAAAAATGAAAGGGACTCTCTATCTCACACCAGATGCAAAAATCAACTCAAAATGGATTAAAGATTTAAAACCAGAAACTATAAAACTACTAGAAGAGAACATAAAGAAATAACTTCTTGACATTGGTCTGGGCAAGGATTTCTTGACTATGACCCTCAAAAGCACAGGTAACAAAAACAAAAATAGAACAGACCTCAGGTCTAAACTCTCAGCATTCGTTCCATGTGCTATGCCATAGACCAGGGAATAAGAAGCTCTCTTTCCAAAGGGAAAAATTCTTAAAGACCACCCAAATCCTCAAGTTTGCTTCACATATGTATCAGCATTGATTTTGCTTTGTCAAGTGGCTACCTGTCTCTATGACTGCTCTGGACCATGTACTTAATACTTATTCTCAAGCCAAAGTTGATAGAATATTTTATTGTTTTCTGATGTTGTGGTTTAACATTTTCCTCCTCTATCATCTGAATATCTAATGTGTTTATCTTAGATGTTAGCACCTGGATGGTTGAAAAAGTGTCCAGCAGCTTCAGTTTGTCCCACATATATTTCGAAGCGAGAGTGTTTTTAAGCATGATGGTAATGATCCTGATCTGCCATGCCACCCCCTGGGTCTGATTCACAAAGACAAACTCACTTGGCTGTGACATCCCACCAGGTTTATAATGTGGGGTAAAGGAAGAAAGAGATTGGAGACCAGCTATTGGACTATGACTTTTACTCCTCTCTCAGCTCATCTTATCAATGTCACTTCTTGGAAAATTCTGTCTTGATTGTCTTTCATGTGTGTCCTGATGAAAAATATTTGAGGTCCCTTGCACTGGAGGCTTTTTGCTATGGCCCATTGGTGTTTAGCTGGGAAGTATCCAAAGAAACTTATGGATTTGGGAAATTCCTTTTATAGGAGACATAAAAGCAGTAAGAGCATAGCTGGACAGCAAATCCTAATGTTTTATTTAACCCATCTCCAGACACATATAATTTCCTATTATTTTAGCCTTTATGCCCTCATAGTCTCTCTCCATACCCATTGTTAGTATCCCGGTTCTTACTCAATGCATTAAGTCTCCATTCTCATCATGTGTAATATTTTGAATCTAATCCATCTTGAAAATTGCTTGAATGATTTTATAAATCCAAATTGAATTCCCTGCATGAATGAATGAAGGAATATAATACAAAGAATGATTTCTTCTTAGAAATTCTAAATTGTTATAATGTAACCTCCAAAAATATACCATAGATCTTAAAATAATTTTAATAGAATTTATATTTTCTATATTTTGTTACTTTCTGTGCATATGTAATAATTTTTAAATTGAAAATGATAACCCAAGTGGCTGTGAAGAATAGGTGATGATGAAGGAAAGGATTCAATGATGATTTGCTTTTTTTTTTTTTTTTTTTTTTTGCGGTACGCGGGCCTCTCACCGCTATGGCCTCTCCCGCTGTGGAGCACAGGCTCTGGACGCGCAGGCTCAGCGGCCATGACTCACGGGCCCAGCCGCTCCGCGGCACGTGGGATCCTCCCGGACCAGGACACGAACCCGTGTCCCCTGCATCGGCAGGCGGACTCCCAACCACTGTGTCACCAGGGAAGCCCTGCTTTTTTACATTATCAATAATTTGTGGCTTTTTTAAAAGTCTTGCTAGAAAGTGAGTGTATGCCCCATGGACTCCACTGTAAATGTGCTCCATTCTCCTCCCAGCTGGGCCTTTGGCCTGGGTGATAACTCCCCATGCCATAGGGAAGAAGCCTTGTTTTATTTCTGTCATGCAGTAATGGGAGATGTGAGCCTTGAGGTTACAAATGAGACTGCTCTCTGTATGTGGTGTGTGTCTTGTGTGTATTGTTACTCAGTGAATCTTTCATTTCTTAAGTCACAGACCTCAATCTGCATCCTACTCTTCTCCCCTTCAGCTCAGAAGTGGTGTTGTTCCGCACTTACGCCTAAGCTTTCTCTCGAGCATTGGGGTACCTGCTAAACCCCTTTTTCCCGAATGAAACCTGAGTGTCCAAAGGTAGGAAACCTCACACATTGTCTTATGAACTGGGCAAGAAAGGAACAGGTGAACTGACTCTGCAGTAAAATGACTCTATTATAAATTGAGATGGTGAGAGAAGAAAGTAGCATGAATTTGGGTTCAGGTTCAACTGTAGGGGCAAATGCCTGTCCACCAGGCAGTAAGTAGAGTAGTCATTTTTTCTCTCTGACATGAGATTTGATTCTACCAACTACACTGACATTCATTTATTTTTGTTCTCAGAATATGGTTGGATTCAAATGGACGTGAAAATAAGGTAATTAGTAATTTGAAGAAACCTTCAGTTTAGTCCAAACACAGCAAAAGACAGGTGATGCTCCAATTATAAAATCAGATCTTTATTGCTTAGCCTGAATTTTCCTGTTGAGTGTGTGGGAACGTGTACATAACAAAACTCCCTTCACACGGGAGGGAAGGAGTTGAGAAGTCCAAGTAGAACTCTGAAAGCTGCTGTTTCTACTCTGCAGCAGCCATTTTTTTCATTCAACAATAAATATTTATATCTCACATTTGAGGGCTTGTTGTGGAGAATATCTGCTTTTTTTCTTATTTTTATTTAAATATAATTGAATTACAATATTTTATTAGTTTCAGGTGCACAACATAGTGATTTGATATTTCTGTACATTACAAAATAATCACCATAATAAGTTCAGTTATCATCTCTCACCATACAAAGTTATTACAAGATTATTGACTATATTCCCTATGCTGTATGTTATACCCCAATTTTTATTTATTTTAGAACTGGGAGTTTGTACCTCTTAATTTCCCTCACCTATTTCATTCATTCCCCACCACCCCTTTGGCAACCACTAGTTTGTTCTCTGTATCTATGCATCTGTTTCTTTTTTGTTATCTTTGTTTGTTTGTTTTGTTTTTTAGGTTCCATATATAAGTGAAAGTAAATGGTCTTTGTCTTTCTCTGTCTGACTTATTTCACTTAGCATAATGCCCTCTAGGTCCATCCATGTTGTTGCAAATGGCAAGATTTCATTCTTTTTATGGCTGAGTAATATTCCATTGTACATATGTACCACATCTTTCTTTTCCAACCATCTATCGATGGACTCTTAGGTTGCTTCAATATCTTGGCTATTGTAAATAATGTTACAAATAATGTTGTAAATAATTAGTATAGGGGTGCATATATCTTTTTGAATTAGTGTTTGTATTTATTTTCCTTTGGGAAAATACCCAGAAAGAGAATTGCTGGATTGTATGATCACTGTATTTTTAATTTTTTGAGGAACCTCCATATTGTTTTTCATATTGGCTGTACCAATTTACATGCCCACCAACAGTACACAGATGTTCCCTTTTCTCCACATTCTCACCCACACTTGTTGTCTTTTTGATGACAGCCATGCTGACAGGCATGAGGTGATATCTCATTGGGGTTTTGATTTACATTTCTCTGATGATTAGTAATGTTGACCATCTTTTCATGTGTCTGTTGGCCATCTGTATGTCTTCATTAAAAAAAAAATGACTATTCATGTTTTCTGCCTACTTTTTAAAATTGGGTTGCTTGGTGTTTTTTATGTTGAGTTGTATGAGTTCTTTGTATATTTTGGATATTAACCCCTTACTGGATATATCAATTGCAAATATCTCCTCCCATTCAGTAGGATGACTTTTCGTTTTGTTGATAGTTTCCTTCACTGTGCAAAGTTTGATGTAATTTTAGTTTGGTGTAATTCCATTTGTTTACTTTTGTTTTTGCTTTCCTTGACTGAGGAGACATATCCAAAAAAAAAATATTGCTAAGACCGATGTCAAAGACCATATTGCCTAAGTTTTCTTCTAGGAGCTTTATGGTTTCACATCTTATATTTAAGTCTTTAATCCATTTTGAGTTTATTTTTGTATATGGTCTAAGAAAGTACCCCAGTTTGATTCTTTTGTATGTAACTGTCCAGATATCCCAGCACCACTTATTGAAGAGTCTGTCTTTTCCCCACTGTATATTCTTGCTTCCTTTGTCATAGGTTATTGCCCATATAAGCATGTGTTCATTTCTGAGCTCTCTATGTGGTTCCATTGATCTATGTGTCTGTTTTTGTGTCAGTACCATATTGTTTTGTTGACTATAGCTTTGTAATATAGTTCAAAATCAGGGAGTGTGATACCTCCAGCTTTGGTCTCCTTTCTCAAGATTGTTTTGGCTATTCTGGATCTTTTGTGGTTCCATACAAATTTCAGAATTATTTGTTCTAGTTCTGTGAAAAATACCATTGGTATTTTCATATGGATTTCATTAAATCTGTAGATTGCTTTGGGGAGTATGGTCATTTTAACAATATTAATTCTTCTAATTCATGAACATGGTATATCTTTCCATTGCTTTGTGTTGTTTTCAATTCCTTTTATCAATTTCTTATAGTTTTCCTAGTATAGGTCTTTTACCTCCTTGATTAGATTTATTTCTAGGTATTTTATTCATTTTGATACAGTTATAAATGGGATTGTTTTTTAATTTCTCTTTCTGATGGTTCATTGTTAGTCCATAAATATGTAACAGATTTATGTATGTTAATTATAGGTCTTGTAACTTTACTGAATTCATTTATTAGTTATAATAGTGTTTTGGTGGTGTCTTTAGGATTTTCTATATATAGTATCATGTTATCTGCAAACAGTGACAGTTTTACTTCTTCCTTTTCAATGCAGATTCCTTTAATTTCTTTTCCTTGTCTGCTTGCTGTGGTAAGGACTTCCAATACTATGTTAAATAGAAGTGGTGAGAGTGGGCATCCTTGTCTGATTTTAGAGGAATATTGGTTGTAGGTTTGTCATATATGGCCTTTATTATGTTGAGACATTTTCCCTCTTTACCCACTTTGTTGAGAGTTTTTATCATAAATAGATGCTGAGTTTTGCCAAAAGATTTTTTCTGCAGCCATTGAGATGATCATATCATTTTTGTTCTTCAGTTTGTTAATGGGGTGTATTATATTGATTGATTTGTGGATATTGAACCATCCTTGCATCCTTGGGATAATCCCCTTTGATCATGGTGTATGATCATTTTATATATTGTTGACTTCAGTTTGCTAATAATTTGTTGAGCATTTCGGTGTCTATGTTAATCAGAAATATTGGCCTATAATTTTTTTGTGCTTGTGTGTGGTGTCTTTGGTTTTCATATCAAGCTGATGCTGGCCTCATAGAATGAGTTTAGAAGCATTCCTTCCTCTTCAATTTTTTTGGAATAGTTTGAGAAAAATAGGTGTTAATTCTTTTATATTTGCTTGGTAGAATTCACCTATGAACCCACCTTGTCCTGGATTTTGTTTGTTGGGAGCTTATTTTTTTTCATTGATTCCATTTCATTACTCATATTTCGTGTGTTCATATTTTCTATTTCTTCCTGATTCAGCTTTGGGAGATTGTACATTTCTAAGAATTTATCCATTTCTTCTGGGTTGTCCATTTTATTGGTGTATAATTGTTCATAGTAATCTCTTATGATCCTTTGTATTTATGTGGTATCAATTGTAACTTATCTTCCATTTCCAATTTTAATTATTTGGGCTCTCTCTCCTTTTTTCTTGATGAGTATGGCTAAGCATTTATTGATTTTGTTTATTTTTTCAAAGACCATGCTCTTAGTTTCATTGATTTTTTTTCTATTTTTAAGTCTATTTTTCAATTATTTCTGCTCTGATCTTTAGATTTCTTTTACTAACTTTGTGTTTTGTATTAGAAAAAATGTATTTTTCTAATACATTTAGGTGTAAGGTTAGATTAGGGTTATTTGAGATTTTTTTCTTGCTTCCTGAGGTAGACTTGTATTGTTTTAACTTCCTTCCTAGAACTGTTTTGCTGAGTCCCATAGATTTTGTGTTATTGTGTTTCCATTTTCCTTTGCCTCTAGGTATTTTTTGATTTCCTCTTTGATACCTTCAGTGACCCATTGATTGTTTAGTAGTATGATGTTTAGACTTTATGCGTTTTTGTTTTTTGCAGCTTTTTCCCCCCCATAGTTGATTCCTAGTCTCATAGTGTTATGGTTGGAAAAGATGCTTGATATGATTTCTTTCTTCTTAAATTTATTGAGACTTGTTTTGTGGTCTAACATGTGATCTATCCTGGAGAATGATCCATATACACCTAAAAAGAATGTGTATTCATCTGTTTTTGGATGGACTGTCCCATATATATCTATTAAGTTAATCTAATCTAATGTGTTCTTTAAGGCCACTGTTTTCTTATAGATTTTCTATGTGGATGATCTGTCTACTGATGTATGTGGGGTGTTAAATTCCTCTATTATTGTGTTACTGTCAACTTGCCACTTTATATTTTTAATATTTGCTTTACATATTTATGTGTTCCTATGTTGGTTGCATGCATATTTTCAATTGTTATATCTTCTTGTTGAATTGATCCTTTTATCATTATGTAATATCCTTCTTTATTTCTTGTCATAGTCTTTGTTTTAAAGTCTTTATTGTCTGATATAAGTATTGCTATCTCAGTTTTCTTTTTGTTTCCATTTGCATGGAGTACCTTTTTCCATCCCCTCATTCAACTCTGTATGTCTTTAGATTTGAAATGAGCCTCTTGTAGGCAGCATACATATGGGTCTTATTTTTGCATTCATTCAGCAGCTCTATGTATTTTTACTGGATCATTATTCCAGTTACATTTAAAGTGATTACTGATAGTATGTACTTATTGCCATTTTGTTCACTGTTTTCAGGTTGTTTTTTAGTTCTTTTTTGTCCCTTTCTTCTTCTTTTGCTTTCTTCCCTTGTGATTTTATGACTATGTTTAGATTTGTTTAGATTCCTTTCTCTCTTTTTTTTTTTTTTGTGTGTATCTATTATAAGTCTTTGTGTGTGTATCTATTATAGGTTTTTGGATTGTGTTTACCATATATAATTATTTGTAGGTCAATGATCTATTAAGTTTGAACTCATATAATAATATTTTTTATCCCCCCCCAACGTTTAATGTTTTTGACATAATATTTTACATCTTTTAGTTTTGTATATCCCTTAGTTACTTATTGAGGCTATAGATGATTTTACTACTTTTGTCTTTTAACCTTCCTATTAGCTTTGTAAGTGGTTAATCTACCATCTTTACTGTATGTTTGCCTTTACCATTGGGAGTTTTTTTTGTAATTTTCATATTTCTAGTTGTGGTCTTTTCTGCTTAGAGAAGTCCCTTTAACACTTCTCGAAAAGCCTATTTAGTGGAGCTGAACTCTTTTAGCTTTTACTTGTCTATAAAACTCTTTAACTCTCTTTCAAATCTGAATGATAGCCTTGCCAGATAGAGTATCCTTGGTTGTAGGTTTTTTCCCTTTCATCACTTTGAATACATCATGTTACTCCTGTCTGGTCTGTAAAGTTCCTGCTGAAAAGACAGCTTAGAGTCTTATGGAAGTTCCTTTATAGGTAATTAGTTGTTTCCTTTTGTTGCTTTTAAGATTCTCTTTTCATCTTTAATTTTTGACTTTTTAATTACAGTGTGTCTTGACGTGGACCTATTTTGGTTCATCTTGTTTGGGACTCCCTGCACTTCCTGGACCTGGATATCTGTTTCTTTTAGGGAACTTTTCAGCTTTTATTTCTTCAAATAAGTTCTCCAATACTTTCTCTCTCTTTTCTCCTTTTGGGACCCTATATTGAGAATGTTAGTATGCTTGATATTGTCCCAGATGTCTCTTAAACTATCTTTATTTTTTTTAATTCTTTTTTTCTCTATTCAGCTTGGGTGATTTCTACTACTCTGTCTTCCAGTTTACTCATATGTTCTTCTATATCATCTAATCTACAGTTAATTCCTTCTGGAGTATTTCATATTTCATTTATTTTGTTTTTCAGCTCTGTTTGATTCTTCTTTATATTTTCTAACTCTTTGTTAATCTTCTTATTGTGTTCATTCATCTCCTAAGTTTGTTGAGCATCTTTATAATCATTACCTTGACTCTTTATTGGGTAGATTACTTTTCTCCATTTTGCTTAGTTTTTTGGAACATATTCATATGTCTGCTCATTTTGTTTAATCCTCTATGTTTAATTCTAGGTATTAGGAAGATTGGTTTTGTTTTCTGACCTTGGAGAAGTGGCCTTATGTAGGAGACTTTCTATGGGTCTCTACGTAACTCCTCTCAGGTCACCAGAGCTATTTATTCTAGATTGCTCCCTATGTGAGCTGTGTGAGTCCTTCTATTGTGGTGGGATTAACTACTGTGGGCAGATTTGTAGGTGGGACTGGCCCTCAGTGCAGTTGGCTGCCAGTACCTGCCTTGTGTGATGGCTGCCAGGGGTCCCAGGTGGCTGGCTGTAAGACTGGGGTAGGTGGAGGCCCAGGCCTAGTGCCAGCCCATTGGTAGGCAGGTAAGCCCCCAGAATTAATAAGCTAGAGGGAGGGCACTGAATTGGTACTTGCCAGCACCAGTGTCCTTGTGATAAAATGAGTTCTGAAAAAATGTGTACTGCCAGCATTTGTGTCCCCAGGTGGAGTCTCAGTTGCTCCTGCTTCTCCAGAAGGCTATCTAAGACCAGCAAGTGCATCTGCCCTAGGCTCCTCTCCAATTATTGCTTTTGCATTGGGTCTGAGTGTGTGAGATTTTGTGCATGCCCTTTAAGGGGAAAGTCTCTGTTTCCTACAGCTCTTCAGCTCTCTCATACATATTCTTTATATCTTTATCTGTCGAAAATCTTTTCTGCTAGTCTTCAAGTTGTTCTCATAGTTGCTCTGTAAATGGTTGTAATCTTGGTGTGCCCATGGTAGGAGATGAGCTCAGAGTTTTTCTACTTTGTCACATTAACACCTCTGAGACTATCTCTATAGCTGCCAACATTAGACAATAAAATATGAGGTATCACTTTTTATCCAGATATAGGTCTTATCTATAAGTTCATCTATCTTATATTTCTTTTGAATCCCCTACCTCAGCTAGGGTGAAATATGTATAGTGGTAGAAATAGAAAAATACTAATTGTACTTGGTTTCAGGAGGACAGTTGGAGAGGGAAGGAGAGGGAAAGAGAGAGACAGAGACAGACAGATAGAGAGACAGAGAGCGAGAGAGGAGTTCATGTAATATATGTTATTTGAACTAAATGTGTTTATCATAAGAAAAATAGTAATTAAAGTGAAACTTGGATGTTACTGAAAAAGTTACTGAACCTCAGAAAAACATTTTTAATAACAGATAGTTATTCCTAAAATAATAGAAGAAATAAATATGAAAATAATTCAGGGGATGAAGTTTTTAAAAATTTTAATCTAGGGGCTTCCCTGGTGGTGCAGTGTTTGGGAGTCCACCTGCCAATGCGGGGGGTGCGGGTTTGGGCCCTGATCCAGGAGGATCCCGCATGCCACCGAGCAGCTGGGCCTGTGTGCCACAGGTACTGAGCCTGGACTCTGGACCCCATGAGCCACAACTACTGAGCCTGCGTGCCGTGGCTGCTGAGGCCTGCGTGCCTGGAGCCTGTGCTCCATGATGGGGGGGCACCATGCTGAGGGTCCCATATGCCACAGCAGGGGGTGACCCCTGCTCGCCACAACTGGAGAAAAGCCCTCATGCAGCAATGAAGACCCAACTCAGCCAGAAGCATACAAATTAATTAATTAATTAAAAAAATTTAATCTAATTTTTCAGTTTGAGATTCTACCCATACCTACCATGAAATTTTTTTTTTAATTATCATAATTGTACTTCTTCTAATTCCACTCCCCTTTCTCCTCCAGATTCTGGTGAATTATGTCATTTTTAAGGTCAAGTTTTTTAACATTAATCTTCTTCTCTTTAACTAATTTTCCACCCCACTTTTTTTGTTGCTATTGTTATGCCTCAAATTCATAGGCTGTAAATTGACTTTAGAATAATACAAAACTCATATAGAAATTCATGAGGGTAAAATGAGTTATCTCAAGTAAATCACTTAACAACAGTGCCTGGCACTGTTAACCATTTTACTTTCTCTGTTATAGATGACCAATATTGTATATGAGGTGTGGCCAAGTGTTACAATGGAATCATTATCAGAGCAATCTATCAAATTTTATACTTCTTGGACTTAAATCACTTTCTCTCCAAGTAAGCACTCAATCTTTCTTTACAAAGTATGTTTGAACCCACTAGGATCCTTTAGAAAGTTGATTAAGAGTCTAGGCCATTGTGGATGACCAGAATTTCTTTGTTTACTTGAGCCAGTGTTGATGATCCCCTACCCTGTTGGAAGTGTATCTATATACTACATCTATTCCATATTTTCTAATTTTCTCGAGTATATCAAAAACCATGGCTGGTACCTCTTTTTTTAAAGATGAGAAGTTCTGATTCATGTTTTCATTCATTCAACAAACTCTTATTAAGCATATACTATGTTAAAAAAAAACAAACAAAAAGACAAACAAAAACTTTAAAACAATATAGGAACTATCATGAAGACGAAGATTTTGCCCTCTCCTTCAAGGATCTTAAAAAAGAATGGAGAAGATAGCCTTGCAGATAACTCGCTGGAATGCAAGGTAGAATGGAGTACTGTAGCTCTCTCAGGAAGATAAAAGCTATAAAAGTTGGAAATAGAAGGAGCAATCTGGGAGAAGATTGAACCAAGAACTGGGGAGACCTTTGGGAACAAAATCATGTGTAGGTGACTGGGGATCATCAACCAGTCCTGAAAGAATGTCCAGATAATGTGCAATAACTGATTTTCTATGGTTAAATTTAATGAAGGCTCTAGAGATACAGGATGTATCAAGTAAATAGAGCATAGAGATCGGTTGGCAAGGAGAAGGTCATTGTATGGGGGTCTAAGCAGGCAAACTATCTGCTTACATCAAGGAGATGTAGTGGTACTTCTTTAAAAGAGCTATCCACAGAGTGGTTTCAGGTCTCTGTGTCATGAGAAAAACAGGAAAATCAAGCATGGGTCCCAAGACAGGGACCCAAGAAGATGGCTTGATTGTAGGCACAAAACAGAAGATCAACTATTAAACCTGAAGCAGCAACTTTTACCTGGAATTTAATTCCAGGAATTTATAGAGTATCTTAAATTCTCATGAAGGCCCCCAAATATGCAACATTACTAAGCCTGCAGCTTGGGATCTAGTCAGTCTCAGCCAGAAGAAGGAGTGCTAGAGAGCAGGGCCTGGCAGTGTCATTATAATGAGTCTCTTGTTTCTAGTTCCTTATTAGCTCCTATATTCACTATCTGGCAGGTAGGTTGTACTTTTGGATTAAGTTTTTCTTTTGAATTTTATCTGAATTTTCTTTGCTCAGGTTTCCAAATTGCCCTGGGTGACATCTGCCTGTCACCAGTAAAACCAAAAGGATAGCAGGGTAGATTGCCTTGCACAGGGCAGACAGATAATTGCAGCTTTAATTTTGTTTTGTTTTTGGAAGGATCCAGGTGTCTAACCTCTTTACCTTACAAAAGAACTTTAATAAATGTGGGAGTGTTGGCAGACAAGATGGACCAGTGGGCAGCCCGCCCATCAGATGTGTTAGCATTCTGCTATTGAAATAGTACTTCCCATGGAAGCATCACACATCAGGAATTCTCTGCTGGTCCAAGCACCACAGCAGCTTCCAAACTAGGAGCACAATTAGAGACAGGGAGACATCTAAGAGCCAAGAGATACATTTCACCCTGGAAATTCAAATCTCAACAGAGAGTGTTTGTGCCATGTGAACATAAATCATTCCCCCAAAAAGCTTTTCTTGTTGTGAAACCAAATTCTCTGGAGATGGAATCTGTTGGCTAGTTGGTAGGTATGTCTCTAATTTTGAAGAATTGACCACTTTAGAAATTGTGCTCATATAGAATATAAGTGGGATTTTCTAGAATCTTCCCTTTCAAAACCTACCTGCTTTGCTGTACATATGCACAGAATGGCGTTAGATGTGGGAAAAGCAGGACTTAATCAAAAGTTCAGTAGGCCGGACTTAATCAAAAGTTCAGTAGACCGAGGCTTGGGTCCAGGCTGAAAAGCAGCCTCAAGAGACTGTCTGGGGACAGTCTATCAGCACCTGGAAGTACTAGTGGGTTCAAGAAAATTGATGATGTGAGAACCAGGGCACCTGGCAGGAGGTGAAGTCTGAAGTCTCAGACGGTAGACAGAGCCTGGAATAAGGAGATGTGGTAGGTTACTTTCCACAGGACTGGATGGAGTATGTGGTTGAAACTATGTTTCTGAGAAACCCTGGGAGTTGGTAAAATATGAGAGACACCTATCAGCTCAGGGACGCAGGTAGAGGTGCTTGAGAAAATTCTATTTACTACAATTGTGAAATAAGATGAGAGGGGTTAGATCAGAAAGGAATAAAGCCCAGTGACCAGAATTGATTGCAGTTAGGAACCCAAGGATCTCAATATAAGAGTTCTTACATCCTTAGATCTGAGAGCAATGTTATTTCAGGTGTTCTTCTGGTAATCAGGTATGTGGCAGATACTAATTTTTTAACAGGCAAGACGGAACTGCTAAAAAAGACATCTTGAACTTGGAGTATGCAGCTAGATCCAAAATGAGACTCTTAATCCATGGATTCTTGCTGAACAACCTTGATTCTTGGATTGTAGTAAGTATGTCTATTTCCAGGGCATTGGAAACAAATTGGCTCAGACATACTACCTTGAGAAGTTGCAAGGTCATGGGGTAAGTAGCCTCTGGGAGACTTACCTTAGTGAAGAACTATCTTGGATTAGGGAGATGTCTCTTCTCCTGGCCTCCTGTCTTCTAGAATAAACAAGCGAAAGTTCATTTAACAGAGTGGAATGGTTGACTGTAGGCCTTGTCTAGAAGGGATAGCTGCATCTAACCCTGAACAAGTCAGAGGATTGGCTGAAATTAGACACAACTGGAGAAGGAGAAGTTTCTAGAACTTGGGCTTCAATAAGGGAATCTTAGTGTAGTCCCAGTGAGAACAAAAGAATAGAAATCCAAGGGTGTAGAGGACCGATTGGGGCAGAGCAAGTATTGACTGGTTTGGAGGAGACGGTCAGGCTTCAGAGGGGAATGCCACTGGATTTCAACCCTCAGGGGAAACTGAAGGAAACCTGGAGAAAATGAGAACAAAGCAAGGCTAAGTCTCCATTTTCTAAGAAAGCACATCTCAGAAGGCTTCCTGATTCTAGCAATATCCACCTGCTGGGTGTCTAGCACACAGTATTGCATTTGTTTGGTATCTGTTATATTAGCCTATATGTTTGTCAAACGTTTATCTGTTCAGGCAGGGAGGATATAGCCTTCTTTTATAGCAAGGACAAGGAACAGATAGGATTTTGTACAATTTTTTTGGAACTAGATTACAGCTGGGATTCTTCTTTTTTTTAAACATCTTTATTGGAGTATAGTTACTTTACAATGGTGTGTTAGTTTCTGCTTTATAACAAAGTGAATCAGCTATACATATATATATACATATCCCCATATCTCCTTCCTCTTGCATCTCCCTCCCACACTCGCTATCCAACAAATCTAGGTTGTTACAAAGCAACGAGCTGATCTCCCTTTCTTATGTGGCTGCTTCCCACTAGCTATCTATTTTACATTAGGGAGTGTACATATGTCCATGCCATTCTCTCACTTAGTCCCAGCTTATGCATCCACCTCCCTGTGTCCTCAAGTTCATTCTCTACGTCTGTGTCTTAATTCCTGTCTTGCCCCTAGGTTCTTCAGAACCTTTCTTTTTTTTTTTTTTAAGATTCCATATATATGTGTTAGCATACAGCATTTGTTTTTCTCTTTCTGACTTACTTCACTCTGTATGAAGGACCCTAAGTCCATCCACCTCACTACAAACAACTCAATTTCATTTCTTTTTATGACTGAGTAATATTCCATTGTATATATATGCCACATCATCTTTATCCATTCATCTGTCGATGGACACATAGGTTGCTTCCATGTCCTGGCTATTTTAAACAGAGCTGCAATAAACATTGTGGTACATGACTCTTTGAATTATGGCTTTCTCAGGGTATGTGCCCAGTAGTGGAATTGCTGGGTCATATGGTAGTTCTATTTTTAATTTTTTAAGGAACTTCCATACTGTTGTCCATAGTGGCTGTATCAATTTACGTTCTCACCAACAGTGCAAGAGAGTTCCCTTTTCTCCACACAATCTCCAGCATTTATTCTTTGTAGATTTTTTGATGATGGTCATTTTGACTGGTGTGAGGTAATACCTCATTTTAGTTTTGATTTGCATTTCTCTAATGAGTGGTGATGTTGAGCACCCTTTCATGTGTTTGTTGGCAATCTGTATATATTCTTTGGAGTAATGTCTTTTTAGGTCTTCTGCCCATTTTTGGATTGGGTTGTTTGTTTTTTTTGATATTGTGCTTCATGAGCTGCTTGTAAATCTTGGAGATTAATCCTCTGTCAGTTGCTTCATTTGCAAATATTTTCTCCCATTCTGAGTGTTGTCTTTTTGTCTTATTCATGGTTTCCATTGCTGTGCAAAAGCTTTTAAGTTTCATTGGGTCTCTTTTCTTTATTTTTGTTTTTATTTCCATTACTCTAGGATGTGGGTCAAAAAGGATATTGCTGTGATGTATGTCATAGAGTGTTCTGCCTATGTTTTCCTCTAAGAGTTTTATAGTGTCTGGCGTTACATTTTTGTCTTTAATCCATTTTAAGTTTACTTTTGTGTATGGAGTTAGACTGTTCTGATTTCATTCTTTTACATGTAGGGGTCCAGTTTTCCCAGCACCACTTATTGAAGAGGTTGTCTTTTCTCTATCTCATATTCTTGCCTCCTTTATCGAATACAAGGTGATGATAAGTGTGTGGGTTTACCTCTGGCTTTTCTATCCTGTTCCACTTATCTACATTTCTGTTTTTGTGCCAGTACCATATTGTCTTGATTACTGTAGCTTTGTAGTACAGTCTGAGGTACGGGAGCCTGATTCTTCCAGCTCCCTTTTTCTCTCTCAAGTTTGCTTTGGCTATTTTGGGTCTTTTGGGTTTCCATACAAATTGCAAAATTTTTTGTTCTAGCTCTGTGAAAAATGTCATTGGTGGTTTGATTGAGATTGCATTGATTCTGTAGATTGCTTTGGGTATTATAGTCATTTTCATAATGTTGATTTTTCCATTCCAAGCACATGGTATATCTCTCCATCTGTTTGTATCACCTTTAATTTCTTTCATCAGTGCCTTATAGTTTTCTGCATACAGGTCCTTTTTCTACTTAGGTAAGTTTATTCCCAAGTATTTTATTCTTTTTGTTGCAGTGGTAAATGGGAGTGTTTCCTTAATTTCTCTTTCAGATTTTTCATCATTAGTATATAGGAATGCAAGAGACTTCTGTGCATTAATTTTGTATCCTGCTATTCTACCAAATTCATTGATTAGCTCTAGTAGATTTCTGGTAGTATCTTTAGGATTCTCTTTGTATAGTATCATGTCATCTGCAAACAGTGACAGCTTTACTTTTTCTTTTCCAATTTGGGTTCCTTTAATTTCTTTTTATTCTCTGATTGTTATGGCTAAAACTTCCAAAACTATGTTGAATAATAGTGGTGAGAGTGGACAATCTTATCTTGTGCCTGATCTTAGAGGAAATGGTTTCAGTTTTTGACCATTGAGAATGAAGTTGGCTGTGTGTTTGTCATATATTGCCTTTATTATGTTGAGGAAAGTTCCCTCTACACCTACTTTCTGGAGGGTTTTTATCATAAATCAGTGTTGAATTTTTTCGAAAGCTTTTTCTGCATCTGAGATGATCACATGGTTTTTCTCCTTCAATTTTTTAATATGGTTTATCACATGAATGATTTGCCTATATTGAAGAATCCTTGCATTCCTGGGATAAACTGCACTTGATCATGGTGTATGATCCTTTTAATGTGCTGCTGGATTCTGTTTCCTAGTATTTTGTTGAGAATTTTTACATCTATGTTCATCAATGATATTGGCCTGTAGTTTCCTTTCTTTATGACATCTTTGTCTGGTTTTGGTATCAGGGGGATGGTGGCCTCATAGAATGATTTTGGGAGTGTTCCTCTCTCTGCTATATTTTGGAAGAGTTTGAGAAGGATAAGTGTTAGCTCTTCTCTAAATGTTTGATAGAATTCACCTGTGAAGCCATCTGTTCCTGGGCTTTTGTTTGTTGGAAGATTTTTAATCACAGTCTCAATTTCAGTGCTTGTGATTGGTCTGTTTATATATTCTCTTTCTTCCTGGTTCCATCTTGGAGGGTTGTGGTTTTCTAAGAATTTGTCTATTTCTTCCAGGTTGTCCATTTTATTATCATATAGTTGCTTGTAGTACTCTTTCTCTAATGATCCTTTGTATTTCTGTAGTGTCAGTTGTTAGCTCTCCTTTTTTTCTGTTGATTTGAGTCTTCTCCCTTTTTTTCTTGATGAGTCTGGTTAATGGTTTATCAATTTTGTTTATCTTCTCAAAGAACCAGTTTTTAGTTTTATTGATCTTTGCTATCATTTCCTTCATTTCTTTTTCCTTTATTTCTGATCTGATCTTTATGATATTTTTCCTTCTGCTAACTCTAGGGTGTTTTCGTTCTTATTTCTCTAATTGCTTTAGGTGTAAGTTTAGGTTGTTTATTTGAGAGTTTTCTTGTTTCTTATGGTAGGATTGTTTTGCTATAAACTTCCCTATTAGAACTGCTTTTGCTGCATCCCATAGGTTTTGGGTCATTGTGTTTTCATTGTCATTTTTTTCTAGGTATTTTTTCATTTCTGCTTTGATTTCTTCAGTGATCTCTTGGATATTTCATAGTTTATTGTTTAGGTTCCATGTGTTTTTATTTTTTAATAGATTTTTTCCTTTAATTGATATCTAGTGTCATAGCATTGTGGTCAAAAAAGATACTTGACAGGATTTCAGTGTTTTAAAATTTACCAAGACTTGATTTGTGACCCAAGATATGCTCTATCCTGGAGAATGTTCCATGAGCACTTGAGAAGAAAGTGTAATGTGCTGTTTTTGGATGGAATGCCCTATAAATATCAATTAAGTTTATCTTTCTTAGTGTATCATTTAAAGCTTGTGTTTCCTTATTTATTTTCATTTTGGATGATGTGTCCATTGGTGAAAATGGGGTGTTAAAGTCCCCTACTATGATTGTGTTACTGTCAATTTCCCCTTTTATGGTTGCTAGCATTTGCATTATATATTGAGGTGCTCCTATGTTGGGTGCATAAATATTTACAATTTTTATAACTTCTTCTTGTATGGATCCCTTGATCATTATGTAGTGTCCTTCTTTGTCTCTTGTAATAGTCTTTAGTTTAAAGTCTATTTTGTCTGATATGGGAATTGCTAATCCAGCTTTCTTTTGATTTCCATTTCTATGGAATATCTTTTTCCATCAGCTCACTGGTTTTGTGGTGCTGAATTCTCTTAGCTTTTGCTTCTCTGTAAAAGTTTTAATTTCTCCATCGAATCTGAATGAGATGCTTGCTGGGTAGAGTAATCTTGGTTGTAGATTTTTCCCTTTCATCACTTTAAATATGTCCTGCCTCTCTCTTCTGGCTCCCTTCAGAGTTTCTGCTGAAAGATCAGCTAATAACCTTATGAGGATTCCCTTTTATGTTATTTGTTGCTTTTCTCTTACTGCTTTTAATATTTTTTCTTTGTATTTAATTTTTGATAGTTTGACTAATATATGTCTTGGCAGGTTTCTCCTTGGATTTATCCTACATGGGACTCTCTGCACTTCCTGGACTTGATTGACTATTTCCTTACCCATATTAGGGAAGTCTTCAACTATAATCTCTTCAAATATTTTCTCAGTCCCTTTTTTTTCTCTTCTTCTTCTGTGACCCCTATAGTTCGAATGTTGGTGCATTTAATGTTGTCCCAGAGGTCTCTGAGACTGTCCTCAATTCTTTCATTCTTTTTTGTTTATTCAGCTTTGCAGTAGTTATTTCCACTATTTTATCTTCCAGGTCACTTACCCATTTTTCTGCTTCAGTTATTTTTCTATTGCTTCCTTCTGGAGAATTTTTAATATCATTTATTGTGTTGTTCATCATTGTTTGTTTGATCTTTAGTTCTTCTATATCCTTGTTAACTGTTTTGCATTTTCTCCATTCTATTTCCAAGATTTTAGATGATCTTTACTCTCATTATTCTTAATTCTTTCTCAAGTAGACTACCTATTTCCTCTTCATTTGTTTGCTCTGGTTGGTTTGTACCTTGCTCCTTCATTTTCTCTGTGTTTCTCTGTCTTCTCATTTTGCTTAACTTACTGTGTTTTGGTCTCCTTTTCACAGCCTGCATATTTGTAGTTCCCATTGTTTTTGGTGTCTGCCCTCTATGGGTAATGTTGGTTCAGTGGGTTGTGTAGGCTTCCTGGTGGAGGGCACTGGTGCCTGTGTTCTGGTGGATGAAGCTGGATGTTTTCTTTCTGGTGGACAGTGCCACGTACAGTGTTGTGTTTTGTGGTGTCATTGACCTTATTATGACTTTAGGCAACCTCTCTGCTAATGGGTGGGGTTGTGTTCCTGTCTTGCTAGTTGTTTGGCATAGGATGTACATCACTGTAGCTTGCTGATTGTTGTGTGGTGCTGGGTCTTAGTGTTGAAATGGAGATCTGGGAGAGTTTTGACCCTTTGATATTATGTGTAGCTGGGAGGTCTCTGGTGGACCAGTGTCCTGAACTCGGCTCTGCAACCTCAGAGGCGCAGCCCTGACAGTGAGCTGGAGCACCAAAACCCTGTCAGCGACATGGCTCAGAATAAAAGGGGGAATAATGGAGAGAAGAAAGAAAGAAAGAAAGAGAAAGAAAGAAAGAAGAAAGAAAAAGTAAAATAGTTATTAAAATAAAAAAATTAAAAATTATTAAAAATAATATATTTAAAAGTAATAAAAAAAAGAAAAAAATAAAGGAAGAAAGAAAGAGGAGAGCAACTAAACCAAAAAACAAATCCACAAATGATAACAAAGCTATACTATTAAAAAAATAAAAGTACAGAAAGGACCCTAGGACAAATAGTAAAAGTAAAGCTATACAGACAAAATCACACAAAGAATCATACAAAAAGACACTCCCAAAAAGAGAAAAAGGAAAAAAAAATTATCTTTTGGGAAGTCTGAGATCTTCTGTCAGTGTTTAGTATGTCTTCCGTAGGAGTTGTTCCACATGTAGATGTATTTCTGATGTATTTGTGAGGAGGAACCTGATCCCCACATCTTACTCCTGTGCCATCTTGAAGGTCTCCAAAATTCCAGTCTTGAATGTTGTGATTCAGGAGTTTTAGACTCCTGCCCTAGAGAAGTGATTTCCATTAACTTAAGGGTCCATAATATGGGACATTTAAATTTTAGAAAAAGCAGTTTAAAACTACCCTTAAAAGATAACATCAGAAAATGTCACAGCTGGGTTTCTGTTGTATTCTTCTGGGAAGTACCAGAGTTCTGAGGCGTTTCACTCCACTTCATTCAATTTGATTCCACTCCATGTCATTTTATTTTAATTTATTTAGTTTCTATTCAGGGCTACAACTGTGCTAGTGGAGGGGTCCAAAGATGAATAGACAAAGTATTGACTCATTAGAAGTTTCAAAAAATATGTTTCATGGAGGGATTAATCTTGTGAACAGCCCCTCCAAAAATAAAGAGTTCCATTTTATTCTCTTCATGGAAAGTCATGTTATCATCTGAAAATGTATTGAAAGTTTGCAAGAAATAAATTGGTTTAACATTGTTTAACCTGAGATCCCCCAAGATATTTGGCCACAAAAGCGTTTTTTGTTCTTTACCTACTTATTAATAGCCCATTGAATTATTTTAGGGGAACAGAAAGATTGCCACACATGGTGATCTAGGGCTGATCCCCGAATTTAAGTGTCCAAGTAGACCAGAAAGGGAAATACGGTGCCTCTGGAGCTTTATGAATATTAAAATGCTTGAAGTAGACCTTGATCATATAAGTGAGTTTTGGCTTCAGGACTTAATGAAGCAATGTCATTTAAGTTCTGGGTAGGAAAGCCTTAGAGGGAGAAGATGATTTTTTTTTTTTTTGCTGTTGCTCAGCTTTAAATTTCAAGGGCTACCAGTTAGCTAGTGTAATTTTTCTCAACTTTTTTTTTAAATAAGAGAATATATGTCAGAAGACATTCACATGTGAACTCATGTCTGTGGTTATACTCCAAGGTTTACATGAATTCCACCAAGGAACCTGGCTCCTGTGCTCTGGCAAAATCCTCTGTCACTGAATGTTTAAAGACCCTGGAATACAGGTTTGGCTTTTATCTTGCTGTGTCTGGATTGGGTACATAGAGGTTAGTGGTTTTACAAAGGCTTTGCTGATGCCCCCGTGGAAATCTGGTTATTTTGGGGCCCACTGTGTTTTCGAAGTCAACACTAAGAGGTTTCTTCTGAACATGACTGGGCTTAATATTATAGATAATTGTGCAGAAAGGTAACAGAGGAAATCAAGGCAGTTGTTGGCATGCAGGTGGCTTGATGGGAGGTCAGCAGGTACAGCCAGTGACAGAGGGAGGCATGGGTCAGAATGAAAGCAGAGCAGCAAAGCTTGTGCCAGTAGCAGGGGCTGGTGGAAAGCCTGCCCTCACCAGAAAGACCTGGGTCAGGTGATGAGGGGCATGCTGTGAGGACTGAATTTCAAGCTTGGAATTCCAGTTCTGTGAAGGGATTAGACAGAAAGCTAAGGCTGGGCTCCTGACCCCAGCACTACTGGAAGTAAAACAGTGGCAGGTGCTTGTAGAATAAGTAAAAGCCAAGAATCAGACTAAAGATACTTATTGTAGGACTAAGGCTTCTCATTCTCACAAAGCCCACAACCACAATTTGGCCTGGGCACTAGCAGAGGGGATCAACTTGAAGATGGTTTGTGTGACACAGCTGAGAAATTGCAGTCACCAATTTACACTAAATTAAATCCTAGTGCTCACCTATTTAATTGATTAATGTTAGAAATACATATAAAAACACAATTAGAATAAAATAAATGTGTTCAACTGGTATTTTGGATTTTATTGATATTGTCCCATAAATATTCCAGTATTCCCAAGAATAACTTAACAGAAACACCAGCAAATGTCAAATAGAATCAGTTTGGTAGTGTGATGTGATATTGTTGCAGTATTTTTCATGTTTCTAAGTGTACTACAGCATTATGGCTATTAGTCTCTTTCTACTTCACTGAGTTTTTCAAATTTTCAATTATTTTCTAATTACAGAAAAATATTTAAAACTTCCTATGCAATCTTTTCTTTTTCCCATAAACAAAATACACTTAGATTATCCTTCTTATTCTTCTGTTTCTGCCTTTCTTCCTTCTTTATCTTTTTTTTCTTAAATATTTGTTCTTCTGGAAAGGGCCTCTAAAATGTTTTATTTAAGCTATTTGGCATTTCTGCACCTCAGGATCCTTGTACCTCCGGTAATGATTTCTTTCTTTTTAATTTTTTTTTTCCTATTTTTTAGACAAGGTTGTGTAAGATTTCCCCTCCTTTGCCATGCAGTAATGTGGTATTAAATCCATTCTACAGATAAAGAATCTACGAGATAGAGACAAAGATTTATCTAAAGACATATGAGTGATTTCTATGAGAATCGAAATTGCAGTACAGTTAACTGGTCTTTTATTCATAGTTCTCTGCAGTGCATGGAGGTTGTGATGCGTGAAGAATTTTCCATGAAAAGTTTTCAAAATCTTAAAATCACAGGGTCAGCCTGACACCCAGAGATTCTCTGATGTTGAGCCCTGAGAAAAATTTGGGCAATTGGGA
The DNA here is from genome assembly GCF_949752795.1 of Hyperoodon ampullatus. Lineage (NCBI taxonomy): Eukaryota > Metazoa > Chordata > Mammalia > Artiodactyla > Ziphiidae > Hyperoodon > Hyperoodon ampullatus. The sequence continues at coordinate 15,534,894 of NC_136927.1, read as the reverse complement.
TTTTCTCATGTGCACTCAGGCTTGAGAACCCCCTCCCCGATGCATATCCCATTGACTGGGCTTCATTTATCACAACTGGGCAGCACATTGTCAAATTCACCTTCTTAAGAGCACAGCACCAGCTTGGCCACACAGATAAGAATGATCCCGGAAGATCGAGTTTAAAATCAGTCTTGTGAGAAGCAGATGTTAACTGTCACCTGCCAAGGAAACAGGAGGACCCTGACACTCTTTGATATATTTGGAGGTGACAAAAAAATGACACTTTAAGTTGGTAGCTCTTCTAGGAAATATGTCTGAATACCAGCATGAGATAGAGGTCCTTGGCTTGTTTCAGACTGAGATTATTGTACCCACTGTCTGTCACTCCTTATGTTTAATGAACTTGTTACAAAGTGTAGAAAACATATCAACACTCTCTGGACTCCAGCTATATTATTTTATTCCACAATTTGGAATAAGTAGGTAGCTCAAAGTCTGGTTAACACTTGCAGTTTCTTGAGTGGTGTGTATACACCATGTATAATATTTTGTGAGTATTTTGTTCATTTTTTGAGAAAGATGGTATCATGTTTCCATCTGTCATGTGGGTATTTTCCTTGTGCTGGGGATGTGGTTCTTATATTTAATTCTCAGTACAGTAGGGAAGCAAATGTTCTTTCTTGGGTTAACATCACCTATTTCTTTCTTTTTTTGTCATAGCTATGTATTTTAAAAAATAATTTTTAAAAATTTCCCAGTTTTATTGATATAATTTACATATAACATTATATAAGTTTAAAGTGTACAACATAATGATTTGATATGTGTATACATTGCAAAATGTCTACCACAGTAAGATTAGTTAACAACCATCACCTCACATTTACATAGTTACAGTTTTCTTTTCCTTGTGATGAGAGCTTTTAAGATCTACTCTCTTAGCAACGTTCACATATACAATATAGTATTGTTAAGTATCGTCACCACATTGTACTTATACCCCCAGAACTTAGAGGCAAGGTGCACACTAGGAACCTAATCTCTTTCACACAAAACATGAGGTGGTTGTGAGGGAGTCAAGAAACCATCCTCTCAGGAAAGAGGAGGAGACCTTCAGGATTTTGCTGTCCTGGCCTGAGGAGGACTGCAGTTAATGTGTGATGCTGCTGTGTTTGGGCCAAAGACAGTGCACAGAGGTTAAGTGGCTATCTCAGTTTACAGTTCCCGAAAGCAGAGTCTGGGACAAGAATTTGGGTCGGCATATTTACTTGGGAGGTGATGCCAGGAAGAACGGTGTGAGAGTGAGGTGTAAGAGGAAAACCAATAAAGGGCATATTCACGAGTGGGTTATTAGGCTGAGCAACAGGGTTCACTCCCACTGCGGACCCTCTGAATTACTCAACCAAGCGGAAAAGAAGTTGAGTTCCTTACTTCCCAAATCTCATCCCTTATTCACCCTCAGACAGAGAGATACCCATATAAGAACTGTGGGAGTAGGGACTTCTCTGGCAGACCAGTGTTTAAGACTCCACGCTTCCACTGTAGGGGGGGGGTTTGATCCCTGGTGAGGGAACTAAGATCCCGCATGCCACACGGTGTGGCCAAAAGAAAAAAAAAAGTCTCAGGATTAAAGTAATACATTAAAAAAAAAAAAAAAAGAACTGTGGGAGCTTCAGATGCCTTCCAGGGTGGGCTGAAGGCATCTGCTAAGGATGTCATTGCAGAGTCCTCAGGGCATAGACTCTAATCCCAGATGTGCCTGTGATATGCCAGGCAGACTGCTTAGCTATTTTGCTCATTGCAGAGTTGAGGATGGTGGGTTACCCAACCTGCCCAAATATTTACATTGCTGATGTCTGTCATTATCAACAGACGATTGTGACATCGGAAATTTTTTTGTATGTTAATTTAAAAAAAACCCTTAAACTTATTTAATACTTTAAAGTTAGTGTGCATGTTGGGAGGCTCTAGTGTGTGTGTTGTGTGTGGGTGTGTGTGTGCTCGCATACTTGAGAGGATGCATAAGTCTTAGTTACTGAAGGAGGATCAGTTGTACGTGTCAGTGCATATGTGATATAAAACACCATACTTATTGTGAGCATGTGAACTTAAGAGGAAATGACAAAACATCTTGACTAGAAAATTTCCCTTCTACCCAATGTTATATGTGTAATATGAAATGTTTTTTTGAAATGGATCTGAGGTCAGTAACTGCTGGATGGAAACCATGCACTTTTCTTGGGCCTTTTTAAAAACTCTTTTTTTAAAAACTCTATTTCTTCCTGAGTGGTCTATGTGTTAAAATTAGGAACAGAGAGGTTGACCACACCAAAGGCCTCCCTGCATGGTGGGAATCTGAGGCCCTTGTAACAGTCAGAACTGATATGGACCATGGTGCTAAAGTCTATTCCTCTTCTCCACGTGACCTTGAAAGAAGGGTAGACACCCCAGAGAACATAATGTTGAATGTAACAGGCCCATTAATCAGGGTGGGCATCTTAGAAAGCCATTTGTGTCAAAATGGGCAGATTTAAAAAAAAATATGGGTGAAATATCAGAATGAATCAGCCATCAAACCCATTTTTTCAAATGACCCATATTCAAAAGATGGACTCATCATTTTCCACTATTTGTCACCAAAGTCTTTCTGGTCTGGCAGGTTGACAGTATAATGATTTTTAAACTGTGTTGGTACATAGGCTCCACATGGTTTTCTTGACACTCGATGCATTTTCTGTGAGCTTGGGGGGACATTAGCCTTAAGGAAATATATAATTCTAATAGCCCAGTATTGTCTGATTATATTAAAATGTGTGTGGCATCATTGTTATTTCAAGATTTTCCATTTCTCTGTCCCTATGTTTCTTTCCATATATATAAAATAAGCATATATACATAAAATATACATTTTAAATATGTATACATAGCGATTCAGTCAAGATCCAATCAGGAAAGCAGAAAACATGTCAGTTATTTTAACAGAGACACTTTAATATATGGAATTTTTTCGATAAATTTAGAAGACTAAAATTTGCCAAAGAATTAGATGTTGTAAGCAGCTACTACCTCTTAGGCTGCAGGAACAAAAAGAAGGAGCTGGGGTTATAGGAAGCTTGGAGAAAGGACCCTGGAAAGCAGCATCTGAGAGGAAGCACTGTGACTAGTTCTTAGAGCGTGGGGCAAAAATAAATACATAAAACCATAGGATTGGAGGTTGGACTCAAAAGCCAGTACCTGATGAAGAAACAAGGCTAGAGAAACGTTCACTGGAACAGCAAGCCAACAGGAAAAGGGCACTCCCTCTAGTGCCCTTTACTGGCCCAGTTTAGCGTTCAGCAAGTGGCAGCACAGAAATATGGACTGCAGCATCCCAGCCCCCTTATCCAATCAGTGTTTAGAAAGTGAGCTTGGAGAGGAAATGACAGAGACTTAATGACAGCCATGTGTCCGTATTGGATTGAACAATGTGAAATTGCTGATGTTCAACTAACATATTTATTTATTTATTTATTTAAAGAAGATGTTGGGTGTAGGAGTTTATTAATTAATTAATTTATTTTTGCTGTGTTGCGTCTTCGTTTCTGTGCGAGGGCTTTCTCTAGTTGTGGCAAGCGGGGGCCACTCTTCATCATGGTGCATGGGCCTCTCACTATCACAGCCTCTCTTGTTGTGGAGCACAGGCTCCAGACACGCAGGCTCAGTAGTTGTGGCTCACAGGCCTAGTTGCTCCGTGGCATGTGGGATCTTCCCAGACCAGGGCTCGAACCTGTGTCCCCTGCATTAGCAGGTGGATTCTCAACCACTGCGCCACCAGGGTAGACCTAACATATTTTTTAATCTACAAAAAATGCAATTTTATATGCTTCAAACTAATACGAGCATATACACGTTATACTACATATAATTAAAATATATTTCATGTTTTTATAAATTTTCACTCCTTATAAATATATATATATATATATATATATATATATATATATATATATATATACACACACACACATACATACACATATAATCAAACAGATATTTAAAGAGGAGGGAGCTATTTATACTCAATTATGCCAGATGAAGCTGGTGCCATTCTCTGAATGAGGTAGAATGTATATATATAGATATAGGTATTCCCAACCTATCAATAAGGGGCAGTTATCCTGGGCCTCTATGGTATTATGCTGGCATGTTTTTGCATAATGCCTTTTACTGCTGCAGTGTTTTCCCATCATTTGTACATCATTGATTCATCATCCTACTGCCTTGATCATGATCTGATGAGTCTTCAAGGGTCCACAATGAGCATGTTCTGGAAATGAAGGCCTGATTTAAATAATCCTCCATATCTAGATTAGGAAAAGAAACCCAGACCTTTGGAGTAGTTCCTTTAAGGATTTGAGGCCCCTTACAATTGCTGCCGCAACGGGGCTGTCATGATGTTTTAGTGTAGAGTTGCTGTCTCTCAGAAAGGTAGCGGTTGGTCTGTGTTTGGTTACCTGTGTGCATTTTGGGCTGGGCTCTCTTAGTCTAAAAGGGGAAAGGGAAGCTTGAGTTTTCTTTATGGGGAGTGATTCAGAGGCTGTTGTAAGTCGTCAGTAAAGGCACATGGTGTTCTCATAACAGGCCACGTGAAGGCTCTGTGAACACCTGTACATGGCCATTGTGCTTCTCCTGAGGGCCGTGGTGCAGATTACTGTCTGGCAGTGAGGACTGGCAAAACCAGACAGAGTGTGGGGTGATGACGCAAAAAGATCTCGGAAGTGTTTGCGTCACTCCCATGTACAGCTCAGATCAGGGAATTCCACACACAGCTTCCCAAAGTGGACATTTCCTCTGGCACAACTCACTATCGTTTCTGGGCCCCTAAGCCCCAAGTCTCCCCTTTCCTGTGGCAAACCAGTGTCACAATTCCAAAGTGATTCAACTGGCGTCCCAGCAGTACCTTCTAATTCTGCTTCTTTCACAATAGCAGGGAGTAGAGGAAACTGACAAATGGACTATTTTTGAACCAGAAGTGTCCCGACTGTCAGGCATAATAGCAGCCGAGTAATGTTTGTGGGATAGCCCGCTCATGACAGATGACTTTATAATTGCCTTCCAGATCCCAAGGATAAGAGTGTATGTTGAAATCAGCATAACCCTCCTAGGCTTTCAAAATCCAACCTCCAGAGGCCCAGACGAGCTGGCAGTGCATGCACTTGGCTGTTCAATGACCACTATCTCCCCTATTTACCCAAGTGTGTTCTGGGCATTGTTATTTACCCCTCACATTGCCCATTGTGCCCTCTAGCGCATCGAATGGCCACTATTAATATGTGGTGCCTCCTTCCAGAGGGCTCGTTATTGCCTTTACTGCTTATAAAATCCTTTTGTGTTTAATCCTCCCGGCACTTTCCTTTTTTCCTCCCCATCTGTCAGTGGACTTTTGTGCCCTGTGGGTCAGCATATCAATACCTCACTCTTCCTCTCCTGAAGACAGCTCCTATTTCTGAAGTTCTTTCACTGGGAAAGGCTGTTGAACAATTTGCACAGGACAAGTAGGAGAGCGGGAGGAAAAACCGAACCATTGCGTTCAGTTCAGGACATTTTAATTGATACCTTGATCGGGCTCGTACTGATATGAGCTTCTTCCCTGGGCTGTAATTTCACATTCCTATTTTGAGAGCACTCACTGTAGAAGTGGACTTTCTTTGGTACAAAGCAAAGGTGAATTGTAGAAACCTGTTGTTTGCAGGGAAGATGAAATGTTCTAAATAAGATGATGGTGCCCTCTTAAACTTCTGTTAAACATGTGGGTATTTGTGGGCTGTTCCTAACCCTGGAGCAATAGGCACTGAAAAAAAAAAAGATTTTCACCTTGTCTTGATAATTCTTAAACCCTTTCTCTATCCCTATGCACTTAAGTTACTTGTTTGTTCTTGATCAGATGCTTACTGTAGAGGAGCTGTTTAAGGTTTGCATTGACTCCAGACAGCAGACAGGATGATGGGTGATTTATGTGAGTTGGTTTCCGATGACAAGATGAGCATGCTCCTGTTTGTGTGCTAGAACATTCCTTAGCTTAGTTTTAGAAAAATAGGTCAAGACTTATGTGTCTTGCAGTTTTTAAAACTTAGCAGTTCGGCACCAGCAGAATGTGGGAAAGCATTATGCAGACCCAAAGTGCAATCTGTGAGCCTCAGAATTACCTGGGATGTTTCACAGAAATGAAATTTCCAAGGCCCATCCAAGGCTGACTGATTCACAATATCACAACAAAGCCCTCCAGATCTTCAAGTTTAATAAGCTCTTCCAGCTATTCTAACTCACACCAAAGTTTGCAAATAGCTCTTCTAGAGGCCAAATGGTAATTCTGAGGGGGATCAGCAGAGATCAAACATTTCCTTCTGTCTTGATCAGAAAAATGTATTGTTTTAACTATGCAAGGAAGGATAACCACGCTTATCTATGAGAATAGTTTACCTGGAGGAATATAATGAAAATATTTTGTCTGGGGAGGCTTTTCTCTCCCAAACAAGTTTGAAAAGACCAGTTGACCATGTTCTCATTTCATGTGTTGTTTACTTTTATCTCCATGCAATTCTGTTCATTTAGTATTTTTAAATATAGCAACAACAAAAAAATGGTGAAAAGAATAATTTCCTTTTTTTTTTATCCAGAGAGCTGTGTCAGTGAAGATATTAAAATTAACTCAACATTAATCAGCAAACTCTTCTTGTTTTAACCCTTGCTCTTAAGCATGTCTCCAAAGCATTAATCTAGAAAACTTTAGGAAGGAACTTATAATGCCTCTAGGTCACCTTTTGGAGAATAAGTTCTCATAAAATGCTAGGGCTCAAGTTGTAGCTGAAGGAAAGATCTGTGTAACCTCTTGAGAAAGCATTTTTTCCTTCCCAGTTAGATGAAAGTACACCATGAAAAACAATTTGATAAAGACTTAATAACTAATAAGTCTGGTAAATTGAAGCTTCCCCATATGTAGTTCTGAACCAAAGGTAAACTTTCAGTGTCTAGAGAAAAGCAGGCAGCTGCTTTTATCACAGGTGTATTATTCTGCTACCCTGGCTGTCCTTGTATTTCTTGTTGGCGAAACAACACAGAAAGTAAAACATGCTCGCAGAACTTAGTTATTTCCATACTCTCCCACATAGTATTCCTTTTGTAACAAGCAATTTGTCTGCACTCAGTTTTTCCCAGTTGTTTCCTGAATCAGACAGGCTTTCCCCAAACCCCTGGAGCTATTAGTCCTGTTAATCTTTGCCCTTCACGAATGAATCTTTTGTGTTGCTTATTACTGGACTTGGATTGCTGTCTTTCCTCCCTTTCATTCTTTTTTTTAATGAACAATAAGAGCAAACAGCTTGGGATGAAGGGGGGTGGTGAGGAGGGGTGACCTCTGGTTGGTCAATCACGATGACACAGTTTATACATTTGGAGGATTCCGTTGTCAAGGGACACAGGGCAGGATCACCTGCTAAGGAAATAATGTGGTCACATGACAAAGAGTTAAGGATGAGCGAAACCCTGAGGTTTCTGCTGCAGAACAATGACCAAGTTCACTGGTGTTCTCAGGTGCATGGGGGAGAATAGGCCCTCATTGTTAAGGCAGCATCAGCCCTGCCTTTGTTTCTGTTTCACTTGCTGCAGCATCAACACTATCTTGTCAATCTGGAGACAGGTTGGCATAGGGCATAACTACTGATGGGTATTTAGCCAGTCAGTGTACCAAACGGCTTGTCCTTGTTGGTATATGTATGAACCTTTGTCCACTCTTGAACTAAGCATATAAGTAACTGAAACTTTCACCAGGTACATGTTTCATGATGTCCGATTTAACTCTTCATCAACTAGTTATACCTCTTTTCCTTACTATCAGGCTATGCTGAAACCTAGAGGCTTGACAGATTAAACTTGGTAAGTTATAAACACTGGCATTTAAAATATACATTTTTCTCTAATTCCAGATGAGATTTTCTTATTTATCTTTTAAAAAAGTTGAGGTATGATATACATGGTGCATATATTTATAGTCTATAGCTTGATGAATTTTTGTAGTATATACAGCCAGTTAACTATCACTGGCAAAGCCCATGAACAATTCCTGGGAAATAAAAATAGAATCTAGAGGTGTGGGTGGGGAGAGATAAATTAGGAGTTTGGAATTAACATATACACACTACTATATATACAATTGGTAAACAACAAGAACTTACTGTATAGCATAGATATAAAATAGATAACCAAAAAGAACTAGATATAAAATAGATAACCAACAAGAACCTACTATACTCAGTATTTTGTAATAACCTATAAGGAAAAAAAATCTGAAAAAGAATATATATATATATGTGTGTGTGTGTATATATGTATGTACGTATAACTGAACCACTTTGCTGTACATCTGAAACTAACACATTGTAAATCAACTATACGTCAATAAAAAATAAAATTAAAAAAAAGAAAATAGATATGTAAAAAAAAAGTTTTTTCAGACTCCAAAATAACAAAACAAAACTGAATATGGGTAATAAAATAAAGTCTAACCTTGTCTTTTATTCTTTCCTTTTGTGCTTAGTCTAGTTTCACTTTTCATAGTGTGCTACGTGCAAAGGCCTTGCACTTGGCACTTTAGACTAGAGTTCCTGGTGCAAAATTGCTGTGCAGACAATTCAGTTTGGTGGGTCATGTGCAGAGATGCTGCACCAGGCACTGAGATCTGGAGCATGAGCAGCTGTACCTGCCCCCTCCCTGCTGACTGGACCCCTATAAAGCAGCCCCACACACAGCCTGTTGGGAGATCATGTGCTCTAGGTCCCCATCTCCTACCTCTCCACTCTCTGATCAAAGAATAAGCCTTTCCTTTGCTTCTGAACCCAACTCAGTCTATTTCTATTGGTGCAAGTGACACCAGGCTGGAGGACCCTTGTCGGAGTTCAACTCCAAAAGACTGATAACAAAACCTCCAAGCAGATTAAGATGTAGAACGTTTCTAGCAGTCCAAAAGGCTTCCTCCTGATCCTTCCCAGGCAATACCTACCCCTGCCTCAAGAAACACTGTTCTAACTTCAATTCCCATAGATAAATTTTGCCTCTTCTCGAACTTTGCACAAATGGAATAATACAGAATTTATTACTCTGGGTCTATGTTTTTTAAATTCATAATCACATCTATGACATTCATCCTTGCTATTGCATTCTTTTTATGGTTGTGTAATATTTTGTTGAATGAATATTACTACCTTACTACAATTTATGGATCCATTCTACTGTTGAAAGACATTGGGTCATTTCCAGTTTACAGCTTGATTTGGCAATTCTTATCCAAGTCTTTTGATGGATATGCACTATCCTTTCTGTTGGATGTACCCAGGAGTTTCAGAAGTGCTGAATTGTAAGGCAGGCACATTTGTTCAGCTTTAGGAGATATTGTCTATCAGTTCAGTATTCTTTTAAGAAGTTATTATGTAAATTTAATCCAGACATAAGAAATAATTAATTTAAAACATTTAGATTATCCACAGTATCAGATGAGGGGAAAATTCCACTCGATTGATATTTATTCCCAAGCAATCTCAAAAATCATGGTTAGCAAATTAGATGATTACTGAATGCATGTTTCATAAATAGTTGTCCATTTGATTCGAAGAAAGATAACTATAAAGAAGATAAAAGTTGTGCATGAATCAGAATAAGCTACACATCTTTCTGATTATTTCCATGCACATTAAACTGTGGGCAAAAGCGTTATTGCAGTTATTCATAAGTCTTATTATTATGCATGACCCGAGAAATGCAGATTCCCAGGCCATGCCCCAGGACTGTGTTGTGTCAGTCACCTATTGCTGCATGATGACAAATCAGCTTGGAACTCAATGGCATATGACAGTGGCATTTATTCCCACACTCAAATTTATGCAGGTTTGGCTCAATTGTACCCCATGTGTGTTTATTCTGAGACCCAGACCAAAGAGGCAGAAGCCACTGGGTGCCTATTCTTCTCATGGCAGAGGCTGCAAGTTCCCATAGGTGATTCCTCTGAAGACATATGCTGGAAACTTCTACCCACATTCCACTGGTCAAATATACCACATGACCAACATCAATAGTACAGGGAAATAAATTCGCCTTTAGTGGGAAGAATTGCCAAGTCGCATGGGAACAGGTCTGGATACAGATGGGGTGAAGAAATAGGAATAATTTTTCACATACGCAAAGCCTTTAACATATTATCACACATAATCTCCAGAAAAACTGTATGGAATTGGCCCTATTATTACTATAATGTACAGATAATGAAACGGAGGCGTAAAAAGGATGGGTGACTTAATCAAAGTAATCTTATTAGTAAGTGACCAAGATAGAGTTCCAAATGTGTTTAAAGTTTAATATAACCCTGACAACACAAAATATTTACATGATTCCCTAGAAAAGTCTCTGAACAGTATTACAATGTATGTTATTTGAGCTGTGCTCTCAAGATCCCCTTTATCCATCCACTTGTACCTGAAAACTCCATTCCCCAAGGTGACTACTACCAATCTTTTTTATCTGGATCCCCATATACATACATGTAAATCAAAACTCCTCTGGCACCTACTTTTCCATCTTGGAAAGAAGTTTGGCCATACTTGGCTTTCTATTCCCTTTACCCCTTTCTCCATTATAGAAATCAATAAGGTCCAGAAAATCAGCAGTATTACAGCACATATAAAATAACTGAAAATACCTTAAATGAACTATGGCCTTATTATGAGGTGCTAAGCCAGTCATTAAGAAGATATATGTTTCATTGTTCCTACTTCTTACCAAGAATAGCTACTCTTCATTTTTCTATACCCTACAGGATAGTGAAGAAAAGTTAGATTCACTCAATTTGCTAAGTGCTGATATCTTGACCCTCACCCTGCTCACTTGAGACCCCCATTTCATCCCATTTCTTCTCCTCTGCTTTTGCCGCCTGTTCTGTCTCTCACTTCTACTACTAGTGATATTCATTTATACAAACTGAAACTATGAATCCTAAATTTCCCCAAATATTAAACATCTTTTGGGTAGCCATCAAGGTGAAAACCAAGAGAATTCCCTACTATGCCTCGCTTACATATTCACAATTCCAGAGGACACTAACTCGCCCAGTATGTTGTGTTTGTTTGTTCCATATCTTATGGTGATGCTTAACATTGTTCAATGATGTAGATTACTTGGGTCTCAGAGTTAAAGGGAATAGTGATTATGGACTAGTTTAGAAACTGCCTGATGATATTTCCTGACACACAGCTCCTTGAGGAGGGCATCTCAGCAGATAATGCTCAGCAGTACCTTGCCCTTTGGATGGATGGGTCAACCTAGAAAGTGGCACTTTAAAGAGTGTTTGAAGGATCACTTGGCCTTTTTCTGCCCTCTGAGAGTTGTTCCTGGATATGGGCAGAGACATCTGACTTTCTCAAGGGCTCATTGTCCTCTTCTACCCTCTGCCTTCCTCACCCACCATTATTACTTATTTCAGTTTTAGTTGACCTTGATATTTGTCTATTACCTTACATTTGTGGATCATTAAATAATGAGACACCTTGTCCACCAACAATTATTAGAAAATGCAAAACTAATAAAATACTTTAGAACTTAATCAGAGGGCAGAATGGATGGGGGATATAAAAATTACTTTTTTATAACATTCAAACATTTATTTATGAATTTTAATTAAAAGCCTTTTAACTAAAATAAAGTGTAATTTAGTAGTAGCTCTTTTACATTAAATTTGTATTAGACACTTTTCTAATTTCATAAATGTAATGCATCTTCAATTAAAACACAGATTTCTCAGTTTGATTTTTCTTATGTTTTAATGTATCTATAGCCACAACCAGTGTTATGTCTGTGTCTATATTTGCATTAGATTACTTTTATTTTAAAATATAAATGCTTGCTCAGTTATTAGTTTTGTAATACAATGTCCTCTTCCTTGAATATTTGATTTTTGTAGGTGAGTTAGTTAGATCTATATTGGAGAATTCTTTAGTTGTCAACTGAAAGTAGGGCTACTCTTGGCTTTTGGAAATGCTTAAATGTTGTTCCAACTTATGGTCCCTAAAGCCTGTATTCACAGGAATGACACATTTGCATTTGTTTCAAAATGAAGAGAGATAACTTTTCCTACATTAAGCTTACAGAGATGTGACTTCTTTTTTTATGTTAACCTTGTTACTAAAATTACAAAAGAAGAACTTTGGGAATCTTTGAAATTTGCATAACAAGGAAATTCTTTCTTTAAGTTGCCCAAATTCTATAAATTTTGGAGTCATTAAGAATGGAAATAACCTTAAAAAACTAAAACTAGAACTACCATATGACCCAGCAATCCCACTACTTGGCATATACCCTGAGAAAACCATAATTCAAAAAGATACACGTATCACAATGTTCATTGCAGCACTATTTACAATAGCCAGAACATGGAAGCGACCTAAATGTCCATCGACAGATGAATAGATAAAGAAGATGCGGCACATATATACAATGGAATATTACTCAGCCATAAAAAGAAACGAAATTGAGTTACTTGTAATGACGTGGATGGACCTAGAGTCTGTCATACAGAGTGAAGTAAGTCAGAAAGAGAAAAACAAATACCGTCTGCTAATGCACATATATGGAATCTAAAAAAAAAATGGTACTGATGAACCTAGCAGCGGAGCAGGAATAAAGACAGACATAGAGAATGGACTTGAGGACACAGCAGGGGAAGGGGAAGCTGGGATGAAGTGAGAGGGTAGCATTGACATATAAACACTACCAAATGTAAAATGGATGGCTAGTGGGAAGCTGCTGCATAACATAGGGAGATCAGCTTGATGCTTTGCAACAATCTAGAGGGGTGGGATAGGGAGGGTGAGAGGGAGATGCAAGAGGGAGGGGATATGAGGATATATGTATACATATAGCTGATTCACTTTGTTGTACAGAAGAAACTAACACAACTTTGTAAAGTAATTATACTCCAATAAAGATATTAAAAAGAGAATGGAAATAAGCAGGCATTCATTAGAACATCTATAAAATGGTACCCACACTTTTCTTTATATCACTCTTGATTTGCTATGCCCCAAATATTCATGATAATAAATTATCCACATACATTTCAGTCTTTATTTTAAAATTGCATACATATTACTCCTAAAAAATTAAGTATCAATTTTGTTTGTTAAATCTCCCCAACGCTATCATTTCTGGGAGGAATCACTACTCTAAAAGCAGAAGATTCTCTGCTATTGCTTTATAAGAACTCCTTTGAATTCAAAATTCTGAAAATCATGATATTCTCATAGCCCAGGATTACTAAATAAATTCTGGTCCTCCAAATGTACTAGCCTGTCGGGCTTCAGCTGTGACCAGGTGGGGAGGCAGACCAGGGGTGAGAGAGGGACAAAAGGAAGATGCTGGCACCATCAGCTCTGTTTCAGCTGCTGACATAACCTTTTCTTCTTATCAAGCTTTCTACATTTTCATGATGGTTGCAGGAAACAGGCCATTCCCAGGAGTCTACGTATGGGACTTGGGACAATCACCTACTCCCCACTGCTCTCTACCTCTTTCTGGATTAGGAAAAGCTTCAGCACAAAAAAGAGCTGCCATACTCTGAGGTGAAAACTGAAGACAGCTCTGAGAGTCCCAGATTCAAACATCATCCCCCACCTTTGAGAAGACTTTTCTGGCCCTTTCACTCTCTAGGAATCTTTTGCTCTAGTCTTCTTTAGTTCATTCAGCAAAAGATTACTGAAATTTTTTAGCCACCAAAGAAATGCAAGAAAAAATGAAAATGACTAAAATGTAAAAGACTGACAGCTCTGTGGTGCTAATGATATGAAGCAACTGGAATACCTATAATCTCCTGCTTCTTTTTAAAATTATTTTTCATTTATAGGTGTATATGTATCTACTTTTTAATTCACAATAAAATAATTCCAATATTTTGGTCTTAATTATTTATTTATGTTACATCCCTTCTCACCTACTTCCAATTATATTTATGGTTCATTATGTAAAAACCAAAATGTACTTGCTGATAAATAATAAAAGTAGAACCCATTAGTGTCTGGTATATTTCTACTAGGTGAAATCCTCAATCTTTAAGCATAGTGTTCTAGGAACTTAACTTTCAAAGGTAGTAGAAAGTTTTATTTGAGATTTGTAATTGTCTCTCTTTGTCTGGCTAAGCAAATTTGTCAGCTTCATTTTCCTCAAGCTGTTTCTAGGTATACGTTTTTTAGAAACTCGAGAGTGACCCTTTAGCTTTTTCTTACCATTTATCAGGAGGCATGGTCTCTAGGTCTACTCAGGGCTATGGAGGAATACGCAAGGATATGGAAGATCTCTGGGGTCTTTTCAACAGGGTGACATGGACATATGTGGCCACTGCCTACACCAGTTTGTCACCACAAACCTTGTCAAGATCAAGCTTCTTGAGTATGAAGAAAAAGAAAACAAACAAACAAACAAAAAAACACAAAAAACCCTGAGGTCATCATTAAGGCTATTTGTAAATTTTTCTCATTTTCCTTCTAGGTCTTGATGTCAGGCACAGTACTGTGATTTTCTTTTGCCAATGATATGAGCAGAAGTGATTGCATTATTACCTCCTGGGGAAAGCTGTAAGAGTCAGTGTGTAATTCACATGCTCTCTGTTTCCATTTGCCATGGTGATCAGTAATATTCCAAATAGAGGCTCTTTTGTCAGCCTGGTTCCCAGCATGAGGACAGTGCTGAACATAGCCCCAAGTTGACCCATGATGGACATGCAGCATGAACAATAAATTTAAACCTTTGATGTTTTAGGCCACTGAGTGTTCTTTGTTTTTGTTACTGCAGCATAACCTAGCTCATCCTGGACTTTTCAGATGGGTTAAATAATTGGTCTTTGAAAGACCAATTTTATTAACATGCCCCAAACAGTAGGGCTTCATACAACAGAGAGCACAGTCATTCCCAGGAGACAAGTGGACCTGGAAAGACACCTGATGATTCAGAATCCTGGGGCACAGAGGGAAAAACATCCTTCCTTGCCCTGCCATTCTTTGCCAAACTCCTGAGCCCAAGTGAAGCATGGCTCAGTGATTCACAGTGTGAGTAAAGTCACAGAGAATCAATAAACCATTTCATTTCATATCAGAAGTCCAACAGTCTTTCTAGTTGTCCATGGCTGAGGGCTTTGAGGGTTTAGTGGAGTTTTCTGGTGAATCATAGTTGTTTATTCTAATTTGGACTTGAGACTATTTAGGTGCTTCCCACTGCTTGTGATAACGAATGGCTCTGATTCACTGTACAGGGAGTTGTATAAGTAATAGATGTTGTTAATTGTATAAGTAATAGGTGCTGTTAATACTTGTGGCCCTGGTCAGTTCTTTATAAGTTTTCTACTCTTATTTGTTATTTTTAACATTAGGAATCTAAATCTAGAAAAGTTAAGTGACCATGTCACAGCTATACAGCAAATAAGTGGCAGAATCTGGCCTGGAATCCAAGCCCCATGTCACAATTACGGGACTCTTAACACACACTAGATGGTGTGTTTGCTTGGAACCAGAACAGAAAGAGAGGTTGGGTCATTCTTTTTATTTTTTCAAATTGAAGTATAGTTGATTTACAATATTATATTAATTTCAGGGGTACAACATAGTGATTCAATATTTTTATAGATTATACTCCTTTAAATTATTACAAAATAATGGTTATATTTTCCTATGCTGTACAATATAACTTTTAATTTATTTTATACATAGTAATTTGTACCTCTTAATTCCCTACCCTCTCCCCACTGGTAACCACTAGTTTGTTCTCTATATCTGTGAGTCTGTTTCTGTTTTGTTATATGCATTCCTTTGTTTTATCTTTTAGATTCCACGTACAAGTGATAATGTAGAGGATTTGTCTTTCTCTGTCTGACTTATTTCACTAAGCATAATACCCTCTGGGTTCATCCATGTTGTTTCAAATGGCAGAATTTCATTCTTTTTTTAATGGCTGAGTTATATTCCATTGTATACATGTATTGTGTGTGTGTGTGTATATATATATATATATATATATATATATATACATATCACATCTTCTTTATCCATTCATATGTTGATGGACATGTAGGTTGCTTCCATATCTTGGCAATTGTAAATAATGCTGCTAAGAACATTGGGGTGCATGTATATTTTGAAATTATTGTTTTGTTTTTTTCAGATATATGCCCAGGAGTGGGATTGCTGAATCATATGGTAATTCTATCTTTACTTCTTTGAGGAAACTCCATTCTGTTTCCCATAGTGGATGAACTGATTTACATTTCCACTGTTATTAGTAGACTTTTTAACAATAGCCATTGTGACAAGTGTGAAATGATATCTCATTGTGGTTTGATTTGCATTTCTTTGATGATTAGCGATGTTGAGCATCTTTTCATGTGCCTGTCAGTCATCTGTATATCTTCTTTGGAAAAATGTCTATTCAGGTTCTCTGCCCATTTTTTAATCAGGTTGTTTGTTTTTTTTGTTTTTTTATATAGAGTTATATGAGCTTTTATATATTTTGGATATTAATCCTTATTGGTCATACGATTGGCAAATATTTTCTACCATTCAGTAGGTTATCTTTCTTTTGTCCATGGTTTTCTTTGTTGTACAAAAGCTTTTAAGTTTTAATTAGGTACCATTTGTTTATTTTTGTTTTTGTTTCTTTTGCCATAGGAGATAAATCCAAAAAAATATATATTGTTTTGATTTATGTCAAAGAGAGTTCTGCTTCTGTTCTCTTCTTGGAGTTTTATGGTTTCAGGTATTACTTTTATTTCTTTAATCCATTTTGAGTTTATTTTTGTTTATCATGTAAGAAAATGTTCTACTTTTCTTCTTTTACATGTAGCTGCCCAATTTTCCTAGCTCTACTTATTGAAGACTGTCTTTTCTTTATTGTGTATTCTTGCCTACTTTGTTATAGATTAAAGACCATAAGTGTGTGAGTTTATTTCTCAGCTCTCTATTCTGTTCCAATGATTTATATGTCTGTTTTTGTGTCAGTACCATGCTGTTTCGATTATTGTCACTTTGTAGTACAGTCTAAAGCCAGGGAGCATGATACCTCCACCTTTGTTCTTTTTCCTCAAGATTGATTTGGCAATTTGAGGTGTTTTGTAGTCCCATATAAATTTTAGGATTATTCTAGTTCTATGAAAAATGTCATGGGTATTTGGATAGAGATTACAATAAATCTGTAGATTACTTTGAGTACTATGGACATCTTAAGAATATTAATTCTTCCAGTCCAAAAGTATAAGATATCTTTCCACTTCTTTGTACCATCTTCAACTTCCTTCATCAATGTTTTATAGTTTTCAGAGTATAGGTCTCTCACCTCCTTGGTTAAGTTTATTCCAATGGACTATATTCTTTTTGATGTGATTTTAAAACAGGATTGTTTTCTTGCTTTCTCTTTCTTATAGTTCATTATTAGTGTATAGAAAAGCAACAGATTTCTGTATGTTAATCTTGCATCCTGCAACTTTAATTAATTCATTTATTAGTTCTAATAATTTTTTGGTGATGACTTTAGGATTTTCTATATATAGTATCATGTCATCTGCAAGTAGTGACAGTTTTACTTCTTCCCTTTCAATTTTGATGCGTTTTTTTCTTGTCTGCTTGCTGTGGCTAGGACCTCTGATTCCATGCTAAAGAGAAGCAGTGAGACTGGGCATTCTTGTCTTCTCTGATTTTAGAGGAAAGGCTTTCAGCCTTTCACCATTGAGTATGGTGTTAGCTGTGGTTTTGTCATGAATGGCCTTTATTATGTTGAGAAATGCTTCCTCTACACCAGCTTTGATGAGAGTTTTTATCATGAATTGATATTGAATTTCGTCAAATGTTTTTCTGCATCTGTTGAGATGATCATGCGACTTTTATCCTTCTTCTTATTAATGTGGTATATCACATTGATTGATTTGCAGATATTGAACGACTGCATCTTGCATCCCTGGAATAAATCCAACTTGATCATGGTGCATGATCCTTTGTATATATTGCTGAAATCTGTTTACTAATATTTTGCTGAGGATTTTTGCATCTCCATTCTTTAGAGATAATGGCTTATAAATGTCTTTTTTGAAGTGTCTTTGGTTTTGGTAATGTTGGCTTCATAGAATGAATTTGGGAGTGTTCCCTCCTCTTCACATTTTTGGAATGATTTGAGAAGGGTAGGTATTATCTCTTCTGTATATGTTTGGTAGAATTGACCTGTGAAGCTATTTGGTACTGGACTTTTATTTTTGGAGAATTTTTAAATTATAAATTCAATTTCACTACTAGTGATTGGTCTGGTCAGACTGTCTGTTTCTTCCTGATTCAGTCTTGGAAGGCTGTGTGTTTTTAGAAATTTGTCCATTTCTTCTAGGTTGTCCAATTTTTTGGCATATGATTTTTTGTATCTCTGTGATATCAGTTGTTAGTTCCCTTCTTACAGTTCTTATTTTGCTTCTCTGTGTCCTCTCTCTTTTTCCTTTGAGACTGGCTAAAGGTTTATCAACTTTGTTTATGTTTTCAAAAAAACAGTTCTTTGTTTCTTTGAGCTCTTCTACTGTTTTGTGGGTCTCTATTTTATTTATTTTCTCCCTGATCTTTATTTTTTCCTTCCTTCTGCTGCCTTTGGGCTTTGTTTGCTCTTTTTTTTTCTAATTTATTTAGATGGGAGGTTAGGTTTTTTACTTGAGATTTTTCTTGTTTTTTGAAGAAAGCTTGTATTGCTAAAAACATCCCTCTTAGAAATGCTTTTGCTTCATCCCAAAGATTTTGGAAAGTTTTGTTTCCATTTTCATTTGTCTGAAGGTATTTTCTGATTTCCTCTTTGATTTACTCATTGATCTTTTGGTTTTTGAGTAGTGTGTTATTTAGTCTCTATGTTTTTGTGTTTTTCCCATTTTTCTTCTTGTAATTGATTTCTATGTTCATACCATTGCTGTTAGAAAGAAATTCTTGATATAATTTCTTTCCTCTTAAATTTGTTGAGATTTGTCTTTTGGCCTAGCAAGTCATCTATCCTGAAGAATGTTTCATGTGTACTTGAAAAGAATGTGTATTCTGCTGTTTTTTGGATGGACTATCCTGTAGATCTCTGTTAAGTCTGACTGGTCTAATGTGCCATTTAAGAGCACTGTTTCCTTAATGATTTTTTTTTGTCTGGATGATCAGTTCAATGATGTAAGTGGGGTGTTGAAGTCTCATACTATTTTTGTGTTATTGTCAATTTCTCTCTTTCTGTCTTTTAATATTTTACATATTTAGGTGCTCCTATATTAGGTGTGTATTTATAAAGGAGTGTTATATGTTCTTGTATTGATCCCATTATCAGTATGTAATGCCTTTATTTGTCTTTTATTATAGACTTTGTTTTAAAGTCTATTTTGTCTGATATGTGTATTGCTAGCTCCATTTTCTTGTCATTTTCATTTTCATGAAATATCCTTTTCCATCCTCTCACTTTCAGTCTGTGTGTGTCTTTAGCTCTGAAGTGAATCTCCTATAGGCAGCATGTAGATGGGTCTTGCTTTTTTATCCAATCAGTCCCTTATGTCTTTTGATTGGAGCATTTAGTCCATTGACATCTAAAGTGATTATTGATAGATAGGTACTTATTACCATTTTGTTACTTGTTTTCTGGTTGTTTTTGTAGTTCTCTATTGTTTTCCCTTTCTTTTAGTTTCTTCCCTGTGGTTTGATGGTTTTTTTTTAGTGGTATGCTTGTGTTATTTTCTCTGTAGTCCTTGTTTATCTATTGTAGGTTTTTGATTTGTGGTTACCATGGGGTTAATATATGTTGACCTATAATTATATCTACTTGTTTTAAATAGGTAGTCATTTAAGTTCAAACACACTACAAAAAATCTACATTTTTTTTACGCCTCTCCCCTACATTTTGTGTTTTTGATGTCATATTTTACATATTCCTGTGTATTTCTTTACTGATTATTGTGGTTTTAGTTGATTTTACACATTTTTGTCTCTTAATATTTCTACTAGCTTATTTAAGAGGTTGATCCTCAACTTTTACTCTATACTTGCCCTTACTAGTGGTATGTTTTCTTTCTTAGAGATGCTTCCTTTGTGTTATATAGCCTTTTCTTTTCCACTTAGAAAAGACTCTTAACATTTTTTAGGGTAGGTTTAGTATTGATGAATACTTAGTTTTTGCTCTCTGAGATGTTCTTTATCTCTCCTTCAATTCTGAATGATAATCTTACTGGGAAGTGTATCCTAGGTTGCAGGTATTTCCCATTCGGCACTTTGGATATGTCATGCCATTTCCTTTTGGCCTGCAAAGTTTCTGCAGAAAAATCAGCTGATAGCTTTATGGGGGTCACCTTGTATATGATTCTTTGTTTTCCTCTGGCTGCCTTTAAAATCCTCTCTTTATCTTTAACTTTAGCTGTTTTAATTATGACTCAGTGTGGGTCTCTTTTGGTTCATCTTGTTTGGTATCCTCTGTGCTTCCTGTGCCTGGATATCTGTTTCCTTCCTCAGATTCGGAAAGTTTTCAGCCACAATTTCATCAAATACAGTTTTGACCCCTTCCGCTCTTGCTCTCCTTCTTCTGATAATGTTATAATGCGAATGTTGGTTCGCTTAATGTTGTCATAGAAGTTGCTAAAACTGTTCTCATTTTTAAAAATTTGTTTTTGTTTTTGCTGTTCTGATTGGTTGATTTCATTATTCTATCTTCCAGATCACTTATGCATTCTTCTGCGTCACCTAGTCTGCTGTTAGATTCTTCTAGTGTATTTTTTTCTTTCGTTTTAGTTACTGTATTCTTCAGTTCTGGGGTGTTCTTTTTTATATTTCCTGAGATTTTTGTTAAAATTCTTACTGTGTTTATCTATTCTTTTCCTTAATTCAGTTAGCATTCATATTAGTAATGCTTTGAACTTTTTGTTTTTCATTTTTTAAACAACTTTATTGGAGTATAATTGCTTTACAATGGTGTGATAGTTTCTGCTTTATAACAAAATGAATCAGATATATATATATATATATATATATATATATCCCCATATATCTTCCCTCTTGCATCTCCCTCACTCCCACGTTCCCTAACCCACCCTTCTATGTGGTCACAAAGTACCGAGCTGATCTCCCTGTGCTATGCGGCCGCTTCCCACTAGCTATCAATTTTACATTTGTTAGAGTATATATGTACATGCCAATCTCTCACTTTCTCCCAGCTTACCCTTCCACCTCCCCATATCCTCAAGTCCATTCTCTAGTAGGTCTGCATCTTTATTCCCGTCTTGGCCCTAGGTGGTTCATGACCATTTTTTTTGTTTTTGTTTTTTAGATACCATATATATGTGTTAGCACATGGTATTTGTTTTTCTCATTCTGACTTACTTCACTTTGTATGACAGACTGTAGGTCCATTCACCTCATTACAAATAACTCAATTTCTGTTTTATTTATGGCTGAGTAATATTCCATTGTATATATGTGCCAAATCTTCTTTATCCATTCATTTGCTGATGGACACTTAGGTTGCTTCCATGTCTTGGCTATTGTAAACAGAGCTTCAATGAACATTATGGTACATGACTATTTCTGAATTATGCTTTTCTCAGGGTATATGTCCAGTAGTGGGATTGCTGGGTCATATGGTAGTTCTATTTTTGGTTTTTAAGGAACATCCATACTGTTCTCCATAGTGGCTGTATCAATTTACATTCCAACCAACAGTGCAAGAGGGTTCCCTTTTCTCCACACCCTCTCCAGCATTTATTGTTTGTAGATTTTTTGATGATGGCCATTCTGACCGGTGTGAGATGATATCTCATTGTAGTTTTGATTTGCATTTCCCTAATGATTAATGATGTTGAGTATTATTTCATGTGTTTGTTGGCAATCTGTATATCTTCTTCGGAGAAATGTCTATTTAGGTCTTCTGCCCATTTTTGGGTTGGGTTGTTTTGTTTTTTTGATATTGAGCTGCATGAGCTGCTTGTAAATTTTGGATATTAATCCTCTGTCAGTTGCTTCATTTGTAAATAATTTCCCCCATTCTGAGGGCTGTCTTTTCATGTTGTTTATGTTTTCCTTTGCTGTGCAAAAGCTTTTAAGCTTCATTAGGTCTCATTTGTTTATTTTTGTTTTTATTTCCATTTCTCTAGGAGGTGGGTCAAAAAGGATCTTGCTGTTATTTATGTCAGACAGTGTTCTGCCTCTGTTTTCCTCTAAGAGTTTGACGGTGTCTGGCCTTACATTTAGGTCTTTAATCCATTTTGAGCTTATTTTTGTGTATAGTGTTAGGGAGTGTTCTAATCTTATTATTTCACATGTAACTGTCCAGTTTTACCAACACCCCTTATTGAAGAGGCTGTCTTTTCTCCATTGTATATTCTTGCCACCTTTATCAAAGATAAGGTGACCATATGTGTGTGGGTTTATCTCTGGGCTTTCTATCCTTTCCCATTGATCCATATTTCTGTTTTTGTGCCAGTACCATACTGTCTTGATTACTGTAGCTTTGTAGTATAGTCTGAAGTCAGGGAGCCTGATTCCTCCAGCTCCATTTTTCTTTCTCAAGATTGCTTTGGCTATTCGGGGTCTTCTGCATTTCCATACAAATTGTGAAATATTTTGTTCTAGTTCTATGAAAAATGCCATTGGTAGTTTGATTGGGATTGCATTGAATCTGTAGATTGCTTTGGGTAGTAGAGTCATTTTCACAATGTTGATTCTTCCAATCCAAGAACATGGTATATCTCTCCATCTGTTTATATCATCTTTAATTTCTTTCCTCAGTGTCTTATAACTTTCTACATAGAGGTCTTTTGTCTCCTTAGGTAGGTTTATTCCTAGATATTTTATTCTTTTGGTTGCAGTGGTAAATGGGAGTGTTTTCTTAATTTCACTTTCAGGTTTCTCATCATTAGTACATAGGAATGCAAGAGATTTCTCTGCATTAATTTTGTATCCTGCTACTTTACCAAATGCATTGATTACCTCTAGTATATTTCTGGTACCATCTTTAGGATTCTTTATGTATAGTATCATGTCATCTGGAGACAGTGACAACTTTATTTCTTTTCTGATTTGGATTCCTTTTTTTTTCCTTTTCTTCTCTTCTTGCTGTGGCTAAAACTTCCAAAACTATGTTGAATAATAGTGGTGAGAGTGGACAACCTTGTCTTGTTCCTGATGTTAGTGAGAATGGTTTCACTTTCTCACCATTGAGGACAATGTTGGCTCTGGGTTTTTCATATATGGCCTTTATTATAAGTTCCCTCTATGCCTACTTTCTGGAGGGTTTTTATCATAAATGGGTGTTGAATTTTGTGGAAAGCTGTCGCTGCATCTATTGAGATGACCATATGGTTTTCTCCTTAAATTTGTTTATATGGTGTATCACAGTGAGTGATTTATGTATATTGAAGAATCCTTGCATCCCTGGGATAAACCCCACTTGATTATGGTGCATAATTCTTTTAATGTGCTATTGGATTCTGTTTGGTATTATTTTGTTGAGGATTTTTGCTTCTACATTCATCAGTGATATTGGCATGTATTTTTCTTTCTTTATGACATCTTTGTCTGGTTTTGGTATCAGAGTGATGGTGGCCTCATAGAATGAGTTTGGGAGTGTTCCTCCCTCTGCTATATTTTGGAAGAATTTGAGAAAGATGAGTGTGAGCTCTTCTCTAAATGTTTGATAGAATTTTCCTGTGAAGCCATCTGGTCCTGGGCTTTTGTTTGTTGGAAGATTTTTAATCACAGTTTCAATTTCAGTGCTTGTGACTGGTCTGTTCATATTTTCTATTTCTTCCTGGTTTGGTCTGTGCATTTCTAAGAATTTGTCCATTTCTTCCAGGTTGTCCATTTTATTGGCATATAGTTGCTTGTAATAATCTCTCATAATCCTTTGTATTTCTGCAGTGTCAGTTGTTAATTCTCCTTTTTCATTTCTAATTCTATGATTTGAGTCTTCTCACTTTTTTCTTGATGATTGTGGCTAATGGTTTATCAATTGTTTTTTATCTTCTCAAGGAAACAGGCTTTAGTTTTATTCATCTTTGCTATCATTCCCTTCATTTCTTTTTCATTTATATCTGTTCTGATCTTTCTGATATCTTTCCTTCTGCTAACTTTGTTTTTGTTGTTGTTGTTGTTGTTGTTCTTCATTCTCTAATTGCTTTAGGTGTAAAGTTAGGTTGTTTATTTGAGATGTTTCTTGTTTCTTAAGGTAGGATTTTATAGCTATAAACTTCCCTGTTAGAACTGCTTTTGCTGCATCCCATAGGTTTTGGGTCATCGTGTTTTCATTGTCATTGGTTTCCAGGTATTTTTTTAATTTCCTCTTTGATTTCTTCAGTTACCTCTTGGTTATTTAGTAGTGTATTGTTTAGCCTCCATGTGTTTGTAGTTTTTTCAGATTTTTTTCTGTAATTGATAACTCGCCTCCTGGTGTTGTGGTTGGAAAAGATACTTGATACAATTTCAGTTTCCTTAAATTTACCAAGGCTTGACTTGTGACCCAAGATATGATCTATCCTGGAGAATGTACCATGAGCACTTGAGAAGAAAGTGTATTTTGTTGTTTTTGGATGGAATGTCCTATAAATTTCAATTAAGTCCATCTTTTTTCATGTATCATTTATACCTTGCGTTTCCTTATTTATTTTCATTTTGGTTGATTTGTCCATTGGTGAAAGTGGGGTGTTAAAGTCTCCTACTATGATTGTGTTACTGTCAATTTCCCCTTTTATGGCTGTTAGTATTTGTCTTATGTATTGAGATGCTCCTACGTTGGGTGCATAAATATTTACAATTGTTATATCTTCTTCTTGGATGGATCCCTTGATCATTATGTACTGTCCTTCTTTGTCTCTTGTAATATTCTTTGTTTTGAAGTCTATTTTATCTGATATGAGAATTGCTAATTCAGCTTTCTTTTGATTTCCATTTACATGGAATATCTTTTTCCATCCCCTCACTTTAAGTCTGTATGTTTCCCTAAGTCTGAAGTGGTTCTCTTGTAGACAGCATATATATGGGTCTTGTTTTTCTTTCCATTCAGCAAGTCTATGTGTTTTGGTAGGAGCATTTAATCCATTTATATTTAAAGTAATTATATATATATGTATATTCCTATTCCGATTTTGTTAATTGTTTTGGGTTTGTTATTGGAGGTCTTTTCCTTCTCTGTGTTTCCTTCCTAGAGAATTTCCTTTAGCATTTCTTGTAAAGCTGGTTTGGTGGTGCTGAATTCTCTCAGCTTTTGCTTGTCTGTAAAGCTTTTAATTTCTCCATAAAATCTGAATGAGACCCTTGCTGGGTAGAGTAATCTTGGTTGTAAATTTTTCCCCTTCATTACTTTAAATATGTCCTGCCACTCCCTTCTGGCTTTCAGAGTTTCTGCTGAAAGATCAGCTTTTAACTTTATGGGGATACCCTTGTATGTTGTTTGTTGTTTTTCCCTTGCTGCTTTTAATATTTTTTTCTTTTTATTTATCTTTTCATAGTTTGATTAATATGTTTCTTTGTGTGTTTCTCCTTGGATTTATCCTGTATGGGACTCTGCTTCCTGGACTTGATTAACTATTTCCTTTCCCATATTAGAGAAGTTTTCATCTCTAATCTCTTCAAATATTTTCTCAGTCACTTTCTTTTTGTCTTCTTCTTCTGGGACCCCTATAATTAAAATGTTGTTTCATTTGATGTTGCCCCAGGGGTCTCTGATACTCTCCTCAAGTCTTTTCATTCTTTTTATCTTTATTCTGCTCTACAGTAAATATTTTCACTATTTTATCTTCCAAGTCACTTATCCGTCCTTGTGCCTCAGTTATTCTGCTATTGTTCCCTTCTAGAGTATTTTTAATTTCATTTATTGTGTTATTCATCAGTGTTTGTTTGCTCTTTAGTTCTTCTAGGTCCCTGTTAAACGTTTCTTGTATTTTCCCCATTCTATTTCCGAGATTTTTGATCATCTTTACTATCATTATTCTGAATTCTTTCTCAGGTAGACTGCCTATTTCCTCTTCAATTGTTAGGGCTGGTGGGTTTTTACCTTGCTCTTTCATCTGCTGTGTGTTTCTCTGTCTTCTCATTTTGCATAACTTACTGTGTTTGGGGTCTGCTTTTCGCAGGCTGCAGGTTCGTAGTTCTCAGGCTTTTGGTGTCTTCCCTCAGTGGTGAAGGTTGGTTCAGTGGGTTGTGTAAGCTTTCTGTTGGAGGGGAATAGTGTCTGTGTTCTGGAAGATGAGGCTGGATCTTGTCCATCTGGTAGGCAGGTCCACGTCTGGTGGTGTGTTTTGGGGTGTCTGTGGCCTTATTATTATTTTAGACAGCCTCTCTGATAATGGGTAGCATTATTTTCCTGTCTTGCTAGTTGTTTGGCATAGGGTGTCCAGCTCTGTAGCTTGCTGGTCGTTGAGTGGAGCTGGGTCTTGATGTTGAGATGGAGAACTCTGGGACATTTTCACCATTTGATATTACATGGAGCTGGGAGGTCTCTGGTGGACCAATGTCCTGAACTTGTCTCTCCCACCTCAGAGGTACAGCCATGACGCCTGGCTGGAGCACCAAGAGCCTGTCATCCATATGGCTGAGAATAAAAGGGAGAAAAAAGAAGAAATAAGAGATAATAAAATTAAATTATAAGGTTATTAAAATAAAAATAGTTATTAAAAAAGTTTTTTTAATAATAAAAAAATAGAAAAAGAAACGAGGAAAGAATAGAGCAACCTAACCAAAAAACAAACCCACTAATGATAACAAGTGCCAAAAACTATACAAAACAAACAAACAAACAAAAAACAAACAACAAAAAAACCCCATAGTGACTGAACCCTAGGATAAATGCTAAAAGCAAAGCTATACAGAGAAAATCACACACAGAAGCATACACATACACACTCACATAAAGAGAAAAAGGGAAATATATATATATATCTTTGCTCCCAAAGTCCACCTCCTCAATTTGTGATGATTCGTTGTCTATTCAGGTGTTCCACTGATGCAGGGTACATCAAGTCAATTATGGAGATTTAATCTGCTGCTCCTGAGGCCACTGTGAGAAATTTCCCTTTCTCTTCTTTGTTCGCACAGCTCCTGGGGTTCAGCTTTGTATTTGGTCCCGCCTCTGCGTGTAGGTCACCTGAGGGCAACTGTTTTTTGCTCAGACACTGTGGGGTTAAAGGAGCAGCTGATCTGGGGGCTCTGGCTCACTCAGGCTGGGGAGAGGGTGGGTTACAGAGTGCGGGTTGAGCCTGTGGCAGCAGAGCCCAGCGTGACGTTGCACGGGTCTGAGGCGTGCTGTGTGTTCTCCCGGGGAAGTTGTCCCTGGATCACGGGACCCTGGCAGTGGCGGGCTGCACAGGCTCCCGGGAGGGGAGATGTGGAGAGTGACCTGTGCTTGCACACAGGCTTCTTGGTGGCTGCAGCAGCAGCCTTAGCGTCCCATGCCCGTCTCTGTGGTCTGCGTTGATAGCCGCAGCTCGCGCCTGTCTCTGGAGCTCCTTTAGTGGCGCGCTTAGTCCGCTCTTCTCGCGCACCAGGAAACAAAGAGGCAAGAAAAAGTCTCTTGCCTCTTCCGCAGGTCCAGACATTTTCCCAGACTTCCTCCCGGCTGGCTGTGGCACACTAGCCCCCTTCAGGCTGTGTTCACGCAGCCAACCCCAGTTCTCTCCCTGGGATGTGACCTCTGAAACCTGAGCCTCAACTCCCATCCCCCACCGGTCCCTGCGAGTGAGCAGACAAGCCTCCCGGGCTGGTGAGTGCTGGTCAGCACAGATCCTCTATGCGGGAATCTCTCCTCTTTGCCCTCCGCACCCCTGTTGCTGTGCTCTCCTCCGTGGCTCCGAAGCTTTCCCCCTCCGCCACCCGCAGTCTCCGCCTGCAAAGGGGCTTGCTAGTGTGTGGAAACCTTTCCTCCTTCACAGCTCCCCGCCCCCCCGCCGCCACTGGTGCAGGTCCGGTCCCTATTCTTTTGTCTCTGTTTTTTTCTTTTTTTCTTTTTTTTTGCCCTACCGAGGTACATGGGGAGTTTCTTGCCTTTTGGGATGTCTGAGGTCTTCTGCCAGCGTTCAGTAGGTGTTCTGTAGGAGTTGTTCCACAAGTAGATGTATTTCTGATGTATTTGTGGGGAGGAAGGTGATCTCCACGTCTTGAAGCTCTTCTCACTTTGAACTCTTTATCTGGTAAATTATTTATTTCTGTTTAATTAGTTGTTTTTCTCAGCGGCTTTCTCTTGTTTTTCTCGATTGAAACAAATTCCTCTGTCAACTCACTTGGCTTAACTTTCTCTGTCTCTATGGAATTAGGTGAAACAGTTACCTATTGTAGTGTTGAAGCAGTGTCCTTGTGTGAGAGCATCCCTATACAGTCTGTGTGTGCCCAGTTGCTTTGATGGGAGAGATGGATCTGAAGTGAGCATAAGTCAGGTCTTTCCCCAGGTTGTGCTAGCAGCTATCACTTTGGTAAGAGATGGGACTGGAGATTGAGGGGGCAGTGCTAGAGCCAGAGTCAGGTGCAAGCCAGGGCTTCTCCTCTGCTCAGTGACCAGCACCAGCCTACTGGGGATAGTGATGAGTCCCAAGTTGCTGGAGCCGAAGCTCTGAGGGTCAGGTCTGAGCTGACTCTATTCCCTTTAAGCTCTCCCCCCCCCATCCCAGCATCAGCACCCTGGTCCAAGAAGGGAAGAGTGCTGGGGCAAAAGGGGCTGATGTGGGCACTTGGTATGGATCTGGGTATGGGCTGTGGTGGCCCCAGCTGCAGTCAGATTCCCAGACTCTTTCCCAGTGCTGCCTCCATAATCCCCAGTAATGGATGCTCCTCCTCTGCTCAGATGTTGCTCTGGTTCTGAGCTGCCTTTGTCCCTCTCAACTGAGCTTTCCCTTGACAGTGGAAGCCCTTGCCTTAGTGTGGAGCTGTGTCATGAAGCAAGTGGTTCTGGAGTGGGCAATTGGCTCAGCTGAAGCATGTGTTGGAACAATTGCAGGAAACATGCCAGCATCCCATTCAGTTTCAATCGGCCGTCTCTGCCCTGTTTTGGGCATAAGCAAACGAGTGTACACTCCTTATGAGTTGTGTTCAGGCTTCCCACAACCTTCCTGTTAGTCCTCTTGGCTGTCCAACCAGCTAAGGGTACTCATCTTCCTGGTGTTGCACTTCAGGGCTTAGATGACCATATGTGGCTTGAACTGCTCACTCCCCAGGTGGGATCTTCACCAATGTAATCTCCCTCCTCTTCTGAGTCCTCTCCCAAGGGCAAACGTCCCAACCTGATCACTTCTCTTCCCTTGCTACCTGATTCTGTGTGGATCTTTCTTACAGCCTTGGTTGTACAAGTGTTTTTCTGCCTGTCTCCAATTAGTTTTCAGTGAAAATTGCTCCATGTGTAGATGTGTTTTTGATGTGTTCATGGGGGGAGGTGAGTTCCACATCCTCCTATTGCACCATCTCCCAGTAAGGGTGGGTCATTCTTGTTCTTGGTTCCCCAAACACCTTCTGCAAGTGATCTCTGAATGGGAAATGAGGGCTGTTTACGCTAGTGCCTGTTTGGGAACCTTAACTAAGAGAAAAAGCTAGATAGTTTGGGCACTGGGGAGAGAAGATAGATTAGAGAAGAGAAAGCCATTGAGTTTACAACTCAGAATTTATCAGCTATAGAATAAAAGAGTTATCTCAGCCACTGCTGGTTATCACTGGGGAAACCATGCTGGAATGGAGAGCAAGATGAGGTCAGGAGCCTCCCAGTAGATTACAAGCGTGAGGTCAGCTCTCAGGTCTCAAGAGAACTGCTGTAAATGATGAAT
The DNA here is from genome assembly GCF_949752795.1 of Hyperoodon ampullatus. Lineage (NCBI taxonomy): Eukaryota > Metazoa > Chordata > Mammalia > Artiodactyla > Ziphiidae > Hyperoodon > Hyperoodon ampullatus. The sequence continues at coordinate 15,505,085 of NC_136927.1, read as the reverse complement.
GTCTCATAGTCACTGACGTGGATAAAAGGAAAAGTTGGCTGGCTTCCCCTGTGCTTATCAGTGAGTTTGTATGTCAGAAGTTGGCTGAAAAAGGGGGAGAAGGTGAGGCGGAGAGTTACTGAGAGCACCCCTGAGGGAGATGGCACCAGGTAGTCCAATGCCTCTCAGGGTCTCCTCTCTTCCACCCTTCCCAAAAGTTTGGCCTCTCACCAGAAATCTGGTTTCTCTTTTCCCCTGTGTTTGCTCAGAGGGTAAGATTACAAAGTTTGGAAGTCATCAAAAGTAGAAGGGATGAATGGGTATGGTGTACAAGATCATTTGTCTCAGCCACACAGTTCTTGCCTAAAACATAGGATTTCCTGACGCGGGCACAGATTGTATTCGTGTATATGCATGTGCATGTATCTCCTTTTTAATTCACCTAATTCAGAATAAAATAATTTCAGCAATTGCATTGTCTTATTTATGTAAGTATTTATGTTACTTTTCTTCTCACCTACTTCCAATTATATTTATGGTCCAGTAAGTAAAAACCAGAATGTACACTCTCTGCTAAATGATGAAAGTCAACCCAGTTAGTGTTTGGTATAGACGATGTATATTCTTATTCCTGGACTGCTTTTACTCTCTGAAGTCAAACCCTTCCCACAGGAATCTAATGCTAGGCGAGGGTTTAAGGCATTTGAACATCAGCAAAGTGATGAAAGAATTAGATGAAAACAGGGAACTTCCCAAGCAGTGAGAGGCTGCCTGGTTTCCCACATAGCCCCTCTGTCACACTTATCTCTGGAAGCCTTTGTAATAATAACTGTCACTTTAACCACAAACATCCTCCAGCCACGGAGCCTGACTTTTCCCAAGGAAGGTGACCTATTTCACAACCTTGAACTTTTTAAACAAAGTTCACAACCTCAGGCTTTCTCAAGACAGGTTAGATTGAGACTGAAAGAACGAAATTGCACCATGTAATAAAATAAAAGGAATTTTTATAGTTTTCATAGGCAACCCATGAGGGAAGAGGGGGCACAGTTTATGAAATGAGGGGAAGATAGGATTATTAGAGGGGTCTGGGGCCCCAAGGGTGAGAGATGGATAATTCAGGATGTGAGAATGGTTTGTGCATTTTTAAGAACACAGCTGGCTTATACCAATGTTAAGATGTTTTCTGTTCTGTGTTCCATGATTCCTCCTCTCCTACCATTATCCTCACTCTTTGATACAATTCTAGTACATAAATCCTGCCTCTTATGAGTGACATATTGAGGAAATCGATTAAGTAGATCAGCATTTGGGTCAACATGGGAAAGAATCGAATGGCAGCTGGGGGCCATGAGATAATAGAGTTTGAGAATACATAAGAAGAAGAACATTGGGACAAAATATGACTAGGAGAATGATACCCTAATCCACCTCCTCCCCATCTCCCATTGCCATGGAGGAATCTTCAAATATATGGAAGATGGGGGTAAAGGAATTTGAGTTTGGGACATCCTTTTAAAAGTTGTGGATTTGGACATTCTTTTAAAATATTGTGCTACAGGATGACTTCTTGAAGTCTGGCAAAGTTAGGGGATATCCGAGAGATGATATCAGCTTTATTTTTGTGTTAAGCCATCATTTTCTTTATTTTTGAAGACACAGAATGCACACATATATAAAATAAACAATATAAAATAAACTCTGTTGGCTATGCTTGCAAACAAAGACCATCTAGTGAACTACTTTTGGTAATTCACTTACCCTGTATATTTCAAATTCACCTGGATGTTCTGCAAAATGTCAATTTAGGTATGGATACTGTGGGCTTCTGGCTAATCAGTTTTTTATTTGCATGTTTTTTTTTGTTTTGTTTTGTTTTTTATTGTTACAGCAAGAACCAAACCTAGTGAATTTTACAAACAACCTGGTTCATCTTTGGGATTTGTGGATGAGTAATAAAAATGTCTGGGTTAGTTAATTCCAGCCAAAAGACCCCGGCTTATGCTCCAAATTGTTTGAAATCTCACAAATCACTCAACAAAACTTAAACAACTTGGGGGGGAGTGCTAGAGATTCAGGGCTGGAGAACTGGGGGCAGCAAATGTAGTCATTAGGGACGTTGGCTTTATAGTCAAGTAGATCATGGTTGAAATCCTGGTTCTTACTAATCGTGTTCATTATGTTGTTTACCTCTGAGTCCCAGTTTCTTCATCTGTAAAGGAGGGTAAGGATGCCTAGGTTGGTCTTGAGGATGTAATGAAATGTATTTGGCACATTCCTTAGCTTATAGAATGCACTCAACAATAGTAGCTCTTCTTTGATTATTGATAATATAATTATTGTGATTTAATTCATGCTCCTCATTTCCAAGTGAGAAAATTTAGGCCCATGCCGGCTTGACGAAGCTAATAGCTTCGTCTAATTAATGTCTAATTAACTAATAGCTAATTAGTTAGAGTCAGAGCTAGCATTATATATCCCAAGCTTGAATCCAGCTTTCACTCAATTACTTTGTGAAATTTCTCATAGCGCTTGCCAAGCTGTGATTCAGTTCTACCTTGCACGTCTGTATGCTTACCCGGGAGATAAGATGATGCAGACAGACGTGGCCAAGTGGGTCTGTGAGCAGTGGATGAACAGGCACATGCTGTGTTGGTGAGCTCACTGGGGAGCCTTTCTTTTTGCCTTTCTGATTCTGCCCTTCCTGTCGAAACCAAACGCTCTCACCTGGAAACTATGCATCACCCTTGGACATGATGCTCATCCCACACTCTCTGTGGCCGAGAGGCTGTTTACCTTCCTCAGACCTCTACCTAGTGCTTTGTAATGAAGGAGAACATCCATTACTGTGATGTACTGGAAAGAACAGTGAGATGAGTTCTGGTATAGACATTCTCCAATGGTTTATTTTTCTAAAAACTGAGGGGATTGGGTTACGACATCTCTCTTAAACAAGAATGTATGAATTTATGAAAAGGAAGAAGTGAAGACATGCTAAGTATACAGAACAGATCTATTTAAACTGCTGTTTGATATTTCCTTGTTTTATGAAAATAGGGAAAGGCAGTGTAGTGATTTTTTTAAACAAATAAAAATTTGTTATATTGAGGTGAATTTCAAAATTCTATTAAATACATGATTTTTGGCCAGCCTTTAAAAGATAATAGGCATAAGTATATCTTTTTTTGGTAGATTTTTGTGTAGCAAGTAAATAATTTCCTGCATAAAATGAAGGTGCTAGCCCTTCTCTTTAGGCCAGGATTTCTTAAGCCCAGCATGATTGAAATTTGGGGCCAGATAATTCTTTGTTGTGGATGCTGTCCTGTGCATTGTAGGATATTTGGCAGCATCCCTCTCCTCTGCCCACTAGACACCAGTAGCACATCTCCGCACCCCGAGCTGTGACAACCAAAAATGTATCAGATATTACCAAATATCCCAGGGCAGGGGATACATGTACCCCTTGGTGGAGAATCACTGCTTTAAGCACATGTATATGGTTATTTGAATGGAATGCTTCTCTTTGCCCTAAATCAATGTATTTTTCAGTTGTATTAGTCAGGGTTATAGTAACAAATTCCACATGTCAGTAGCTTAATGGAACAAATTTATTTCTTGTTCCAAGGCAGTTGTCCCCCACGTGGTGATTGAATGGCCCATGTTGCCTCCATGTGAGTTCCCTCATCACAACACGAGGCCTCTGTGATTGTGGAGACATATTACAAAAACACACAGAGAACTCACACCAGCTCTTATATGCTTTGGCCCAGAAGTGACACATCTGCCATCCATCCACAGGTCATGATAACATCTAGTCACATGGCTCTTCCCAACTGCAAGGGGCCTGCAGAATATCAGGAAGCATATGGACCATTTCGTGAACATTGTGTACCATACCAAACATTCACAGCTTGGAGAGTTGGCTGCAGATGGTAGAAGCCCAGAGGGAATTTTCCATTTAACTGTTATCTTTCACCTTGGGAGAGGCCATTCATAGCTGGAACAGAGAATGTCCTCAAATTCTTCTGCATGCTATCTTTTATTCTTTATTAAATAAGTGCTAATGTTTCATCATGGTGATATTTTATTAATTCATCCCATTTTCTTCAAATGAAAGTCCCCAGAGAATCCCAGAATATGAAGCAATTAAAAGTCCAGCTGCAGTGGTTGAAGTGGGGATGGTACCTTGCTCTCCTTGTCCTCCAAACTCATGCATAAAGGGACCACAGAACATAGCAAACTTGTGATCTAAAACATTTTAAGAAACTTGCTCTGAATAAATATAACCTATCTGGTCTGGTCACAATAGCTGTTACTCCGCTTGGAGAAAGGCAATGTGGGTATATGAAAAGTCATTTGTTTGCTGTTGAAAACAATAGTTTCTTTTAACTGATATTAAGTCAAAATATCTTAGAATTGGAGAAAGAATTTCTGCACCTGTGCTGAGGTAACATATTATAATGGTGTAAGAATACACATTTTTGGGGCTTCCCTGGTGGCACAGTGGTTGAGAGTCCGCCTGCCGATGCAGGGGAACACGGGTTCGTGCCCTGGTCCTGGAAGATCCCACATGCTGCGGAGCGGCTGGGCCTGTGAGCCATGGCCGCTGGGCCTGCGCGTCTGGAGCCTGTGCTCCGCAACGGGAGAAGCCACAACAGTGAGAGGCCCCTGTACCGCAAAAAAAAAAAAAAAAAAAAAAAAAGAATACACATTTTTGGAGCTAGACTGTTTTGGTCCAATACATTGTCCTATAAGCTGCTCAAAATTAAACACATTACTCAAGTCCACCACCTCCATTTCCTCATCTGTAAAATGGGAATAATAATAGTACCTACTTCATTGGGTTACAATGGTTAATATTTGTAAAGCATTTGAAAGAGTGCCTAGGATTTAGTATATACTATGTGCTATTAAATTACAACAAATAAATAGATTAAAAAATATATCAGTAGTCCCATTATAGCACAAAAGTAATCTGCTATATCCTGGAGAATCTTCTATAAAAGGCCCCATTATTATTCTAGAAAAATAACAGAGGCCAGCCCGAAAATCCTGGTATAACAGGTTAGCTACTAAAGCAGATGCTAGGTCATTTGCCAACCCTAACATGTAAAACTGAATTTGCTAGTTGACATTCTATTGTAAGGAAGAGCTTTCCCTTCTCTAGAATGAAGGAGTCTGACTATCACAATTTTGTAAGACTCATCAGTGCATGCTTTAAAAAAAGGTGAAATCTTGATAAGAAAGAGGACATTTACAATCTCAAATTATCTCCTTAGGTTTTACACATTAATTACAAATGGAAACATAGTAATTTATCAGTGGAAAAACCCTGGTAAATACTATGGTAACTATGTGATTAAAGTTCACATCACTAGCAATAAAACAAACTAACACTAGATATGTCTTGATGGGATATAGTGAGAAGAACATATCATTTGTGTAGTAAACCTGCCAAATTTTCATAAATTGACATAATCCTAGGAAATATCAGATCAACTCAAACTAAGAGACAAGCTATAAAATGGCAGTCATATTCATCCAAGGTGTTAATATCATGTTGGCAAAGAAAGACTGAGGAACTTTTCCTAGTTAGTCTCTTAAAGGAAACTAAAACGATATGACTACAAAATGTCACAGGTGATCCTGGACTGGATTCTGTACTTGGTGGGGGGAGAAAGAGAATTGTTAAAAAGGACATATTGGGTAAATTGGTGAAATTTGAATATGGATTATGGACTGGCTGGAATATGGATTATGAGGTATTTTATCAATGTTATATGTCCTAATTTTGATAACTATATTGTGGTTTGATAATTATACAGTGTAAGAGCATGTCCGTATTTTTAGGAGATACACACAGAAGTATTTAGGGGTAAAGATGAATGTCTGCAACTTATTGTCAAAGGATTCAGAAAAAAAATTACTCTGTGTGTTTGTGTGCATGCATGCATTGAGAGAGAATTACAAAACAAATGTAGCAAAATATTGATGATGGTGTATCTCGGTAAAATGGATATAGAATTTCCTAGTACTACTCTTGCAATTTTTCTGTAAATTTGAAATTAATTAAAATTTTAAAAGCTTGAAAAAGAAAAAAATATAGAAAGATATATTGTCCCTCCACTTCCAAAAAAGGGTGCATTTATTACTCAACTCCTAAGGCCAGCATGAACCCGAATGATTAACTTGGAAATTTATTAGATACCCAGGAGCTACCCTGATAGTCAAAGACCTGTGGAGAATTACTAAATTACTAAAGAAGAGAAATGGTTCTCTGATTTGGGTTTACAATCTTAAAAAGGCAAGCATTTTAAGTAATCTCTTGGATACCTGTTGGTATTTGCTGAAAACTTTTCTGATGCACTTTTTTTCTTGCTGAGTTAAAAAAACTTTATGGGATTTTGCTCCATGTATGAGGCTGGTGTGGGGCCCCTGTGGTGGTAGCTGTAGATGTGTGTCATACCAGAGGAAGTCATCCTGGGAGAAGAGTACATGGTATTAATTATAGCTAAGGCATTATAATGTTGTACACAAGAATTGATTCTAACTAAGCTCCCGCATTCAGAGGTTTGTCCTCTCAGACTGCTTGTCCTTATGCACTTGCCTCCTCCCTGACTGTGCATGAAATCCAGGCTCTTAGGAGGACACAGATCATCCCCACAGACCACATGTTGACTCAGCAGATGTCCTCAGCAGGTACTCAGGTTAAGTCCTTGTTCAAAGAGGAGACAAAACATTTTATTTTATTTTTATAATACCTTCCGCATTCTAAAGGTATGGGAGTGAGGGAGGGTCTCTGTACCTGAAAAGACATTTGTTTCCTGAGCTGGGGGTTGATGACTGTACCCAATTTTGAAGATACAGGCAATTTCTGGGCATAAAAGATAAAAACCAATTGACTCGGGTGATAGTGGGAGGGGAGTGTTCCTGGGACAAAGAACTACCAACCAGTAAGGCTGGGGTGGTTGTATGCACAGGTTACATGAGTGTTTACGACTGAGGTCACATGTATTTTCTCCTCACACAGTGCCGGCTGGTTCTACCTTAGATCTCTCAAGTGCTTACTCAGTATTTCTCTAGGGAAAATCTATCCATGTAACATAAATCCCTGGCTATTTTCAGAAAAAAAAAAGTTTTTGTCTGTAGATGAAATGCACTACCTTAAAATAAATTACCCTTCCCCACATACTCTTTTAAGAATTTCATTAAGAAAGCAATTTCATAAAAAATTTCCAACAAATACTCCCAAGCTTCCAGGGCATTGCTGGATTTTGCTGGATTTAGGAGTCACTATTTCAGCCTACTTCATCCATCTGGAGTCCATAAATTCACTTCTAAGAAAAAAGGCACAGTTATCTTCATGCACAATTGTTCCTGCTCCCTCTTACTGGTTCATGATTGTCTTGACCTGTTCAACCTTTGCGATCAACATTCACACTTTCCTCTCTGGTCCCCTGATGGCATCCACTGAGACGCACTTGGACAAGACTCCATGTTACCACAGGACTACAGGTCAGAGCTACCAGGACTTGTAAAGAGACTTTGGGTTGCCATCTGTGTAAGTGTCTCCGCACAGGCAGAATATCTAGGTGTTGCTTCCTCCACTATCTATTTAATTAAGAGCCTCAGAGGGGCTTTCTCTGTCCCATCCCCACTTCAGCTGGCAGAACATGAAGATTTCTCTAACCATCAGCAAGTGAGCTGTTAAATATTACTGTTAAAAGGAAGGTGATTATTTTGGTTTTCCTATGTAAGATAAAGCTAATTATTTAATACCAAACTCCATCAACTTTGCAGTATAGTTCAGCATTAAGTACCTACCAGTGAATTGTTATAGAGGAAGAACTATACTACACCCCGGCCTTGGCAGGAGCCACTACATGTGAAATCATGCACCACTTCATAGACTCAGCTTTCCATTATGCCTGATTAACTGCTGTTCAGCTTGTCCCTCAGCTCCTGAGGGGACATAGCCTTAAATTAGCTTAGATATTCAGCCAGGCAGCAATTTGGTGTGGGTCTAAGAAAAGTTACATTGTCTGTACAGGAAATGACCCTAGCTTTAGAAGCATTTTATCACAAAGTGTGTATGGATGTTTGAAAAATCCCTCATTAACACACATCCTCCAACTCCTTCCTCTTTCTTTTCTTTTAAACACCTCTTCCTTACCTCAAATTGGAAAGGGCCTTTTAGCTGGTGAATGCCCTCCACAATCTAAAGCAATTTACCATTACTAGACGATGTTAGTGGGCTGATAAGTAGGCTGTTATTAGTACTGTGCTGATAGCAGGCTCTAGCTATGCTTTTTTTGGGACTGTTGATAACTTTGGATGTGAACAGAGTGAGTGAAGTCCTTTATGTCTTTTTTTTTCAATCCCAAGGGGATTATTTTCTTATCTTTTCTAGTGTTTTCATTCTGTAATTATAACTTCTATTTCTTCCTTCCTCCCTCCCTCCCTTCCTCCCTCCCTTCCTCCCTCCCTTCCTTCCTGCTTTTCTTCCTTCCCTCCTTCCTTCCATTTTCCTTTCCTTCCTTCCCTCCCTCCCACCTTTTCTTCCTTCCCCCCTTCCTTCCTCCCTCCCTCCCTTCCTTCTTTCCTTCCATCATCAAAGATACTGTAGAACTCCTATTATGTACCAGGCAGAGAGTTCACTGGTGGATGGAGCCTATAGAAAACAGGCAGATTGGAGAGATACATGTAATTATCAAGGATAGGAGGCTCACAGAAGCTCTACTTGGATCCTCATTCTGTCTTAGTCTTCCTGCTTCTATACTTTTACTTATTAATATATAGTTTTCACCAGGTGAGCAATTCCCCATGTATCTTCCACCAGTGACTTTCCACATGGTCAAGTTTATCTTCTCCTTGAGGATGACTTTCCAGCTTACACTAAGCTTTCACTCTTGAACCCTAACACTTATTTGGCCATAATGTATTCTCGTGGCAACCTGCCTTAGTATCTTTGTTGGAATTTTTCTTTTTCTTTTTTAGGTAGAATTGGAATTCTTCAAAAAAATTTTTTTCTTTTTTTTATTGAAGTATAGTTGCTATACAATATTATGTAAGTTACAGGTGTACAATATAGTGATTCACAATTTTTAAAGGCTACACTCAATTTATAGTTATTATAAAATATTGGCTATATCCCCATGTTGTACAATAATCCTTGTGCTTATTTTATACCTAATAGTTTGTACCTCTTACTCCCCTACCCCTATATCCCTTATATTGCTCCTACTCCCTTCCCTCTCCCCAGTGGTAACCACTAGTTTGCTCTTTATATCTGTGAGTCTTGTTTCTTTTTTGTCATATTCACTAGTTTGTTTTATTTTTTAGATTCCACATGTAAGCAATGTTTGTATTTGTCTTTCTCTGTTTGACTTATTTCACTTAGCATGATGCCTTCCAAGCCCATCCATGTTGCTGCAAAAGGCAAAATTTTGTTCTTTTTTTTGGCTGAGTAATATTCCATTGGTGTGTGTGTGTGTGTGTGTGTGTGTGTACACACACACCACATCCTCTTTATCCATTCATCTGTTGATGGACACTTATTTTGCTTCCATTTCTTGGCAATTATATATAATGCTTCTATGAACATTGGGGAGCATATATCTTTTCAAATTAGTGTTTTTGTTTTTTTTCAGATATATACCCAGCAGTGGAATTGTTCTTTGTTTAAATTTGAATTTGTGCCATCATTTATCATTTGATGGTTTTGAATTCTGTTTTCCCATTTAGACTGCAAGTTCCTTCAGGGCAAAGTCTTGTATTTGATTTCCCAAAATTGTATCATGGAAGAAGCGCTGTTCTAGATTTCTGGAGCTTAAGTTCTAGTCTCAGTTCTACAACTAACTGGCTTTGTGACTACAAGCCAGCAATCTAGCGTCTTAAGTTTTGAATATTCTAATATAGAAAATATGATGTTTGGATGTGATAATTTTCACAGTCCCTTTAATTCTGGAGTGTCCTACACAGCACCCAACTCAGTGCCTAGAACAGTTCCTTAAACATAGCAGGAATTCAATAAACGTCTGAATAATCTTTTGAAACATTGTTCATTATTGTCAAGGGCACTCAAATGTGGATCTCTTTGGATAGGCCACCATTTTTTAAAAGGAACGCTAAACTATTGGGAATGTACTTCATACAAAGGTCTTTACTGACAAGAATAAATGGTTTTTCTGATAGTGAGAATAACTAAGGAAACAATTCCCAAGGCTGTTTTTAATTACTTGCATGACCCTGGATAAATTATTTGATATCTCTGACCCTCAGTTCTTTCATATGTATTCATAAAATTATGAATAATGTTTTCTTCATAGAGTTGTTTATTATGAAGTAATCTTAGCTTCTACCTTGAACAGAAGTAGAAGTTAGATATATGTATTATAAATTACTTGTGTTTTAAATTTTTTGTATTTTAACTTGAAGCTTGGAATTATTTACCCATGATTCTTAAGGAAACAGTGACAAAGGGTTTAGAGTAAATTCTGAATTTTCCAGATGATATTATTTCAAGATCCCATAGATTCATTAAGACAAGATGGCTGCCTTGACTTTCTTTGGCTGGGCTTGTCACTCTTTAGTAACATCATTACTTCATAAGGTAGGTCAACAAATGGAAAGGCAGTGGTGTAATCAACCACTATTGTTCCTTAGCAAGAACTTTCCATGGTAAGTTGATGGGCCAAAACACTGGAAATATTGGCCATGTACATAGTCACACAACGGTTGAAATAATTGGGAATGAAAGCTACTGCATTTGTGCTTCCATCCCCTAAGAGCACAATTAGTGGATTGAGGTCTGGTTTCATTGCCTAGAATCTTCCTGAGATCTTTTAATTTCTACCCCTCTATGGCCCCTTTCTCAAGCAATCATAATCAGAAAGGCCAATTTACTTGAAATGAATATGTAACTTATTTCAAAACTAAATATAATTGGTTATTGGACTGTCAGTCTCTTCCATTTGTGTGGCTGCAATTTTCATTATTAAGGGTCTGCTATTAAAATAGCTTCTGTCCATTTATATTAGAATGCAAGGTTCATGTTTAATAATCTTGAAGGAGAATGCCTGGCACTTACTGAATGACCCAGTAGAACCATTCTGGTACTTGGTGTCCTGGAGTCATTAAACTGCCTTCTTGGGAAACAGCCAACTGTCCCCCAAATAATAGAGAAACCAGATTCCAGGGCTAGTAGCAATAAATGTTTAAAAGTGAAACACATTATATTTAAGAGGAAAACTAACCTTAGGGATTTTTTCCCTGAAAACTTTAGAAGTAATGACCAAATCACAGCAATAGTCTCACAAACAAACAAACCTTTGGAGATGTCGTTTAAATCACAGAATACTGAAGATAACATGTAGATATTAGCCAAACTGACGAGTTCTCCTCAAGCAGGCTTGTTCCTTCTGTTTGATAGCAGTAGCTAATACACAGCCCTGAAACCAGGAGTTTGTTTTATTGAAGAATGTTTGAAACTAAATGGCTGCTTATTTTCTTAAATTGCCCACAGGTGATCTTCAAAAGATAAGGGTACTCAATTAAAATAACATAGCATGCAAGCTAAACAATTCATGTTAAGTCCATTCTAGTCTTCCTTCTATTTGTGCTGCTTCTTTATCGTAGCTTCTTTATGATTCTTTCCCTTTCACACTTTCTGGCTAGCTTCACTTCTAACCATTCTTAATTGAATTCATCAAATTTCTACTGGAACAATAGTATTTCAGGTTACAGAGGAAGTCCACTATAAATTGATCATTGGATCTACCTTCAAGATTCTCACTCCTCTGTTTGGGTTGTGAAAAAATAGCATTAGCCCATAACCCAAGACATAGTGACACTTGAATAACTGGCCCATGAAGAATATATTTCCTTGGCCTCTTTTATGAATTTTCTTCTGGGATAACTTTTATAATGCTATGAAAGGATGCTGAATATATTTATTATTGTTCTTATACTTCCACCAAGAAATGAGCAGTGGAATGAGGAGAACATGAACAGAGGTGAGGAGACATCACTGGGAACCATAGGAGGTTCCAACAAAGTCAACTCCTCAGATGGCCTTTTAGTATGCCTTCTGTGTGACTGCTCATCAAGCTTCATGCTACAATGAAGGAGGTCCAGGCTCCATTCATATAATTCTGAATGATAGTTGGAAAGGGAGCATCCAGAACTAACTGTCTAGTTACAGGCAGATATTAATGGTTTGGTGGAGGGACTTAAGTCCTCAGAGGGACCCTGACTGAGTCTCAGGCCTTGTTAATTTAATTTAGTTGACTTAGTTCTCTAATCTAAGAGTATAGTTTCTGTTTTTATCAATAGTATGAAAGAATGTCTCATGGAAGCAATTTCATGATTGCTTTCCATGTTAATGTTAGAACTAAAAACCTAGGCCAACAATCTCTGGTCCACTTAGTAACCTATTGCCAATCTATTATCTATAAATTAATTGCTTCTTGCCCTTCTGACTAAACTCATCTGTTATCAATGATGTAATCTTGTGAAATTATTTATTTTTGTGCATCTCTTGGGATAATAAACTTGAAATGCTTGTTAATCACAGAAAATTTTTCTCTATTACTCTTAAATTTTACTTTTTTCAATGTTGACAGTAAATTGTGGTCTTGTTAGCCAAACATATTATGCTTTTAGACTATATTCTTTTAGAGTTTTTGTCTTTCTAAACTGAAGAATACTATTTCTTAGTCTGTTCTCGTAAAGAAATTCCTTGACCAATTTAATAGCTCTTCTCTGGTTGTTTCTATGCCAATTCTCAGTTTTCTTGAGCTATAATGACCGAATGATACTCATGACTCTAGATGTGGGTAAAACAGATGAGACAGATAAAGTTTTCTGCTCCATTTCCCATACTCTGCCTAATGATGCTGAGGGTTCTGTAGCCTTCTCAGCCACAAGAGCACTTTGTGCTCATTTCTTACAGTCTACAATATGACTCTTTTCTGAGTCATAATTGTTCAGATTATTTTGAGAGTAAGGTACACTTCTATCCTTCTGTTGCTACTGAAACATTTGGTAATTACCAGGATCTTTGAAATACTGTAGAAAAACCTCAACCTATTGATTCCATATTTATTTTCTCCTGTACTATGTTCTTATTTTAATTGAATCATTTTTTCCCATTTCTAGCATTTGGTCTTCTAACACAGTGAGGTTTCACGGTAGGAAACACTTTATAAAGTTAGTATATTAAATGCACTTTTACCTCATTAATGTTTTATTCTCCATAACATAATATTTATAATATTTCCATTAAACATATAAATAAACATTGTATGTTTAATGTTCCAAAGAAGAGGACAGAAATGAGAGGCAGAAAATATGGGATTTGGTTCAGATAAAGTCTAAACAGGGCAATATTAAGTTTTTTCTATCTGAAAGTCTCAGCAGCATCATTTTCAAGTCAAAGAAGGTAACTCTTTTTTGACATTGTGAAATTAATAATATGATGACTGTGGGGTATCTTTGAAAAGAAAGAACTATTTAGATTTAATTGATGACAATATCAAAGGAATGAGTCAAAGGAAATTTACATACTGGTTAAGGCAGTGTCACATACTAGTTAACAAAAGGGCTCCCTGGACTCAGACTTAAGTTAGACTCTGAGTTCACCACATATTGTCTCAGTGACCTTGGGTATGTTGAAATTTTAAAGTCTACTATCTCATTTGTATCTTGGAGATAATGGTAATATATATCTCACAGGTTGTCATGAAGATTAAAAAAGGGAATACATGTAAAACACTTAGCATAGTATCTGGCATATAATAACTGCTAAATATACTAGCTATAATTATAATAATAATTACTGTTATTACTATTATTGATATAGGGCCTCAGGGTTTTTCAGTAGAACTAATTATTGAAATTTATTGACTATGATAGAAGGTAATTGAATTAAAGTTTGAATGCTTATAAATTAACCTAAGGAAAAATGTTTCCAATTACTATTTTATATATCAAAGTAATTACAGCCAGTAGAGGAAGACAAACACATAAAATATTACAATGCAATAAGATAAGGACTATCTTAGAGGTATGAACAAATGTCTGGAGTACCCAGTGATTATTGTGGATATCTATCATTTTCAAGACTTATTTTGGGGAATAGGGCCTATATGTTCCTCTGAGGATCTTGACTTCACCCTTGACTCCAAAGTTGGGGACTTAACCCTGGCCTGGCCAATTAGAGCATTGTATCCTACTCACCATGGTAATTGTTTCAGAGAAGGGCACATGACTGTGAAAATCAGGTGTAGGACTTGGTTTCAACTTTTGGGAGAGATCTTTTTTATTCTTTCCTGGACTGTTAACTGTGAGGATGGAAGCCTGGCATTGTTGGCATTCATATTGCTGTGATAAAGCAAGATCTTGTTTGTCAATGGAAATAATACAAAGGACTATGGAACAGGTGGAGAGACCAGGTCCTGACGACACTGAAAATTACAGCTATTAATGTATTAATGTCTTTATGCTTAAGCCTGCATGAGTTGGTTTTGGTTTTTTTTTTGTTTTTTTTTTTGCGGTACGCGGGCCTCTCACTGCTGTGGCCTCTCCCATTGTGGAGCACAGGCTCTGGATGCGCAGGCCCAGCGGCCATGGCTCATGGGCCCAGCCACTCCATGGCATGTGGGATTTTCCTGGACCGGGGCACAAACCCGTGTCCCCTCCATCAGCAGGTGGACTCTCAACCACTGTGCCACCAGGGAAGCCCATGAGTTGGGTTTTTGATTGCTTGCAATCAAGAAAGTCTTGGCATGTGTAATAACTAATTTTATATGGACAAATAAGACATGTTCTGTATGGGTTGATTCTAATGTCACCAGAGGAGATGGAATAGAGGAAATTCAGAAATAGGCAGTCTTCTAAGGCAGAGGGAATAGCAGGGACAAGGTACATATGTATGAAAAGGCTTTGGACCATGTATTATCATCACGGCCAAAGCTTCTAACTCTCTGACAGTAATGCTTGGACCAGCCAGTTTAGTTATATTCATGGATGTCATGGTACGGTTTAAAGAAAATGGGCTTGAGAGAAAGTTTAAATCCAGGATATGTCAATAATTAAGTGGTGACCCTGGGCAGTTACCTACACTCATTGAAACTCACTTTTCCATTCTTTACTATGAGTATAAAACTACCTATGTTTTATAGATTTTTTGAAGATTAAATTAAAATTAAATATGGTGAGCTCCTAAAACAGCTCCTGCCTGCCCCAAGGGAGAGGTGCTCCATGAACATATGATTTATACTGACTTCTAATTCTTGCCACTGGAGGAATGACATCTTATGATTAACTTAATGTTAAACAAAAACCCCTTTGTGCTTTGACATTTTTGCTGGAAACCTTTATAGATTATGTTGGTTCAACTTCTTGTCTTACAGTTGAGTATGTTAAACACTAACAAATATCTCTTTGAAGAGTAAGGATCTGTCACTGTGCCCCAGCATGACTGCTTTCAGAAGCAGATGATAATCCTTATAGTGTCATAGATGTGGATTATTGGACAAAAATCTCTCATGACTCCTGTATTCCAAAACCATGGAATATTTCTAAACTAAAATTTCAATAGGACTTTTTATTAGTGTGTCTTGCTTGCTTCTGATGAAAGCAAATAATAAAGTTGAATTTTGGTAGAGGGCCCAGAACCAGTTGGGTACTATTTAACACAGGTTTTGCTATTATTAGTTCATTCTCTTTTCATCTAAGACTAGGAATATCCAGAAAATGTTTCATATCAGTAAAATGCTAACCTTTGAAAGTCAAGACTTTTCCCCAAATCTTTACTGGACTAGATTTGCAACTTCTACTCAACTTCAATTCTTTAGTATTTATTGAGCACATAGTATGTGCAGACCATGTTCTGGACAATGTCTGCCAGAAGTGGGGTGCAGGTTTATTGGATGAAGCTGTTGTCTTTTGAAAATGTAGGGAAATGTATCAGATGTCATAGTGTAGGAGAAAATTAAAAAATATATATATTTAGATCAGTGATTTTCAAAATTTCTATGATTGTAATCTAGAATTAAAAATTCATTATATATTTATATTTACATATATGTGTATATTAATGCAATATGTAATACATTATATATATATATGTGGTATGTGTATGCACATATACGTGTGTGTGTGTGTGTGTGTGTGTATAAACTGAAACAAAAGTTTCTTGAGTTAATGTTCACCTTACTCCTTGAATACAATCTGACACTTTCTGTTCTGTTCTATGCAATACTATTTCATTTTTAAAAAGCTGTAAATGCTGGTCAGCAACCCTTTAAATTTCTTTTGAAACTCATGAATAAGTGGCAAACTGATATAGACAAGCTAAGAATCATCATTCAGGTGACAATTATGCACAGAGAACTACTCTTTCTTGATTGACTTTTATTACATTCAACTAGGAAAGACCTTCCTTGGAGGAGAAATTGACCTAAAAGATGTAGATCACCTCAGATTGACTAAGGAGAATATTTGGACCCAGTTTGACAAACTGCATGTTTGGGCATAAACTGGATTAGTTAGTAAGCCACAGGAACCAAGATTCTAATGTAACTTCTGGCCACTTATAACTAATTAGTTGAATGTGGGCCTTGAAGGCATAAAAGAAATCGTCAAAATTAAATATAGCACTGCTTAACAAGGTGAAAAGAAGATGAAATTATGTGATAATTGAGAAAATGTTGGGACATGAGTCTTACAGTAAAGAGAAATAACTCATTGGTTTGCAGTGCTAATATATGAATCTTGGTGCTTTGGTTGCAGTATGCTAACAATCCTGAAATTTCATGTTTAGCTAGATAATCTAATCTAGCAGGTGGATTCTGCTTCCCTTGTAATATTGTTCTTCTTAACCTCTTCTATGTAGGTGCTCGAGTTTCCCCTTGCAGCCCCACAGGCAAAGGGGGACTCTAATGAACTGGCCCTGAAGATAAAGCACATTCTACTTGGGCTCTTGTCTCCTACAAGTGAAAAGCTAAGCAAATCCCCAGTGTATTGCAATTCTAATAGGATTATTAGATGCCATGCCCTGACATCCAGAGGGTCTCCTTATACCACTTGCTCCTGGTCTGTTAGAACTGACTGCCTCAGCAAACAGGGGAGGTAAACCATGAGATGAACAATTGTAATCCACAGAATGCCTACCTAGTTAACATTTTCCTGGTTTTAAACAGTCAAATGTCATAGTATATACAAATTTCTCAATACAACATTTTTCAGGTCACTGTTTTTTAGGAAAAATTATACTTACATTCCCAAAGCCCAATACAACATTAACGATACATTAGACAAGAGAAGTTTTGCATTATATTCTAGATGCAATTGGTAGAATGCCAGAAGCACATGTGGGCATTTTAGAAATTGCACCAAACGTCCACAGATACGATGGAGGTGCTAGATCTAGGAGAAGCTGGGCCACTCCAGGCACAGAAACTGCTTGTTAACAACCACATGAATTGTTTTGAGATTGGGAAGCCATTTTTTAAGCATGTCCATCTTAACATGACAATTTGCTACATATATCTTGGCATTTTACTATGTTTTACTATTCTTGGGGATTTCAGGTTGACATTAACATAAATTTTTACCATTTAAATATTTGCAAAGAATATCTGATTTTTGGAGACACATAATTGATGCTAAGCAAGAGTTGCCTGTAATTATAAGAGTAAATTAATAATAAGTTACAGTAACTAAAACTTTAATTTGAGTTGTGATAAAATGTTAATGCCTAGAGTTCTCACTTCTGTGAAGTCTGTAACCATTTGAATTTCTCTGAAATTTATTTTGGTATGAGATATAAAGTTACACTTGTTTAAAATGGTTAAGCTCTAACTCTCCCTAATGTCTTTTGTTGAAGAAGCCATTTATATATATCATGGATTTATGCTGTTTCTTAATCATATTTTCAGTTAATGCACATTTTCTCAACCTTGGCATTACTGACATTTTAGCCTGGATCATTTTTTGTTGTGTGTTGTAGGATGTTTGGCAGCTTCCATGGGCTCTACCACTGGAAGGCAATAGCATCCCCCAAGCTGTGATAAGCAAAGATGTCTCCAGACATTGCCAAATGTGCCCTGAGACCTCAGTAAATAAGCATTAAGTCACTGAATCAGTTAGGGTCCTGACAGGAAACAGATGGTGCACTTACATGGCGTAAATGAAGAGTGTAATAAGGGAACTGTCTGTAAAGGTACGGACAGGCATAAGGAAACTCAGTAAGGGGCAGTGGAGCACCTCGGGGCTGGTAAGAGTGAGGAAGGTTACCATATCTGGGCCTGAAGCACAAGGGTTGGAAGAAACTACAGAACACAGAAAGAGTATAAGACAGGACTACACGACAGAAGCTGTGCCTTCCGTCAAGTGACAAACTGGCCACTAAAAATTTGGCAAGGAGATAACTGGGAGAAAAAATACCCCAACTTGAATCTCCAGTGGTGCCTCCCATTTCTTGAACTTAACCATAAACCAGAGGGAAAGGGAGCCTTTGATGCAATGCTTAATGATCAGTCCCTTGAGTCCCCTAGCAAGATGGAGAAGGGTGAAGAGTAGATCTGGTACGGCAAAGGAAGAATATTCAACACATTTTCATATTAATACTATGTTGATTATTGCCTCTACTCCAAACTATTGCCATTACTTATAGCTTTATAATACATTTTAATATCTTATAGACAAATTTCTCCACCACCAGTTCTCTTCCTCCTTTTCTTCCTCCTCCTCCTTCTTCTTCAAATGCTGCCTCCTATATATGAAAAATTATTATATTGATTTTCCTAATATTTTTTGCAGTCTTTTCTTCTGGATTCATTTTCTGTCTTCCTAGGATAGAAGGTCTGTTGGTAGTAAATGTTCTATGTATCATTTAAGATAGGTGAAGCTATGCCACAGTCAGAAAAACCCTGTAAATTTCAATTCCTTAACACAAAGAAAGTTTATTCTTTGCCTTGCAAAGTCCAATGTGAATCAGGTGACTCCATGACTGCCGCTTCATGTGGAGGTGTTTTTGATAAAAGGCTGATTTGAAAGCACTTCTAGGTTGGCAGATATTTTGTCTCATCAGTCTGAAGGTAAAAGTCTTCTGCTTTGCATTTCTGTTGCTGCTGTTGAGAAACCAGGTAGGAGTGTAATTGTCATTTCTTTGTAGATGAGCTGTCTTTCCCACTCACAGTACACCCCACCCACCCCCAGTTGCTTTAAAGTCTTTAATTTTAGTGACCTGCAATTTAACTCTGATAGATCTGAGTGTGTATTTCATTTAATTATTCCTCTTGGGATACTCTCAGCTTCATGAAGTTGAGATTGTGTGTCTTTCACTTATTTTGGAAATGCATCAGATTTTATTTCTTGAATATTAACTCTTTCTCACTCTTTCTATCATACCTTTCTAGATCTTGGATCAAATGTATGTTAGATTTTTTCATTATAGTTTCCCTGGGTCCTAGCAGTTCTTTCCATTTTCTGACCATTTATCTCTCTGTACTGCATTCTTGGTGATTTTTTTTTAGGTTTATGTTTTAGTTAATTTATTTTCTATTCAGTTAATGTGTCCTTTGGTTTTCTAATTTGAGTGATAATATTTTTTATTTTTACAACTCTTTTGTTTCTTCTTCAACTTCAACTGGTCACTCACTCCAGATCATAATTTTGATACAAACTTATATTTCTCTAAGCATTTAAAAAATATATACATATTTTTTCTTTCCTAATAATTCCAACATCCTTCATCTTTATGGACCAGATTTTGCGTGTGTATGTAAGTGTGTGTGTGTTTCCCTTGCTAACTCTCTCCTTGGGGTGGTTTATTTCATTATGTGTTTTGTGATTTTTGATTGTGATTTTGTAATACTTGAAACTCTATCTATGGAAATTCTTGATGCCTTTTGGAATATCAGCTCCCTTCAGAGTTCTCCATCTGACTTACCACATTGCGGAGGCCATTGACTTTACCTTCCTTCCCAAAGCCCACAAAACCAGATAACAGGAGACAACCAGGGATTGGAAGATATCTTCAAAATAGCCATCAGCATGTGTCTGGGTTCATGATGTCATGCACTATTCTTTGAATTTTTCTGTAGGTTTGACATTTTCAAATAAGAAGCTGGGAAAATGCAATTAAATTACTTTAAAAAGATAAATTGACTCTAGATATCCCTTAACTAAAAAAAATAAAAATAAAAAAGGGAGATGGATGTTTTATAGAATAGGAATAATCTGTTTACTTTTTCAAAGAAGGAGCTTTTGTAGTTATTAATTCTACTGCTTCTCTTTCTTTAATTCTATCTTTTAACTTGTGATTTCTGCTTCATCTTTATTTTTTTTCTCTTTTTCTCTTGCTGTTTTGGTAGGGCTTGTTCTTTTTATAAATACTGATTTTAAGTTTTTAATTTATTTTAAAAATAAGTAATCTTACACATTTTTCTCCAAATCAAACTTTAGTTACTTCTTAGAAGTTTTGATAGTATTGTAATGATTTTTATCTTTTCTAAATAGTATTTTATTTGTAAATTTTTAAGTGATAAAATCATAATAAAAGTATACACATTTGGAAGCTTTGGTGCATATATAGATAAATATGAAAATGCACATATCATAATATTCTGTATATATGGGTAAATATAAAATATAGAAAAATATGAAAATAAACATTAATTATTATTCCAGCCCTTTCTCCATTTTGAGAATTACCATTGACATTTTTATGTATATCCTTCTAGTCTTTTTATCCACAAAACATAAACTTTTATGTTTGTTTTAAATAAAATTGAGATCTCATTAAGGTTTTGTATTCTGATTTACATCATGAGTATTTTTGTAGGTCATCATATATTCTTATAGAAAATGGTATTAATAGCTATATATCTGTCTATCATGTGCATGTATTTTATTAAATCAATCCCCTCTTTTCAGTTATCTAGATTGTTTTAATTTTTTTGCTATGATGAATTACATAATAATATATGTCCTTATACATAAATCTTAGTATAAACCTAAGATTATTTTCTTAAAATGAATTTCTAGACACAAATTGTCAGACAAAATTAGATAAACATTTTTAAGGCTTTTGATATATAAGATTAAATTGTCTTATAGAAAAGTTGTACAAATCATGCAACCACCAGCTGTCCATGTTAGAATGTGCATTTCGTATCCAGGAGAACAGTTTAAAGAACATCTTTGCCAGCTTGGTTGGTGTCATGTGGTACCATCTTGTCTTGATTTGAATTTGATTTTTAGTACTAGTGACTTTTATTATGTTTTTCTTATGTTTGTTGATTACTGATTTTTCTTTTTATGTCTGTGCCTGTTTTTATGTGCTTTCTTTTGGGGCATTCATATTTTTCTAGCAAATTTATATGATATTTTATATATAAAGGATGTTAACTCTGTCATTATGTTACAAATATATTAAAGAAATTTTAAAATTTTTGTTAAAATGTGAAGAAATTAAAAATTTTTAAACAATAAAAATAATCAATTTTTAGATTGTTTCTTCCTTTTTCTTTCCTGCTTGGAGAAATCTCCCCCAGTTTGTGAGGAACTAAATATTCACTAATATCTTCCTCCATTTCTTTCATATTAATCCTGCATTTAAAGTTTTAATCATTCTGAAATAAATTTTAGTATATATTATAAGGTAGTAATCCAAATTTATGTTTCCATACAGTTCATTAATGACATTAATCTCCCCCACTAATTTAACTCCCACTTTTATCACATTGTAAATTATAGTTTTGTTAGCCTTCATTGACCAGGATTTAAATTGGAAGGTGCTTTTGAATTTCTAAACTTTAGTAAAAAACTTGCTGTATCCAGAGACTATGGCATCTGTAATTTCCATATTTTGTCATTTGTTGAGTTTGTCTATTATAACTCAATATTAACTAAAGTTTAGTCAATGTTCAATATATTCTTACAATGAAGATACATACTATACCTATATAGTTTAAAGACACTACTATTCATTCAATTATATTTATTTTATTGTTCAACTTATCTATAATAATAAATCCAATCTTTCCCTATTAAAAGAAGTTTAATGGTTAAGTTTAATAAACTTTAAAAAATTACTTGGTAAGATTTTTATTTAGGGAAAGTATCCAACGTTCTTTCTAGTGTAATGCACCTTATTAGCACATGGCTAGTGTTAATGGTATCCACTAATCAAATTGTAATGAAATGTATACAGTTCTTGTCTCACTGTGATTTCTCTGGGGGCAAAAGTCATGCCTTCCTTGACCTTATCCTGGTACATTATTTGCAGGCAATAAACACTTTTAAAATGCAGTTGAATTTTACCCAAGTTAAATTCAGTGCGATCCTGCAAGACGAAATTCCTAAAGAGTATAACCCAGAAATAGTAAAGAAAATCATTGTGTCCTTGATGTTAGATTAATGGTCATTGAGTAGAAAACGACAGGCCTTCAGAGATGGTTCTGGTCACTGTTTCTTACCCCAAACACACACAGGTATTCTGTCTACACCCATAAGGTTGCCCTATGAAGAACTCAGTATTAACAGTGGGTTGAATTTTGTTGGCCTCAGATATGGCATTTCTCTTCCTAGAAAAATAGATGTTCATCAAATCAACTATAGTACTGTTACTGAGGTAACCTTCCCAGAAAACTGTACATTAACCCAGAGGTAGAGCCAAGAGCCTTCTCAACTCCAGACAATAAAGATCACTGTTGATGTCCTCATCTGGGCAAGCCCTCATGGGACTAGAAAGACACACTTCTGCCCCTTCTGTAATAAATTTAAGCATATAATTCTTTTTTTAAATTAATTAATTAATTTTTGGCTGTGTTGGGTCTTTGTTGCTGCACACGGGCTTTCTCTAGTTGCAGCGAGCGGGGCTACTCTTTGTTGTGGTGTGCGGGCTTCTCATTGCAGTGGCTTCTCTTGTCGAGGAGCAAGGAGGCTAGGCACACGGGCTTCAGTAGTTGTGGCTTGCAGGCTCTAGAGCACAGTCTCAGTAGTTATGGCACATAGGCTTAGTTGCTCTGTGACATGTGGGATCCTCCCAGACCAGGGCTTGAACTCGTGTTCCCTGCATTGGCAGGTGGGTTCTTAACCACTGTGCCACCAGGGAAGCTCAGCATATAATTCTTTACCCACATTAGTAACCCCCAATATCCAGCTCCAGCCTTTCTAGATAAGCAGCCATTCTTCTCTGAGGTCCTCCCATGATGCTTTCAGCATGTGGGTGATGTGGGCCACTCCTGCCACCCACCGACTAGCTCCCTTTCCCAGTCTGGGGAAGGGTTTCTTCCTCCACTCCTTTTGCCTCTCCCTTATTTAGGAACTCTCTGTTCTCTCCTCTTCTCTGTGTACTGAATGTCTAGTATTATTACCTCAAGAATTTAGGTTTTATAAGGATAGTTAGAAAGATGATCTGGAAGAAATTTTTTTTTCAGCTGCCACATAAACCTAAACATCCCTGAAGGCAAGAGAGTAGAAAGAGCCTGGTCAAATAGAGAGGGGTGTGTGTGTGTGTGTGTGTGCACTCGTGCATTGAGAGAGCGAGAGAGAAAGAGGGAGAGAGAGAGAATGGGAAATACAAATGAGTATCTCAATGAATTATCTTAAATGTGCTAGATTCTCTCAGTTCTTTCTAGAAACAATCTGAATTAGCTCTTTCCGGGCCCATGAGTGCTACAGACACAGTGAGTTCTCTCTGACGTCCCAGATGGCAGGCTTTCAGGGCAGAGCTAAAGAAGCCCAGTTGAGGTTGTGGAAGGTCGAGGAATCTGTTGGGCTGCTGACTAGATTCAGATCCAGACTCTCTCTGCCCTACAGGAAGCCTCTGATTTCCTCTCCCCAGACCTTCCATTTTCATTCCTTGCCTACGTGAGTTTGACCCTTCCTTACTTTCTTTAATCTTGACTCATTCTCTATTTTTCCCTCCCTCTTTCCTAGGAACCCCAAAGGAAACAAAATGTTGTCCCACATGTGATTTCAGCCTGCAGATGTATTTGTCTTGCCTGTGCTATGGGGAAGCCTTTACAGTTTATGTTTAATTTGGATTAGTGGGAAACACTGGAAAAATTCATGTTAAGAATCAGATTTCCAACTTCTCTCAAAATTTGGAAGATCTGGCCACATCGGGCCCATATCTGTGGCAAAAATGGGTTGGAGTCCTTGAAAACATTATGCTAAATAAAAGAAGCCATTCATGGAAGACCACATATTGTATGATCCCATTTATGTGAAACGTCCAGAATAGGCAAATCTATAGACACAATGTTAGTGGTTATCCAGGGCTAGGGGGGTTGGAGGGAAATGGGGAGTGATTTTAAAGGGTACAGGGTTTCTTTGCAGGGATGCAAATATTCTAAAAGCTATTGAGGTAATGTTTGCATAAATCTGTGATTATATTAAAAAATCATTGAGTTGTGCACATTAACTATGTGTATTACATACTATGAATTATATCTCAATACACGTGTTGTTATTTTTTAAAACGAGTTGGCGCTGTATAGCATAGACCTTCTTTAGATGGAGTATATGAGCTCCAATTTGCCACATGGTCCTAAATATTCTACGCTGATTCTACCGCCCTAGGGCCCACCTGGCTTCTCTCATTTAGGTTATATCGCTGTCCTCTGTTGGCATTTGACTTCTTAGCGTCAGTTTAACATCATGAGCATTTTTCTTTTCCTAGTATCTTTCTCATAATTTGCTTTCTCTCATTCTATTTCTCATGAAAATTACCTTTATCTGTCCATCTCAGAGCACATCTTCTATGGTACTGAATACCATAGAAGAATAAAGAAATGTGTTTCCTTATTAGTAACAATATTGCTGTAATACTAAACCCTATCAAACCAAACTTAAATACAATCTGGATTCTGGATTTATTAAACAAATACTGTGTATTGTGCCAACAGAAGAATAACAGAAATGGTTTATAATGCCAAATCATCTAAGTATTCTCCCCTGAACAGCCCTGCAGTATGAGCAAAGCAAGAGATGCTGTAAGATTGGAAACTGAGCTGGAATAGCTGGCATTTTAAACAGCTTGTTGATGGACTGGCTTGTGAGAAAACCAACATTACATTGAAACTCTTCGGGATACTTTAAATTGGTGGATTATATGGTCGCTTGATTAAGTTTGGGTTATGTAAACAGTGGAGTGTTTAGATTTAGGTTTGGCTGTTGGAGTCCAGGCAGCTGTTTGTACTTAAGTCCAGCAAGAAGCCTTGTTAATCAAAGAACTGACTGAACTTCTTTCTTTCTCCCACCCCCTGCCCGCTGCTTTTTTTGTACCTGTGTTGTTTTTCCTCCTGTCCAAACCCTTTGGGCTCAGGACTGTTGGGAGGCAAGGCAGAGCGTTTTGAATTCTCCTCTGAGGATCAGGAACTTATTTTTTTGATTACGTGGATGTGCCCCACAGATTTCCCTCACTGTGAGGTAATCACTTCATTTATCCAAGTTCTACAAAGACTTTATTATTCCGGTTAGTCCATATTTTTGAAGCTAAGTCATCAGTTTGATGCCTTTGTTGTAAAATGTGGTTTAACAGCTTGTTAGCACATTTATTTTTTTAATGGAACCCAAAGATATTTCATGCATGAGCAGCAGTGGATTTAAGAGCCGATGAAAAGCTCGGCGAGCTGTGTGCATTCAGCTCAAAACAATAGTGCGAGGACGTGGTGGAGTGAGGCATGGGGCTGGGAGCAGCGGGGGTGCGGGCTTCTCCAGGAGCTCTAGGTAGTTGTTTTCCTGACAGTGTCTTATAATAAACAGTGTTGCATGATGTTTGTTGGTTTCAGGTTGTCTGGGATGCACTGGATCATTTGAGTAGTCTGATCCCATGTGGTTTATCTACCCTCTGAGATGATTCTATGTTATTTTGTCCATAGTGCAAAGGGGAAATTTGGACTGTTGTTTTCTGTCTTCTGCATGCAGCTTTGTAAAGTTGTCTCAGAACTAATGGGTTGGAACTGAGAGCCACTGTGGAGCTGGGTGAGTATCAGAGCCTTTGAAAAGTGAAAGTGGGGAAGCCACAGCTCTTTCCATGGCTTCATCGCAAATACAAACTAGGTCATTTTCCCAGGAGGCAGCAAAAGTGAACATTCTATGTTTGATCAAAGCCAACAATTTTGCTAAGATTTTGATAATTTGGGGGTGAAACAGAGGCACACAATCTCTTTTGCCTAAGTCTAGAACTATCTTTGTACCAGATAAGTGTTGTTGGAGAAACCTCATCAAAGTGAAATTGGTAAAAATGCACTTTCTGATTTAGCTAAAATGTATTACCTTATCTGTCTCCCCTTTTGTACTACTACGCAGTCAGTGCATAAACAAGACAACAGTGATTTTTTTTCACCATTCAAGTCAGAGCTCATATTCCCTTTTTATTCAAGCAATTTAGAGAGTATGGAATAGTATTAAGAAGAGAAAGAAGGTAAGTTTCTTATATAAAGTTTCTTAAATTAGGTAATATGTAATGTCAATTTAGTGCTTAGAGTGTATATATATAGATATAGATATAGATATATACATATATAGATATATATAGGTATACCTATATACTATACTATATATATTTTATATACATATGGAGAGAGACAGAGGTTGATTTTTTGAAGCACTTGCATGAGGGAAGAAGAGCAAACTGTATGAGAAAAATTACCAACTACTCTGTCTAGTGATTACCTAATAATGGATGAGATTCATCTTTCCAGTCTGCCCACACCTCCAGTGTTTCTTTGAGGTTGAGAACATGAAATGGAACTCTTGTATGAGGCAATCTTACTTTCCTTAAATAAAGAAAAAAAAACAACTGTTATTAATGACAATGGTGCTAACTCATACAATAATGACAAATGCTAGACCTGGAAAGGGACCTTTCATACAAACTGCTCCAACTGTCTGATTTTCTAGACAAAGAAAATGAAACAAAGTTGCCTAGGCTTCTGTCACTTTCCTTCTGACCTCAATGCATACCCTTTAATTCTGGCTATTTCATAGAAATGGAATCATTTGATTGGCCTTTTTGTCTAACTTCTTTCTCTTAGCATAATGTTTTCAGGGTTCCTCCCTGTTGTAGTATGTATCTGTATTCATTCCCTTTTATGGCTGGATAATATTCCATTGTATGAATATTACGTTTTGTTTATCCATTAATTGGGTGATGGACATTTAGGTTGTTTTCACCTTTTGGCTATTGTGGATAGTGCTGTTGTTAACATTCATATACAAGCTTTTGTTTGAACATCTGTTTTCAATTCTTTTGAAGTAGAATGGCTGAGTCATATGATAATTTTTTGTTTAACTTATTGATGAACCATGAAACTGTTTTCACAGCATGCACACCATTTTACATCCCCACTGGCAAACGTACTAGGGTTCCAATTCCCCACATTCTCACCAACACTTGCTATTGTCTGTCTTTTTTATTCTAGCTATCCTAATGCATTGGAAATGGTACCTCATTGTGGGTTTGATTGGCATTTTCCTCCTGACTAATAACGTTGAACATCTTTTTCATGTATTATTGGCCATTTGTATATCTTCTCTGAAGAAATGTCTAAAGTCTTTTGCTCACTTTAAAATTAAGTTCTTTGACTTTTTTTGTTATTGTTGAGTTGTAAGAGATCTTTATATTCTCTGAATACTATACTCTTATCACATATATTGTTTTAAAATATTTTCTCTAATTCTGTGTCTTTATATTTTCTTCGTAATGTCTTTAGATACACAAACGTTAATTTTGATGAAGTTCAATTTATTTTTTTCTTTTTTTGCCTGTGTTTTTGATATAATATCTAAGAAACCATTGCCAAATCCATAGTCTTGAAGATTGACCCTATGTTTTCTTCTAAGAGTTTTATAATTTTGGCTTTTATACATAGGTCTTTGATACACTTTGAGTTAATTTTTGTATATACTGTGAGGTAAAGAATTTGTTTTTTTGAATTTGAATATCTAGTTTTTCCAGAACTATTGGTTGAAAAGGATATTCTTTCCCCCATTGAATGGTCTTGGCATCCTTATAGCAAATCAATTGACCGTAGATGTATGGATTTATTTCTTGAATATAAATTCCATTCTATTAATCATTGTCTATCCTTACACCAGTACCTAAAAATTCAGTTATGAGTTCCTTTTTATCCTGTTATTTAGAAATTATTAAAAAAAAATTTAAATTGAAGAGTTTTACAAGTAATACTTTTACTTTTAAACTATATTTTTCTTTCACTTGGTTTAGAGAATTTGGATGTCCATACTATCATTTCATTTTCCTTGAAGTTCATTAACTGTTCCAGGTATGACTGTTGATGCTTGTATCAGTTTTTCCTGGAACATGACATGCCTTTTTTGAACAGCAAATTCACATCTAATTTATTTCAGTCAAGTTTTCTTCTATTATATCTCTGTTTATTTTTTATTTGATTTTTTCATATTATCTTCTTCAGATAATTCAATTATGTATGTATAATAGACCTCTTGCCTTTCTTCTACTTCTATTAATTTTTTTTAAATTTGTTTTATTTTTGGCTGTGTTGGGTCTTTGTTGTTGCATACTGGCTTTCTCTAGTTGCGGCAAGTGGGGGCTACTCTTCCTGGCAGTACGTGGGCTTTTCATTGCAGTGACTTCTCTTGTTGTGGAGCATGGGCTCTAGGTCCTCGGGCTTCAGTAGTTGTGGCTTGCATGGCTCAGTAGTTGTGGTTCTTGGGCTCTAGAGTGCAGGCTCAGTAGTTGTGGTGCATGGGTTTATTTACTCTGCAGCATGGGGGATCTTCCTGGATGAGGGATCGAGCCCATGTCCCCTGCATTGGCAGGCTGGTTCCCAAGCACTGTGCCATCAGGAAAGCCCTAATTTTTAACCTTTCTTCTTTTTCTCTTCATTTAGTGTGATCTTATCAGGTTGTCCTGTACATCCATAGTATTTTATTTTATTTATTTTTTGTTGTTGTTGTTGTTTTTTGCAGTACTCAGGTCTCTCACTGTGTGGCCTCTCCCATTGTGGAGCACAGGCTCTGGACGCGCAGGCTCAGTGGCCATAGCTCACGGGCCTAGCCACTCTGCGGCATGTGGGATCTTCCCGGATCAGGGCACGAACCCATGTCCCCTGCATCGGCAGGCAGACTCTCAACCACTGCGCCACCAGGGAAGCCCCATCCATAGTATTTTAAACATTATGATTTTTTGGCATTGTTTCTTGGCTCAAGTGTGGCTTTCAACATTGTAATGCACATTTAAAAATTTTCATATACATATTAATATATTATATACATTTTAAACATATTTATGAAAACTTTTGAAGTCTTTGTTAAGTCAGACATCTGGACCTTTTTACATGCAGTTTCTATTGCCTATTTTTTCCCCTTTTGTTTGGGGTACATACAAAGAAACTTTCCTGTTTCTTTGCATGTTTCATAAGTTTCTGATAAAAACCTGGCATTTTAGATAATATATTTTAGCAACTTTGTATATTGATTCCCCTCCAGAGTTTGTTGTTGTTTGAATGTTCATTTATTTAGTGACTTGGCTGGGCAATTTTGGTGAAGTTTATTCCCCCTACTCCCAGTGTGAAGCCTCTGGTGTTAAAGGTACAGCCTCGGGTATGCACACAGTTACCCTCTGATGACAGGTGGTTTTAGGATGGCTGTTTTCAACTATGTCTCTTTGTTAAGCTAATCTGTTTAAACTATCGTTGTCATGCACCATTGTTAGGCTCCTCTAATTGCTAAGGGATTGCCATATTGTTTTCAATAATGCCCTGGGGCATAAATTGCACACAGCCTCATTCAATTAATTATGGACTCCACTTCAGGAGTAAGTTTTAGGCCAGTCTCTGAGGTTGTTCTGACTGCAGGAGGGCTCTTCTTAGCTGTCTATTTCCTTGGTCTCTCTGGTGATCCAGCTGATCTACAGTTTGACCTGTTGCTCTCATGAAGCTATCAGCCTCCCCCAAATTGTCTACTACTAAAATTTCCACTGTTTTTGAGAGTGACCTTAGGCTTGAATTTTCCCATACTCTCTTTCAAGAAGCTCTCTATTTTTATAGCCTGTCTCTCCCCTGTGGAAACTCTCTGAGCCACTGCTCCAGAACAGGTAGTCGGAACAGTGTCTTTCTTTTCTTAGAGTGATTTATCAGTGGCACACCAGGTAGAGCAGTAGCATCTGGTCTTCTCAGCTTGCTTCTCTGGAATCTCCACCCTATGAGTGAACTAGGATGAGAGTGATCAGGATCCCAGTACTCTCAGCCTGCTGTCCCTGGTATAGAGCCTCTGTCCTATGATTGGTGGCTGAGTTCTCTACTCAGAGAAGAGTCAAGGGAAGCCCCTGACTCCTTGGCTGAAATCACCTGCAGTTTAGCCTCTGATATATGAAATTGGGAGGGGATGAGAAATATTGATAGGCTGGCCATCAATATTTCATTATTTCTAAGAGATACTGTAGTTCTTGACTGTGAGCTGGAGTGGAGCTTCAGTCACATTGAACTGGGGGTGGGTAGAAATGTAGCAGGTCATGGCTCAAGTGCCACAAATTCTCACTGTGCTTATCAGTATTTAGATTTTCTTGAATAAATGTTTTGCCATTTGCTGTATGCCTGTAGGATAATTTCCAAAGAATTTAATTAAAACAATTTGTTTTTCAGTTTCAGTTATATAGAGCTGGGGAGTGGCTCCATTTTCTTTTATTCTATTTCTTTTCTCTTTATCTTCTTTTTGGAAGGTTTTCTTCTTTCTTCCTCCTATTATTTGAGTACCTGTATGTATAATTTGTGCCCTTCTGAATTTTTGAAATTATGCTTATAATCTGCTTGAGTATGGAGATATATCTGTCTGATTCCTTAAATAGTTTCTCTTGGGCTGTGTGTTCTTCCTCTGTCTTTTATTTATACTCCTTTCCTTTTGTTCTCCACAGTTTCTATTCATAAGTCCATAGCTGGTTCTTTTCTCCTTATTACTTCTCTCTGAAATAGTGAGGCGGGCTTCCCTGGTGGCACAGTGGTTGAGAGTCTGCCTGCCAATGCAGGGGATGCAGGTTTGTGCCCCGGTCTGGGAAGATTCCACATGCCATGGAGCAGCTGGGCCCATGAGCCATGGCCGCTGAGCCTGTGCGTCCGGAACCTGTGCTCCACAATGGGAGACACCACAACAGTGAGAGGACTGCCTGCCGGAAAAAAAAAAAATAGTGAGGCTATTTTCAAGTGTGTTTTGAGGGTGGGCAGGAAGGTAGAAGAGCCTTAAATTTCTATTTAGATTTATTTTCCTGAATATCTCTTTACTGGATTTTTTTAAAAAAATCTTTTGCTGGGGAGCACATCTCAGTTTCTGTGTGGCTCAGAGCAATGTCCATCAAGTCACACTCCCTGTTTGATAACCTGGGGATGACTTTCTCTTTTCCTTCTTGGCTGGGACTTACCTCCAAAAGTTTCCCCAGACTCCCAGGATAGGTTATACACAATTAGAAATGGCTATTTCTCCTTCAACTTCACTTCTCCTGCTGTTCTTTGGTTTCAGGTTGGGTCTCTTGAAGGATATTATCTGCCTTTTCCCAGGCCCAGTCCACAGACTTCAATTTCATTGCTAACAAAGAATCACTGGGCAAGCCTTTCAATGTTGTGCCATAATAAGCAAGAAACCTGTTTCCTCATCAGTGTCTCAGGGGTTCTGTGTTCCCCTCACCAATGTTCTGCCTTAAAATCCAAATATCACTGTTTGGGGGTATATCTGCTTTGTAGTTTTCATTTCTGGTAGTGTCCTTTTTCTCATTATATTAAAAATAAAGTTGTTTTAAAAAACATGTTTTATTGTTCCTTGTTTTGAGCATATATCAAGAAGTAAAAATGTCTTTCATCTTCCATATTTAACCAGATATCAATAGATATCAAATCTATGTTTATAACTGATATATTTGATCACTTTTCTAACATCTTGTTTGTAGTTTTAAAATTTGCTCTCTTTCCTTGATAGTTCTATATTATCTTTAACAGCTAATTCAGTATTTTGTTTAGTGTTTGAGATTTGTCTTTCTGTTTCTTTTGTCTTAGACATTGCTCTTAAGTTGCTTAACACTTTTCCTATTGATCTTAGGCTAATTAGTATTAATTACATCTCTGAAGAGACAACGCTTCTAGCAATCTTACATTATCATCCTCCTTCCCTTAAGATCTAGCCATACTTCCCATATTTAATTGCAGTCAACTGTAGTTAACATCTAGATCTATCTTAGAGCAAACCTCACAGACAGCTGTTCTGAGACTGGATTCTACTGTATTTAATATGTTTCTTTAATTAATGATCCCCACCAACTGCACCAGGTGAAATACTCATGACTCTTTGTTTTTTGAGTTAAAAATTGGAATGCTTCAAAGAAAGTTGTGTTCATGAAATCTGAGTCCTCTGATGCTTCTGGGTACTAAAGAGCAAGGAGTCCAATCTCTATTCATTCAGAGTATATCTAGAAACTTCAGAGACTTGCTCCTTTATATCTGGCTGCTTCTTCATGAGGATTCACCTCACAGGTGGTACGTGTTGAATAAATGAATAAAAAATGTTAAATGAATTACCTAGGACATTTAAGTCAATAAGAATTAAGTGCTCACTTCCTGCATTTCTCAGTGCTATAAGACATAATTTTAAGTTCCTGCTTATGTTTGGTTATTGTTCTCCATTTTGATACATGGACCTTTTTGTTGTTTTTCTTAATATTGGGTAAAATCAATGAAAACTTTCTGTTTTGGCTAATGGGCTTGAGCTAACTAAGGCAGGTGGACAAGATGGCAGTTGGACATAAATATATATAATCACCCTTGCAATACTAACCCTGAAAGGGAAATCTAACCTGTTGCAGGAAGGGTTACTGGAGGGGGTGATAACAAGGAAATAGCCCTCAAATCAGAGTCAGGTGATTTGCATTGGGGTCCTAAATCTGTTATTTCCCAGTTTTATAGCCTTGGACAAGTTCTTTTATCATGCCCAAACTCTGTGTTTAATCTGTACTTGATAGTAATAATATCTAGTATGCAGAACTATTTTAATTTAATGATTATGTGAGATAATGTATGTAAAAACCACCAAACTAGAGACAAGTCACTGAATGGTATTTGATTCTGAAACTTAAGGTCTAGGCACATATCAACACATATAATTTAAAAAACTATAATATAACACAGTAAGGTTTATTTCTACATTATTTCTAGTTAATTTTGTGGTGTATAGGTGGGTAAACTTTCAGCTGCTTAAACATATGAATTTTCCCTTTCCTTTTGACTAATAGAAACTTTATATTATTGATGGTGGAAATGTATCCAGAAAATTCTGTGTTTTACAGCCTCACTTGCAGACAAAGGTGACAAATAAAATACAAAATGGTAGCTGGCTGTGAGGATTCTGAAAAAATAGTTGAGTGAGACAACTGACTCTGGGTGAAGCAGAAACAATACATGAAATAGATGAGAACTGGAAGATAACATTTTAAATGTCCTGAAAGACGTAAGAAAAATGGATTTTTTTTGGATATAGACTGCCATAAATAAACTATAATTCAAGTGTGAAAGCAAGTACAATTCCATTGTTTTTAAGATCTCAGAACATGTATTACTGTTGGGTCACTTAAAGGAGAATATTTTCAACATCAAGCTCAAATATATTTTATTTATTTAATTTAATTAATTAAAATTACCCACTTAAAATTTTCTTAATATTGTGATAACTATTTTATTATTGTGTTTTGTTTTTCGTGTAGCTTCTAAATTCTTTTATTATTTTTTGAGAAGAATGTGTCTTTATAATATCTTCAAGTTAATGTAAACTTTTAATCATACAGGATATTTGGATATTATAGACTCTCTTCTTTTGTCTTTCTCTCCCCTCTTCTCCTTTTTTTTTTATTCTCTTTTTCTTTCTCCATTTTTAAAAAACAAAATATTTCTAGATCTGCTCAGAGATTTCATCATATTACCTTTCTTCTTCTCTCCAGGATTGTCCTGTAGTTCCTTAGATCCTGTATTCTCTTTCTAGGTCTTCTGGCCCTAAGAAAGGAACATGGAAGCTATTTGCTTCCTGAGTCTTTATATGTTCAAAATGTCCTTGTTCTGATCTCACACTCAATAGAAAATAAAATTGGCTGTAGAATTACAGATCAAAGTCGTTTTGCTTGGGGCTTGAAGGCACTGTTTTTTATTACTCAGGATGTTTATTTCTGTTATGGGTGATCTGGGCATTGTTTCCCACTTAGAAGATTTTAGGATCTTGTTTTCATTGATGTGCTGAAATTTCTTGAAAATATACTGTAGTCAGGGCTTGATGTGTGGGGTTTTGCTCATTTGTTTTTCTGGGGGTTTATTGGAATCTCTTAATCTCCAGATTTTTTCAACCTAGGGGATTTTCCTATTGTTTATTTGAAAATTTCCTTTTACTATTTTCTCTATCTCTATCGGACTCATTTGTTGGCCATTGGACCTCTATATCTCATTTCTTTTCACTCATAACTTTGACTTTTATTTTGCTCATCATTCTTTGAAATATTCTCTACCTTATCTTCAACTTCTTCCATTGTTTCTATTTTTAAAAGTCACAATTTTATTCCTAAGCATTTTTCTTTGTTTTTGATCATTTCTTCTCCATAGCATTTGTTCTTATCTTATGGCCAAACTATCTATCTATCAATATCAATTCACTTGTTGCTGATAAATTCTGCTTTATTCTTATAGTAACACCTGGTCCTCCAGGGCTGTAATTTCTGTGTTTTGTCTTGGTCTTTGTTATTTGTGATGTTGGTTTTCACTTTGTAAAGTGAAAGCCTGGGTTTATGATTCTAGGTTTAGATATAAGCATCCTCTGTATGCCTCTTGAGTGGAGAGACTAAGTTGGAGCATTCTACATCTATCTCTAGGTTATGTTAATTTTGTGGTTCTGTCCTAGTGTGAGGGGACAGCCAGCTCTCAAGCTCCTAACAACCAAAATGCCAGAATAAGTGTGCATGTGAGATTTTTCATCTTGGGCAACAACATCTCTAAGAGAAGGCCAAGCTCTCCCCAGGGCATCCATTCAATTTCTATAGAGAACCCTTCCCTTTTATTTCAGTGGGGTTAAATACTGAGTTTTCTGCCTGTGAAAGGCTGACAATATGTGCAGCTTTATGCATACAGAATTATAGTAATCACGTTAATTCCTTTGTTTTCAGTATAATTCTTGACCCAAGTACTGATTCTGCAGGTCTTCTCTGGGATCCCTTGACAGACTGTCCTCCACTTTCAGGCAGCCCTTTCATAGCCTGTTCTGTACCACTTGCTTCCATCCTAATTTAAAAAAAAAAATTGATAAAATACACATGACATAAAATTTACCATCTTAACCATTTAAGAATATACAACTCTCGGGCTTCCTTGGTGGCACAGTGGTTGAGAGTCCGCCTGCTGATGCAGGGGACATGGGTTCGTGCCCTGGTCTGGGAGGATCCCACATGCCGTGGAGTGGCTGGGCCCGTGAGCCATGGCCCCTGAGCCTGCATGTCCAGAGCCTGTGCTCTGCAACAGGAGAGGTCACAACAGTGAGAGGCCCGTGTACTGCAAAAAAAAAAAAAAAAAAAAGAAAGAAAAGAAAAGAATATACAACTCTGTAGTGTAAAGTGCATTAACATTGTTGTATAACCAATTTCCAGAACTTTTTCATCTTACAAAACTAAAACTCTATACTCATTAAACAACTCCCCATTTCCCCTCCCCCAACACCCTGGTAACCACCATTCATTTTCTGTTTCTATGAATTTGATTACTCAAGTTACCTCATATACGTGGAATCATACAATATTTGTCTTTCTGTGACTGGCTTATTGCACTTAGCATAATGTTCTCAAAGTTCATTCATATTGTAGCATGTGTCAGAATTTCCTTCTTTTTAAAGGCTGAATAATATTCCAGTGTATGTATATATTGCAATTAATATGTTATTCATCTGCTGATGGAGACTTGGTCTGCTTCAACCCTTTAGCTGTTGTAAATAATGCTGCTACAAATACGAGTGTACAACTATCTCTTTGAGACCTTACTTTTAACTCTTTTGAATATATACCCAGAGGTGGAATTGCTGAATCATATATTAATTCCATTTTTAATTTTTTGAGGGACTGCCATACTCTTCTCTATAGCTGTTGTACCATTATACGCTCCCATAAGCAGTGCACAAGGCTTCTAATTTTTCCACATTCTTGTCAACATTTTTCCTCTCCCTCCCTTCCCCTACACTTTCTTCCTCACTTTATTCCTGCTCTCCCCTGATTCTTTCTCTCTCTCTCTTTCTTTCTTTCTTATCCTAATGGGCATGAAGTGATATCTCATTGTAGTTTTGACTTGCATTTCACTGATGATTGGTAATGTTGAGCATCTTTTCATATGCTTGTTAGTCATTTGTATATCATCTTTCAAGAAATGTCTATTCAAGTCCTTTGCCCATTTTATTTTTTTTCAGTTGTAGAGTTCTTTATATATTCTCTATATTACTCCTTTATTAGATACATGATTTGCAAATATTCTCTCCCATTCTGTAAGCTGCCTTTTCACTCTGTTGATCATGCCATTTGATGCACAGAAGTTATAAATTTTGATGTAATCCAATTTATCTATTTTTATTTTATTGCCTGTGTTTTGATGTCATATCCAAAAAATCATTGCAAAATCCAATGATGTCATAAAGTATTTATCCTGTGTTTTCTTCTAACACTTTGATAGTTTTAGGCTTTACATTTAGGTTCTTAATCTAATTTAATTTTTGTATATGGTATAAAGAAAGGGTCAAACTTTATTCTTTTGCAGGTGTATACCTAGTTTTCACAACAACATTTTTTTTTTTTTTTTTTTTTTTTTTTTTTTGCGGTACACGGGCCTCTCACTGTTGTGGCCTCTCCCGTGGCGGAGCACAGGCTCCGGACGCGCAGGCTCAGCGGCCATGGCTCACGGGCCCAGCCGCTCCGTGGCATGTGGGATCTTCCTGGACCGGGGCACGAACCCGTGTCCCCTGCATCAGCAGGTGGACTCTCAACAACTGCGCCACCAGGGAAGCCCACAACAACATTTTTGAAGAGACTGTTCTTTCTCCTTGAATGATCTTGGAGCCCTTGTCAAAAATCTTCTGACAGATATTGCGTTGGCCAAAAAGTTTGTTCAGGTTTTCTGTAAGATATTATGGAAACACTGCAGCCTACCTGGGCTCTTTTGTGGGGCTAATGGCTGACTCTGGGAGGGCTCACGCCAAGGAGTACTTCCCAGAATTTCTGTTGCCAGTGTCCTTGTCCTCATGGTGAGACAGAGTCACCCCCCACCTCTGCAGGAGACCCTCCAACACTAGCAGGAGAGTTCACACTGACACTATTGATGGAGTGATGCCGTGACAGTGGCAAAGGCCTGGGCTCCCTCCATCTTGCTGTTCAGACTTCTCCAGTGGTGCCTTCTCTGCAGAGTGATCACTGAGCACTAATCCACAGCCCATGGGAAGGAAAGAGCCGAATGGATAAAAGGCTCTTGGTGCTGCAGCCAGCTGTGCCTCTGAGGTAGGAGAGCCAACTTCAGGACACTGGTCCACAAGAGACCTCCAAACTCCACATAATATCAAATGGCAAAAACCTCCCAGGAATCTCCATCTCAACACCAACACCCAGCTTCACTCAACGACCAGCAAGCTACAGTGCTGGACACCCTATGCCAAACAACTAGCAAGACAGGAACACAACCCCACCCATTAGAAGAGAGGCTGCCTAAAATTATAATAAGGCCACAGACACACCAAAACACACCACCAGACATGGACCTGGCCGCCAGAAAGACAAGATCCAGGCTCATCCACCAGAACACAGGCACTAGTCCCCTCCACCAGGAAGCCTACACAACCCACTGAACCAATTTTAGCCACTGGGGAGAGACACCAAAAACAACGGGAAATACGAACCTGCAGCCTGCAAAAAGGAGACCCCAAACAGAGTATGATAAGAAAAATGAGAAGACAGAAAAACACATCAGATGAAGGAGCAAGATAAAAACCCACCAGACCTAACAAATGAAGAGGAAATAGGCAGTCTACCTGAAAAAGAATTCAGAATAATGATAGTAAAGATGATCCAAAATCATGGAAATACAAGAGAGAAAATGCAAGAAACATTTAACAAGGACCTAGAAGAACTAAAGATGAAACAAGCAAAGATGAATAATAAATGGATGATAAATAATAAATGAAATTAAAAATACTCTAGAAGAGATCAATAGCAGAATAACTGAGGCAGAAGAACGGATAAGTGACCTGGAAGATAAAATAGTGGAAATAACTACTTCAGAGCAGAATAAAGAAAAAAGAATGAAAAGAACTGAGGACAGTCTCAGAGACCATTGGGACAACATTAAATGCACCAACATTTGAATCATAGGGGTTCCAGAAGAAGAAGAGAAAAAGAAAGGGACTGAGAAAATATTTGAAGAGATTATAATTGAAAACTTCCCTAATATGGGAAAGGAAATAGTTAATCAAGTCCAGGAAGCACAGAGAGTCCCATAAAGGGTAAATCCAAGGAGAAACACGCCAAGACACATACTAATCAAACTGTCAAAAACTAAAAACAAAGAAAACATACTAAAAGCGGCAAGGGAAAAACAACAAATAACACACAAGGGGATCCCCATAAGGTTAACAGCTGATATTTCAGCAGAAACTTTGCAAGCCAGAAGGGACTGGCAGGACATATTTAAAGTGATGAAGGAGAAAAAACTTAAAACCAAGATTACTCTACCCAGCAAGGATCTCATTCAGATTTGAGGGAGAAATTAAAACCTTTACAGACAAGCTGAGAGAGTTCAGCACCACAAAATCAGCTTTACAACGAATGCTAAAGGACCTTCTCTAGGCAAGAAACACAAGAGAAGGAAAAGACTTACAATAAAAAACACAAAAAAATTAAAAAATGGGAATAGGAATATACATATCGATAATTACCTTAAATGTAAATGGATTAAATGTTCCCACCAAAAGACATAGACCGGTTGAATGGATACAAAAACAAGACCCATATATATGCTATCTACCAGAGACCCACTTCAGACCTAGGGACGCATACAGACTGAAAGTGAGGGGATGGAAAAATATATTCCATGCAAATGGAAATCAAAAGAAAGCTGGAGTAGCAATTCTCATATCAGACAAAATAGACTTTAAAATAGAGACTATTACAAGAGACAAAGAAGGACACTACATAATGATCAAGAGGTTGACCCAAGAAGAAGATATAACACTTGTAAATATTTATTCACCCAACATAGGAGCACCTCAATACAAAAGGCAAATACTAACAGCCATAGAAGGGGAAATTGACAGTAACACATTCATAGTGGGGACTTTAACACCCCACCTTCACCAATGGACAGATCATCCAAAATGAAAATAAATAAGGAAACACAAGCTTTAAATGATACATTAAAGAGATGGACTTAATTGATATTTATAGGACATTCCATCCAAAAACAACAGAATACACATTTTTCTCAAGTGCCCATGGAACAACCTCCAGGATAGATCATATATTGGGTCACAAATCAAGCCTTGGTAAATTTAAGAAAATTGAAATTGTATCAAGTATCTTTTCCGACCACAATGCTATGAGACTAGATATCAATTACAGGAAAAGATCTGTAAAAAATACAAACATATGGAGGCTAAACAATACACTGCTTAATAACAAAGTGATCACTGAGGAAATCAAAGAGGAAATCTAAAAATACCTAGAAACAAATGACAATGGAGACACCACGACCCAAAACATATGGGAAGCAGCAAAAGCAGTTCTAAGAGGGAAGTTTATAGCAATACAATCCCACCTTAAGAAACAGGAAACATCTCACATAAACAACCTAACCTTGCACCTAAAGCTATTAGAGAAAGAAGAACAAAAAAAAAACACCAAAGTTAGCAGAAGGAAAGAAATCATAAAAATCAGATCAGAAATAAATGAAAAAGAAATGAAGGAAATGATAGCAAAGATCAATAAAACTAAAAGCTGGTTCTTTGAGAAGATAAACAAAATTGATAAACCATTAGCCAGACTCATGAAGTAAAAAAGAGAGAAGACTCAAATCAATAGAATTAGAAATGAAAAAGGAGAAGTAACAACTGACACTGCAGAAATACAAAAGATCATGAGAGATTACTACAAGCAACTCCATGCCAATAAAATGGAAAACCTGGAAGAAATGGACAAATTCCTAGGAATGCACAACCTGCCAAGACTGAATCAGGAAGAAATAGAAAATATGAATAGACCAATCACAAGCACTGAAATTGAAACTGTGATTAAAAATCTTCCAACAAACAAAAGCCCAGGACCAGATGGCTTCACAGGCGAATTCTATCAAACATTTAGAGATGAGCTAACACCTATCCTTCTCAAACTCTTCCAAAATATAGCAAGGGGAGGAACACTCCCAAACTCATTCTACAAGGTCACCACCATCCTGATACCAAAACCAGACATGGATGTCAAAAACAAAGAAAACTACAGGTCAATATCACTGATGAACATAGATGCAAAAATCCTCAACAAAATACTAGCACATAGAATCCAACAGCACATTAATAGGATCATAAACCATGATCAGGTGGGGTTTATTCCAGGAATGCAAGGATTCTTCAATATATGCAAATCAATCAATGTGATACACCATATAAACAATCTGAAGGAGAAAAACCATATGGTCAACTCAATAGATGCAGAGAAAGCATTCGACAAAATCCAAAACCCATTTATGATAAAAACCCTTCAGAAAGTAGGCATAGAGGAAACTTTCCTCAACATAATAAAGGCCATATATGACAAACCCACAGCCAACATCGTCCTCAATGGTGAAACACTGAAAGCATTTCCACTAAGATCAGGAGCATGACAAGTTTGCCCAATCTCACCACTCTTATTCAACATAGTTTTGGAAGTTTTAGCCACAGCAATCAGAGAAGAAAAGGAAATAAAAGGAATCTGAATCAGAAAATAAGAAGTAAAGCTGTCAGTGTTTGCAGATGACATGATACAATGCATATAGAATCCAAAAGATGCTACCACAAAACTACTAGAGCTAATCAATGAATTTGGTAAAGTAGCAGGATACAAAATTAATGCACAGAAATCTGTGGCATTCCTATACACTAATGATGTAAAATCTGAAAGGGAAATCAAGAAAATACTTCCATTTACCATTGCAACAAAAAGAATAAAATATCTAGGAATAAACTTACCTAAGGAGAAAAAAGACCTGTGTGCAGAAAATTATAAGACATTGATGAAAGAAATTAAAGATGATACAAATAGATGGAGAGATATACCATGTTCTTAGATAAGAAGAATAAACATTGTGAAAATGACTCTACTACCCAAAGCAATCTACAGATTCAATGCAATCCCTGTCAAACTACCACTGGCATTTTTCACAGAACTAGAACAAAAAATTTCACAATTTGTATGGAAATACAAAGGAGCCTGAATAGCCAAAGCAATCTTGAGAACGAAAAATGGAGCTGGAGGAATCAGGCTCCCTCACTTCAGACTATACTACAAAGCTACAGTAATCAAGAGAGTATGGTACTGGCACAAAAACAGAAAGATAGATCAATAGAACAAGATAGAAAGCCCAGAGATAAACCCACGCACATACTGTCACCTTATCTTTGATAAAGGAGGCAGGAATGTACAGTGGATAAAGGACAGCATCTTCAATAAGGGGTGCTGGGAAAACTGGACAGGTACATGTAAAAGTATGAGATTAGATCACTCCCTAACACCATACACAAAAATAATCTCAAAATGGATTAAAGACCTAAATGTAAGGCCAGACACTATCACACTCTTAGAGGAAAACATAGGCAGAACACTCCAGGACATAAATCACAGCAAGATCCTTTTTGACCCACCTCCTAGAGAAATGGAAATAAAAACA
Organism: Hyperoodon ampullatus; assembly: GCF_949752795.1. Classification (NCBI taxonomy): domain Eukaryota; kingdom Metazoa; phylum Chordata; class Mammalia; order Artiodactyla; family Ziphiidae; genus Hyperoodon; species Hyperoodon ampullatus. The sequence goes on along the minus strand of NC_136927.1, from coordinate 15,463,149 downwards.
AAAATAAACAAATGGGACGTAATGAAACTTCAAATCTTTTGCACAGCAAAGGAAACCATAAAGAAGACCAAAAGACAACCCTCAGAATGGGAGAAAATATTTTCAAATGAAGCAACTGACAAAGGATTAATCTCCAAAATTTTTAGGCAGCTCATGCAGCTCAATAACAAAAAAACAAACAACCCAATCCACAAATGGGCAGTACACCTAAATAGACATTTCTCCAAAGAAGATATACAGAGTGCCAACAAACACATGAAAGAATGCTCAACATCATAAATCATTAGAGGAATGCAAATCAAAACTACAATGAGATATCATCTCACACTGGTCAGAATAGTCATCATCAAAAAATCTAGAAACAGTAAATGCTGGAGAGGGTGTGGAGAAAAGGGTACACTCTTGCACTGCTGGTGGGAATGTGAATTAGTAGAGCCACTATGGAGAACAGTATGCACTTTCCTTAAAAATCTACAAATAGAACTACCATATGATCCAGCAATCCCACTACTGGGCATATACCCTGAGAAAACCATAATTCAAAATGGTCATGTACCAAAATGTTCATTGCAGCTCTATTTACAACAGCCAGAAGATGGAAACAACCTAAGTGTCCATCATCAGATGAATGGATAAAGAAGATGTGACACATATATACAATGGAATATTACTCAGCTAGACAAATACCGTATGCTAACACATATATATGGAATCTAAGAAAAAAAAAAGTCATGTAGAACCTAGGGGTAAGACAGGTATAAAGACGCAGACCTACTAGAGAATGGACTTGAGGATATAGGGAGGAGGAAGCTAAGCTGTGACAAAGTGAGGGAGTGGTATGGACATATATACACTACCAAGCGTAAAATAGATAGCTAGTGGGAAGCAGCCGCATAGTACTGGGAGATCAACTCGGTGCTTTGTGACACCTAGAGGGGTGGGATAGGGAGTTTGGGAGGGCGGGAGACACCAGAGGGAAGTGATATGGGGCCATATGTATATGCATAACTGATTCACTTTGTTATAAAGTAGAAACTAACACACCATTGTAAAGCAATTATACTCCAATAAAGATGTAAAAAAAACAAACTGACAAACAAAACTTCTCACTACCCTTTCCAAGTTGGGACACACAGTTTTGAGGACATTAGCCTGCCATGCCCCCCTTTGCCTGGCAAAGCAATAAAGGTATTCTTTTCTACTTCACCCCAAAAAGAAAAAAAATGATGTTATGGAAAAACCCAAACAAAATTTTTGGCCAACCCAATATATGAGGGTTTATTTCTGGGTTTTCTATTCTATTCCATTGTCTATACATGTCTTTGGGACAGTACCACACTATTTTGATTACTGTAGCTTCTTAATAAGTTTTGAAATCAGGAAAAGTGAGACCTCCACTTTATTCCTCTTTTTCAAGACTATTTTGACTATTTAGTGTTTTTTGAGATTCCGTATGCATTTTGGCATGAATATTCTGTTTCTGTAAAAATGCCATTGGATTTTGATAGGAATTGCAGTACATCTGTAGTTCACTTTGGATAGTATTGACATCATAACAATATTATGCCTTCCAATTCATGAACACAGGATGTCTTTACATTTATTTGTGTCTTCTTTCAGTAATGTTTTGTAGTTTTCAGTGTGTAAGTTTTTTACTACCTTGGTTAAGTTGCTCCCATTCTAATTTGTCTTAAACTTGTTTTTGTCTGCTTTCCTTCCAGAACTTTGTTGAAATCTATCTTTCAATGACTGCCCCACTCACTCATTTCCATTTCTCCTTATTGTTTTAGATTTGTTCTACATTACATGTCTACAGTCTTATTTCCCTGGAGACTTGGGAGTGATGAGAGGTAAGTATATATACCCAGCCTGCCATCATATCAGAATATGGTATGACAGGGTAAGTATCTGTACAGTTTACCCTTGAACAACATGGATTTGAGCTGTGTGGGTCCACTTATACTCATGGATTTTTTTCCCACTAAATAGATGTTCCAACATTACATGATCTGCAGCTGGTTGAATCTGTGGATGCAGAACCATGACTGTGGAAGGCTGACTCTAAAGTCATACACAGATTTTTGACTGCATGGAAGGTTGACTCCTCTAACCCCCATGTTGTTCAAGGGTCAAGTGAATTCACATATGTCCATACAGAATACATTCGTCAGTTAAGTGTGAGATATGTAATGTACATCTATAACTGTAGTGTACATATACTAACATACATATACATAAACTGTCATATATACATGTGATATATATATATATAAATTCATCATTATATATGCCATATATGTGTCATATATCATCACATATTTGATGTACATATATACATCATACACACATCATCATAAAGTATGCATATACATGCATCAGCAAAGAGTGAGATATATGAGTTCACATATACAACATGGATGAATCTTGAAAACATCATGTTGAAGGAAAGAAGTCAGTCACAAAACACCACATATTGTATGAGTCCGTTTTTATGGAAGTCCAGAATAGGTAAATCAATAAAGACAGAAAGTTGATTAGTTGTGTTGCCAGAGGCTTGGGAAGGGGGTTTGGGGAGTGATTTCCAATGGGCATGGGGTTTCTTTTTTGGAGTGATGAAGTGTTCTAAAATTAGATTGTGCTGATATTTGCACTACTTTGTGAATGCACTAAAAATATTTAATTGTATGCTTTAAATGAATGATTTTTTATGGTATGTGAAGTATATCGCCAAGCTGTTAAAAGGTAAAATATAGACTTGTAGCAGCTGGAGGTTAAGATGAGATAGACCTAGGTCTAGAGGCACAGCCACTACAACATCTTCCTGAGTTATAAATGTCACACAATTACTTTCTAGTCAGTAGGCAGGTATGAAGATCTGGAAAATTCTACGTCACTCACTGCATAATCCTCTCTTATTTAAAGCATGCATTTTAAATATTGCCCAGTCTTTGTTCGTTTGTTTTTGTTTGTTGGTCAACTCCTAGTTTCTGTTTTATTCAGAAATGTGGGGTAAAATACTGTGGAAGAGAAAGGAGATTATTTTCAGAAATGAAGGTTAAATAAAGACTCTATCAGACATGTAAAAGCTGAAATAATTCAACACAACAGACCCATCACTAAGAGAAATGGTGAAGTCTTTAAATCAGAAGGAAAATGATACCAGAAATGGTAGCAGCATAGGTAAATATCTAAGAATTTCTTTATTATTAGTGGCCCTCCATTTGCTTTACTCTTGTTCCCATAGCACCTGACTGTTGATGAAATCAACAATTTATGTGAAAGAAACACAAATGAGGAACAACCTGGTACAGCCATTGCTATGAAATGAACATAGATTCACTGCAACAAAACATCAATTATCTTACAAGTTCATTCTGAAGTAATGCTTTCTATTGAAATATTACAGAAAAGTGCACAACTAATAATAATAGTAAATACAGCTCACTGAATTTTCACAAGGAGAGCACACACGTGTAAGCAGCACCCAGATCAAGAAACAGAATATTATTAATACTCTAGAAACTCCTCTTTCACTTCCTTCTAGGAACTACTTCCTCCCAACCTCTAACACTATAAATTAGTTTTGCCTGTTTTTGAATTTTATATAATTGGATCATACAGTATGAACTTAAAATATGGCTTCTCTCATTCAATCTTATGCTTATAAGATTCATCCATGCTGTCCTGTGTAGCAATTGTTTGTTCATTTTCATTGCTGTGTTGTAGTCCATGGTACAATTATACAATTTATTTATCTATTCTACTATGATGGGTATTTGGTTGTTTTCATATTTTGGCTGTTGTGAATGGTACTTCTATAAATATTCTTATATGTGTCTTTTGATGAACATATATACATATTTCTGTTGAACAGAAACTCCTTGCAATGGAGTTGTTAGATAATAGACATATATGTTCAGTTTTCCTAAATGTACCATGAACCATATCAGCAGTATATAAAATTTACATATATACATAAGGTATATATATATACATAATATATACATAGATATAGATATATATAATTTATGCTTTGCCCCATTCTGTTATTTGCTTTTTCATTTTCTTATTAGTCTTTTGACAATCAGATGTTTTAAATATTAATGCAGTCTCATTTATTAATTTTTCCTTTACTCTTAAAATTTCATGAGCCAATATGAGTAAATATTTTGATGTGGTTGCTAAAATAGCTAATGCTATTCAAAACATCCATACTAATAATGTTATTACAAAGTGAATGACAGTCCCACTCCTCTCTATGATGTTTATACCTTACAGAGAGAAATTAATTTCTTTTTGAGCAGTACATTGTATGAAAGGTTTGGAACATCTAGAGTGTGTTCAGGAAAGGACATCCAGGATGTTAACAGATTTTCAAAGCTTGACATTTGAGAAAGATTTAAAGGATATGGGGACACTTAGGTTGAAAACCCTACACAACAGGTTTGAGGAAGTATTGTTTGAAAGAAAAATTCATTGTGTTCGTTATCACTGAGAGAGGAAGAACAGGTCATAAGGGCTGAACGTGTCAGGGATATCAATTTCAACTTTTCAGGGAGCATTCAGTCTCATCACAGTTGTCCAGTGATGGAAGGTAAATGGAGACGTTTCCACCCAAGAGTAGTGTTAAAAGGGATTCTGGTGTTGGCTGGAAAATGACCTAAAGGAAATTATCCTTTCCTGAGCGCTGATCTTCTTAGGTCCTGTCATAGGTTGGGTTCTCCAGGAAGCAGACATTGTGATCGGCAGAGAAGGAAGCAGGAATGGGCGGAGGGAGGAATCAAGAGTAATGCAGACCCAGCAACAGCCTTGGCCAACCTTCAGGGAACTCTGGAGCTGGAGAGCCCATTCAGAGTTGTACCAAGCTGAAGTGAGATGGCCAGGCCTTTATTCCCCCATATTGTTTATTCACTGGGTGTGAGCTGCCCTGAGAAGGACTGTGAACTTGGACAGGGCAGTTTTCTGCAACTGAGGCAATTCCTAAAGGTCCAGAGAGCTGAAGACCCTCTGATGACTACGTTCCCCAGAGCTGGACAACAAGTCTTTCCTTGAAGGGGGACCACATTATCTACAGAAGTAGGTTATAAATCTTTTCATAAATTTTCTTTTTTTGTACATCTTTTTAAATTTATGAACTTCATTTGCTTTGTCATATCCATATAGTTTAACTTTATCCTCCCCAAATATCAACCCGACCACCATTCCAGGAATAGTAGCAATGGCTCCAGAAGCCACCCCTATCTACTACCTCTGCTTGGGATCAGGAATCTCCCTCAGTGGACTGTTAGGCTGCCCCACGACCATACACATCACCCACCCCAAAAGTACTGGCCATCACTCATCACTGTGGAAGCCCACCTGTGCTGTGGCCCATGAGTAAGGAATTGGGGCTCTGTGTGCTTTTTGTCCAGAAGCAATGTGCAGCCTATTATCTAATTTCATTTGACAAATGATAAGCAAGTTTCATGCCGACTGGGATGTGGTCTTCCAGGACCCCTAAGGCTGCTTCCATAAAAAATGAAATGGCTATCTACAGAATTCTCTGCTGTTGCCTGGAATTCTTATTCCCAGAAGCAGCAAGAGCCAGATGTTGAAAAGATTCCTGGAAAATAAGAAAACTAAATATTTAAGTAAAAATTTATTTCATATTTAATCTGCTATTTCAGATATCAGGATATATTTGGATATGACTATTTCTTTATTTACAAAGGGGAGTGGGGGAGCGTGGGACATGTGTCCTGAGGCTGTACCTCCAGAGCACACACTGGATCAATTTATAGGTCATTGGTAAGACGAATTGGGAGCTGACGGTAAAAAAATAAGATGTATATATTTTTAACATTACTATTCATTTAAATATTTTGCTTATTTGAATAGTTGTGTGTTATTTAGAGAGAGACTAGATCACAAATAGATGTGCTTTGGTAGCACGTGTTTCACGAGGGCCTGGCAGCCCATGGGCAGTCAGGGTGTATGGTGGTACATTTTCTCTGTGGTCTCTTCAGCATGCCCAGGCACTCTGAATCACTGCTACCAAGCTCACCACTAAAAACAGGATTGATCTGTTTTTCTATACGTTCTATTTGCTTGGCTTGATCATGTTGAGCCTGGTCAGTAGATTTTGGGGCAGGCATCTCTAGGTTTACTGCTGGGATGTGGTCACCTTAGAACAAGCCTGGTGTGAATGCTGTGATTCTCCCCAAACAACCCCCTTAAGGAATGGGGAATTTACTCGTTGGCTGCTGGGATATAGGAAAAAAAGGTCCCTTAGGTATCTCTCCCAAGGTCTGTTCCCCATCCAAAGGCAGCCTGCATCCAATGACTGATCACTGTGAGGGGAATAAAGGCCCAGACCCCTCACCCTAACAAAAGGGTCACCTCAACTCCTGAGATCCCCAAAGGCTGAGACCTCTGTCAGAGCATCACTGCAGCTCAGTTTCTCCTTCTGTCCAATCCTGCTTCCTTCTCCTCCTTCTACATGTGTGGATCCCAATAGTTATCCAAAAGTTGCCTTAAGGTGAAAACAAAACAATAATGCTTATTTGTAAAGTATCCGAAAACACCCCATCTATTAGCCTTGGTTTGGTAATGATACTTTTGTGTCTATAGGCTTGGAAGTAAAACCTTTCTGGCTTCAAATCCTGGTTCTTTCATCTGTTCACTATAGGACTTTGGGAGATAACATCTCACGAGGCGTTAGTTTACTCATCTGTAAAATGGGTATATTATGTGCAACCAACCTCATGGGTGTGCCTTAGATGGGGTCCCACAAGAAGCAGACTGACGTGAAGTTTAATGTGTAGGAGGCTATTAGGGAGGAAAATGAAATCTAGGACAGATAAATTCTAATGGGTGGTGGGGGAGATAAAGAGAAAAAGATCCAGATCATGGCATAGTGTCGAAGAAGAACTAGGCCTTGTGACCTTCCAGCATGATGGAGACAATGTTACAAAGATATGGTCACAGGAAAAGTCAGGAAAAAAAACAGATGTGAAAAGTTATAGATGATTCTATTCAGCGGAGGAAAACATGTATTTTCATTCTTTATTATACTCCATCCACTTCCAAAAATAAGTGGATGTGGCTTATGAATTAGAGCACAATATGTGGCAAAGACATCTTCTTCCTAAGGGAAGAAAATTTCAAGGAGCCAAAGTATAGATATTTTAGGTACCAGAAATGAAAACTCATTTTATTTCATCTGTTTAATAAAGTATACCATTTTCTGGAAAAAATAAAATTTTTCCTGGGATTTAATCTAAGGAAAAATTTATCATGTGTGTTATTTTATATCTTCAAGGTGTTAGAAAACATCTACAGCAGAAGTATTGTTTGACTGGATGTTTTTATTTACTCTCCATTAAACCTGAGGATATAACATTGCATATTTATTCTCTAAAGGCATTTTTATGTGAATATTAGGAAATATGGTCCATTTACTTTGCTTAAGCTTACATTGCTAACATAACTAAGGGATAATATTTAGAGAATATAGAGCAGTGATTCTCAACCCTGGCTGCATGTTACAGTCATTGGGGAGCTTTAAAATCCCTGATGCCCATACCACATCCTGGACCAATTAAATCAGGATTTCTGTGGGGAGACCAGGCATTTTCTTAAAGCTCCTTGGGTGATTCCAGTGCGAAGTCATGGTTGAAAAACACCAATATAAAGGACCGAGTAGTTACTGTGTTCATTAGTCTGCCCTTTTTAAATATCATTTTTTCTCAGTGGAACTTTTGGTAAGTGCTGAGTTGCAATCAAATAATATACCAATAAATATGTAAAGTGCTAGTATTATGGGAAGTTGATTAAATATCTGAAGTCAGCAAAGTGGGCCCAGGAGTGACTGAAACCAATAGGCTGTGTGATAAATTAGTGAAGAATTTAATTATTATTTCTAGGTTTACAAAGAAGTCGATCAATTGCTCGTATTTTCAGGAGTCAAAGCCTGTGACCCAGTTACTTTCCTTAGTAGTATGCCACAGAACTGCAGGTTGATGAAGGGTGAAAAAAATTCCATGGGGTTGATGGCCTTAAATATCTAGGAACACTAGGCTGATTCAGGAGATGTTCTAGGTTCCAACACTGCAATTCCCCCAAATGACTGGAGACTGGTTGAAGTTCCCAGGAATTCTTCACTAGTGTAAGGTGGTAGCCTTACATCTTATCATAAGATCTAAGACCCAAATGCAAGTGCAAATCTTTCCAAGGGCTTTCATTCTTTTCCACTATGGAGGAGAGAGCTCTGAAAGGCTTATAGCTTGGCTCCTTTATTTCTGGTCCTTTCTGAGTCATTTTAGGTCCTACAATTCACCTTGGGTGAAAGCCACTACTCTTTTCACCCCTGTACTATTTGGGGTGATGCACAGGAAAGCTCAGCTGACAGACTAAAGTTTTGACCCTCAGCCTGTTCCTAGCTCTGAGACCCTAAGCAAGTTGCCAAATTTTTGTGAACCCACTTCCTAGTGTTTAATGTAGGGATAATCTATCATCAGAATGTTTAATAAGATGATATATATTCAAGAAGTTATATGTAAAATAATTGATGAAATGTTCAACAAACACAATTTAGGGAAAGAAAATCATGGCACCAAATAGGATAACTAGAGTTTTTCTAATCTGTGTTCAACTAAAAATATGATAGCGTTTAGTAAAATAGATAGAAGGCTCTGATCAGATCCACTGACTAGAGGATAAAAGGGTGCTTATTTTCCAGTTCTGTGCAACATGGAAGTCACCCTCCACTAGAAATGTGACTAGGCTGAATTATAACGTGCTGTAGGTAAATATACACTGGATTTCAAAGAGTATGGAAATGAGAATGTAAAATATCTTGTTATTCATTTTATGTTGATTACATGATTTATTTTGGACTCATAGGATTAAATGAAATATACTGGTAAAACTAATTTTACATATCTCTTTTTACTTCTTTTAAACAAAGTGTGACTCATAGAAAACTTAAAATTGAATATGTCTCACATTTGTGCCTTGTGTTATAATTCTGTTTGATAGTGCTGTTCTAGAACTTCATCTTAAATACAATTTAATAGGAAAACTTAAACCTCATAAAAATTACATTTTCTGGAAACCACCTTGTCTTTTGTTTTTTCATACATTTGCCCTGGTGACACTATGATGTGGGATTCCACTCTTGGACTTCTTCCGTCTTATAACCGTGTTGGTTTGGGGCTATAGAAATTAAACATCCTTGAATAAAGACCATCATGGTTCTTTCATAAAATAAAACTCCTCTTTATTGTAAACAATATAATTGATAGATTTTACAAGGCAGATTGTTCTCCAATTTTTTTTCTTCTTTCACTGAAGATACTTTTTAAAGACCCTTGATTGCTCTCTGGATCACTTGAGATATTACCTATAATTTATTGGATACTTGAGGGAGAGTGAGTGGCTCTGTGTCTGTGTGGGATTTGGATAACTGCAGCCAGGATGGCAACAATCTAATTTTACAAGGGAAAAAAATGGCACCAAGTAGAGTACAATTGTTTTCTGGAAGTGGAAGTCTGAAGTGCATCTGGATCTTGCTGGCAGTGTGGTTTTTTGGTGATTGCTTTATACTCAAGAGCTCTTCAAGGTTATGGAATAATAAAGTCAGATGTCATAGAGAGGCCTGATGCACAGCCACCTTACAAATACCTGGTGGAAACCGCTGTGAAAGCATTAGATTACAATAGTTGGGCTAAATATCTGAACCATGCTAACTGATATGTGTGCTTGCTATGTGTCAGCTATGCTCAAATTGACAAAACTGCTTCTATTTTGGAGTGCGTCCACTGAGAGCCATTAGCTGAAACAATTTGTCTCCACCTGTGGTTTTCCATGATATATTTGTAAAACAATCATGCTGCATGGTCACGTTCAGAGAGACAGTCAAAAGACATGTAAGCATACTTAGAGTCTCGGATCCCACATTTCATATTTTCATGTAGAACAACTTTGTCCAATAGAAATATAATATGAGCCATATGTAATTTAAAATTTTCTCATAGCCACATTAAGAAAAGGAAAAGAAAAATTGATTTTAATGATATATTTATTTAATCTATCTGAAATATTGTCATTTTAACATGTAATCACTATTAAATATTATTCATATATTTTACTTTTCTTTGTACTGTCTTAAATCTGGTGTGTATTTTCCCCTTACAGCACATGTCAATTTAGTCTAGTGACGTTTCAAGTGTGCAATAGTGACATATAACTAGTGGCTCTTGCTTGAACAGTGTAGACCTAGAAGCATCTGTGTGTCCATGAGTGATCTATCTACCCTTTGTATCCCAGAAGGGTCCAGGCTGGCTGCATTTGATGTGGAGCAGGTTGGACCAGTGAGAGGTACTGAGCCTTGATAAGGGTCTTACAGGCTGAGATACTCTTGGTCATTCTTGAGACAGGGCTTAGGATGACCCTAGGAGCATAGTCTAGTGGCTTTTGCAGAGATCTCTGGACTTCTGGGAAACTGTCTGCACTAATGGGCTCTGGAATAAGCAGTATGCCATGGAGCCAGGGAGAAGATGTGGCATCCTGTGCCATAAAGGGTCAACTCAGCAGACTTGGATTACCCAAACCCTGCATATTTCAAGGGTCTGCACACTGGCCCTTGACAAGGTCCTAGGAAATAATCTCTGAGTCCCTGGAGTATCCTGTCTGATAAGAATGTCTTTGCATATCTCAGGCTTTGGGCCATGCCAGATAGTTTATGCTAGTGATGTGATTTATTGTGAATGGTTTCCATATGCCTGGAGCTTTGGACCTTACTGTACCAGTTTGACCTCTTGGGGGCTGGAGTTTGGAGTAGCTAAGTTCAACTCCATGCCTATGTGATTGACTCCCCCCAAAAAACCATGGACACCAAGGCCTGGGTGAGCTTTCCTGGTTAGCGACATTTCTCACATGTTGCCACACTTCATTGCTGGGAGAATTAAGTGCTGTCCATACGACTCCATTGGGAGAGAACAACTGGAAACTTGTGACTAGTTTCTTCTGGACTCTGCCCTATGTGCCTTCTTCCTGTGCCTATTTTAATCTGTATTCTTTCACCATAGTAAACCATAACCGTGAGTTTAATAGCTTTTCTGAGTTCTGTGAATCTTTCTCGTGAATTTATCAAACAAGAGTGGTTGGGGACCTCTGACACAAACCACTTGAGAGTGATTTGGGGAGAGTGACACCCAAATAGGTGCACTGTCTATTATACATCAACAGTGCTACTGATAAAGGAAAGGGAACGCAGAAATAGGAGTGGGAAAATGGGGATAGGACCTGAAAGTCTTTGGTGCATTGATTATGTCAGGCTCTTTTCTAGATGCTTTTCACGTAGCCTTTATCTGATGTAATCCTTGCAATAAATCTCTCATGTCTCTCTTACAGAAGAGAAAATGGATATTCAGCCTCCAGCTCCCAAGAGGCCAAACTGATAAAGTGCGGCCCAAAGCTCCAGGCATACAAAAATCTTTCACCATAAATGAATGGTAGCAAGAGATCCCAAGCCCTAGCTCCAGCATATGACAGCAAAGATGTAGCCACATTCCCGGGGACACACTGGCCATTGCATATGTGGCAGAGTCTGTGGTTTTCCTGCCCATATCCCCTCAACTCATACCACATTCACTGTCATGAGCTCCTAGGCAGACCTGTGTCTTCCTGCATTTCTAGGCCTGATGGCAGTTTGCCATGTTTGGACTGCACGTGGGGAGATGAGGCCCTCAAACAATGAGGCAAAGTAATTGGTGACTAAATTCCTGCCTTTTCTGTCCCCTCTTTGGAGGCATTGGAGGCACAGAACCTTTCACATGATTGCCAGTGAAATTGAACCCCAGTTGCCCACAGCCGTGTCCACTCCACCACACACCCTTTACTGGTAGTCTTTCTTACCCATCTACTTCTCCTCTCCTTTTCTGTGTGACCTGTGATCCCCTCCCAAATCAATTGCCTGAACCAAAATCCTAAACTGAGCATCTGTTTTTGGTGGGGATCCAGACCAAGAAAAGAGATAGGATCATACCTGAATGAGAATATACAAAGCAGAAGGTTTGAAGGACAGTGGCACTATAGTTATGCCCTGTATTCTGTATTTGTAAGTGTTACTTTCTTAGCACACATATAGTTCTTTGTCCCATATTTGAATTAAGTTGAATTACTGCACACAATTCTAGCATGAAATATGTACATGCTGCAAGTTGTCATGCATGGTTCTGTATTATAGTGTGTTCCTTGTACTTTAGTTTACAAAGTACACTAATTCTGGCTAATTCTTCTTGTTTTCCACCCTTAATATCATTAAAGTATGAACCATCATTTGTAAAGCTGAAAGCCTATATTTACTTAATCAAAATTAGACTTCCTAATTTCTATTAAAGGAATTGGGGGAAAATTTAAGGGGGCAAACCTATTGGGGGAAAAAATAGAGGATAATGCTCATATTATTTTTTCAGAGAATAAACAACCTTGTATAATCCTATTATGAACACTAGCATACATTTCACAGCCCATCTGGCAAACAATAGAGGTTGTGACTCTATGCATTTGAAATGCTATCCAGGGCATTGTAGTAAGAAAATGGCAAAACCTACAGCTGTGTCAATGGGTCAAAGAGCAGTCATAGGACATTTCTCAGACACCACGGATTACTCAGAGAGACTTTTGTGAAGACAAGCTGTGTGTTAGGAAACATTTTTCACAGCTAAACAGGTCTGAAGGAATGGTTTATGTGATAAGCAGGGGTGGAAGCTGGGGGAGAACGTTAACCTGTTTTTAGTGATTCGTGGTTAAGTTAAACTGTGACAAAACTCCAGTGTCTTATGAAATGCAAATTGTTATTATAACAGCCTCTTTCAAGGGATGCAGAAAATACAGTATCTGCTTCCAGTTAAAGAATTCTTTTTCAGAACTTCAACAGAAGTCACTCAAATGTAATTAGTTTTACTGAGAATTTCTAACCTGGAAGACTATAAAAGATTTTGGACTTTTCTTCTAACTCAGGTCCCCTTCCAAGAAGATTTTTTTCAGTAGTAAATACTACAGTGCTCCTATCCTAGTTTGGTTGAATCTGTGGATGTGCAAGAACCATGAATATGGGGGGGGGGGTGTCCCACTGTAAAGTTGTGTGGATTTTGGACTGGATGGAGGATCAGCACCCCTAACCCCTGCATTTTCAAAGGTCACCTGTAGTAGCTTATTTTATTGATATATTTTAGAACCCAATAGAAATATTAAAAGTAATGTAGGAATTGAGATCCATTGGACTCAGGATCGCCAATTCTTCATGTGCATATTTCATACTCCAGTTATATGCACTGGCTTGGTTTCTTTGATTTATTTCCTTTCTCTGAGCCCGTCTCTTTCTGGATGAAATATGGAATTCACATGAGGATTGAATATAAGATATGAAATTATATCTCCAAGTATTATAAGTGTTACATAGTATGTTTTGACTGCATTTCCATCTGAGCTAAACCTGGAAAAAGATGCCACCTCCATTAAATGCTGTTTTATTAGAGTGAGCATATATAACAAGTATAGTCTATTCTTTAAAATTAATATTTATGGATAGATTGACATTATCATTTAATTACTCACAAACTTTATAAATGTGGAACATTTGTCATTCTAAGCTATTTCTAATTATTTTTCTTACATGCAATTTAATTAGCTTGTACCTGAGCTTGAAGGCAACTTTGTCACATTCCTTTCTCTGAACGATTGGGATGAATTGCTGTGAATTTGAAAGGAACTTTAAAACTCTATATCAAGTCTGACAGAATGATACTATTCACTGCTTGTCAACATGGTCAGTGCAACAGCGAGTGTGAAATTGATATACTGTCAAATCCCTGAGCTAATTCTTTCTCTGCAGGTATCATGGACCGAATGCATCTCTCTAAGTGGCCATGCATTTTTAGTAGGATCCATAAATAAGAAGTAACACTTCTTGCCAAAATACTAGAGGATAACACCCTCCCTCCCCTCGACAGTCTCCCAATATCCTCTCCTTATTCAAGAGAACCTGGAGTCAGAACACAGAAGCCACTATCTTTGTATCATAAAGCATTATGGGTCTACACAAACAGAGTGATGCATGCTTGACTAACCCCAAGGCTGGCAACAGGAATTTGTAGGGTATCAGAGAAAGTGAAGCCTTCTTAACATGCCATAGATATAGTCATTCTTTTTATCACAAAATGTGAACAACCATACATAGGACATAGAATTTTCTGCAACTTAAAATGTAATACAAGGACGTAACCAGTCCACGGCAAAACTCTAGGAAATGCACAGAAGAAAGTGAGCAAAATCCAAGAAGCCACTGGAAAAGAAATACTATTGCATCAGAAGAGAAACTAGTCTCATCTGGCAAAATGATTTTTGTTAATTTCTTAATGATGAGGAATATTAGTTAAGATATTGATGAGACAAATGCAGGCTTAAATTCAATAGAATGTATAAAGGCTCACATCTAAGGTTCTAATTAGCAGCTGTTTCTTCTCAACACAGAGAATGGAGAACTAGGCTCCCTCTACTTTGTGGCTCTGAATTTCCATAGGGCAGTTGAGGGAAATGGGAAAGAGAGCATGGAAGAGGCACATTTGTTTCTAACTGCCTTGGCCTGGAAATCACTACCACATATTTCTCAGTGATGAGAATTCATCACGTGGCCATACCCAGCTTGCAAGGAAGGGGAGGGATGTGGCCTGCAGCTGGGCAGCCTCCTCCGGGTTACAACTGTGTTCCATGGAAAGGAGAAATGATAGAAGAGGGTAACTAGCCACTGCCGTAGGAGGAATTGCAAATACCAGAATTTCATGTGTGATGTCTGTGGTGTTTACCGTCCAACATCAAAAGAACAAGGAAGAAACTGTCCAAATAGATCTCTGCCTACTGAAGTTTTACTTATCCATCAAGACTCACTTTTAAGTGTTGCTTTTTCCATGGAGCCTTCCCTAGCCCCAACAAGTATTGCCCATCCTGCTTGTTTGGGAATAGTGATTGTGTGGGTGCTGTGCATTCCCCACTCAGATTGCCCTCACAGGCTGTGCCCATCCCCCAGTTGCTGTGAGTACTGGCAGCTAAAGGCTCATTGCTGTTCCCTTCTCTGGAACTGCCCTCAGCCAGATTGAGACACCTTACCTTAGAGGTTACAGGACATTCTCCTCACCCTGGGAACAGCTGACAGCCAATGACTGGTAGACATGTGAGTAAAAGAGGTCATTCCCAAGGCAGGACAAACTCTGCTGTTCAGTTCACACTCCAGAGCTCCCCATGGGCTTAGGTTGAGGCTAAACTCCAGCTCAGCTCCTTTCTTGCCCTGTCCTACTTCTCTCATTCTCCTTCTCTGAGCACATCCTCCACCACCCTGCAAGAAACTCTGTGCACTGGAATCCCTGCTTTAGGTTCTGCTTCTCAAGAACCAGGCCCAAGAGCATGAGTCACCTTACTTTCTAAAGCTGAGAGACTGTCTGTAATCTTTGTGCATTCCCTTCTACTGCATTTCATTTTTTCAGGAGTGAAAAAATGGGCCATAACTGCAATTTCATAAAAAAAAAAATACCAGAGTTTTCCTCACATCAGTTAAACTCTTTAATTTACTAATCTTCCACATTTCAGGACTTTACACTAAGAAGGACCTAGGAGCCTTTTGTGATCCTCCATTGTCAGCAGTAGTTATTTTTTCTTCCACATACTAAGCAGGAGGGAGGTGGACAAATATTTTTACTTTTTTTTTTTTTTTTTGCGGTACGTGGGCCTCTCACTGTTGTGGCCTCTGCCGTTGCGAAGCACAGGCTCCGGACGCACAGGCTCAGCGGCCATGGCTCACGGGCCCAGCTGCTCCGCAACATGTGGAATCTTCCCGGACCGGGGCACGAACCCACGTGCCCTGCATCTTCAGGCGGACTCCCAACCACTGCGCCACCAGGGAAGCCCTGTTTTTACATTTTTAACCATCAGGGAAGCCTCCTTAACCAAAAAATACAAATGAGCCATAGCATCCCATCCATGAGCAATTAGCACAAGGTGAACTGAGGATCAAATGAAATATGGTCCTCAGCAGGAGGTTAGTTCAGTGTCCAGGACATAGCAAAGTGGTCATAACTGTGATCTTCTCACTTTCATTCTAAAGTATTCCCACTATGATTTTGTTGTTTCCGTATAACCACTGAGATAGGAAGGGAGAGCCATAGTTGGCCCCATTTCTCAGAAGTAAGATTGAAAACATCAGAGTCAGCTTCAAGTCATGACTTCCCACAGCAGCAATCTGGGATGTCATTGATTTGGTCTGAATGTCCCCCAATTTGCTACAGGAATCTCTAGAGTGCAGTCAGAAAGGGAAGCTCTGTTTGTTTTTTATAATGTCCATTCTTGGCTTATGACAATGAGAACACTTTAGGTTCTGGAATGAATTAATGCTTCATTAATACATTTAATAAGAATCAGACATAACATCATTGGTGTGTTTTAATTAATTCCTGTGGATATATCTACATGGAACTATTTCTTGAGGTGAAACATTTAGAAACATAGTTTAGAACTACCCTGATTGTGAAGGTTAATGAGTCTTTTGCCTGTCTTCAGATAAAATTTTCATAATTTTCTAGATTAATGTGTAAATGTGGGAGTTCAGTTTCTCATGCAGACATTTAAACATCCCTATAATCTCTCCATCAGCAGGCAAATGGATTTCCCTCTCCTAATCAAATTTTTGCCTATCAAACTATTTCTCTTTTGAAGTAACTCGACTTTTCCATTTTGCAATCCACATACTTTTCTGTCTTTCCAGCCAAACATTCACCATGAAAACTTTTCCAAAGACTCTGAAATTATGTTGTTATTTTCTGACTACCCAAAGAGTATCTTGGTCGTGCAGTTTGTTATTGGATTATTCAAGTTATCACTTAATTTCTATTACCAGTTGACAAACTTATCTAGATCACACTCTTGCTTGAGGATCATACTGCTTGAGGATGTAGATCATGTTTCATATACTGCAGTGTAGCCTTCATTGTGCCAGGCACACAGCAGAGCATACAGAAGATGCTCAATATACACTTGAATGTGTGAATAAATGCACATCTCATTTTCCTCGATGCCATCATTACTGGGTCTCTGAGATGAAAGGAGGTCAGGAATGTCATATGCTTCTTCAGCTCACTTCCTTGACCCAGTATGACCCAAGGGTGTTGGACAGCCAAGTGTGGAAAGGAATTCTCTCCCTTGCCCCCCTCTTCCAACACATTCTGCCTAGAGTCAGCTTTAAACATTGTTGGCAAAAGAATGTCTGTAATCAGGTAAGATGAAAAGGTCATTCCTACCTTAGAAAAGGTCTGTGATATCTTTCCCTCAACAAGGAGCAAGACCCCAATAAGTGTCCACCAAATCACAGATAGTGTATGGGTATGGAAGAAAAGACGCACAATCAGGGTTGTGTGTTTTTGCATATGGGAAATGTGAATATTTGATATATTTCTCATGGTTATTTTCTAAGGATGCAGCTATAAAGTGTGTACATAACATATTATAAGTGGTATAATTCTAAGATGATTAATATATACTTATGTCACTGTCGATGTTTGACTGTAGATCACTGTGGATATTTGGAGTTTTACAGCATAGCACTGAGAACCAGGGAGAGACATCTGCTTCCCTTTATGCTGAGTGTGGAGTTCTATGATTCATGTTTCTTAGACTCACATACTCCTCTAGACATGCTTCATTTGGTCTTGCTTTATGTGTCACCCTGTTTGTGAGGAAAACCTTGACATTCAGCCTTTCAATTCAAATGAGGGTGAAGAGACTTGAAGAACATGGTCCATGGTGTCAGTCTCCAGCTTTTGCTGGTTAAGTGAATTTTGGGATGTGACTTGATTTCTCTGCTATTCAGTTTCCCTGTCTATACAGTGAAGATAGAAGTGTCCACATGTTAAAATTGTTTTGAGCATTAAATGAGATGCGTATAGGCCACTTAGCACAGTGTTTGGAAAAAAACATCCAGTCATTTATCCATTCATTTAACAAATATTTATCATGTACCTACTATGTGTCCACTTACATTCTAGTAGAAAGAGACAATTTAAATAAAGTATACAGTATGTTTTTCATATTCTATGGTGAAGACTAAAGCTGAGGAGGGAGGGGATGGGAAATTCTGGAGTGAGATTTTTTGTGAAGGCCTCACTGATAATGTAAATTTGATTTAAAAAATACCTTAATGGGGCAAGGTGTGAAGATAAGGAAAGAGAATATAGGAAACAACAGATGCAAAGGTCCTGGGGTTGGAGCGTTTTTAATGAGTTTGATGAACTCTCTAAAGGTCAGTTAGCAAGGAGGAGCAAAGATTAGATGTGCAAGGTGATAGGAGCTTGATCAAGTAGTCTTTTGCAGCCAATTCAAAAGGTGTGAGCACAGTGATATGGAGGGAAACCTCCAGGTCCATATTCCACCACCTGTCAAGACTTTCAAGTAGGGTAGAGAGGCATCTTAGACAATCACATGCTTTCCCTCAGCAGGTGGGTTGAGCAAAGCAGTCCATAAATTTTGAAACTTGTTATAACTGTTCCTTTGCTCAGAGAAGACACAGTTGCCCAGTTTGGCAATCTTCAAAAGAATTTTATGATTTACTTTCGTTTTTAGTTTTGGAAAAAAAAATGAAATAAGAGACATTTCTTATCAGCAACAGATGATGTTAGAGGATAATGGGGTAATATATTCAAAGTGCTAAAGAAAATTAACTGTTAACCTTGGATTCTACTTGGACCACAACTCTTATTCAAGATGAGGGTAAAACAGAGACTAACATTCATTAAAAATCCACAGGCCTTGCTGAACAGACTTAAAAGATACATTTTGGTTTAAAAAAACACATTTGGTTAAACATTATTGCTGAGTATATCTGTGAAGGTGTTTTTGGACGAGATTGACATTTGAATCAGTATACTGAGGAAAGCAGATTGCCCTTCCCAATGGGGGTGGGCCTCATCTTATCTGTTGCAGGCATAAATCAAACAATGAGGCTGAGGAAGGGAGAGTTTGCTCTCTTTCCTTGACTGTCTTCAAACTGGGACATTGGTCTTCTGCTGCCTTTGAGCCTGTGCTTGGACTGGAACTATACTGTCAGGTCTCCTGGATCTCCAGCCTGCCAACTGCAGATCTTGAGATTTCTCAGCATCTATAACCATATGAGAACCAATTCTTTATTATCTATCTGTCTATCTATCTATCTATCCATCTATTTTTCTATCTTCCTATTGGTTCTGTTTTTCTGGAGAACCCAGACTAACACAAGCCTAAATTTATTTATTTATTTATTTTTTTTTTTTTTCTTAGTTTCTGCTTTATAACAAAGTGAATCAGTCATACATATACATCTGTTCCCACATCCCCTCCCTCATGCATCTCCCTCCCTCCCACCCTCCCCATCCCACCCCTCCAGGCGGTCACAAAGCACCGAGGTGATCTCCCTGTGCTCTGCGGCTGCTTCCCACTATCTATCTACCTTACGTTTGGTAGTGTATATATGTCCATGCCTCTCTTTCCCTTTGTCACAGCTTACCCTTCCCCTTCCCCATATCCTCAAGTCCATTCTCAAGTAGGCCTGTGTCTTTATTCCCGTTTTACCCCTAGGTTCTTCATGACATTTTTTTTTTTTTAAATTCCATATATATGTGTTAGCGTACGGTATTTGTCTTTCTCTTTCTGACTTACTTCACTCTGTATGACAGACTCTAGGTCTATCCACCTCATTACAAATAGCTCAGTTTCGTTTCTTTTTATGGCTGAGTAATATTCCATTGTATATATGTGCCACATCTTCTTTATCCATTCATCCGATGATGGACACTTAGGTTGTTTCCAGCTCCGGGCTATTGTGAATAGAGCTGCAATGAACATTTTGGTACATGTCTCTTTTTGAATTATGGTTTTCTCAGGGTATATGCCTAGTAGTGGGATTGCTGGGTCATATGGTAGTTCTATTTTTAGTTTTTTAAGGAACCTCCATACTGTTCTCCATAGTGGCTGTACTAATTCACATTCCCACCAGCAGTGCAAGAGTGTTCCCTTTTCTCCACACCCTCTCCAGCATTTATTGTTTCTAGATTTCTTGATGATGGCCATTCTGACTGGTGTGAGATGATATCTCATTGTAGTTTTGATTTGCATTTCTCTAATGATTAATGATGTTGAGCATTCTTTCATGTGTTTGTTGGCAGTCTGTATATCTTCTTTGGAGAAATGCCTATTTAAGTCTTCTGCCCATTTTTGGATTGGGTTGTTTGTTTTTTTGCTATTGAGCTGCATGAGCTGTTTATAAATTTTGGAGATTAATCCTTTGTCAGTTGCTTCATTTGCAAATATTTTCTCCCATTCTGAGGGTTGTCTTTTGGTCTTGTTTATGGTTTCCTTTGCTGTGCAAGAACTTTGAAGTTTCATTAGGTCCCATTTGTTTATCTTTGTTTTTATTTCCATTTCTCTAGGAGGTGGGTCCAAAAGGATCTTGCTGTGATTTATGTCATAGAGTGTTCTACCTATGTTTTCCTCTAAGAGTTTGATAGTTTCTGGCCTTACATTTAGGTCTTTAATCCATTTTGAGCTTATTTTTGTGTATGGTGTTAGGGAATGATCTAATCTCATACTTTTACATGTCCCTGTCCAGTTTTCCCAGCACCACTTATTGAAGAGGCTGTCCTTTCTCCACTGTACATTCCTGCCTCCTTTATCAAAGATAAGTTGGCCATATGTGCGTGGGTTTATCTCTGGGCTTTCTATCCTGATCCACTGATCTATCTTTCTGCTTTTATGCCAGTACCACACTGCCTTAATTACTGTAGCTTTGTAGTATAGTCTGAAGTCAGGCAGCCTGATTCCTCCAGCTCCGTTTTTCGTTCTCAAGATTGCTTTGGCTATTCGGGGTCTTTTGTTTTTCCAAACAAATTTTGAAATTTTTTGTTCTACTTCTGTGAAAAATGCCAGTGGTAGTTTGATAGGGATTGCATTGAATCTGTAGATTGCTTTGAGTAGTAGAGTCATTTTCACAATATTGATTCTTCCAATCCAGGAGCATGGTATATCTCTCCATCTATTTATATCATCTTTAATTTCTTTCATCAGTGTCTTATAAGTTTCTGCATACAGGTCTTTTGTCTCCTTAGGTAGGTTTATTCCTAGATATTTTATTCTTTTTGTTGCAATGGTAAATGGGAGTGTTTTCTTGATTTCATTTTCAGATTTTTCATCATTAGTGTACAGGAATGCCAGAGATTTCTGTGCATTAATTTTGTATCCTGCTACTTTACCAAATTCATTGATTAGCTCTAGTAGTTTTTCGGTAGCATCTTTAGGATGATCTATGTATAGTATCATGTCATCTGCAAACAGTGACAGCTTTACTTCTTCTTTTCCAATTTGGATTCCTTTTATTTCCTTTTCTTCTCTGATTGCTGTGGCTAAAACTTCCAAAACTATGTTGAATAAGAGTGGTGAGAGTGGGCAGCCTTGTCTTGTTCCTGATCTTAGTGGAAATGGTTTCAGTTTTTCACCATTGAGGACAATGTTGGCTGTGGGTTTGTCATATATGGCCTTTATTATGTTGAGGAAAGTTCCCTCTATGCCTACTTTCTGCAGGGTTTTTATCATAAATGGGTGTTGAATTTTGTCAAAAGCTTTCTCTGCATCTATTGAGATGATCATATGGTTTTTCTCCTTCAACTTGTTAATATGGTGTATCACATTGATTGATTTGCGTATATTGAAGAATCCTTGCATTCCTGGAATAAACCCCACTTGATCATGGTGTATGATCCTTTTAATGTGCTGTTGGATTCTGTTTGCTAGTATTTTGTTGAGGATTTTTGCATCTATGTTCATCAGTGATATTGGCCTGTAGTTTTCTTTCTTTGTGACATCCTTGCCTGGTTTTGGTATCAAGGTGATGGTGGCCTCGTAGAATGAGTTTGGGAGTGTTCCTTCCTCTGATATTGTTTGGAAGAGTTTGAGAAGGATGGGTGTTAGCTCTTCTCTAAATGTTTGATAGAATTCGCCTGTGAAGCCATCTGGTCCTGGGCTTTTGTTTGATGGAAGATTTTTAATCACAGTTTCAATTTCAGTGCTTGTGATTGGTCTATTCATATTTTCTATTTCTTCCTGAGTCAGTCTTGGTAAATTGTGCATTTCTAAGAATTTGTCCATTTCTTCCAGGTTGTCCATTTTATTGTCATAGAGTTGCTTATAGTAATCTCTCATGATCTTTTGTATTTCTGCAGTGTCAGTTGTTACTTCTCCTTTTTCATTTCTAATTCTACTGATTTGAGTCTTCTCCCTTCTTTTCTTGATGAGTCTGGCTAATGGTTTGTCAATTTTGTTTATCTTCTCAAAGAACCAGCTTTTAGTTTGGTTGATCTTTGCTATCGTTTCCTTCATTTCTTTTTCATTTATTTCTGATCTGATCTTTATGATTTCTTTCCTTCTGCTAACTTTGGGGGTTTTTTGTTCTTCTTTCTCTAATTGCTTTAGGTGCAGGGTCAGGTTGTTTACTCGAAATGTTTCTTGTTTCTTAAGGTGGGATTGTATTGCTATAAACTTCCCCCTTAGAACTGCTTTTGCTGCGTCCCATAGGTTTTGGGTCGTCGTGTCTCCATTGTCATTTGTTTCTAAGTATTTCTTAATTTCCTCTTTGATTTCTTCAGTGATCACTTCATTATTGAGTAGTGTATTGTTTAGCCTCCATGTGTTTGTATTTTTTACAGATCTTTTCCTGTAATTGATGTCTAGTCTCATAGCATTGTGGTCGGAAAAGATACTTGATACAATTTCAATTTTCTTAAATTTACCAAGGAGAAGCCTCAATTTAAATGTCACCTCCTCTAAGAAACCTTCTTGTCTTTATTCTCTGGCTCAACTACTTGTTTTTTTCATAGTACTTGTGACAAAGAGAAATTATCTCATTTGTCTGTTTTCTTACTTTTAATGTGTCTTCCCAAGTATGATATGCTTCTCAAGGAAGAGAACAAATGAGACCTATTTATTCCCTAAGCCTTGCCCAAAGCCTGATACAAAGTAGGTTCTCAGTAAATATATGTAGAATAAATGAGTCTATCATTAAACAAATGCTTGAGAGATGGGCATTTTGCCTGGGTAATTGTACTTTTTTTCTAGTGGATTGAAATACTGTCTCTATATTTCTGACTTCCAAACCATAATCTTCAGTCTTGAATTTTCATCCCTGGAACTCAAGATTACAATTTCCAAGTGTATTTCACATATGTATCACAAATATCCAAAACTAAACTCAATTTCTTTTACCCTCCAAATTTCCCCGTTATTACCCAATTTTTTTTGTTTATAATAGTACAAGCATTCACCAAAGTCACTCAAGCCCAAGACCAGGAAGTCATCATTCATTCATTCATGTATTCACTCATTTGTTAATGGAGCAATTCCACACTGTATCACAGCATACATAATGGTGAACAAAACAGACATAATACATGTCCTCATGGAGTTTATTCTATCATCTTTCTCACCATTCTAATTATATTGACTGCCAAGACTTGTATGTTCATTCTGCTTTAAGAATGTCTCTTGAGCTGGTACCTATCTTTCTCTCTTTCACTTCTTTTCTAGATCAAGCTGACATTATTTCTTATCTGAACTTTTGTAACAGCTTTCAAATTAGTTTCCTTGCCTCTAGTCTCATTTTGCACAAAATAACACTAATAATTGTTTTTCCTAAATAAAAAATTTAACTACCTGATGGCCTTACAAAACCTTTCACAGCTCACCATCACTTACAAAAGACAGTTCAAACTCTTTAGCATGGCATGTCATGTCCTTTATGATTCAGCTCAGTCAAGACATTCAGATCTATGAACATGACCTCATGCCTTTGCATATATTGTTCCCTTATCCTGGAATCTCCCCTCTGCTTCTACATATTATCTTGACAAACTCCTTCAATCCTCTTCTTTCTTGTTGAAGCTTTGCTGACTCCTATGACCATCTAGGCAGATGCAAGAGCTTTTGGAACCATATTCTCATAACCCCTTATAGGAATTTATGCCATCAGACTTCATTATGAATGTCAAACATGTTTACAGGTCTGGTTTCCTCACTAGTGGGCAACTTGCGAGTGGAGGCCATGGATTAGACAAACTTTTAACTGTACAGAGCTGACAACATTAGAAATATTACTGAATTTTTGCTTAATAAAGAAATATTGACTGAATGAAGGACATATGTTCAGTCATTTGCCTAAAAGTGATAGTTATCAGTGGCGGAACTGACCCAAATCTCCAAATTCCCACTCTAGTGTTTTTTCACTAGACTAAAGCACTTTTGTCATTTATCCAGTGATTGTTTAATTGGTTCAGGGGAGAAGAAAACAGTAAGGCATGCCCTGGATTACAGGTTGGTTCAGAATCACCTTGGGTTTTTCTGAATCTATGTATGCTTGGCTTAGAAATTCTGAAATATACTCCCTGAAAAAAAAAATCAGAAATTGGGAAAAGAATCACCAAGTGTATTCCCTGAAAAAAATCATCAATGGTAACGGAGGAAGTGGGGGGTTGGAGTCAGGCAACTGTGAGTTTGAGCATCTATTTCTTCATTGATCAGCATTGTTTATAGATGAGGAAACCAAGGCACAGACTTGTGTCATCTAACTGTTCTGTGCCTCAGTTTCCTCACCTGAAAACAATGCACCATGTTTTGAAAGTTATTATGGAAATTATACCAGATGAATGACCCTTGACAAAAAATTAGAATATTGCCTGGTACATACTAGGTGTTCTAAAATTTAGTTCTTCTTTCTCATTTCTTTTCCCCCTTGGGCTTTAATCAGAAATCTAAAGACACCAAAATGGCTTCTCCATTTGTGTGGGGAGAAGATGATCACTCTGCTGATGAATTGTCTGCATTTCACACACACTTTAACAGCCATGGGATGTCTCCACCGAGACTCCTTGTCACTCATTAGCACCATTGCAGGAAAGCTGATAAACCTCACCTCTTACTCGGCCTCTAACACAACTGAGGAAACCTCCATTTTCTTTTATCATCTGAATTCTGACCTTAAAGCTTTCACTCTAACCCGAGTGCTTAATTTATCTTCTGTGAAAAGCAGTCGTTTTTCCCTTACATGGAAACCGCCATGCCCTGAGTATTCACAGTGAGACCAAGAAACAGTCCTGCCTGGTTCATCTCAGACACAAGGGAAAAGTCCCTCCACCCTCCCCTTCCATTGCAGGTAGAAGGGGTTTCGATTACAGGGCAGCATATGAAAACCTCAGGCTGCTATTGTACACTCCATGCTGTAAAGGTTTAAAAGTTGACAAAATGCCATGAATGCCATTGTATGAAGTCAACCTCATGTTTGTTTTACCTACTGTACATCACAGTACACTTCCTGATAGCTGAAAGTTTGTGTTGTTTTGACTAAATCTGGACAAATATGCATAAAATGTGTATTCAACAGATATTTCACTTAAAAACAAAGGAAGGTTTGTGTCTTTAGATTGCCCCAGAACCTGAGGGCTACTGAGAATTATAAATAAATTTGGCTTCACAGGCCTGCAGTCATAAATGACATTTCTTTAAATGATGGAAGGGGGGAGAATTGAGTCGTACAGGAACCTTCCGTTTAACTCCCTTCCTCCCAAATACGTCCAAAATTTAAAGAAAGCTCCTCTAAATATAACCCTCAGTTGAAAAGGAGCTTTTGATTCCTAGTTATTGGGGAAAGACCTGTTTAACTATTTATACATTGCTTTGTTTTCTTAAAATTGATGCAGAAGGATCATGGGTCCAGCTTCTTTAAAACCTTATGTTTTATCACTCTCCAGTTGATGGGCGCAATCCAGCATGAGGAAATTAGAAACAGCTGGAGTAGACACAATAACTTCTTTTGAAAAGACAGCTCAAAATTACTTGAGAAAATAGAGATGGCACCAGAACAGCATATCTCAAAATGTGGTTTCTGGACCGGCAGCATCAGCATCACCTGGGAACTTGTTCGAAATGCAAATTTTGGGGCCTCACTTGACCTACTGAATTAGAAATTCTGAGAGTAGGACCCAGAAATCTGTGTTTTTGCAGTCCCCAGGGATTCTGATACACATGAAGGGGCTAAACATGAGACCTAGACCATGGGAAAGAGTAGCGAGAGAGAAGGAAAAGCCAGGATTTTCTCTCTTGAAAAGCTAGAGAGGAGTGATTTGGGGACAGTTCATAATCAAAAGTGACCATGGAAGGTGCTAATCAAGTGTTTAACACCT
Organism: Hyperoodon ampullatus; assembly: GCF_949752795.1. NCBI lineage: Eukaryota > Metazoa > Chordata > Mammalia > Artiodactyla > Ziphiidae > Hyperoodon > Hyperoodon ampullatus. Next base: position 15,436,867 of record NC_136927.1, on the reverse strand, counting down.
AACACTCCTAACACCTAACACACCTAACACAATGTGCATCTGTGTCTAAGTCTGAAATGTAAAGACAGACTATAAACTTCTTCTAAGGACAATGGAAAATATCAATACAAACCAAACCAAACAAGCCAGAGTTAGAAAATATGTTGGTCATAGAGTAACAATAATAGTCATGTCACTTGGACTCAGATTTTTTTCTTGTAAGACTAGTCTATATAGTTATTTTCACATTAAACAGGATATGACATTAAATAAATGTATATAAGGATATTATTAAAATATACTAATATACACTTTTGCTTCCTGTATGAGAGTAACTTGTAATAGACAAATGCTCCTGCCCAGAAAAACTGGAAAAGCTATATAAAATACAAAAAAAAATCAAACAAACATGTTTTCAGGTGTCTGAGGGTTGTCTAAGCAGTCTGATCCTGGAAAGAAGGGAGCTCATTGGCGGAAGCCTAACTTTTGCATCCAAGTTTCCCCTGAAAGTGAACATACCCATGACCAAGCAATTTCACTCTTATATACATACCTAACAACAATGCATTCACACATGCACCAAGACATGTACAAAGGGTTTCATCAATTTACTATTTGCAAGAGCCCCAAGCTGAAAACTACCCAAACGTCCATAAATCACAGAGTGGGTGAGTAAATTGTGGTATATTCACACATGAGATGATGAGAATGAATTAATCATAGCTGCAGGCAACAACGTGGATGCACCTCACAAATAGGGTGTGATATATCCCACTTACATAAAGTCTGAAATCATGCAAAGGTAACCTATGGTGTTAGAAGTCAAGATAGTGGTTACCTCTGAGGGCAATGGACATAGGAGGAGGAAGGAGTGCTCTTACTGGGTCTGGTTTTGTCCTTGTTACCAAAGCCTGAACTGTGTGTTTGCTTTGTGACAATTCATCTTGCTGGACACTTGTGATTTGGGCAGTTTTCCTTATGTAAACAGTTTTATAAAACCTCTTCCTTTAAAAGAAATATGAAGAAGACTATTTCTTTTATTGTTTCTCTGTCATCTTCGTTTGGAGTCAGTCCATCAAATGTGTCTATGCCATCCCACAAAGGCACGGTGAATTCTCTGTGAGTAACTGGAGGCAGGAGAATGTTGTCACTAAGAAACTCAGATCAGGGAGTAGACAGGCTTGAAGGTGAATTGATGGGTGGCTTTTTCTTCATATCTGAATTGAGGTGATCACTACAGTGTCAGATAACTTATAGAATTGAGTGAGGGTTAATAAGGGACTCCATCTGAAGTACTTAGCCCATACCTGTGAGTTCTCATGGAGGTGGGGGTGGACTTTTGGTCAAGAATAAAGTTGTGTATCTAAGAGAAATTGAAAATAGCCTTCCTCAAGCCCCTGCCTCTGTGACTTCACCCTTTTTGAGTTACAGAAATATTGTGATTACTCACTTGGCAGAGTGGATATCCCTAAGAAATCAAATTAGATCTGTTTTGGGTGAGGCAGGGCAGGAAGAGAGAGAGAGAGAGAAAGTGTTGGGTGAAGAAGAAGGCATGCCATCATGACTGGGAACTCTGGCCTGGGGTCATAGGAGCTTGATAAAAAATGTCACCTGTGCAAAGCAGGGCAAAAGGGCTGAGAAATCAAAACTCTTTAGGAGAATCCTTCAACCAAAAATTGACGGGAGTTTGTGGATATTCTCTTGCCCCTCGAGCAAGATAACACTGAGACCTGTGTTCTGCACTGTATCCCAGAGATGCCCAGTGGAATTGAGCTCCAGTTGTCCACAGTGGTAACTGGCCTGACAGCACACCCAAACTGACCACCTTCCCTTCCTGTATCACTTTCCTCTCCTTTATCACTGTTTTCTGAGGTCATCTTCCAAATAAATTACTTGTACTCAATTATTTGTTCTCATTACCAGTTTCTGAGGGAATCTAAACTCAGACAGCCTTTGCCCTTGCACAACTCACAGCACATTCACAGTTGTGCTTCTCTGGGAACTTCTATCAGCCAATGCACTATGGTTGCTTCCTTTGAACACTGTAATTACCATAGGAGGCTACACTGTGCCCCACTGATCTGAAAAAGACTTCCGTTGGTACCTTCCCAGGTCCACTGTGCAGCCCCTGCCCCTTGCCTGTACCAGGTGTCAGGAATGGGACAGCTGTTCCTCTGCTACCTAGGTCAGTGACCCCATCTCTTTACTATTTTTATTTGTACCATGAAGATGTAGTGGAACCAGAAAGAAACAATCTTGCTACCTTCTAGTGACTAAGACCTCCTGCTATTTCTCCCTGAGACTCTTTGCTTGGCCAAAAATCTTCCCATCCACCTAGTAGCTCCTGTCACTATTCACCTCTTTTGAGAAGTTTTGTTCCCCTGTTCTCTCCCCTAAAGTTGGACTTCCCCATGCTGAATCTGCATACTCTTATTGCTCCCTCTTCACCAGAGTCTTTATGTTAGTCTATACAGCTAGCCCTTTTGCTTTGGGATCTTGGGCCACACGTAGAACGAGAGAGTTCCCAGGGAATTCTCCCTTGAAGACACTGGGATGTTTCAATACATGACTTAACGCCAAATCTATAATAATCTCTCCGAAAGAAAGAATCTCCTGTGTTCTTAACTTTTCAGGATTTAATTTATTTTCTCTTTGTGCAGCATCTTAACACAAACTAGAATGAAGATGATTATAATGATCCATGGTCATGAATAAAAAGAATGATCTAAAAGTACTAATTAACCTAATTGGCACCCACAAAAATGCCCCAAATTTTACTTCACCTCTGATCACAGGATTTATCAGGGTGCTTTTTCAGCAGCAGCATAATGACTCCTAGAGTCTGACTTCCTCTCTCTCTACAACATGCTAATCCAGCACAAAAACACTGGTACAGATGTTGACCAGTGGGGGAGGGAAGGCTAAGAGAGCAATGTCTTGGCATCCTTAGAAGGGAGTCAAGGGCCTGTCGTTGAACCTGCACTCCCTGGTGTAAGGAATATTGTCTCCTAAAAGGTAGGGGAAATTTGCCTGTGGTGGTGTGGGTTGCATTCTCCAGGGATGTTTCTAAGAATCGTATTATTAAAATAGCTGCTGAGCAAAAGGCTGAGATTCCCAAAGTCGCTTTGAACACAAGTAATAAGAGACAGAGATGAGATCATCTCCCTAAAGGTCAGCTGCATCCCCAGATGTGCACTTACCTCAGCCCCCACACGCAGAGAACCAATGAATTGAAACTGTGGGAACCCATGCCCACGTGTCTGTAGCAGATCCAGCACCTGGCCAGGGCTGGAAGCCCGGACTGTCCCCACTCCCTGTTCTCTGCCAAACATTGTTCCATGTACCTGGCCAGTGCCCGGGTTTTGCAGCCTCAGACACTTAACCACCTTTTCCGAAAGTACCTCACCCACTTTACCTCAGCCCCACCCCATCCCATCCCTTGGCCAGACCTGTAATTACAGGACCTGAAAAGCAGCCTCAGAGATACCACACAGGGCAGGGCAGCCCCCAGCAGACAGCCAAGCTGTAAGCATTTCTTTCTATAACATCCCTTTACTGTGGCCATCTTGCATAAGCCACTCACTGCCTCCCACAGGGGGCTGTGCCAGCCAGGTCTGCCCCTCACAGTTTTGGGCCCAGAGCAAGAGTAAGATGGAGCCCTCCAGCCCATGGCTGGCATCTTGTCTTCCTCCTCCCTGGCTCTGTCGTCATGTGAGGGCCCACATATATGTATCGACACTCCCCCCACTTTACCAACCCCCTACAAACAGCAGCCCCTTGCCACCCCTTAGGCCTGTATCTGTGCATACCAGTCACCCCTCAGGGGGGTGGAACCAAGAAAGAGACCCTGCAGGTTCACATGCAGGCTTAGGTTTATTTGGGCAGGGAATTCCTAGGTCCCACGATGCCTCTCAAGGTGTGGCCTAGAAGGAGGGGTGTAGGCCCCTGGAAGGTACATCCACTTGGCCTGCAGATTCTTTGCCCTGTGGGGAGGGGTGCAGCCAGGGAAAGGTCAGAGTTGAACTTGTTAAGAGGGGGGACCCAGGGCGAGGCACCCACCACCTACTCTAGGTTTGGTACCACCAACTTACCAAGGGGTCTCCTGGCTTCTCATGTCTTCTTTCTTCCACTGAAGTCATTTGTGGGGCATCCAATCAAAGGTGTTCTTTGGTCCCATTGTCCTCTGATAGAAACACAACTTCTCCACTAGGCCATCCACAATCTGAACCCAATCTTCCTTCCGAAACCCTTTTCTTCCCACATCTGAGCACTCTGTGACCAGAAAATGGGATCTTAAAAGGGAAGACCCAGGCAGCAAAGGGACATGCCTGAAGTGGCTGCCGTGTCTTCTGAGAATGAGGAGGTCACGTGACATCCCTCAAGTCTTCAGCTTTCCTGGTTCTACTCCACATTGTGAGTGGAATTTGGACAGAGGAGTTTGTGTGGCAAGTCAAAGCCACTTGCCTTAACTGTCTTGCTGGAGGTAATATTTTCCTGTCTTTCCTGACAGTCATGGTGTTGATCCAGTTTCTGCCTTCCTCTCCTGGGCACATCAGTCACCTGGAAGTACAGACCTCCAAGCCTACAGGGACTTGTTCTCTCCTTGCTGACACTTCTGCTGCAAGAGCTGTGGGCCCCTGGCTCTGAAGGCTTTGGCCTCAGGTAGAGAAGAGATCCCCCAGGAAAATGGGCCAAGGCCCATTACATTTCCACAGTCAGAGCAGCTTCCCTGCCTCACTGTCCTAGGTAATTTCAGTGGTTCCACATCTCTCCATCCCTTGGAGGAGGGCATTGTTACTGCTCAAAGTTTCTCTCCAGAGTAGTCACTACTCCTTAGCCATGCTCAGTCAACCCAGGCCACAGACCGTCACTAATTACACACGCTCAGTCCCTTGTGGAACTTCATACATCCAAAATCACAACTCAAGGTGGTGAAACCCAGACCCTTTTTCCTTTTCCTCACCTATCTATTTCTCAACTGAGAGCCTGGGTTACATGCCCAGGGAGAAGAGGCCTGAGACTGAAACTCAACTCTTTTCACCAACACGAAGCCCCCTTGAGCTTGTCTTTATGGACCTCAATCATCATCATGATTAGGCTGCTTTAAGGGGGGAATTGAATTTTCTGGGCTGCAGTCAGCTCTCACTATGCTGTCGGCAGGGACCAGGAAGCTCTGTTGTCTTCTTGTTTCCCATGGGCAGGGATAGCCCTCAGGGAATGTCTCAGAACCTGGCTCTGTGTAAGTACCCCCTAGTTCTCACCCAAGTTTCAGCAACACTGGCCTCAGTTTCCATCTTCAGTAAAGCGCTCTGCCCTCAGGTCTTCCGTCTCCCTTCTCTTGCTTTCCTGGGGAGCACCAGCTCCTGGCTTCTCTCTAAAACTGTTGCTGATTGCTGGGGTACTAGCTGAATTCCAAGTACTCTCTCATTAATGGCCTCTTGGCTATCGACTCTAGGCATACATCAAAATGCTAACTTTCATTATGATTAGAAAGTGAAGTCTCCTTTATCTAACCTAAGGAGAAGGGGTGAGATCTGGAAGAATTTCTGAAGCTTGGTCACTAAACGGTACCTGTGGAGCTGAAGCCTGCGGCTCCAGGAGTGCCAGCCCCACCACTCCATATCTAGGTGAATAACCTCTGTGGGCCTTGGTCTTCCTTTCTGTGGAATGTGGGTAATAAAGCTACATAGCGTAGGCCATGAGATACTGTAATACCCTTAGCCAAGGGCCTGATACATAGTAAGTGTTCAATGCATGCTTGATTCATTATTGTCTTTTTTGTTATTCAAATTATTATTACTGGAAGAGAAAATTGCCCTTCATGAAGGAGAATCATGAATCCTCATATGGGTTCACTTCTCCTTACAGAGAATAATGAGAAGTCTTCATTTAGAATATAATTGTGCCTGCAATGCAGAAAACTGGTAATTTAGAAGAATCAACCAAAGGATTTGAGAACCAGTGCAGAAATGGGCTACCACTTCTTAATGCAAGTTATAATAATGGCTACATTTATGGAGACTTCGCAGTGATCAGCTGCTCTCATAAGAACTTGATCTGCATCAATTCATTTAATCCACCCAACAACTCTTTGGGGTGGTGCCATCTTTATTCTCACTGAAGAATGAAGGTATTGAAGCACAGAGGAATTAAATATCTTGCCCAAGATCACACAGTTGTAAGACTGAAGGACAAGACTTAAACCCAGGCAGTCTGACTTTATTCTCAGCTACAGATCACAGCCCAGAAGCCAGAGCCTAGACAAATGGAGCGTACTTATCTTCAGATGGAGGCTTCTTTCCACTGTGAGCAGCACTTGGGCCAAGTACATCATATTTAGGGAAATATATTTCTTCCTTAATGTAGAGATAACTTTAGTAACTCTGAGGTATTGGTTTGGGAGATATTTGGTCGTATCCCTGAATGGCTAGAAGTAATTCTTATTTGACTTCTCTGATTGGTGGAGAGATTTTGAAGTGACCAGACATGAAATCCCAGTGCCCAACCTAGACTGTCAATCTCCAGCCTCACCACCCCCTCCACCTTGCCCTTGGTTGAATAACTCACACCTTGTAGAATGTCCTGTTGAAGACTGCAGTAAACCCCAGATGGCCTGATATGGGGAGGACAATGAACTCTGGGGCTAGAGCAACCCTGTGAGTTTGGGTTGGAATTTAAATTATTTTGCTTTGAAGAAAGACATTTCCTCTGAGGAGGAAGACAAGTGTATAGGGGATCAATACTAAGAACTTTGCTGGTGTATTTCCTTTGGACTATGGGAATATTACATAAAGTAGACAGTCTAAACTTCTCTGAGTATTCACTAACCAAGCTTGTTAATGGCCAAGTTATGGAATTTGGTATATACTATGGAGGACCAAAAGCAAAATGTGTGATCTTTGCTTTCATAAGTTGATAACATCGTTGGAGAGACAAGGAAAATGGATACAAGAACGTATGGTGTTGGGTCAGAAGAATTGTCACCGAATCCTAGTCATTTAGTCTTCCTGAGCCTCTGTTTTCTTCTCAACAAAATAAAGGGACCTTTGATTAAATAACTTCTTGTATAGTTTAGCTTTGAGGAGAATGATGTAGATGAGAAGCGTTTGCAAATTTAACCTTGATGCAAGTATCATTGTTATATTTCATTTATTCATTCAACAAAAATGTGTTGAGTGCCTGATATATGCCAGACACTCTTCTGGGCACATGAAGCACACTAGTCAAAAAAGAGATAAACAGCCCTCCCATCAAGAATCTGACATTATAGCTGGGGGAGGCAGATGATGAACAATAAGCAGTATAGTAAGTAATTATATGTTTGAAAGTGCCATAAAAATCTATAAGCACAGTAACAGAGATTGAGAGTGTGCAATTTTAAATGTGGGTAGGCTCTATTGAGAAAAATGACATCTGAATGAAGATCTAAAGAAAGTAAGGTGGTTGTCTGTGTGGATACCTAGGGGAAGAATCTTCCAGAGAGAGGAAACGCCAGTGAAAAATCCCTTAGTTGTGGGCTTAACTGGTTAGAGAAAGAGTAGGGAGGTCAGTATACTTGGAACTGAGTAAACGATGAGGAGATGGTAGGGGATGAGATGTGTGGGATATTGCATGATTTCATAAGGGCTTTAACTTTCTCTCACTGATGAGTGAGGTAGAAGGGGAGAGGCTCTGGAAGGTCTTAAACCCAGTAGTTGTAGCAGGATGACTCTAGTTGCCATTGTTAAGAATAGGCAAGATTAGAAGCAGGGAGACCAGTTAGGAAGCTATTGCAATGGTCCAGGCAAGGGGTAAGGGTGGCACAGGCCAGGGTGGTAACAGTGTAGGTGGGAAAAAGTAGGCAGAAGCTGGATATATTCTGAACATAGGTTCAATGACATTTTCTGGCTTTCTCCACTTTGGGATAATGCAGTCACTCTGAGGTTAGTCCAAGACACTAGTACTCATCAAAGAACAAAGAATAACTAGTGGAAGCTACTTCCTCCAGTGAACACTATTTACTACGAGGTTAGTGTGAGGCCCAGCTCTTCATCTCTTCCTCTATTCCCAGGCTTAGGTGGCCCTTCTCTTTCAGAACTCATACTCTCTATATGCCCAGTTCCTCTCTGTACATCTCATCCATACATGAGTTTGGTGCCAGTCACCACCTCCTTCTCATTTACCCACTGAATGCCTTCTGCAACAAATTGGGCTGTGAGTAATTACATAGATAGATAGATAGATAGATAGATAATCCCCAAGTAAGAAAAATGTAGATACGATAGTCTCTGCATTTGTTTATGTGCTTGCTTAGTTAGAAGTGTAATATAAAATAGTGCACCAGGAATTGAGCAAAGGGTCTAGTCTTGGTGGTATTACTTAGTAATTGAATAACTGCAAATAAGTCACTCAAATCTCTTGGGCTTCTACTTTCTCCCCTGCAAAATGAAGCAAGTGGAAAGGTGCCCTCTAAGAACCATTTAAGTTTATCCATTGCATTTTCTGCTTCCACCGTGCCTCCTGTGCCTTTGTTTTTTCCTTTCATTTCTCCAGGCTGTTCCCCTGTAGCAACTCAGCTTAAGCAATATCTTTTCTCTCCTGATTTCTACTCATCCTCACCTGCTTCATGAGCTTTCTCCACCATGTGCCTTTTTTTCCCAGTAGATGGCAGTGTTCAGTTTTGTTTCCCAGTGATACTTCTTTCCCCTACTTGGAGGGACTTGGTCTGCTACCCTTTCTGCAAAGCTTGTGTCCCTTTTTCCCCCTAGAGGTGATCATGGAAGAGGAAATAAAGGAAAGAACTGGTGAGTGATGAGAGGGCCCCCCTTGAAACATTTGGGGAGGCCAAGTAGCCTCCCCTTGCTTCTCAAGCAGGTTTATTTTATTATTCTTAACTATGGGTTAGAGATAAAACAACAACTGTCTTCCGTATTTCAAAGAATGATTCCAACTCATTTGATCCTTTGACCCTGTGAGGTTGATAATACAGATCTCATTTATCTCAGCTCTTGAAGTTGTCATAGGATATCTCTGGCTGCCATCGTTAAGAACAGTCAGGGTTAGAAACAGGAAGACCAGATAGGAGGCTCTTGTAGTGGTCTAGGCAAGAGATGGTGGTGGCTATGAGCTGGTGGGAGTGGAAGTGGGGAGAAGTGGTGTGGAGATGGGGAGATGTAGACACACTCCAGGCTTGTTACCTTGAGAAACAGTCTCTCCTGCCACTGCTATGCACTAACTTCTGCAAGACTCTCAGTTTCTCTGGGTCTCTGAAGTCCCTCCCTGCTCTAGTACTCTATGACTCCAGGTTAAAAAAAAAATGATCTACAGTTGTAGCTTTCAAACCACTTGACAAGGGACACACCATTAGCTTGTGATGGAGTGAGAACTAGACACCAGGTCTCTGGCAGGTACTTCTCCTTGCAGCTGACTGAGGATGATGGGAGAAGGTCTATTTCAGCACTCAAAGTTTCTTTTCTTCCCAGAAGAAATCTTGTGGGGGAAAGCCAATACATTTAGCAAATCAAAGCAAGCTGCTCTGGTTGAAGGAGGGTAGAGTCTTGAGCTCTCTCAGTCTTAAGACTGCAAGAAGCAGGGTAAAACCACTGAGAGAGGAAGTGACAGGCCTGCTAATGGGCCTTTGAAGTTTCATGTGTTCTGCACTGACCTATGCTCATCGAGGAATTCTGGGATCCCTGAGACCAGATTTTCTTCAGCTGCCTTGAGAAGATTTTTCAGGGAGGAGAATATAGTGGAGGTGGGGAGGAATTTTTATCTGGTGTAGCAGAAGCTATCTTTGTGTTGGTTATATTAGGGTGGGTGATGTCACATTCCAATTTAAAAAAAAATTTATGGTTCTTAATTGACAAATGAATCAAGTTCAGATTTATTAGCATAGATAAAGGAGCTTCATAATCTGTCTCCCTTTGACCCCTCAAACCCTGGAGGGTACACTGTGCTCCTGGCATACCATTGAAGATGCCATGCCCCTCAACATTCATACTCATTCTGGAAAATATGGCTCCAGGACTTTCCTTAAACAATACTCCTGGAAAACATTCATAGCATTTTGTGCATAATTCTGTTATAGGCCATATCACAGTGTTTGTCTTCTCACCAGCTTCCTCCCTTGTTTGTGACTTGCTTGAGAACAGATACCACGTCTTACCCATCCTTAGCATCAAACTTAGTGTCTGACCCCAGTGCAGGTCTTCCTATGTTGAATCAGTGGATAACAGAAGATGTTTGGGGTTGTGCTGTACTGTTAGGAGGTGAGAGAATGCCATAAATGAAGAAGCTAAGGGATGATTCAGAAATTTATTACAGATAACTTAGTCAAATACGCCACTGTTGCCTCACAAAGAACTATATACCTATATAGTTAACCAAAACGTTTTATGTCAACCAGTTTAGTAACAAAGAGATTACATGGTTTGTTGTTGTTTGAAGATGACCTTGTCAGAGTTTCTTTAAAACCCAGTGGGCAAATAGGGCCTCAGTGTAACCCAGAACATAAGAACCCATGAATTTAGCATACGTGATAATTCAGCCAGCACTGTTTGATGTTACCATCCTTTTTAGAAAAAAAAAATAATCAAGGTCAAATTAACTGTGAAAACAGGTTTATATAGAAAATCTGACCTATGTAAAGAAAACAAAGTACTTTATTGCACACTAACAGTACCAGTTTGTATACAAATAATAATGCACAAGTTTTATTTGCACATTTATATTTACTCACTCATTTGTCTGTTTGAAGGTAATGCCTTCAATATTTTATATTGGAGCTTTTTATTGTTTCTCCAATTGTTCCAAATAAATTCCTTTTGCAGTTTACTCTTATGATCATAGATGCTAAGGAGGAAATGACTTGTTGACTAATGTTATTACAGCTGCTATATTTTCTATCCTTTAGAATTTAGATTTTTTTCACTTACATATTTAAATCAACTATGTCAAATTTTAAAATATCCCCTGCATTATTTGAAAATATTATATTAATTTAGTCCTAAGTAGTATTTCTTTTCTTTTTTTTTTTTTTTTTTGCATTATGGGCCTCTCACTGTTGTGGAGCACAGGCTCCGGACGCGCACGCTCAGCAGCCATGGCTCACGGGCCCAGCCGCTCCGTGGCATGTGGGATCTTCCCGGACCGGGGCACGAACCCGTGTCCCCTGCATCAGCAGGCAGACTCTCAACCACTACATCACCAGGGAAGCCCCTAAGTAGTATTTCTTTAGATAAGCAATTGTAAACGTTTTCTATGGTCTTAAATTTGGTGATATTTTATGATGAAAAGGAAATGTGGTATAGGGTTCAGAGCACAGACTCTAGGACCTTGGCTGTCTGGATTCAAATTCCATCTCTGCCCCGTTTCTGCATGTCTCTGAACAAGTGACATTACCACTTTGTACTTAATTTATCTCATCTGTAAACTGTGGAAATAAATGTACCGACCTACCTCAGCTACTGGGAGCATTAAATGACTTGAGATGTATAAAGGTTATAGTTTGAAAGGGCAAGGAAACTGATTCTCCCTGGAGCCTCGAGAAGAAAGCCACCCTGCCAAAACCTCAGCTTCAGCCCAGCAAATCTGTTTTTGGTATCCTGACCCCTAGAACTGTAAGAGAATAAATTTATGTTGTTTTACGTCATTAAATTTGTGGTAATTTGTTACAGCAACTATAGGAAGCTAATAGATTTTGATAACGTTCACCTAATAATGGGCAAAATCATTCTGCAAGAACAGATCTATATTACCATAAAAATCAGTAGAAAAATACAACTCCTTTTACAAGTATTCAATTTGAAATACATTTTTAAAAATCCCATCAGTTTCTGGTGGATAGAAATCAAATTTTTAAAAAGCCAGTAATGTGTATTTTGAAGTTGACATTTTATATTGAAGACATAAGTATAGGATTCCCACATCTTCTGATTACAATAGAATGTTCCATAGGGAAGATGATTAAGTCTTCCCCATTTAATTAAACATAAAATAAAATCTTTGAATCCTTTTTTTTTCATCACAGGATTTGGTCTGATGCCTCTGAAAGACTGAGTGGTGTTTTACTTTTGTGCATTACTGCAGAATACTTTCTGGTCACTTTTATCTTTCACTGAATAGAATTCATCACCTTGGAAAATGAAACAAAGAGAAAGGAATGAAGGAAGGAGGAAGGGAGGGAAGGGAGGGAGAAGGAAGGAAGGAAGGAAGGAAGAAAGAAAGAGAAAGGAAGAAAGGGAACAGTGTTTACAAGTAAGAACAAACTTTACAACCATCATCAACAATTTACGACTCTACCCCAAAATACTTGCAGACTTATAATCATCTTCCATTAAGTCTACAGAAGTTTAAAACACTACAAAGGATATGAAACATTAAAAATAAAAGCCCTCCAAGTGTATGCACATGCATGCACGTTCTCCAAGTACACACATGCCCATAACCACTGCTACCATTAAATAATACTCATTCAAAAACTACACCAAGGGGCATGTGGAATTTATCACCTATCCCCTTTAAGTAAATACTTTCCTTTTCTTCATGCTTTCTGCTGCCTGTGCCTAACCTTGGTTCATGATCTCTGTGTAAAATAGGACAGACGTTTTTTTGGCCAAGATACATAAAAATCACCTTTCTGGTCCCCAGTACATGTTAAGGCATCTCAAACTACCTGCAAATAGTTTTCAAGAATGGTTTCGATAATATTGTTAAGTTGGCAACATTTGTAACCAGTTCATTGACATTTTCTGATTATCACCTTTTTGCCTGTAGAAATCACCTTCCCAGTATTTGACTGAAGCTGGCACCAACAATCTGCTAGACAGGCCTGCTTGTGGAGACAGGGCATCTCTGAGAACAGCTGATCCTTTCCTCAGCGCCCACGCCCCATCAAGGTATTTCAGCAAAATAAAGCATTTTTACAAGGATCAAGGGAAATACTGCATATAAATCAACATGGAGGTTAAAAGCATAATTTTAGATTCATATCTCAACTCTTGGCAAGTTCATAAAATCCTTTTGAGCCTAATTTTAACATGTGTAAAATTGGGGAAATACTAGCTACTCTCAAAGAATTAATGAAGACTTCAGGAGCTAATGTCCCTATGATCAGTTTTCAACAAAGGGCATAATCTCCATGGCTGAGTAAACCAACCACCAGCAGCAATGACAATGCACAAGGCAAAATTGTCTGGACAACACTGTATTTCTTATCAGTGAAAGGATAGATGATTCAGATGGGAGGCGTGTGTAGTGGGAAATATTGCCATCTACACATAAGGCAACTTTCTACTTAGACACAGGCACAAAGTGGAGTGAAAGTATTTCTCATGAAGCCATTGCAAGCTAATAGTTATACAGAATCCACTGGCAATTTTACATACATATGCATCATTGCAAAGGGCATCAGTGAACATTTCCGTGGTCCTAAGTATGGCCACAATAGAGAGGCTGATGGCTGCATGTGAGCTGGCTGTCCATTCAGGTCCCTAGTTCCCACGTATTCTCTAGTCAGGCAGGTCTGTTTCAAGAACATTCCGTGCTCATTTCTGAGACTGTGTGTTCACTTGGACTGCTTTCCATTTTAGCACACCCTCTTTCTCCTTCCACTCACCAAATACCCTCCTATTCCTCCTGAGCCCCCTCCTGCCTCTGCCCCGTCCCCGCCCCCATCTCTCTCAGGAACCTCCCATCACTGTTCCTCATGTTGATAAGTTTCTTTCTCTGAACTGCTGCCCAGTCTGGCATTGGATCAGAGTTTGAATAATGCAGATATGAACCTGTCAGGGACCCACTGAGTTGGAGCATAACAGAGCATCTAGTCTAACCCCCTTGTTTTCTAGATAAAGAATCTGTGCTGCAGAGTGAGGGCATCTTGTCAAAGATCACTCAGAGAGTGAGTGTCCAGGCTAGGACCGGCATCCTGGCTTCTTGACGCATAGTCTACAATGCTTCCCATTTGGCCACTCGGATGCTATGTTGTTCCCTGTGTTTCATATTTCTTGCTGATCTCTCCTCTTGGTTGTATAATCCCCTTTTTCTAGTATTTTGATCCTGTCCCTTTCATTGGAGAGTACAGTGAAATATAGCTACTTCTTGATTATTTGCATGTAAATGTGTGTCACACTCAATATAGGCATTAAATTATTCCTGGTCTTCCTCAATTTGTTGGTATTTGGGGGGAAATGTAGAGAATAGGCTGTCAAATTGCATTGTTTTCAAAATTATAAATTTGTTTCTCGCTTCTTTACATAATATTTTACAAAAATATGCCACTTTTACAAACTGTATACCCTGCTGATAATCAAAATGTGCATGAAGAATATACCTATATCCATAACTTGCATGCAATCTACACAAATGCACTGAGTTCCATTAAACATATGCATGTTTAACATAATCCCTACCTCAAATGCCAACCGAGGGACATTCTAATAAAAACTGACCTAGAATCTTTAAAAATGCCAATGTTATAAAAGGCAACAACAACAACAAGAAACTGTTTCAGATGAAAGAAGTATAAAAGCAATGACAATAAAGTGCAATAACCCTGGATTGGGTCCTAGAGCAGGAAAAATAATGTATCTATGAAAGATATTTGGACAATTGGCAAAATTTCATTATGAACTGTAGATTTAGATATTAGTGTTGTATTAATGTTAAACTTCCTGACTTTATTAATTGCAGTGTGGTTATAGAAGGGAATAAGACAATGTCTTTTTTCTTAGGAGGTATCTGATGAAGTATTTTAAGGTAAAGAGGTATCATGACTCTAACCTACTCTCAAATAATTTAGTTAGATAGATAGATAGATGGATAGATACACAGTTGAAAGATGATGTGAGAAAGGGAGACAGAGAGACAAAGAGGTGGAGAAAGAGAAAGACAGAGAATAAAAATAATAATGCAAATAGGCTAAAATAAAGAGTTTTTTTAAAGTTAAGTTTACTACCGATCTGTATTCTGATGTGTTCTTTTCTGTCCCTCCCTACGTTCCAGTGGATTCCAGCAGCTCTTGGAGCTCTACATGCCTCATCATTCATGTCCAGCACAAAAGAGAAAGACTTTTGCTCCAGAATTCCACATCTCTCTGCCCTCCAAAAAAGTCCTGTGATTCACTCTGATTGGCCCGTCCTAGTTGCAGTAGTACCTCTGAACCAATCACTGTGACCAGGGAAGGGAAAGAACCGATTAGGTCAGCTTCACTGGTGTTCTCTGATTCTGGAGCTCTGGATGGATAGTTGGGGTCTGCAGAGCCCCCTGAATCCCCAGACCAGGAAAAAAAGAGGAAAAAAAGAGGAAAAATGAGCTAGGTTGGGTTTTAACTCCTTGCTAAGATACTGTTAAGTAGCGATAGGATCCCAAAGTGGAAAAGAAAGCACAAAGTGGGAAAAGAAAGGGGCATGGAATATTCATAATCCATAACTCAAAGCTACTCTAAGGGCTATAGCCTTCCAAACTGTTGTCAGTCACTGACACCTGGGTGTGAATGAGTTTCTGGTCTTTCTTGGAGAAGTTCTTAAAGACTAAGGAGATGGAGCAGAGCAAGTTCCCTGAACAGAAATGGGAATTTGGAGCCCCTGCCCCCAAAGACAGGCTTTCTACATCCCACAATGTTTCCTAAGATATTTTCCTATAACAAACACTTCTGAACTAATTGTGTAATCTTCTGTTTTTAAGTGTGATGCTTTCATTATTAAGAATCCAGCTCTGTGAAGTTTATCACATAAATCATAGATAGAAATAAATAACTAAAGATCTTACATGTCTTAAAGACAGGAGTGTTGTCTCTGGACTTTGAAAACTGAAATTATATCTTTTGGGCAATGAGTGATGGTGGTCTCCTTTACCTAACCCACCTACTTATTGACCAATGATCACTTAAAGGCAGAGCCATGAGCTCCCAATAAATAAATAGACTTGTTATGAATGCCTTCTGAAGTCCTCACCATCCTGTGACGGAAGGGGAGAGGAAGGAGAAAGGGGGGTTGGAGGAAAGTCCCTAACACTGGAGAGTATTCATTCACTGGGCCTTAGAGAGATTTCTTCTATCATCCATTTTGTATTTGCATCATAAACTCCAGGATGGCTCCTCTAAATTAGCTTAGGGGAGGGAAAAAGCATACACAGAAGATTTTGGTTTAATTTTAGGTTTATTGCTGATTAACTATGGAATTTTAGATCATTTTTTTACTTTTCTGAGCTTATGAGTACAGAAATGGCCCTACATTAATCACATAGATGTTCTGATAAAAAGGAAAAAAAATCACTGTTGGGAAAGTCAACTTCTACGAAGCTTTGCTTGGAGACCCAATCAAAAGAACCGCTGCTAACCTGAAAGTCTAAGAATACGTCATGATTTTTGTTCCTATATTTAGGAAAAGTCTGATTCTGAGGTTTATTTTGCACAGTCTAGCTCATTCTTGACTGTGCAACAAAATACTCAGGAAGCTACTTAAAATACAGATTCCTGGACCCTATTCTAAATTCCTACTAAATCAACACATCTGAAAGTGTGGCCAGGAGGTCTGTACCTTGAAGTGATCTCTGGATGATTCTGAACAGCCAGATTTGGTCTAACCCAGTGGAAAAACTGGCACTTGACATGGAAATCAGAAACCCCAAATTCTACCCTCAATGCCATTTATGACATAATATTGGAAAATGGCCAAGTAATTTGGACCCCTACTTCCTCATCTACAAAACAAAGGGCTTAGACAAGATTATCTCTGTTTCTTTCAGTAATAACGTTTATTATTTTACGAGTGATCCTTTCAGTTATTCCAAAGAAAGTTGTGATATGAATTAGAAACATTAATAATAATGTTCTCAATTAAGAATATGCTCCCAGGGCCACAAACTCTGATATGAATGTCTTAGTTACTCCATCCACATACATCAGCTGAGTTCTTGAGACCACAGCCCTGTTCTCTTAACAGAGGACTAAAGCAACTTTAGTGCTTCCGACCCAATACAAAGAAAGAACCATATACAAAGAAAGACCATACAAATATTTAGGCTCCCACCTCTGGCCTGTGCTCAGGGAGTTTTCATGGGAAACTCCCATGCTTACAAATTGGGTTAATGTGTGAAACCCCCACTGTATCAGTGGGGGACAGTCAGTACAATGGAATGCTAGGAGAGATGAGACAAACTGATTGGCGTATGTGGGGTATAAATTCTGCTCCAAATATAGGCACCTCGGTGCCTTCTCCTCCCTTCTCTGCCTTATCTTCCATGGCAAAAACTGTTTAGATGAGTTGTATTCCCAGAGCTTATTCACCAGTTGCAGTTGATGGCTCCAGGCCAATTGGTTACGTCTAGCCTCTAGAAATCCCAGGTTTTGGAAAATGCCCTTCAGCTGTATCATGCCAAACACCTTGTTTCCATCCATTTATACCAGGTGATTGAATGAAAAGGGTAAGGGGGATGGAGGAATGAATGCATGCGTGGGAGCTCTTGCCCTGGTCTGCACTATTGAGTCATCAGCATAACGTGCCAAATTTCTCAAATAAGTCTGGTCATGTTCACATTCAGCAGTAAGGAGGATACTCTGTATGACTCTCATGAGGACATGAAATGCCAGAAGGATCCATATAATCAACATCCTGCTTGTGCCAAGACGGGTGGGTGGAGTCATGTGCCACATGCAAGGGATTCCTAAATGTTTACTCTAATTTGCTGCCTGGTTATATTTGACTTCTGTGGGTTGGCACAGCAACCATTCTATTTAATTCTGGCTCTTCTAATTGTTGGAGGAACAGTCAGGGGCTTTTATACTAATGTTTTTAAAAAAAAGCAGTTGTTTGGGGTCATTGTTCTTTCTCCTTTAGAGTAATTGTTGAACATAGTGTTGTGGTTAATAGCACAGATTCCAGACAAAGATGGGTTTGGATTTCAGTTATACTGGTTATACTCCTAAGCTGTGCCTGATTTCTCCATGCCTCTGCCTCCTTCATTTCCATAATGGGGATAATTAACAGCACCTGCTGCATGGGGATTTAGGGACGATTAAACAAGTTAACATGTGTTGAGTACATAGTATGACGCCTGGTACATAGTAAGCACTCAATAAATATGATTGTTTAGAAGCACCCATGATTCATTATTTTGAGTTGTGTATGTGTGGATCTTCCCAAATAACCCAGTTTTTCAAACACTCTTGTGTAGAAATGACTTTTCTACCCGACGGTCATCAACAAAATCTATGACTCGTGAAGTCCATTCTGTGCTGTTAACTGGTGAAGCCATTTGACCTTGAGAGTTTCATTTCTGGCCCTGAGCAGAAGTTTTATTGAAAATCTATGACAAAATACCTTTGACTATGTACCTCTGTGTACCTGAACTACGAAGACCTGCAGAAAGGGATTTTGGTTCTGTGCCCTTGAACCCATGCTCAATACCCTCTCTCAGGTGGGTGCCTTTCAAATTTAATGTAGACACAAATCACTGGGATCTTGTTAAAATGCAGCAAGTCTGGGTGGAGCTTGAGATTCTGTGTTCTAACAAGCAACCCGGTTTGCAAACGTTGGTCCCATGGACCACACTTTGAATCCTGAGATTTGGGCTGCTGTACTGGATCTGACACAGAAACCCACTGCATTGTTTTGATGGAGGCCAGAGGCACTGGCAGAGTGGCACCAGATCAATGCCTATTTTACAGGAAATTTTATGTTCGTGTAAAGAAGAGGAACTGGGAAAATCTAAGACAGTGATCATCTCAATCCCATCTGCATATCAGAATCACTTGATGAAATTTAGAAAGGTATTCTAGAATCCTCACTAACCTAACTGAATACAAAACTTGAGGGAGGACAGTTCAAACATTTTTCAGAACACCCCAGGTGACTGTAATGTGCAGCCAGACATGAGTACCACTGCTCTCAAACAGTGGTTCTCCCACTTTAGCACACCTCAGAATCACCTAGAGGGCTTGTTAAAATAAAGATGGCTGGACACCACCCCCCAAATTTCTGGTTCACCAGATTGGCAGAGCCTGAGAATTTGCATTTCTAACAAGTATGCAGGTGAAACTGATGTTCATACTTTGAGAATCACGGCTCTAATTTATGGAAAGTACTCCACTCATTCATACATTCATTCAGTAATTCAACAAATATTTGCAGAGCCCTTTCTATGTGGCATACAACATCCTAGATGCTCGGAATATGATAGTTAGCAAGACATGATCCTTAGTAGCTTAGGAAGGGAGTGTACAGCTAGTAAGTAGGTAGCACTGGACACATTAAAAAATGCATAGGAGAGGCACTGATCCCAGGAAATGGGAATGTCTGTCCCAAGGGGAAACCTTAAAGATGAGTCAGAATTAACCACAGGGTAAGAACATGTTGGGGGAGAGGGCAGGACAGGAATGATTATGTCAGGCAGGAGACTGGGTGTGTGTTGAGGGAAGTCCAGAGTGCCTCTGGGCTTAGCAGTGGAGAAGCAGGTGCTGGGCAGGGGAGGGGGAAGGGTGGGCAGTGTTTGAGAGACTAGGCAGAAAGAATCCAGATCATGCAGAACTTTGTGTGCCATTCAAACTTTATTCCAGGGAGCCAATGAAGGGTTTTAAGTAGAAAGTGACATGATCAGAATCGCTTATTGAAAATATTATTCTGGCCACAGGGTGGAGGATGGAATGGAATGGCGGTAAGGAGACTGCTTATGTGGAAGAAAATTGAGGCTACTGTCATTTTAAGATGTTTACTTGCAAATCATCTCAGTGTCCTTTTTCCTAGGCAATCAGGTGTCCCCCTGGTCATCTCAGTGTGAAGTCTGGAGTAGGTATAGGAAAGTAGAGTGAATACAGTGGATCTTTCTATAATAGTGGGTGAAAAGGGGTGGGGCAGACCATCTACACAAAGGATTTACGTTTGTGCCAGAGTCAGATGTGAGCAGAAAAGTGAAACTTTACTTTCAATGTAGTACTTACCTGGAAGTTATTTTGAGGAGTTGTTAGCCACTTCAACAAATATTGATATTTGACAATATCAATTTAGCAATATCAATTTAGCCCTTCCTCCAGTTCTGTAATCTCAGACTCATCTGAACGTGAAAACAGTTGGTCGAGGTGGATGTGTGTTGCAGCTAGTTAGGAATGCAGCCCCGTGAATAGGGAAGGTGTCATCTGGGTGGGTGGGCAGTGGGCCATGCTCATGCCCATCTCACTCCAGGGGCAGAACTAATGTCCTTTTGGAGCCTCTTCCAAATATAATCAGAGGGATGCAGGGCTGAAGGGGTATCGGAGATAAACCTGTCTTCCTTATTTCACAAAGAAATGAATAGTGTACACTTCCCCTGAAGTGTAGGAAACTACTACGGCACCTGGTCTTTCTGACATTTGTGTGTATTCACAAACTCCCAAAGCACTATATTATTTTGAAATTAGAAATTTCTGAATAGACGGAGGATTCAGAGCTCTTACAGCTAAATGCTAAGGAAATATTTATTGATGTCAGGATACTTTAAATTATGGGCTTCTCTCTCCAAAAATATTTCCCAGCCATCAAATTAGCCACTGAATGAAATCCTTCAGCATTTTGAATCCTTGCTCTACTCTTAGTAGCAATGGACTACAAATAGAATTTCAAGCCACTCTGGAGACTGAAAGATTTTCCCCTCTTTTCAACAGTTGGAGGACAGGTACATTTATTGGTTTATTAATTTATTTATGCTAGACATACTTGATCTGTACATTAGTTTATTTAGGATTCACAGCTGTGTTCTGGGGTAGGTTTACCTCATTCCAATTTTACAGAAGAGAAAATGACATTTGAAGGAGGTATGATGTCCAAGATGACATGGCTGGTATGCAGGGTACTGTGGCCAGGGCTGTCGGACATCAAACCTTCTTAGCAAGTTTAGAGTTGAAGATAAGGAGATCACTCTACTTGGAGAAGATGAAACCTCAATTCAGCAGTCACTCCAGCCCTTCAGTCGATAGAGAAGTGCACCCTGGACTGTGGGGAGGAGCTACAACTCACCACAAGTTCGGTTCCGTTAAGGCAGAACTTTGTTTTGCTTTAAATCTCACCCTTGATCATTTTCATCACATGGAATGGCACCTAAAAGGCTACACCCCAGGTGGAGGTGTCCTCTCAAATGGACCTGGAATGCCTCCTGAGCTTTCTAGTCACCCTGAAACAGAATTTAGCAAAGAGATAATATTATTATTCCTCTCTAAGCTTTGAATTTGAGTACAGCTCATACAAAAGTGATCTTTTCACCTTGGAGACACGCAACTTCCGTGCCTGGATTCCACCTTCTCATTTGGCCTGTGGGTTTAAAGCTTTAGTGTGTTGTTTGCCATAATAATTGAGCAGTAGGTGTTTGAATAACCACCCACTTTGTAGTTGCTTATGTATTTATTCCCACTGCATCCAACCCGATGTCATTGGGCAAGCATATGCATAGTTGGATAACTTTTGAAGCCAGAGCTCAAATGAGTGGAAATTCAGCTATCTTGACTTCTGACACTTCAGATTCCCAAAGTGTTTTTTAGCTCCTTGATACTCAAAATGTGGCCCATGTACCAGAAGCATTAGCATCACCTGGGAGTTTATTAGAAGCACAGAGATGCAGATTCTCAGACTCCACCACAAAATAGTCAGCATGTGCATTTTAACAAGGTCCCTCATAATTTAGGCACACAGGATTTGAGAAGACCAGAGAACTGTTGGGAAGCAGGTTTCTCTTTCTTTCCAGGATGTACAGGCAACAAGAAGGAGCCTTGGCGAGAAGCTTGAAAGACACAGTTCCTTTCAGAGCTTGTTTCCTGTTTGATAACTTACCAAGTCTTTATAACTGGAATGCAAAGTGAGGGTTCAGCCAAGGAACTGGGTGAGAGTTAATGGATCAATCTGCTCTCCCCCGTCAGTGCTTTTACCGCTGACTTCTGGAATGTGTTTGATGAAAAGAAAGTGACTTCTTCAGACAGAAGATACTGATGTAGCCTGCTGAGGTTAGGACCTATAGGAACAATGCACCAATGTTATAAGGACTTTGTTTGCCTCCAACTCCATTCCAAAACTGACAACAGGAGAGAAAGCCTTTTTTAAAGCCCTTGCTGTCAGTTGTCATTATTATAAATAGCCATATGCCCTGCTTCTCCCTGGGGGGATGCGAGCATCATTGTTCAGTTCTTATTTGGATTGAGTTTCTTTTCAATAGCTTTTTAAAAGTGGATCTGAGAAATGGAACTAGTAGCAAAGTAACATTTGCTTCCATTTATCTTTCCGAAAGCTTAGATATGTTAAAAGTCAAAATCAGAGAAGGAAGTTCATGCTTCTTTCCTTCCATCAGCTTTGATGGCCCTTTATTAATGAATAATGAACAAAGAAGTTAACTCTATTTCATGTTCTATGTTTACCCCAGGATTTCAGTAAAAAATGAAAGTGAGGAGGATCAAAGAATCCTAAATCACTGAAGCCTCTATCAACTCACCCATTGGCAGACTCTAACACCAGCTGACTTTCCAAATAAGCATTTTTTACCTTTCTCATTATGGCTAAGCAAGGTTATTAATGCAAACCAATTAACCTGAGGTTGGGTTTCAGAATGTGGCTATAAGGAACAAGACTGACCAATGGTTTATAGGTATATGAGGGTAAACTAAGATCTGCTGGCTCCATCTGAAAGGGGCAATTTTCAGAGAAAAGAAAATCTAGCATCTGTACTGGCAGATGCAAGCAAGACTTTAAATTTAATAGTGCTACCTTTTTGTTATAAAGATGTATTTTCGGGAGTGGGAAAGCATTTGGGTCAATGAGACCTCTCTACCAGATTCCCTCTCCTTTGTTAGTTTTGCAAGCATGACAAGATGAGTGGAGTCAATCATTTAACACACCTGCTTGGGAATTATTAAGATACCTTTTACTCTATTGGCACCAAGAAACTGAGCCAGGCAACAGGCAACACCGACCAGCTAAGGTCAGTGACTTTGGACACGTGGCTTGGAAGGATGAGCTGATCAGAACTAACAAAAACTCAAGTGTAAATCATTGTCGTGAAGTGATGGAACATCTAGTGTGAAACTGACATGTTGGGGCCCAAAGCAAAAACCACCAGAACGACTTTCACTCACCAAGGGACCCTGTTGGCTCTGAGAAGGAATTTCAGATTTTCCCACTAGCTAAGCCCATTAATGTCAAGAGTTTTATGAGATTAACTGGTCTCTGGTAGAATTTTCAAGGTTCAGGTTCCACAGCCTTCACTGTCAACAAAAGTTTCTGTTGTGAAAATGGTCTATTTCTATATTTCTTCAACTCGAAGGTAAACGTGGTTCTCAGAAGAGTGAGGCTGTTGCAAAGGAGTTGACGGCCAGCACCCTGGTGTCAGGTCCTCCATAGCGGATACTCCAACTACGCTTGGGAACACAGACATGCCTTTATGCAAAGGAAGTGTTCCACCAGCACACCTAATCACATTCAACCTGGATTCAAAGAGCCTGAGCCATGTCAAAGGAAAATGTTCTATCATAAATCTCCAGAAATGGAAAAGGTCAAAGTCACCCTCGGTAATTAGCCTGCTGAAATACAGTGGCTCTGCTTTTTGTTTAACCTTTTAAGAAAAGGGCTCCGCTCCCACAAGTCTCAACAAGCAGCCTTTTATTAACACATCCTCGACGTGCCTGCCCTTCTTCTTAACCCTTTCCCCCACCTGCAGCCCTGGTAGAACATGTTTTTGGTTTGTTGCTTCAATTCCTTAATTTTGGGTGGATTAGTGTTCCCATCCCAGTAAAATCTAAGCGGTCTTAACTGCTTTAAGTTTATGCAACTGTATCACTTTGCAGAATAAAAGTAAGCTAAATATAGGCCATAAAGAAAAAGCATCATTTTACCCATCCAGAAAAATCGTCAAGCATATATCAGCAGTTAAAAAAAAATAGTTTTGGCCAAGCAGATTAGCAACAATTATGTTAATTTTGTTTTTTGTACAGAAATGCTCTGTCCAGCACAATAGCCATTATTTATGTGAGCAATTGAGGGCTAGTCTGAACTGAGATATGATGTCAGGGTCAAACACACCCTGGATTTTGAAGGTTTACTATGAAAAAAATAATGTAAAATATCTCATTAGTAATTTTTATGTTTATTACATGTTGAAATAATAATATTCTTATATATTGGGTTAAATAAAAGGTATGATTAAATTTGATTTCGTTTGTTCTTTTTGCTTTTTATAAAGTAGCTATTTGAGAATTTAAAATTACAAGTGTGAATCATCCTACACTGTTGGTAGGATTGTAAATTGGTGCAGCCACTATGGATACCAATATGGAGGTTCCTTAAAAAAAATTTAAAACAGAGTTAACATATGATCCAGAAATCCTCCTCCTGGGAAAACTAATTTGAAAAGATACATGCACCCCAATGTTCATAATAGCATTATTTACAATAGCCAAGATATGGAATCAACCTAAATGTCCATGAATAGATAAAGATGTGCCATATACACACACACACACACACACACACACACACACACACACACACACACAATGGAATATTACTCAGCCATAAAAAAGAATGAAATAATGCCATTTGCAGCAACATGGCTGGACCACTTAGAGATCATCATACTAAGTGAAGTAAGTCAGACAGAGAAAGACAAATACCATATGATAATACTTATATGTGGAGTCTAAAAAAATGTACAAATGAACATTTTTACAAAACAGAAACAGACTCACAGACATAGAAAACAAATTTATGGTTACCAAAGGGGAAAGGGGTGAGGGAGGGATAAATTAGGAATTTGGGATTAACAGATACATACTATTGTACATAAAATAGATAAACAACAAGGACCTACTGTGTAGCATAGGGAATTATATTCAATATCTTCTAATAACATATAATGGAAAAGAATCTGAAAAGGAATATATATATATATTCCTTTTCAGATTTTATATATATATATATATATATATATATATATATATATATATATATATATTCTGAATCACTTTGCTATACACCTGAAGCATTGTAAATCAACTATAATTCAATAAAAAAGATTTAAAAAAATTAAAATTACAAATATGTCTCACATTGTATTTCTGTTGGCAGTGCTGGTGTAGTAGATCAAATTATCCACATATAAGTGGAGAAGAAGGCCAAAGTGATAGGTTTGATTTGGGCATCACATGATTCGGCATATAATTTTGCCCTATTTTGTATTATTAAATATTTTTTACTGTTTCATCTTCCAGTTATACTGGGATCTTCTAGAAGACAAATAAAATGTTGTAAACATTTCTATGACCCATATTATAGCTAGCACAATACTGGGTGCATGACAGGGATTCAACCAGTGCTTATTAGTGGAGTACAACTCAATGGCAGGGAAATTTCTAGATGGATAGATTTCTTTTAGGACTGGTCTAAGGGTCAGAATGTAGGTTTGGTGTAGCTACTACATCTCCTGACTGAATATGTCTCACTGTCCTTGAAACCAATTCTGGCCAATGAGTTGTGAGTGAAAGTGACATTGTCACTTCTGAGTTGAGTAATTAATTTCCAGAGTGATCCATCATACTGATTAATTGTCTTCCATGTAGAGACTGCTCCTGCTAGCTTGGGTCCCCAACAGACCTGCAATAGACACATAGCCTGAGCAACAAATGATCCTTTGTTGTTTTCAGTTACTGGGTTTCAGAATTCTTTGTCATGGCAGCAAGACACGCTGCTGACTTTCCCCTAACTTGCCATGTGTGCTTACTCCTGCTGACTGAAAGATCATGGCTTTTTGACCATGGATTGGTTTTTGAGATGTTGCTCTAGCTTTGTAAACCTTATATTTTACTAATGTTTATTCTTGGTAACAAAAATATTAAAAAAATAAAAAGAAGATCAGTATTACTCATCTCTTAAATCGATGGTGGTCTTTGGTAGCAATGTCTGGAGTCAGAAGATCTGCTATTAATTGAATTGAATTAATGATAGTAACGATAATGAAAAGGAAAAGACGAATGAATTATTGTAATCTAAACTGGATGGAGCTGTAAGTTTCCTTTGGGATAACTGTTCAGTCGGCCAACAATTTAATTGCTCCCACTTCCCTGTCAGTGTCCTGTTTGTCTTAGGTTGGCTCCCCTAGAAGCAGAGTCCAAGACAAAAATTCAGCAACATATGATTTACTGAGAGAGTGCTCTAAAGAGAAAGAAAGTAAGGGGAGCAGGACGGGCAGTGGTAGGAGATGAGCAGAGACATGAACAAGCTTTGATTCAGTTTTTCCATGGGGAGAACAGGACCATGAATCACACCACAGAAATATTCCCACCCTGATGTAAGGAAGCTGATCTTTTGTATTCCTGTCAGTCAGTCATTAGCTGTGGGCTGCCCTAGCAAGGGCACGTAGTGTCCTAGGCAAGGTGGCTTCTTGTGATTCATGGAAATTCTCTAGAGAAGGTGGAATAAGGGGGTAGAGGGTGAGCCACTATCAACCAATGCTCAGCGCAGCTGGGATGTGAGTGTGCCCGCCCAGTAAAGGAGATCTTGTTAGGGCACTCATAGCAACCACCACCCCATCCCAGCTATTCCTCAGTTCATGCTCAGATTTTTTCAGGCTCCTATGTCCAATACCTCTATGTCCCTTGCTTTCTAATTTCACAATTCACTAATCTAAAAATCAAGCATCAGCTGCCTTGCTTCTAAAATGAGAGGAGAGACGTTGTTTTCTAAAGCCTCTTCTAACTTTGTGAATCTATGTGCTCTCTTAATAGGTCAAGGGGTGGCAAACGTTTATCCTTTCCTGATAATAAATGACTTTTGTGGAGAGAATGTAAACCCAAATTAGTAATTCTCAAAGTTTCAGGCCATCCAAACAGGTCAGGAGAGAGTTAAGTTATGGAACCTGGTCAGTGCTGCTCATCACACTGTGTGAGTTGCCACCTAGGCTAATTTTCTAGAAGGCTGACCTTGTCAGGTACCTGTGCACCATCTGCTCTCTTCTTGGTGCTGCTGTACTGAGTCCAGAACTTAAGGAAGCCTGGTACTGTTAGGGATCAGGGGAGGGGATGTCAGAAGATGAAGCCAGTTCTGTTCTGCTTCCCTTGGCATGTGTAGTAGCAGGAACCATATCAGTCTGCATCAGACCCCTCTGTTTATTTCTCTCTGCTTCCTTTTGATCAGTTACCCTTGTCTTTCCATTTTTCCCTTTACCTCCTTTCTCTTCTTTCAAAAAGAGGGGGAAAAATGAACAAACTTAACAAAACAGAAAGAGAGTTATAGATACAGACAACAAAGAGGTGGTTGCTAGAAGGGAGGTGGGTGGGGGAAGAAAGAAATAGGTGAAGGAAATTAAAAGGTACAAACTTCAAGTTGCAAAATAAATGAGTTACTGATATGAAATGTAATAATTTTTTGAAGAAGCCAAACTCGTGGAAATAGAGAGTAGAGTGGTCATTGCCCAAGGCTGGGGGTGAGAGAAATGGGGGGAGGTGAAGCACTGCAATGATTGAAACTTACTGTGCCATCCTTTCTCTAGACAGTGACTTCCAAACGGTGGGGCACTGTCTAAATTGCTCAGTACCTGCCAAATGCAGACATCCTTGGAGTAAGTTGTTGACTAACTGGCTTAGAAAGGACATATCCAGCACACTACACCATCAGGACGAACTGTACTGTAGTGGCTGGGGGATTGGATTCTGGAATCAGACAGCTGGATTTAGATCTAGACTCTACCATTTATTATGATCTATGTGATCTTGAGCAAGTTACTTAACCTCTGTGTGTCTTTAGTTTCCTGAAAATTTCCCATGAGTTTTGAATATTTGAATGTAATGGGTACATATTGTCCAAAACAAAAATGATATAATAATCAACAATAAGATAAATCATTGGGAAGTTATTAAAACACAAATATAAGGAAAGACTTTCATGGGTATCTAGACAGAAAAAGCAATCACTAATTGGGGAGACATCAGATCATTTTCAAAAATCTACACAGAAAATGCTCAATGCCAGAAGACAGTAGAACAAAGTCCACAGGATTCCTAGAAAAAAATGTGAGCTGAGAATTATAGGATGTTGTCCTTCAAGTATAAAGTCAACACAGAAACATTTTCAAAGAGGCAATAATTCATATAATAGAACACCCAAGAGCCCTTCTTGAAAAAAGACCACCTATTGGATTATTTAATTCAGTCAATAAATCAAAGAATCAATATTTAAAAAATTAGAAATGGAGCAGCCACAATAAAAGATAGGTGGTGATGAGCACTGGTGCTATTTAAATATAAAATAAAACTAAACAACTATTGAAATTACTGTTGCAGAACACACTATAAAACTCAAATATAAAAAGAAAACTTACATAATAACATTAGGAATGTTAGCTTCCACATTTTTTCTCAAAGGAGAGTCAATAGATACTATCTAACATAATATTTTTCACATTGTTTCTTTTAGAGAGATAATTTAGGAACTGATCCATTTTGTAAAGAAACATTCTTTTCTGAAGTTAAATAGTGCCTTAGCTTTGTTTTTCTTCATTTTTAAATTCAATAAAAATTACAGTTAAAGCTTTTATTTCAAAATGCCCTCATAACATGCTCCCATTTTCCTATCTATTGATTGATTTACCAACCTGATGCCCTCCTTCCTCCCTGCCTTCCTTCTTCGGTCCCTCCCATTTCTCCACCCATCCATCCATCCATCCATCCTTCAGCCTGTAGACATATGTAGAAAGATGCTTATGATGAAGATCTTCAAATGTTAGTAACCATTGTTTTGGGGTGAAATAATAAGTAATTTAAAATTTTCTTTTTTTTGTTACTTGAATGAATTACTACAGATGTGTACCATTTTTACAAAAACAATAAAGATCACTTTCAAGGAAAATGATGGGTATATGTACTAATATTGTTAAGTAAAAATGAGCACAGCACAAACTGCTGTAAAACAATGGATTTGTGTAAAACAATGGATATAAATGTATATAGATGACTAGATGTTTTCCAGAAGGATTCATAATTAACAGACAATGGTGGTTCATAAGAAGAGGTGGCAGGATATAATGAGAGGGAGATTTCTTTCTTTTATTTTCCCCAAACTCTATAAGATACTTACATTGTAATAATGATGGAAAATAAATACTAAAAGAAAAAAACAAGCAGCTAAAGGCCATCGTTTGACTAGCATTGGAAGACTACTGACAAGTCTATTAGTTCATTTCCTTGCATAATCCTCAAACCTTCATAATCAGTAGATTCTACCAACCCCTACTCCAGAGATAACAAGAAAGTCAACGGCCAAGCAATAGCACTAATTCCAGGACATTCCCTTTCTTTGTTGGCCTTATTAAATCTCTTTGGTCTCAAAATCAGGTTCTTGTTTGTATTATTGCCTCATACAAGGCATGGCTTTGCCTCTCATTTCTTAAAATAGTTCAGTCCAGTCGCATGTAGGAAATACGTAGACTAAAGAAAGTCTGGAAACAGGGATCTAGCAGAACAAATGCAATGATAAATAGCAATGGACACTTTGATACTAAGGAACAGTGAGGACTGCAATGAACCGAGGCACATCCTGTCTAGAGGGGGCAAGCCCACTCAGCTGTGACCACTTTCCACTCTGTTGGAATGTGGCACAGTGTGGCAAGATCCTCTGGGGAAGCTAGAAATGGAGATTTATAAATGGAACTTTCAAGTTTTAAAATGTTGTTCAATGAATTCAAATAAAGAAAAACAGATACTGTGAAGACCACCCAACACAGGCTTGGACTGTGGGCTTCCATTTTTACTTCTGCTGTAGCAGATGTGTGTGCTTGATAGAAGCATTTGATCTTGATTTGCACTTCCGTGGGAACAGTTGCTGGGTACCCTAGCTCATTGTATATAGATGTGCCTTGTGGCTGAGTAGGCATTAAATTATGTGGCCCTAGAAAAATATGTTTCCACCCCTTCCTCCTCTTAGCACATTGGAAACCTTCAAGAAATGGAGGGCAAATTAGTGTCCACAGAAGAGTTGACATTGTCACCTGTGGGTCAGGATCACAGAATTTCTCAGGCTCCTTGGATGGAAGCAGGGCTGAACTTTGATTGCAGTAAACAACTCCCAACAGTGTCTAGTTTGGGAATCCAACCAAAAGAAACTCAGTCTATTCTTGATTTTTGTGGATTTGACACAGCCCAAGGACAAATGTGGCTGGTCTGGACTGAATTTGGCTTTGAAATCTGAGCTTTTAGACTCAGACCAGAAAAGGAATGATGAGGTAGGATAAGAGGTGGAGATGGAAAAGGCATGATCCCTTTGAGTTGCACAAAGTAAAGAGACCCACGTCTGCTTGAGAACATGCAGATAAATCAGGCACTAATATAACCACAGCCATAGGTTGCAGTGAAATCAAAGGCAGCGATACAAGTGCAAGGCAGCTACAACAACAAGTTCATCTCCTGAATGTCCTTGGCTTCACAACTTCATGGCTCTGTTCTCTCCCTGATGCTATGGCTCTCCCATGAATGATGGCTACTGTTTCCTTTCTTTTCCAGATGTCCCTCTTTGTTTTCTGCTAGGCCAGCTCTATACTGTGGAATCAATTTTTCAGCCTCTCCTTTTTACTTCTTTCCAGATAGCTAAGAACCTTAGCATTAAAATGTAGGTGGCATAGCTTTTGATATTAGTTGGAATTTTAGCTTCTACTGGCCTACTTGTACCGCCAAAGATGTAGCTTCTGCAGCTACTCTGATTTATTGCCTTCTCTTTCGTAAAAAATGTCTTGGACATAGCAAGCAAGGCATCAGCATACAAGGCAACATGCATCTTGCCAAGATCTTACAATCTTATTACAAGATAAAGCCCAGGACGCCCCCTGCTTAAGGATGTTCCTTAAGATGGCCCAAAAGGCTAACAGCAACTTGATTAATAATCCCATCTGTTTCACTCCTTGAACTTGTTTCCAGGGAAAATGTGTCTTTGATCACTAGGTGCTGACGAGGGTATAACCTGGCCCGAGGTGTTTCCCTGGAGTGAAATATGCAGCACTTCTCAACTCCCAATTCCATTTAATTTATTGTTTGTTTTTGCTCAAGAAGAGGCTGTTTTTACAGCTGAACAGATTTGGAAGCTGGTTTGGGGTGTTTCATTTCCTTACATGAAAGGTTATAACACAGGGGATGGTAACCAGCTGTTTTCACCTTCACTAAACAGTGAATGAGCCTCTACTGCAGCAAAAAGGATTTGGGTTAGTTGTAAGAAGGAACTTCCTTAGAGAGTTACCACCTAGGGCTGAGACTCTGGTCTGGAGGGCTCTATAAAGAGTATGCTGTTGTTTCTCTCAGGGATGGATTATATGAGACCAAGATTAACAGGATTAGACTCAGCTGAACAACTTGCTTCTGTTCCTTCCACTACTGTATCTCTATAAATGATAACCATTAACCAGGCTGGGCCTTTGTGGATAGTTGAGTGACTGGGAGTAAGAAAATTTGAGGGTATTTTTTTGAGTCTTGGAAAAAGTGTTGTTCTTTTACATCTGATTTTCAAGTAAATGCCACAGCAGTGATGGGCTGGAATCAGCTAGTGGCTCCCAAGACAGTCAGTTGTTGAATGTTTAGGTTTTCTTTTCTTTTTTTTTTAGCAAGTCAATGTTAAACACAGCTGTTCTTAAAAAATTAAATTAGGTAAATTTACAATTAAATAAGTTGTATTAAAAACAAAGTTACAAAATACATATAACTCACCACTTCATAATTATCTTACTACATTTAAATTTTATACATGTTCTTGAGGTTATTTCTATCTATTGTATCTGTATGGTAGAAATGATATACAATGGTACAATACTGCACATCTCTCCCCAGCTGCACATTTAGCAACATTGCATTGGCAGGTTGAAATCTGTCATGGTGGGAGTATTTACACTATGGAACTTGGCAGACTGTATAAATCAGGTTTTTCCCAGAGCCAAGTGTTTAATATTTATTAGCACACTTACACGGAAGAAAGAAGACAGAGGACAGAGAAGAAAGATAATTGGGGTGGAGAGAGAGGGGGAGCGAGAGGGAGAAAAGAAGATGAAGAAAAAGATGGAGGAGGAAGGAGAGGGGGAGAGAGACTATTATACTTTCTCAGTGTTTTATATTGCCTTAATATTGTCACAAGTCTTTTAAAAATCAGTTGACTACCAAAGAAAAGCCATTTTTGAAAAAGAAAACGCTCAGAATTTCTTAGTCCAAAAACTCCCTTTATTTTACCTTGAGCACAAGTAAAATGACTCGGTGGTAACACTTATACATCAGACCCTCCTCAACTTCATCACTTACCATTTAAGCCACTACTGCTTAACAGAAAGATAACATGGGCCACATATGCAATTTTAAATTTTCTAGTAATTAAATTAATAATAAAGTCAAAAGAAACAGGAGATAATAATTTTCATCATACATTTTATTTCACTCAATTTTTCCAAAAATTATCATTTCAGCATAAAACAAATATAAAAATATTAGTGAGAAGTTTTACATTTTTCGGTAATATATCTTTGAAATTTGGTGTGTAGTTTACACTTACAGCACATTTCAATCAGACTAGCCATATTTCAAGTGTTCCATGGCACATGTGGCTCGTGGCTACCATGTTGGACAGTGTGGGTCTATTCAGGGATGCAAAGGCTGGTCAGTGGCTGTTGCTGTTGTAGATGCTCATGCTCCCAGTGTGCACAGACTGTGTACATAGAGGTTGATCTTATGTTAGTGCTAGATGGACCCTGAAGTTCAGCTCATCCCATTCTCAAACTGTAGATGTAGGACGAATGAATTTCACAGAGTTGTTAACTTGTCCTAGTTTACACATCAGTATGCTGAGTGTTTTTAACTAGACCTTAGACCTTGGTTTCTGAACTGTGCAGTGCTTATAGATTTCCAACTATTATAGCCCTAAGGTTCCATCATCTACCAGCTGAGTGACTTTGGGCCAATTACTCAACCTCTCTGTTCCTCAAGTTCCTCATATATAAAATGAAAGAAAAATAGTATTTACTTCCTTGGGGTGTTCATATATATAGATGTTCATTTAAGATACATTATAGAATACTTAGAATAAAGTTTGGTGTCTAATAACTGTACAATAAATGTTTGCTCATATTGTCATAATATTATAAAATGAACATTTAATGGTTTGAGTAAAGAGAATACCAGTACAGGAAATAAAGAGACTGTTATTGGACAGTTCTTAATCTGGAAATGCTAAGTTGATTTATAATTACTTGTATAATCAGTTGTATAAGAAAGTATATGTATCAGATTGTCATTTGTTGAATGTTTAGATAATTATTTTGTTTTTTGTTTAAAAGGGAAATGTATTTTATGCTTCTGAGTGTCACTATTCTTACTAAGATTGTAAGTTTTTATGTATTTTTAAGAAGACTTAATACTGATGTATAATGATGTCAATTTATTCTTTTTTTTTTTTTTTTTTTTTTTTTGCAGTTTGAAATTCCGAAAGATTTCAGAAGTAGGCTTCCACCTAGTCTCTCCATCCCACCTCCCAAATTCTCTTGAAACACAGCATAAAAAGAGAGAATTTTCACACTGGACACTTCACAGGGGAGTTTGAAAAGGCAATTGATAGGCAAATAAAAATGTGTGTGTGAGACTTGCTCAGGTCAAAGCATCCAAACCCCTAGGCACTTTGTGAGCACCTGCTGTATGCCCAAGCTGGAGTCTCTACAGTAAGCCCTCAGGGCAACCTACCTGTTTCCCTTCTGTGTCCTTTGCAGTGGCTTTGCTGGTCCTTCCATGCCCACAGCTGTGCTGGCTTAACAGAAACTAAGGCAGATGCCACAGAAGCAAAACTGAAGAACCAGCCACAGCCAAATAGGGCCAAAATGGTGACAGTCAACCACTCTGAACCAGTTCCAGCCTGACCAAGAGGGCAGCACCTACACAGATGAGACCCAGTGTGTCTGAAAGTTACCTTTGCCTTGTTACCATGCTGAGATCTCCACCCAGACAGGGGAGTTGCACTTTGCTAGGCAAAATTATTGCCATATGCAAAGGAAACCAAAGGACTAACCATGCTCTCGCTGTTTCTAGAAATCGCTGCCCCTTTCCCCAATTCTGATGGCATGGGTTCTCCCTTCCCATTCCTTGATCAACAAATAAATTTTCTGTTCTGCTTTAAAAAAAAAAAAAGCCGTATATATAGCTTCATAACATTGTTCCCCTTCACAGAACATTTCTAATATTTGATAATTGACTTGTGTTTCTCAGTAGAATTTTCATGCTGCTTTGTCATGTCCATGTGGGCCATTCTTTACTTGATTAACACATAGCTGTAGTTAATGGAGCTATGCTGGAATTGCTTAAGAAGTGGACATGACATTTCCATTGCCCAGAAAGGTGCTATAATTAATGAAAATAAATGTCACTGGGATAAATTATGATGAAGTTAATACTTTTAGATATTGTCAGTATTTTAATCAAACAATCATTCAATCAATGTAATTTTTCTCCTAATGTATATTTCACACTTGTCCAGGAAATTATGGAAAACATTATTTAAGTCAATTGAAAAAAAGGTGAATTACCACAGTATATTCAGCACTGTTCATGGTGATATCAGGGAATACTTTAAAAAATGTATACAATGGTTAGCAAGACTCATCAAGAAAAAAAGGGAGAAGACTCAAATCAATAGAATTAGAAATGAAAAAGGAGAAGTAACAACTGACACTGCAGAAATACAAAAGATCATGAGAGATTACTACAAGCAACTCTATGCCAATAAAATGGACAACCTAGAAGAAATGGACAAATTCTTATAAATGCACAACCTTCCAAGACTGAACCAGGAAGAAATAGAAAATATGAACAGACCAATAACAAGAACTGAAATTGAAACTGTAATTAAAACTCTTCCAACAGGACTTCCCTGGTGGCGCAATTGTTGAGAGTCCACCTACCAATGCAGGGGACACGTGTTAGTGCCCCGGTCCGGGAGGATCCCACATGCCACGGAGCAGCTAGGCCCGTGAGCCATGGCTGCTGAACCTACGCGTCCAGAACCTGTACTCCACAACAGGAGAGGCCACAGCAGTGAGAGGCCCGCGTAATGCAAAAAAAAAAAAAAAAAAAAAAAGAAAACTCTTCCAACAAACAAAAGCCCAGGACCAGATGGCTACACAGACGAATTCTATCAAACATTCAGAGAAGAGCTAACAACTATCCTTCTCAAACTCTTCCAAAATATAGCAGAGGGAGGAACACTCCCAAACTCATTCTACGAGGCTACCATTACCCTGATACCAAAACCAGACAAAGATGTCACAAAGAAAGAAAACTAGAGGCCAATATCACTGATGAACATAGATGCAAAAATCCTCAACAAAATACTAGCAAACAGAATCCAACAGCACATTAAAAGGATTAAATACCATGATCAAGTGAGGTTTATCCCAGGAATGCAAGGATTCTTCAATATACGCAAATCAATCAATGTGATACACCATATTAACAACTTGAAGGAGAAAAACCATATGATCATCTCGATCGATGCAGAGAAAGCTTTCAACAAAATTAAAAACCCATTTATAATAAAAACCCTGCAGAAAGAAGGCATAAAGGGAACATTCCTCAACATAATAAAGGCCATATATGACAAACCCACAGCCAAAATCGTCCTCGATGGTGAAAAACTGAAACCATTTCCACTAAGATCAGGAACAAGACAAGGCTGTCCACTCTCACCACTATTATTCAACATAGTTTTAGAAGTTTTATCCAAGCAATCAGAGAAGAAAAATAAATAAAAGGAATCTAAATCAGAAAAGAAGAGTAAAGCTGTCACTGTTTGCAGATGACATGATACTATACATAGAGAATCCTAAGGATGCTACCAGAAAACTACTAGAGCTATTCAATGAATTTGGTAAAGTAGCAGGATACAAAATTAATGCACAGAAATCTCTGGAATTCCTATATACTAATGATGAAAAATCTGAAAGTGAAATTAAGAAAACACTCCCATTTACCATTGCAACAAAAAAGAATAAAATATCTAGGAATAAACCTACCTAAGGAGACAAAAGACCTGTATGCAGAAAATTATAAGACACTGATGAAACAAATTAAAGATGATACAAATAGATGGAGAGATATACCATGTTCTTGAATTGGAAGAATCAACAGTGTGAAACTGACTCTACTACCCAAAGCAATCTACAGATTCAATGCAATCCCTATCAAACTACCACTGGCATTTTTTACAGAACTAGAACAAAAAATTTCACAATTTGTATGGAAACACAAAAGACTCCGAAGAGCAAAAGCAATCTTGAGAAAGAAAAACGGACCTGGAGGAATCAGGCTCCCTGACTTCAGACTACACTAAAAAGCTACAGTAGTCAACACAGTATGGTACTGGCACAAAACCAGAAATATAGATCAATGGAACAGGATAGAAAGCCCAGAGATAAACCCACGCACATATGATCACCTTATCTTTGATAAAGGAGGCAAGAATATACAGAAAAGACAGCCTCTTCGATAAGTGGTACTGTGAAAACTGGGCAGCTACATGTAAAAGTATGAAATTAGAACACTCCCTAACACCATACACAAAAATAAACTCAAAATGGATTAAAGACCTAAATGTAAGGCCAGACACTATCACACTCTTAGAGGAAAACATAGGCAGAACACTCTATGACATAAATCACAGCAAGATCCTTTTTGACCCACCTCTTAGAGAAGCGGAAATAAAAACAAAAATAAACAAATAGGACCTTATGAAACTTCAAAGCTTTTGCACAGCAAAGGAAACCATAAACAAGACCAAAAGACAACCCTCAGAATGGGGGAAAATATTTGCAAATGAAGAAACTGACAAAGGATTAACCTCCAAGATTTACAAGCAGCTCATGCAGCTCAATATCAAAAAAAAAAAAAGCCCAATCCAAAAATGAGCAGGAGACCTAAACAGACATTTCTCCAAAGAAGATATACAGATTGCCAACTAACCCATGAAAGAATGCTCAACATCATTAATCATTAGAGAAATGCAAATCAAAACTACAATGAGATATCATCTCACACTGGTCAGAATGGTCATCAACAAAAAATCTACAAACAGTATATGGTAGAGAGGGTGTGGAGAAAAGGGAACCCTCTTCCATTGTTGGTGGGAACGTAAATTGATACAGCCACTATGGAGAACAGTGTGGAGGTTCCTTAAAAATATGAAAATAGAACTACCATATGACCCAGCACTCCCACTACTGGGCATATACCCTGAGAGAACCATAATTCAAAAAGATTCATGTACCAAAATGTTCATTGCACCTCTATTTACAATAGCCAGGACATGGAAGCAACCTAAGTGTCCATCAACAGATGAATGGATAAAGAAGATATGGCACATATATACAATGGAATAATACTCAACCATAAAAAGAAACGAAATTAAGTTATTTGTAGTGAGGTGGATGGACCTAGAGTCTGTCATACATAGTGAAGTAAGTCAGAAAGAGAAAGACAAATACCGTATGCTAACACATATATATGGAATCTAAGACCAAAAAAAAAAAAAAAAAAAGGTTCCTGAAGAACCTAGGGGCAAGACGGGAATAAAGACACAGACCTACTAGAGAATGGACTTCAGAATATGGGGAGGGGGAAGGGTAAGCTGTGACAAAGTGAGAGAGTGGCATGGACATATATACACTACCAAACATAAAATGGATAGCTAGTGGGAAGCAGCCGCAGAGCACAGGGAGATCAGCTCGGTGCTTTTTGACCACCTAGAGGGGTGGGATAGGGAGGGTGGGAGGGAGGGAGACGCAAGAGGGAAGAGATATGGGAACATATGTATATGTATGACTGATTCACTTTGTTATAAAGCAGAAACTAACACACCACTGTTAAGCAATTATACTCCAATAAAGATGTTAAAAATGTACATAATATAGTCTTTCTATTAAGTACCTTTAAATGTCATTGGGTAAGGTTAGACATGCAAGAGATGAATAACAATATAAAATAATGAGTGATTATGTCCAAAAATTAGTGTTTAGAAAATGAATTTTGTTGGGGCCTGAGGATGGGTAGGTTGGAGAATACAAAGATGGGTTATATCTATAAAGATATTATACCTTGGAAGAAAAGTATATTCACTCCTCATGTTAGTAGTAATTAATTATAGCCAATTTGGTGATAAATAATGTTTTTTGAGATTAGAAGCCTTGGAATTAAGGCCTTTCAAAGGTTGGTTTACTGATTCCAACCCTATACAACTAAAGCAATATGGGTAGATCCATGATGAAATCCAACTTGGCTTCCCTATTTCTGCATGAAATTTAGGGATCTTAAGATCTGACAATCACAATGAAGTTAAAGTAATCAATTTGTTTTTTCCTTTAGTAACTGAAACTTTGAATCAGTATCAGAGCTGGCTAATTAAAACATTTGAGGATTTTAGCTCTATAGGACAAACTAAAGATATTGGCAGGCAGGTGATCATTTTCTAGAGAGATAAGGAAAAAGTAGCTCTTACATCAAATTCATTAGTAGAAAATAAAAATTTATAATTGACTTTTGTTCTTGTGGTATACAATAGGTATATCTAATCATCTCTCTGTATATCTTCAAAGATCTATTATGAAATGTCTACCACCACCAAACAAAAAAGTGTTGATGTTCTCTATATTATAAAACGAAGAACCTTATAAACAATTTTTTGAGGAAAATAATCAGTTACCTTTTATTGCATTGACCTTAGCATACAATAAATTTATATTCCTTTCTCTTATTTTCTCTTAATGAGATCTATATTTTTTGGAAAACATCAATGTTTTCCAAAAATCTATATTCTTTAGGTAGCATCAATGTATCAGTTTCTTTTCTTTTCTTTCTTTCCTTCCTTCCTTCCTTCCTTCCTTCCTTCCTTCCTTCCTTCCTTTCTCTTCCTCCCTCCCTCTCTCCCTCTCTCGCTTTCTCTCTCTCTGTCTTTCTCTCTTTCTCTCTTCTTCTCTTTCTCTCTTTCTTTCTCTCTTTCTCTTTCTTTCTTTCTCTCTTTCTCTTTCTCTCTTCCTCTCTTCCTCTCATCCCCTCTTTCTCTCTTTTTCTTTCTTTCTTTCTTTCTTTCCTTTCTTTCTTTCTCCCCTGAAGGACCTTTCAAACTTTTCATAATTACAAAAGAGTTTTTGCATTGTTGGTTTTCTGGGGTCACAGAGGGACATTTATATGTCTTCATTATACCTGTGGTGTGTATCCTTTCCATGTATAGCAGATGCCTAAGGTACCTTCTATTTCCAAAAGATAAGAGTCTTTAGCTTTCCATTCTCCTAAGTATAGGAAAGAACAAACCTGGAGATCCAGGGGTCTCCATGTTTCTAGTTTAGTTGACTCTAGAAGCAAAGTTTGTAGTACAAATAACTTATTTGGAAGATGATCCCTAGAAACACTGGTAGGAGAAAAAAAGACAATAAAGGAAACATTATCAAGCAAGTTATACTCTGGGCAACTGGAGATTAAAATCCTGGGGAATTCTGGAGACGTTGTAAAACATGCACTCAGAGTCTTCCCATGGGGGAAATGGACCTGCCAACCCTCATTAATCATTCATACAGGGGTGCTTCTGGGGGCACTGATTACCCAGCAGTTCTAGCCTTCCCTGTACATGGGCAGAATAGGTTTGGAGGCAAGAGAGAGTTTAAGGCAAAAAGTTGCATGTACTGACAGCTGGACATTAGGTTGGTATGCCAGGAAATATTAAATTCCAAGGAGCTACAGCAGGTTGGGGGGGGGGAGGTTAACTAAAGAAACTTCTATACAATGTAGAGGAAGAGACAATATCTACACAGATTCACACATTAATACACATTCAATGAATACTTAGAGAGGACCCACAAAAACCTTGCACTATACATTAAGGAAGTATCCAGTCCTCATAGAGATGTCATTCTAGTTGACATGCATTTATTGAATGTTACATACAATATTCTCAGAAAACCTAGAGCTCTCAGGGGTCACCCAAGGAGAAAAATCTCAAACATTTCTCACAGGCACATTTCTGTCTCCATATTAGCTTTCCTGTCCCCAGTTAGTTTTTGCTGCATAATAAATAACTTTAAACACAGTGACTTCAAACTATTTTTTTAGCTGATTCTGCATGTCTTAAATTTGTGATGGGCTCAGCTGGGTGGTTTTATTGATCTGGATGAGGTCTGGTTGATCCTGCCTGGGCTCATTTGTGCATTAACCTCTTTGTTGATTGTTGGCTAGGGTGCCTCAATTCTCCTCCAGGTATCTACTTGTTCTCCAGCAGACTAGCTGAGTCTTGTTCCCATGGTGGCAGGGTTGCTGAGACAATCTGGACAGCGACCTTCAATGCATAAGTGTTTTTCAAGCCCTTGCTTGCATCGTGCTTTCCACTCTTCCATTGGCCCAAACAAGTCATGAGGCCATCCCAGTTTCAGGGCTGATGGAAGCCTCCAACCATTGATAGCAGGAGCTACAAAAGTAACATTGCAAAAGATGTGGATGTGGAGCAGGGAGGAATTTGTGGCTATTTTTTGCATCTACCACAAAGTGGAAGAATATTTTGCAATCTACCACAAACACAACACACACAGCCCTGATATGATAGAGGAAACACTGTATCAGGAATCTGTTTAAACAGAGAGCGTGTGGTGCCCTGGGCCCTTGTCCCAGAGAATTCACCCTTGCATTCACTATCATGGTGTGTGTGTCTGGCAACATTTCACAGTTCTCCATTAGAAGATTGTGCTACTTGGACTTCTGTGATTTGTAAGTCCAAAGCACATATGGGAATCAAATGTGCATCAGCTATTTACTAACAAGGTTAAGCAATTCCCCATGTCTTCCCAGAAGTCATCAAAACTACTACAACAGCATGAACCTGTAGGTGATAAATTATGTCTGTCTTGCTTCACTGTTAGGGAAGGTGGTGTTAACTGATTAGCCCTATACTCATGGAATAGGGCTGGAAATAATGACAACATATCTGTATTCTTCCATTGCTCCAATAACCACCACTCCCTCCTGTCACCTCCTCAAACAGGAGTTCCCCGTTCACTGATTCCCTTGTTCTGGACATGTATGAGAAATTTATATCTATGTACTAATTTACTGGTCCTGAAAATGTTTTAATCCAATAAAATTTTTTTTCTAATGGAAAAATATTTAATAGTCAATGTTTTCCTGGATTCTAAAGATCTGATTTAAATAACATAGATATGCAAAACTATTGTACAGATTTCAAAATTTTAAAAGTAGTTGAAAATTCTAAGTATCTATACTTTTAGTTTCTGACTACATCACCTAAAGCAAACTCTCCAAATTTCCTGCTAAGATATTACCAAGTCACCAAAAAGTCCAAAATCTTGACTTACCAAAAAAATAAAAAATAAAAAAATTAATGGACAACTCATCATCATAATCTAGATTGACTTCAACTGGGCCAAAATGAGAGATGACTAATTGCAGGCTCAATCAGACCTACGGACACTGAATGTTCTCTCCTCCTGTCCCCCATCCCCCAAGACACATCGAAGTAACAGACGTTCACAAGCACCTTGGAAAAGAGAGTGCAGATCCCAGTGGCAAGATCACCTTGTGGTGAGGTGGCAAATGAAGGGTGGAATGGTTTCAGGCTCCTTTCTGAGATGCATCCCCCAGTCCATGCTCTAAAATCACTAGGAGGGATAAAAGCTAGGGCATGCCCTTCTCCCCTCCCCTAGGCACACACTGTTTTTTGTTTTGTTTTGTTTTGTTTTGGCGGTACGCAGGCCTCTCACTGTTGTGGCCTCTCCCATTGCGGAGCACAGGCTCTGGACGTGCAGGCTCAGTGGCCATGGCTCATGGGCCCAGCTGCTCTGTGGCATGTGGGATCTTTGCGGACAGGGACACGAATCCATGTCCCCTGCATCGGCAGGCAGACTCTCAACCACTGTGCCACCAGGGAAGCCCTAGGCACACACTGTTGATACTCCCCAGGGAAATGACCACAGAAGAGGGAATATATATATATATATATATATATATATATATATATACACACACGCACATACATACATACATGTGTATGTATATATGGAGATTATATGTGTGAAAAAAAAAACAGAAAAGCAAAGCTCCTGAACAGCTTATAGCAAACGAAATAGAATTAATGTATTAGACAGAAAAAGAATCTAAAATAAGTAAAATGAGGGGGGTGGAGAAAGGGGAATTGGATGCAGGCAGTCAAAAGGTAAAAACTTCCAGTTGTAAGATAAATAAGTACTAGGGATATAATGTACAACATGATAAATATAATTAACACTGCTGTATGTTATATATGGAAGCTATTAAGACAGTAAATCTTGAGCTCCCATCATAAGGGAATTTTTTTCTATTCTTTAATTTTGTATCATGTGACATTATTGATGTTCACTAAACTTATTGAAGAAACCATTTTATGATGCATGTAAGTCAAATCGTTATGCTGTACACTTTAAACTTATACAGTGCCATATGTTAATTATATCTCAATAAAACTGGAAGAAATAACATTTAAAAATAAGTAAAATGAATACATTCAAAGCAGTATGACAGGGTTTGATAATATGGAAGAAACACCAGCAGTTATAAGGAAAATCGAAATGTAAATGGGAAGTATGAAAGACAAAAGTGTAGTAAAGCAGTGGTTCCTAAAGTGTGATCTCAGAACAATAACATCAGCATCACCTGGACACTTGTTAGAATTACAAATTCTTGTACCCACCCGATACTGGATCAGAAACTCCAGTTGTGGGGCCCAAGCATCTGCGTTTTAAGACATAGCCCTAGGTGATTCTGAGGCAGTCAAGTGTGAGAACTACTGCTGTAGAGAACCAAATTGATCGATTGGATTGTGAGCCAAAATTGATTAAGCCAGAAGATGAAGTAGAAAAATTCTGTTAGAAAATATCAGGAATGAATGACGATAAAGAAATATGTATGTAAATGTTAACAGCCATGGTGGATAGAAGTAGAAGGTTCAACATCCATATAGTAGGATATCCCAAACCTGCCAACCAAGAATTTTTCAGAATTAAGTAAAGATTAGTCTATTTCACATGAAAGTCCAGATTTTCATCTTTTTTTTTTCTGATAAATTGGAAGGTCTGGCAACATGCCCACCTATTTATATAACAATTACCCAAGCTCACTAGAATCTGCTACCTTTCAATGAAGCCTTCCCAGAGGACTAGACTGTGAGTCCCAGTGGCAGACGGGCAGATCCATTCCAGCTCTACTGAGTACTAACTATGTGACTTTAGACAACCTTCTGAGTCTCAAATGCCTCATCTAGACAGTGAGTTTAATAAGATACCCACCTCATAGCTGTTTTGAAGATTAAATGAGAGTCAATACATGCAAAGACCCAGTATAGTGCTTGGGAATTCCTAAGTGGTTTAAAACTGCCAGCTGTTGATTTTTCTTGTTATAGCCCCACCCACCTCCGGAGGCTCAGGTTCAGATTTTTCTTACACCAAACCTAGCTCACTTCTGTTTGTTACGTTACCTGTTTGCTGCCTTTTGGAACCTGTGATTCTTTCTCTATCCCTTCATGACCCTAACTTTGGTTGGTTTGTTTACGTCTCCAGGCCTCAGTTTCCTCTTCAGTAAAATGGGATAATGACCTGCCTCAATCTCACATGTATATACAAGTGGAGTAGTGTTTGTGGACATGACTTCCAAAGAACAGGGCACTCAGTAAATGCTTGAATACTTCTTGATTTAGTTATTAATCTTCATATACTGTACAATAATTAGCACAGGATGGTGTGCTACAGCCAGCCCACAGTGGCTCAAGAAAGCCAATTGCTAAATTTTCAGGAATTTTGAGAATTGGTTGTTAAACACATCCATTATTAAAAACTAAATCACATAAACCTACACTTAACTTATGTTAAAGACTAAGGTAATGAATTCTTAAAAAACCTATCTCTTGTTAATTTTTTACTACATTTTACCATAATCTAAACTACTGAGATGAATTCAGTCTATTGTGTCTGTGTGATAGAGATACTATAGAACGCTGCTCTACTTCACATTTCTTCCCAACTCCCAACTCCCAGCTCAGTGACATTACGTGCGTGGGTTGAAATTGGCCATGATTGGAATATTTATCCCATGGAATTTGGCAAACACTTCAAACCAGGGCTTTATTTCCCCTTGAAGAGCCAGTTGTAAAATATTTACCAGAGCATCAGTAAGATCTTTAAAATCTGTTCGGAAAACAAAAAAAAAAACATAAAATTATGTTTATTACCAGGGACCTCAAAACATAGCGAAGTACTAACAGTGACCAAAAAAAGATGACTCTATTATATTTTAAATTCGTCAGGAAATTCACAAGCTGATTATGGCATTAAACATTTAATATACATATACTTAATACATATATATTTTAATATATATAAACCTTAAAGGTTAAATTTGCATACGTTCTAGAACTCTGTGAAACATGCTACTCAACCACATTTCTTTTTTTCTCTTGTAATTTACCCACTGCAAACAACATTCCATTTTTCATGCTCAAATAAAGGTTTGTTTTTATAGTAATAGTTATGGAGCAGAAATTGCACTAAGTTCTTTACATACATTGACAAGTCTCACAACAACCTTCTGAGGCAAACACTATTATTGCCCCTAGTTAACAGATGAGAAAACTGCACCTCAGAGAAAATAAAGTGTCTTGAGCATAATCAAAAATCTTGAAAATACAATAGCAGAGCTGGGCATAAACTGAGGCCATCAGACCACAAGGGCTGCACTCCTCCAGTGCCCCTCCCGCTACCTGCCTGTGCTCTGGCATTGATGTTGAAGGTCATGGTAAAAGATGATTCTCCCCGAAGAGAATAATAAAAACCAAGCAGATTC
Organism: Hyperoodon ampullatus; assembly: GCF_949752795.1. NCBI lineage: Eukaryota > Metazoa > Chordata > Mammalia > Artiodactyla > Ziphiidae > Hyperoodon > Hyperoodon ampullatus. The sequence continues at coordinate 15,392,043 of NC_136927.1, read as the reverse complement.
GGTTAATTTTCCTTTTTCTCTGTATTTTCTTCCCAGATCATACAAGTAAAGCTTTCCAGATTTAAGGGAATAAAGACTCCAATAATTTTAAAAATTCTGTGAAGTTTATTGAAAAAAATTTTTTTTCTCTTGGGTCTGTAGCCTTTTTGTCAACAAGTATCCAAACAATTTTACCTATTTCTGTAAAATTATAAGAAAAACCACTGCTCCTCTGTCATCAACATGGTTTAATCTAACTTTCTAGAAAGAGAGGCTTTCTGTCACGGAAACTGACCTATCCTAATTCTTTTTGGAAATACAATAAAGTTAGAAGAAAATGAAAAAAATAAAGATAGACACACACAAAAAAGCATGTGTGCACACCATACTGTCATCCATATATCAATACCACCCTTATTACATTTAACTGAATTTTCCTCCAATTTTATTTGTAAATGTGTGTTCTAAAATGTTGTCTATGTACCTTAGGTAGTATTTGCTTCTAAGATCTTCGTCACTTACTATTATATCATAATTACTTCTTGTTGTTCCAAATTCTTAGGCATTGTTTCTTTCAAAGACATGATGAAATATGAAACTTTAATGAAGAAATGTGTATTCATTCTATAGGCCCAGATAAATGGAACAGTGAAACTTGAAGCTGTGAAAAATATGTTCTACCTGTAAGTAGTTGACTAAAGATTTCACTTTCAACAGAACAGTTGATGTTTTCTAGAGGTAGCCTAGCATGTTTCCATGGGAGCTTATTAGCAAGATTCTTCATGGGTCCTATCCCAGACTTACTGAATCAGAATCTGCTTTTTGACAAGATCCCCAGGAGATTTGTATGCACATTAAAGTCTGAGAGGCATGACTTTTATTCATATTGCATTACATAATTATCATATAGACTTATCTTTTGTAGTCAGCATTCACAGTTATAGAGAACTACAGGTTTCAGGGGGTGACACCCTTATGGACTTAGGGGCACACACTCTTCTTCAGGGTTTCATGCTCATGCCTCAAAGCAAGATAAATGAAATTGCCTTTCTGAATTACATGGATTCACTTAACCAACATTACATAAGCCTTTTGACAGTCATAATCCAATGTTATAATTTACAGTGTTCTTATTCCTGTTCTTTTTCCAGGAATAGGAAAAAGTGACTTAATAACTAAATTAATATTTCAACTGAATACGTTCATACCTACTATCCAAAGGAAGCCCCACGCCTCTTGCTAAGGTAATGGGTACAATAAATTTTGTAAAAGAATTGTGTTTAGGCCTATGGTTCTCTTCTTTGTGACTTGGGACCCAGGTTGGCACAAGAAGTAAACCATTCTAGAATTTCCCTTACTTCCCATTTATTATTATGTTTCTTGTATATTTTTACCTTTAAGGCACTCACTGCTTTATAATTTCTCTGGGAAGTGGAGCTTCAGAGAGATTATAAATCATGTAATAATGCAATGATTTAAAGAGGAACTGAGTTAGTGGGTAATCTTTTGCATTTTACATTTTGCGTTTTACAAAAGAAGGTATAACAAGTCCCCAGTGTTAGGCTGCAATTGTTTTCACTGCAGTAGAATTCCATCGTCCTTGAGCTCTTTACAGGTAGTGCAAGAAGGTAGGGAGGGGGCTTCCCTGGTGGCGCAGTGGTTGAGAGTCCGCCTGCCGATGCAGGGGACACGGGTTCGTGCCCCGGTCCGGGAGGATCCCACATGCCGCGGAGCGGCTGGGCCCGTGAGCCATGGCTGCTGGGCCTGTGCGTCCGGAGCCCATGCTCTGCAACGGGAGAGGCCGCAACGGTGAGAGGCCCATGTACCGGGAAAAAAAAAAAAAAAAAAAGAAGGTAGGGAGGATTGCTCATTTGTTTATGAAGTCCAGAGAAAGATAACACAAGTTGAAATTGTGGCATTAAAAATTTGGGTTAAACTTGTCTGAACCTGTATATGTGTGTGCACTTAACATGTGCTGTGTGTGCTTGGTTTTGTACTGGGAGTTTGGATAAATGGAAATGGAGTGGAATAGGGTCTCCTTTCACAATTCTTTGAGTTACATGGAGAAATGATGGTATCTCCTTTGGAATTATCCCAAGGAGAGTCTGCTATCTATCTACATGGTCTAGATTTTGAACTGCCTAATTGTAAAGAGGATGGTATACTCAGGGTCTTTCTAGTCCTCTAAATTCATAAACCCGGTCTATCTGGCCCTCTTTCATTTTACAACTTTCTGTAAAGTTGAGGCAGAAACCTGAATGGCCTCTAAATTTGCATAACTTATCTTTCTTAACAAGGCTTTTCCTAAATTTACAAGCCATTGTTGTTTACCCATCAGGAATCTATCCCAAACATCAAAATGCTTTTTAAAAAGTTTGTGTATCCATTGCACTGCCAAGGACAACATAAGGATTTCTATCACCTCAATGCCCACCAGAGGTGAAATAGGGGCACAGACAGGGAGGCGGCAGTGCACCATGGTGATTTCAACTCAACTGGCATTTTTGGCATGAACGAGTGCTTTCTGTGTGCAGATATGTTACTGGTTGCCTTTGCCCAGGGCTGTGGTTGACTCAGATTCCTTTCCAAGGAACATAGCTGGGCTCTTCTCAAATGCAGAGTCCCCAGAAATGTATATTTCAAAAAAAAAGACATAATTTTGCTTCCTTCTCTAGGGCTGAAAATATGCACTAATCTAAAAGAACACGGCTGAGAGAAGAGAAAGACATTGACAAACATTTAAAAATCTGTAAATAAATGTCCTTAGTGATGTGATCTTAAAAAAAAAAGCTGTACATATATTAAAAAGTGATGGCACAGGTAAGTTCCCTATGAATACAGAGACATGAGAGATGATTACAAGATTACTGCTATGGTTTTTAGCATAGCTACTCCCCTCCCACCCCATCAATTCATATGTTGAAACCTAACTCCCAAGGTGATGGTTTTAGGAGACGGGACATTTGGGAGATGATTAGGTCATGAGAGCAGAGTCCTCATGAGTGGAATTAGTACCCTTATGAGAAAGAGCTCCCTTGCCCCCTTTCTTATTTGAGAATATGGTGAGAAGACTGCAGCCCAGAAGATGGCCCTCACCTGATATGCTGGCACTTTGATCTTGGACTTCCAGCTTCCAAACTGTGAGAAGTAAATTTCTGTTGTTTATAAGCCACCCAGTCTGAGGTATTTTGTTATAACAGCTCAAATGGACTAAGACAGTTACATATTACTATGTGAAAAAAACACTCCCAAACCTAGTAGCTTAAAAATCTATATTTATTATTTCTTGTAATTCTAGGCAGAGGCTGGGTTCATCTCTTTGTGTTTCTTTTGCTCCATATGGCATCACCTGGCATCACTCATGCAAATAAATTCAAGTATGAGCTTGCCTGGGACTAGAAGATCTGTGACTGAATGAAGCTAATTTAGTGCCTTCATTCAGCCTGGGTGGCTAGAACAACTGGGGGATGGCTGGAACTTTCTTTCTTCACAAGTTCTCTTTAAGCTTATTTACATGGCACCTGTAACACAAGGCTGCCAAAGAGTGAAAAAGAAAGAGTCCAGGATTCTTAAGTCCCAGATGGTGAGTTCACTACATTCAGTCGGTCAAAGCATATCACAAGGACAGCCCTGATTCCACAGGAGGGGACATAGAGCCATTTCTTGATGAGAGAAGTGATAATTACATGCACGGTATTGTTTGTGGCCATATTTGTAGACATCTACCACATTACCTACCATCCATTTTTCTCCTTAATAGCAGAACTCTGATTTTGCTTAGATTTCTACCCTATTTCTTGTGGTCAAGGTCTTCAGGTAAGGCTGCCTCCATCTCTAACCCTGGGAAGGTGGACCCTGCTTGTTCTAAGTCACATACAGTGGTCTTATTTTTAATGCAAATTTAGGTGTAGACAAATGATATAATTCTGACCAGTGAAATTTGAGAAGAAGTACACTGGGAAGTTCCTGGGAAAGGTTTTACAGCTCTTAAAAAGAGATATAAGGAGAATTTAGTCTCTTCTGTCTCTGGATATTTCTGGGTCTGTCGATCATCAGCACCTTTGTCTCCAACTTGCAACCGTGAGGGTAAAGCCAACACAGAGGACAGGACAGAGCCAAAAGACCTACAGAGATTGTCTGTGTCAGATAGGCTCCTAACTCTGGAGTTTTTAAATTTTAAAGTTAGGTTTTCTGTTAACCTCTGTTGATGCATCCTTAATGATCAAGACCATATGAAAAGACAAAACAATAGAAATGCAAATCAAAACAGTACTCATATCAGCTGTGTATGATGTATGCTTTCCATAAGAAATGAGAGGGAAGGCTGTCTGCTAAAAATCCTCATTGGGTGACATTTTCTTTCTTAGTAAAAGTATCACAGTCTACAGTCTAGCACTCATTTTTGCAAACTAAAGAGCCTGAACTTGCTAATTCATTAAAAATGATTCCATGTCTCCAAACCAAACTTATTTTACCCAAGTTCATAAGATGGAGATATAAAACTTTTATTCCACCTTATGAGTTATCTAAATTCATCAGAAAGCATAGAACTAAAAGGCCAATTGCAACTTATGATGAATCCTATAAATGTAGAGAAGTGAGAAACTTTGAGGTCATCATGACCTGCACATTCTGGAATCAGAACAAGAGGAACTGGATGAATTAAATATTTAATGGTAGCTAAGATAGCCTGATTCATCCACTTTACAGTGAGAATGTTTTTGTCTACAGGATCAGAGCATCCAAAGTCCAATGATTAACCACTTCCTACATCCATTTTCATCTTAAGAATGTTCTTGCTAGTGGAAGGGGATACAGCCAATGATGACTGATTATGACACTCTCTCCCTTAGATGTTGCTGCAGTAGGCATAACCAATGATGGTTTCTTGTTTCTCTTTTAGTCCATATTTTCATGACTGACCACATCATTTTGAAAAACACATTCAGTCATCCTCGGGTGATGGTTTTCAAATGGTTCTTTGAACAGAAATTCTTCCATGATAAAGTTTTCAGTAGTCTCTGGAAAAATAAGAAAAATAAGGACACATACACAAAAACTCCAAAGCACATATCTCAGTTTGATTATTTATATATAGACATATTGTGCATCAGCTTCTTCTCTTCAAGAGTCACCTTTCTTGAGTGTCTGTCCTGAGATTTCCACCTCTCAGTTGCTCCTTAGTGCATTGTCCTGTTCCCATACCCATGTGGACAATGATGGGGTGGATCACAGGTAGTGCACTTCCTTGGGCTACCTCTCTCTGGTCACAGAGCACAGTTCTCTCTATTCCTTCATCTGTTCCCTTATTCTCCATGCTATGAAAACACCAGGTTGTAGCTGCTTACCCATGTATTAGCCCTGGTGGGGCAGCTGCCAACAACCCATCTCAAATCTCAGCAGCTTAACACAATAAAATTGTATTTCTCACTCATGGAAAGTCCTGGGAAGCTCTACTAATTGAATCTTTTTCATGAGGTGCCTCAGGGGCTCAGGCTTCTTCCATCTTTAATGCATGGCCTCTGATGTTGCTACAGAAGGGGAAAATGAGGGAGGAACATAAATAGCAGATGTTTTATTAACCTGTCCTGGAAAGAGCATACCTCACTTCACCCACATTCCATTGATCTGAGCTCAATCATACAGCCTTCAACTGACTGCAAAGGTGTCCTTACTATAAGGGGATTGTAATTTAGTTGTGTGCCAGACTAGGAGATAAATGAATATTGGTGAACTCCAATTGAGCATTTATAAGTATTACAAATTTCTAAAAATAATAACAATTAAAGAAAGCCCATAAAATTACTCACTAAATATGATTATCTGTTGGACTCAAGGGAAAAGCTATTGGTAAATTAAATTCTTTATATAGTCTCTTTGATGGACACGTGCATTACCTAATGTTACTCACCTTATTTCAAGCTGAGGCTTTTCTTCAAAATATTACTTTTTCTAAATTCTATTTTTCTATGGATTTTTCTCCATATGATCTCCACCAATAGAAGTGCACTTTCATATGTCTGATTTGTTCAGTTTAGAATACCACCCTGAGGTCAGGGCTATAGTAAAATGTTGAAGGTGGTCTTTGACACTCTAAGCCCAGTCAAATGACTTTGAGATACGTCCATTCATTCTTCCTGATTGACCAATCAGACTGCTTGCACACATACTCACATATGTCTTCAAAGATACATAACATCTTCCAAGATCAAATATTAATTATCAAAAACATGAGAGTCTAAACTCGGGATCTGATAAACTATGGGCTTGGGGCCTAACCCAGATCACTGCCTGTTTTGTACATAAAATTTTATTGGAACACAACTGTACCCATTTATTCACCTGTTGCTATGGTTGCTTTCATGCTACAATGGCAAAGTTGAGTATTTGCAACAGAAACCATATTGACACAGAATTTAATATATTTATTATCTGATCCCTTACAGATGTAGTTTATCGATCCCTGGTGTAAAATAAGGGTAGAAGAGTCATATGCCTAAAGTGCCAAAAGGCAATGTTGATGAGTAACTGAAACAGCTATAATATACAAAACAATATAATTGTTTTGGAGCTGAAAAATGCATACGTGTCTGAAAGCATTCAATTTTTAAAGTAACATATGGGCCAACAAAGTACATTTTCATACTAGGTTAGACCTATCATCAACCAGCTTAAAACATATGAAACTAAGTTCATAAGGACAAAGGAAAGAATTCCTTCACTGCCCCATAATGAGCAAGGTTGCCCCTCTACAAACAATCTTGGTCACTAGATCTTCCCTTTATTATGTGGAACAGGGTCATTTCCTTTATGTCACCAGCACCTCAGCCTCCTGCCCACACCTATCTTCAAATTGTGACTGCTCGGACTTCCTTCAAAAAGAAACTGGCCGTGCTCAGCTATATCCCCTTATTGCTCTTCCAGAAATACAAAGACTAGGCAAAACTCTGACAACAGCTTGTTAGGAGTTGATTTAATACTGAGCATCAGCCATTTTACTCCATGATTTCTGGAGAGAGGGATTTCATCCTCCATGATATTTTATTATTTATAGTTCTAATGTCCTTCATTGGCAAATTTATAATGTGACAAACCCTGGATTTTATTTCATTTTAAAATTTTACTTGTCTATGAAATCCCAATGTGTGGGAACCACAGACCCAAGAGACATTATAACATTATAAGATGACTTTGTTAATCTCTGCTTTGATCCATCATTAGGAAACTTATATAGTGTAAACTCTCAATGGCAAGCTTACTCCTCTTCTGTCCAAGATTTTAGGGAACTCCTCACTGAAATCAGAACTCATAACTAAGAGCAAATACCAAGGAGATAATGACTGTTTCTGGCCCAGGCTAGGAAAATGCCAAATACAAGAGAAAGGCCTTCAGAACTATGTGTGTAGTAAGGACAAGAAGGCAGAAATTACAAATGTCCTGCCGGTAAAACAGGAGGGCAGAAACTTGCCTTGAGTGAAATTCTACTATTTGCAGTTCCTTTAGCAAACCATGAAAAGTAGAGTTTACTATCTCTAATTCATAGATTAATAACTTGAACATTACCATGATTAAGCCAGCATGCTCAAGATTAAGGAACAAGTAAGTGGTAAACTCAGTATGACTGAGGCAAAGACTTTTATTCCAGACTTGAGTGATAGCTAACATTTCTATTCTTCTTTCTCCTCCTCCTCCTTCATTTTCTTGATAAAAATAATAACCTCTAAGGTATAAAGGGCTTAGAAATCTATTCTAAGTAAGTTGAAGCCACGTTAGAACCTAGGAAGAAATTATCCAATTTCTTTACACAAACTCAAATCTTCAAGTGAAATCCATTCAGGAGTATTAAGGCAACATGTGGTATGCAGAATCTCTCTCATCTGCCTTGGAGAAGCTATGGATGATGAAAGAAGTTTCTATATGAAAGAGATTTCTTACAGGAAAGATCACATATCTATACATTTTCAAGGAGAGAAGAAGATTGGTTACAGCAATTAAAGGAATTCCTGGAAAAATATATAGGTTTGATCATTAAACAGAAGGTTGCTGAAAGCTTAGGAAAACAATGATCTTTCATGTACCAATTAGTTTGTGGGCAACAGAAAGTTGGAGGCCCACCTTATATAAAAAAAAAAAAAAAAAAAAAAAAGCCCTGTCTGTGCTCCACAGTTAAAAAGAGCAAACAACCATAACTTCATCCTGGTGTAAACTACTCAAAATTCAAAATTTCAGGAGAGAAGCTCTGATTGGCCAAACTTAGTCACATGCCTGTCCCTTTCCCCTGTAAAGGCAGATACAGAAAGTATCTGCACCCCTAGGCAATCATGGTCTGAGGCAGGAAGCTAGGTTTGCCTGTCTGCCAAGGCTACAGACATAGAGGGTTATAGTTCATTCTCTAAAAGGAAATCAGTGTGCTTTTTGGAAAGAAAACAGGATTCCAAACTGCAAAAAAATTGGCAATTGTCCTCTACAATTGAAAAACAGATTGGATTCATGACTTGCTTGTCTCTTTCATTTTTTTAAAAGTTTTTATTTTTATTGCTATTTTTATTTTTTTGACAATCATTTAATTTATTTTTAAATATCTTTAGTGGAGTATAATTGCTTTACAATGTTGTGTTAGTTTCTGCTTTACAACAAAGTGAATCAGCTATATGTATACATATATTCCCATATCTGCTCCCCTTGAGCCTCCCTCCCACTCTCCCTATCCCACCACTCTAAGTCATCACAAAGCATCTAGTTGATTTCCCTGTGCTATGAAGCATCTTGCCACTAGCCATCAATTTTACATTTGGTAGTGTATATATGTCAGTGTTACTCTCTCATTTCGTTCCACCTTCCCCTTCCTCACCATGTCCTCAAGTCCGTTCTCTACGTCTGTGTCTTTATTCCTGTCCTGTTTTTAGACAAGTAGATATTATGTTGGTGATTTATTCATCAAGGTCCTTGTGAGAGTGTCATGGAATCCTTGAAACAAGATAGAAAAATGGAACCTGGTGGATGTTGTGTTCAGAGTTGATAGAATAATATGAAAACCAACATTGAATTGAACCTCAACAAAGACTGAGCTCTTGACAGAGAGTGTTGTACTCTTTTCTAGTTCAACATGATAATGAAGCATTTGAGTGGGGGAAAAAATAGTTAAGGCTCTTTTAGTTGCAAGTGACAGAAATTCAACCAGAAAATTTCAGAAGTGGAACTATAAGCCCAGCTTGGATTATGAAACTTGATGGATGTGATAAAAATACTGTTTTTTTTCTCACAATCTCTTGGATCTGCTTCCTTTCTGTTGACTTCATTTTATATAAACTTCTTGATGTTAAAGATGACTCACATGACCCCATTCTTACATCCTATCAGGTTAGCAACTTAAGAGAAGAGTAATTCCCAGCAGTAGCCCTGAGATGACTCAGCCTGACTGCATTTTACATCTAATCTTGAATCAATAACAGTGGCCAGCCTGGAGTATTCTGATGAGCCACATCAAAATCACATACCCACCTATGGATCCAGGGCATTGGGTCAGCTCTACTCAAACTACCTGGATAAAGAATACAGAAGAGTGGTTCTAAAAAAAAAAAAAAAAGAAGAAAAAAGAAAAGAAAGAGATTTTGTTATAAAAAAAGAGGGGGAATTCTGAACAGACTAAATAATGAACATATTTTAAAACACAAACATCTTTTAAAATGCAAAATTGAAATAGAATAGAATGGAGATTCAAAAGATCTCAATAAGTTAGTGGAGTAGGCTTAAACTAACAAAATTTAATTTAATTAGAATAGATGGAAAATCCAATGTTGGCACCAAAATCTCAGTTACATAAGTAATGATTGAGTAATTTGCTTCACTGATAAACCATGCAAATTTTAGTTGTCTACACATTCAATTATTTCTTAGTTCAGTTACCTAAAAATCTAATGCAATTCTAGGCCGCTTTATAAAAGCTAAACTGCCCCAGTGATTTTGATCCCACTGTATCATGCACTGCTTTGGTCATTTCTGGGTATCTATGTTCAATTTTGGACATTGACAATGACAAACTACACAATCAGAGGAAGATGTCCAGTGGGACAGATAATTTATTGCCAAAGAAATTACTCACATAATCAATTCCAAAGTCAAGTAGAAACAACATTTTCTCCATAATTCATAACCCATTTTTTATTACACATTACAATAAGTTGACCATGTCACATCTAGAGCATTATATACATTGTCCAATGATGTATCTAGTTTCTTCTCAGACATTTGGTATAAGAAAAAGCAAAGTATACCTTGGCTAAGTATTGCCCAGGGGCAAAGCAAGTCTTTAAATGCATACTCCATTAAGCACACACATCAAGTAGAGACTCCTTTTGGCCTTGATACAGAAGAAATGTCTTTTAAACACAGACTCACATGTTATATGTATGTGAATGGGTGTGGTTATGAACACATATTCAAATATATCAAATACAAACAGAAATACAAACAAATGCATACACTTGTGCATTTATTTGGCAGAACTATTAGGAAAGTATTTCTGCATAAGCATAACTAGCACAAAAGCACTGGGACTGTTCTAAACCATGGGGAAGGACTGTGTTATCTTTGATGTTCTCTTTCTGAACCTTCCTTTAGTGACACATTAACCTCTGTACTGTTGACCACAGCACAAACCAGTTTCCCTCACTTCCTGTTATCTTGCTCCCACTTTAGAGTGAGGCTCAGAGGATGTCTGAGGGAAGGCTCTGTTTTGGTAGAAAGGCAACTGGCAAACAGGAAAAGCAACCAGCCTGCTGGTTACAGGTCAATAGGACAGCAGAGGAGTTCTTTAGACTGTCCATTGGCTGGTCAGCTTTTCTTGATATCAGAAAGTCCTAGGGCAACTTAAATTTATTTGTAAAGGCAATGAAAAGTGTTTCTGGTTTGCCACAAAACAAAAAGAGATCCTGGCTGGATCAGGTAATAGCTGTAGAAATGCTTATGGTCAACAGGGATCTTCTGGTTGTGGAGACCTGATGAGGCTGGTGTGTTAGAACACACTTTGGGAACGATAAAGCTCTACAGAAATAATCTGTGATTGTTACCCAAGCGAATTTCTAGGCAATGTCCATATACTATGTCCTTTTTAAAGTGCCTAAGCAGTTGAATTTTTATTTCAACCACTTTGGATGAAAACCAATCTAAAACATATTGCTTATTTTTTGTGTCTTTTTAAATAAAATGTATTGAGTGAAACAGAACCTTTCTTAAATAATCCAATGTGATCATTATGAACATTAGGTTTTGAAAAATAGGCCAATATAAAATAATTACCATTTGTTGAAAGTTTATTGTTAAGCACTACACAAAACTAGAGGGTTCAGTCTGTAAAACACCATGCAAAGTCAGTGTTATGCCAATTTACCTATTTTACATATATTTAGACTGAGGTCTAGAAAGTTTAAGTGACTTGCATGAAGTTAACCACAGTAAATGGTACACATAGAACTAGAATCCAGGTGTACGAAAATGCAAAATCCATAATTAAAGACACCAGTGTTTAGCTCACAGCATTGTTCTCAAGACACTGTTGGTAAGTTTTTAACAACCAGTTCTTCAGAAAAGAAAAGTACACACACACATTTATTATAAATTTTACTGATATAAAGGATATGCAGCACAAAAATTAAAATAATTAAAATATATAATAATCTTAGTTACAAATTCCATATAGCCAATTGACCATCACAGAATACTTTTGCTCATTTTGGCCAGACTCTTATACTTTAGCTAACAATAAACTTTTAGAGGAAAACATAACAGAAAATCTTTGTGGCCTGAAACAAAGTGGGCAGTTAGGCAAAGAATTTGTAGACATGAGACCAAAAGCACAATTCCTGAAAGAAAAAAATGAATTGGACTTTATAAAATAAATTATTTCAAGGGACACTGTTACAAAAATGAAAAGATAAGCCATGGGCTGGGAAAATATGTGCAAATAATATATTCCAGAATATAGAAAGAACTCTCAAAACTCAAGAGCAGTAAAACAAATACTGCATTAAAAATAAACAAAAAACTTAGACACTTCACCTACGAGGATATAGGGATGGCAGATAAGCACGTGTAAAAAGATGTTCAACATGATTAGCAATTAGGGTAATGAAAATTAAAGTTATAATGAGATACCACTACATACCCTACATACTTGTTAGAATGGCCAAAATTTTAAAAATACTGATAATATCAGGTGCTGACAAAGATGCAGAGCAACTGAAAATCTCATATTAATGCATTGCTGGTGGGAATGCAAGATGGTATGGAAGATCTAGAAAATAGTTTGGTATTTTCTTATATAATTAAACATACACTTGCTACAAAACTCAGAAATCCTATTCCTCAGTACTTACCCTAGAGAGATGAAAACTTATATTCACATAAAAATCTGTGTGTGAATATTTATGCTGGCTTTATTCATAATTGCCCCAAAATGTAATCAACTCAAATAGCCTTCAACAAATGAATGGATAAACAAAGTATGGTACATTCTTATGATAGAATACTACTCAGTAATAAAAAGGAACAAACTAGTATATGTGTAACAACATGGATGTATCTCAAAAGCATTCTGCTGAGTGAAAGAAACCAGTCTCAAAACATCACATATTGTTCTATTTATAGAAAATTAACAAAAAAGAGAAAACTTTGGAGTGGGAAGAATAAATCAGTGCCTGCCAGAAATTAGGGGTAGGTGGAGAGTATAACTACAAAGGGATCGCATGACAATTTGGGGGGGATGATGGAATTTTTCTGAATCCTGGTTGTTGTAGTGGTTATATTAATCTATATATGTGTTACAATTCATAGAACTGTACACCTAAAGGAAAAAAAAGTCTGTTTTATTGAATATGAATTTTAAAAAATAATTTACATTTTAGAAATTAAAATTAATTAAATTAAATTAAAAGTCAATTCATAATAATATTAAAATCTGACCTGCTGGGCCATACAGACCTACAACAGCCTAAGTGTTCTAAGCCATGAAATTCCACCATGCCCTTACTCATAAAATAGAGAAGTAATAAAAGATTTATTTCAAAACAACAATTTGAGGCTCTCAGATATAGGAAGAAAAATCAGCAAAATATGAAAATTTATCACAACTTGTTTTGTTGCTCTCTGGTTTGGGGGACTGAAGGAGAAGAATTAACTATGCAATTGATCTCAGGAAAATGTATGAACTTGGTTTTTTTGGATCGGGGATCAAGAGCTGCAGTTACCTGTAGGACTCTGCTTGTCTTAATTATCTCTGGCCTGAGTAGCATCTTTATATGGTTAGTGTATCAGTCAGGGTCTAACTAAGGATCAGAAACCACTTGAGTGTTTAAAACAGAAAGAATAAAATGCAAGAAATCAGTTAAGCAAGTGATGGACTCTGAAAATCCAAACAAAGTACAACAAGGCAAGCCAGAAATTAACAACATTTGGAAACTTCTACCACCTCTAGGCTGTAAGGACAGAGGAAAGAGGTAGTTTTACTGGCACCCAAAAACTGGGATCATATGGTGGAAGATAGGACTACAGCAGACTATGCAGAAAGAACTGAGCCCACCAGGGAAATGCAGCCCTTGGCAGGGATTCTGCCCAAGACAGAGAAGGAGAGGGAGAAACTCCTGGTTTCTCTCTTTCTCTCTCCCTCTAACCTGCCAGTAATGACTCTCACTGCCCAAACTCATCTAGAAGACAGATGCTGGGGATACTGAAAAAATCAGCTTGATAGGATCAATCTCTTCCTTCCAAGATAAAGAGCCAATCAATGGGAAGGTAAAGAAAGGATTTGTGGGAAAACAGGCCTAGGACCAGGCCAGTCAGCCTGAGACTGACCACAAATTAAAGAGGTTATTGGGCCTGATTTTTGGACTCTTCCTCCCTATAATGGAGGATTTGTAATCAGGTTGGGAAGCCCTCTGTCTGTCAATGGCAGCCGTGAGAGGGACATATACAGTTTGGGAGAGCTTCACAACAGTGCCTTCAAGTTCTCAGCCCTTCCTTATGGGTGACTTCAAGGAAAAGGCCCTCTAAGCTGTCTGTAATCCTCCTGTATTCCACCACATAAGTCATTCTACTCTCACAACATTTGCCCAGTGTGTTCCAAGTCACAGTTTAGTTTATTCCTTTCCTGTACCACTTGCTTTTACGCATCTTACAAAGCTGTATACTTTTGGTACCTAATGGTCCCCCACAGGTTTCTTGTTATAGGGTATCTGTTCCTTTTCTCAGTGTGGACAGCAGAATCTAGAGTCCCTTGGTCCTCTCACCAACTCTTCTATCATTTTCCCCAGTGATCTTTGATGCCTCTCCTGTTACAGCATAACTTTCTTTAAAAATATGAAAACACTTACTGTGGAATTCTGAACTTTCCTCCATGACCCCCTTCCTCCAATAACTACTGATGGAAATTCCTGTGGGAGGATAGTGTGCTAATCACACATACTACAGCAGAAGAAGGGCTTTCTGGTTGGACCAGTCATGGTTTAGTCATGAGCAGAGAGGCTATGCAATGTACTCCAGTAGAAGGAATTTAACATAGGGAACCAGTTGCAATGGTGTTGGAAGAATCGAAAAAACAAACCAAGGCCAGTGAGGCAACAGTTTGAAACTGCTACCACTAGTAGGACCAGGAGGATAAAAGGAAGAATTAGTATTATTGGAGCCCAAGCATCAGAGCCAGGAGCAGAGGCTTCATGGTAGGAGAAGAGAGCAAGGAGGAGACACAGCCACTCCCAGAGACCCTGGCTAAAGCTGAGAGAAAAGGGAAGAAACAACCGGGCTTCCACTTACCCCTGATCTTCAATGTCCCCAGTGCCTTTTATTGACTAAACCAAGCCAGAAGCCAATTGGCAAGAGAGTCCAGGAAATGAAGTTTACAGAGAAAGGACAGGGAGAGGATCTAAGAGCAAACAAGCAAATGACCCAGTTTACTAGTTATAACATTCATTTTTTTTTTTTTTTTTTTTTTTGCGTTATGTGGGCCTCTCACTGTTGCGGCCTCTCCCGTTGCGGAGCACAGGCTCCGGACGCACAGGCCCAGCGGCCATGGCTCACGGGCCCAGCCGCTCCGCGGCACGTGGGATCCTCCCAGACCGGGGCACGAACCCGTGTCCCCTGCATCGGCAGGCGGACTCTCAACCACTGCGCCACCAGGGAAGCCCAACATTCATTCTTAAGCTTTCACTTTCTGCTGTCTGCCCGCAACTCTTCTGAAGAGTTGCCTCTTTCTGTTAGTGATTTAAAAGATATCCAGATGCAGAATGTCACAGTACTGGGTCTAGAGAATTGATCTGGTTTTTCATCCACGTTAAGTCACTATTTAACAATCTGTTGTAAACTTTACCTTCCAACCCTTACCCCTGGCCTGCCACTCCCCACCCAAATATAACTAAATACTCTGGTCATAATATGTGGGAGGGTGCCTTGGTGCAAATGTTGACTGTTAACAGAGCATCCATACAATTGATAGCAAATATTGTGTAAGTTATTGGTATACCTTTCACTTTCAATCACTGACTGGTCCACTGGGTACTTCCATAGCTGTAGACCCCTCTTTACTCCCACTTTTCTCCTCCAGGATCCCTTTATCTTTTCCATTATTCACCTTCATGGGGTCTTTTATAGTTCCCCATACTCTAAGCCATGTATGAAGAGAAGATATGGCTATGTAACTGATTTAGATTTACTGTGAAATCTTATTAAATGTTTATGAATTATTAACATCTTTGCAAGAGCCTTAATACATACTTGTCTGTATCTCTCACTTCCTTCAATATGGTGTAACTTTCCCAGATTGATTTTTTTCTTAACCAGAAGAGATTATTAAATCGTGCTTGTTTTACTTCTGTTTGTTGTCTTTTTAGTGTTCTGTTTCCTCTACTGGATTGTGAGTTTCTCTAAGGATTCCCACTTCCTCAGTACAGAACACTGCATTTGGTGGGCTATAGACAAATGAACTCTTTTGGAGATCATGACTCGATTGACAAATGAGAGGAGAGGGCGGGAGTGGCAGAAGTTAGTGCTGATAATAAAGGTACCCCCCACTCCCTGGACCAGCAGGTGCTACCTGGCACCACCCCTACTTCCTACTTTGGCTAAGGAAGGAAACTTGAAAGTACAGGGGACAGCTCTTACATTGCCTTCCTGGCCCTCGACCTCTCTTTTAAGAAGCACCAGAACCATCAACATGTTTCCATTTCTATTGCTTCCACTCTTGTTCAAGTCACTCAGACATCTACAGTGGCCTCCTCTTGGTGGTCACACTGTAGATTAGTTTTGCATTTTTACGTAAATGGAATCCTAAAGTACAAACAATGTTTTTCTCTGGAATCTTTTGCTTAACATTTTGCTTGTGGGATTCATGTAGTTATGTTCAGTCACAGTTCATTCATCCTCTTTGAATATTGCTCCATTGCTTTGGCTTGTTTGAATGGATTTCCATTTCTTGCAATCAAGCAAGCCATGACTAAGGAAGATAATGAAGCATGAAACTGTCCTTCCCAGAGAAACCACAGGCATGGAATAAGAAGTCCCTGAGGAGGCCTCCCCTGTCCTTCTCTCATCAAGCTGGGACATTCCTTTCATATCCAGTGAACTTCAGAGCAACACTGGGTTTTGCTGAGTAGATTCAGAGCTCCATATGGCAACTGTCTTGGATCCTGGCACCAGGCCAAAGGATGACACTTCTTCTCTCCTTTTATATTTCTTTACCATATGATTGCTCAAATCTGAAAATCTTATGCTTTGCAATCTTCTATCAGCCCAATGCCACGTGGTATTAACGCTTTGTATGC
This sequence comes from Hyperoodon ampullatus, assembly GCF_949752795.1. Lineage (NCBI taxonomy): Eukaryota > Metazoa > Chordata > Mammalia > Artiodactyla > Ziphiidae > Hyperoodon > Hyperoodon ampullatus. The sequence goes on along the minus strand of NC_136927.1, from coordinate 15,375,256 downwards.
TGCAGTGTTGAGCTGCAAAATTATTTTCTTGCAGTACTCTAAAGTACTGAAGCCATAAATTTGATAGAAAGGCAATATTATTTTACCATGTATTTTCACATAATAGCAACAAACCATTTATTGCATCTTTGCCAGTGTTTCCAGGCTTGTGGCCACTTTGTAGAATCAAGATGACTTTTCTGTTTTTTCCTAATTAGTTGAGAAATTTGAGCTGAGATAAGGGACCAGGTGAAGCCAGTATGATTTGGGCAAGATTCCTCCCATTAGACATGGGATTTCAGATGTATAATTTTGCTTGGTAAGAGTAGAATAGTGTGGGAGGTGCATACTTTTATTATGTAACTACATCCTGTTTTCCCCATTGGTAATAACATCTCAAAGAGCACAAGGGAATTCAGGAAGGGAACATTTCATAATTTCAATAAAAAAGACACTAAGTAAATTGTTCTTCAGAATAAATCTGAGAGATGTGTCTACATTACCAAAGCCAGTAGAAACTGAGGCATGATAATGCTACTACATGTTTTTCTTAATATTCTATAGAGCCATAGTTTTGAAGGTTTGCTTACTAATTTGCCAGCTTAATCTCCTTTGTCCCATTGCAGCTCTTCTCATGGGATGCCTTGTAATCCTACTGACTCTTGCATAGCCACAAGGACAATTACTAATCTTAGTTAATGGAGCATGTGAGGTTGTTCACCCTGAGAAAGTCAACCAAAGAAAATGCCTGCAGGAGAATATAGTGTACTATCCAGCCCTTGGGCCAAATAAAATGGATGTTATTCCATGTCTTCAAAAGTATCCAAACTGGCAAAATGAACTCACAGCTAGAATTCCCTGCCTTTCCCTCTTGGGAAGATCACATGTAAAGAAAAGACAGGAAAAAGTTAATGGTCATTTGTCTTTTGGAGAGTAAGAAACCTACTCAGAGGTCAAGGCACATTCAAACTGGTTGATCCCATCAAGATTGACTCTTCCCTGTGGAACTTTTTTCCTTTCCTTCTAACTGCCTTTGTCTGTTCCACTTCCCCCTCCCTTTCTCCCCTCTCTCTTTATCTTTGCCCCTGCCTGGAATACACATACAGGTTTTGTGGAGCTGAAGCTTATATAATGTTTTTATTCAGGGGCCAAGGGAGAAAAATAAATGATCATAAAAATAGCTATAAAGTAGATATTTATTTAAAACAAATACTAAAGCACCATAAATTACAAATTCTAGAAAGCTGAAAATGTCTTGAACATCATACAATCACAAAAAGTGATGCAATGTTTTTTAATTAACTGCATTACACTTTTCTTCCTTCACATTTGGCTACATTCCCTTTATTGCCTCTTCATATGGCAATGGATTTGGTAATATTTTTTCATATAGAGATCAGAAGGATAATTTAGTCTTTAAGCTGGCATCGTTGATCAAAATTTCATCTTTATTATTGATGAAATGCATGTAACATGCCACTTCATGCATAGGTACACCCATTCTTTCTAGTACTGCCACCAGGTTGTGCCCTACAAACACAGAGATTCTGATAAATTCTATTTCAGTTGTTTCCTATCAAAAAAAGAAGAAAAAATTATATAGGTGTATTTATCATTGTATATGCTGGAAAGTTGGGTGTATTCTGATAGGAGTGAACTTGAATTTTGACAAGTTCTCAATGAGAATGGAATCCTCCACTTATAACTTCACCACTCCACATAGGGCTCCCTATAAAGCCCTATTTCTCTTCCATCGCCCATAAAGCTCCTGTGTCAGGTACCTACACCACAGGACTCATTTGCACTATGACATGACCTGCACAGCCTGGGTCTTACATCTTCTGGTCATGACACTAGACCAGCTTATATAGTGGGCTGTGAGAATGTTTCAGGAGGCCATTCCTACACTGTGGTGGAACACAATAATGTATGTGCATCATTAAAGTGATTGTGAACCACTTAACTGTTTCCCACTAAATTAAAACTAAATAGAGCCTCAATTCAACTTTCCCTCATGTAGATCCCCAAATCCACCCACACACTCAACATCACCCAATATAAAGGAAGTGTGATGGAGAAAAAATCAGAACCAAAAGAGACAGAAGTCTTAATTGATTATGAGTAATATATTTTTTTGGAAAAATTTGCAAAATCAAAAGACCATATGAACTGTTCTTGAGATCTGTCCCAGGGCTTAGAAGGGTGTGAGGACCTTGACACATAAACTTCCTGGTAAATCTTCCACTATTAATGATGCTAGTGCTAGGTTATGTGTTCTGTCTGCTGCTCTTCCAATCCTAGGAGTGTGAGACTTCCAGTCACTAAGGAGGTCCCAGCTCTTGGGTAGGATTGTGCCATGTGTCCTGGAGCCCCGATGCTGCCAGGGCAGCTAGGTCTGATCACACGCACAGATGAGAATTGGTCCTGGGCTTTCCAGATAGCAGAAGTCTGACTGATGGCCACTGAGGTGGGGTTTTGGGAATTTGGTTTTTTCAGCCCATGGGTGAAGCCTGAGACATAGGGCCCAGTGTTTGAAGATTAGAGATCCACTTAAACTGACTAATAAAAAGGCTTGTACTGTGCATTTAGCTCCTCAAAGTCTTTTCTTTTCTTTACTCATTTGATTGTCTTGCTAAAAGACAGAACTGAAAGCTTAGATCCTGGATTTTTGTTCTGAACTACCTGTCATAGCTGTGTGTCCTTGAACGACTCCTTAGTACTTCTGAGTCTCAGTTTCATCACCTGTAAATAAAGTGAGTGAACTTGATAGTCTCTTGGTTCCCGTCCCTCAACTAACATCTGAATTTTCTAGGTCTTACTATTATGCCAATTTCATGTGTGATATTGCAATCTGTGAGGTTATGTTTTAACCACTAAGTTATTTCCATTGAATTTTAATAAACAAAAGCTATTAAGCATGTATTATGAACCTGGTACTACACTGAGTGCTTGATATGTATAATTTCATAAATTCCCTAACAACCGATGACTTTGGGAAAGTGTATTGATCATGTCTTAGTTACTGTGATAAGGTCTTCCTACAAAGCCAATATCATGCCATGGACATAAAATGTCACATAACTGAACAAAGTATATAATTAAACCCTTACAACAATCTTAAGAGATGAGTGATATTATTGTCTTCCTTATTTTAGAGAAGAGGAAACTGAGATACAGGAAGTTTAAGTGATGATGTGTCAAAGTCATACAGCAAGTAAGTGCCACCATCATTGCCTCAGATTATGTCCCAGATGAGAACAATTAAGTGATTTACCTGAGATTATGCGGCTCCTAGATGGCAGAGGTAGAAACAGAATTCCATTGTCTCTAGATAATGATGATGTAAGAAAATATCACCAACTTGAGGTCATTTCGGTTTGCCAAACAGCGTTGGCAATTATTATTCCAAGAGAAAAACTTTTTAGCCTTGCTTTTGGATTTATATGTTGTTAAAGGGGGAGAACAAGATTATCAAGATTATCTAAAGAGCTAGGAAACAAAAACTTGATTTTTTGGAGTAATCACATAATTTTTGAATCTGGTTTTATTTGGCAATGTTTAAAAGAACTCTTAAGCAAAAAACTGGATAAAACTGCTTTCCTGGTATCAAATATGGAAGAAATGGTGAAAGGCTGCTCCCTGCATGACAGGCATCTCCTGCATGCTTAAGTAGGACTTATTGCAGTCCTCCACCAGGTGGTGCTCTAGTGAAGACATGGGTTTCTAAAGCTCTCCAGTCCCAAGGCTTTAACTTGGAAGAATTTTGAGTAGGTTAATTGGTTACTCCTGAGAAAGAGCCTGCCCAGTCAAAGGGATATGGTTGCCCATCTTGCCAATAGGGCCCAGCCTGCAGGTAGAGGAAAGTGTGTGAATAGGAATCCTAAGACAAAGAACAATAGTCTCAAAAAATAAACCCCATAACCTCTTCTAAGGAAGTGTTAGGACAGTGGTCTTCGGTAAATCCTGAGGGACCAGATTCAGATTTGGAGCTTGTGTCTCTGCCACTAGATTGTGACTCCTTTAGAGAATCACATGTTTGTTTGGACCACAGTGTCCTCATCTATAAAACGTGTGTGTGTTGGGGGTAGGGGGTAAGAGTATGTCAGGGTTCTTCAATATGGTGTCATGGGCCCAGCTGATGGAGTCTGTGACCCAACCTCCTGAAGTCTTGTGAAAAATTGTACATGCATTTTTCTATTGCTTTCAGCAGATTCTAATCAGAGGCAGTAAGTCCCCAAATGTAAGCAACATGTGGGTTAGGTAATTTCTAAGGTTTCTTTAGCTTCAATATTCCCTAGTTTTTCTGGAAAGGAACCTATGGCTGTCAAGTTAATTGGATTAAGCTCCTGGCCAAGTTCCAGCTGCATCCTTTCTTAAGCACTGTCTAATGGTTTTGTTGGGGTAGTCACACCTAGATTCAAGGAGTCCTGCGACACCCTCTCTGGTAGATCAGGTGGCACATCATGTGACTGACATGGTTCATTAGTGTGCAGTGGCCAACATAGATCAGAGGAACTATGAAAGCAACACTCCAGATCCCACAGGAGTTTAGCAGTAGAAGCAGGTGCTAATTAACATCCTTTGGAAGAACAGGATGTGCATTTTTTGGGAGTGGGTAAGAATTTCTGGTTAGACAAGCTCCAAATTCTTTGGCCTACTTAGAAGCCAGTGCCAATTCCATCATCAAGGATGGGATTTTGTTTCCTGATGACGCCTGTTCAGTTGAGAAGGAAGGCCCAGCAAGGAGGTGGGACTATTATTTTCAGAGACATTGTCATGCAAATGAGGGCTCCTTCCAAACCCAGCTGCAACCAAGGGAGTGTCACCGTCCCACCTTTCTGGCTCAGAAAAAAGTATCTCCTAAGTCTTTTTTATAGGAGTAGTTTTGGTAGCTGAGTAATGTAATTATATAGATTACCAACAGAAACTAAGATTTCAACCTGTCCTAGATATACACTATTTGTGAGGGGCCGGGCTTGGAGAAGAAGGGCAGGAATATTGGTTGGGAATACAGCCAATGGAGAGCCCCGTTATTGAACAGAGGACACCATCCATTCATTGCATCCACAGGAGAGCCTAGAAGTATGGAGATGATGGGAGTCAAGATTAGTTCCTGAGGAGAGGACCTGGGAGGTAGAACAATTCCTCCAAAATATCAGAGTGCTCTCCAGAATGTGAGTTGTGTATAGGAAAAGAGGTCCTTCCTTGTGCTTTGGAAGATTGGGCTGGTTACCTTTCAGAATGGTCTGACCAGCCTAGGCCAATGGCTCTCAGCCCTGGCTGCACATTGAAATCAACTTTTGAAAAATTACTGTTGCTTTGGGCCCATCCAAGATCAATAAATCAGAAACTCTAAGGGTGGGGCCTGGGCATTTCTATTTTTTTAAAAAAAATCTCTTCTGGTGACAATACACTGCCAAGGTTGAGAACCACTGGCTTAGATCCATGGTGGCAATTATGGGGCATATATGCCAGTAACCTCCTCCCATGCGCACAGAATGCTTTTTAACAATTTTAGAATTCTTTGGACTTATTATATTAGGACTTATGCACAATCCTGGTACACAGTAGGTGCTCAAAAAACATTTATTCTATCGAGTGATAGATGGGAGTGAGGTGGGCTGGTAACACCTGCCATCTCAATGTCAGTGTTTCAATTTATTCTTTTCTATGGGAAGGCTAATGCAAAACCATCCTTTCTACTTACCACTCTTCTGTTAGTTGAATTTTTCTTCCTTTCTTTCTTGTTCTTTCTCTCTTTCCTTTCCTTGGTATGATATATACTAGCTCCAGGAGGCTGGGGTGAAAGTAAGATACATGGAAGGAAGGAGGAAAGAAAAGAATAAGAACAGTGTCGTAGTTTCCTTGACTATTTGTCCTAGGAAATAACTAAGGGGGCACAAATATTTCTCCTCTGCTGTCATGCCCTCCTCAAAGAGAAGGAGCTTGCTATGGATCTCAAGGAAACTAGGTTTAGCCAATGAGGCCATTTGGCCTGAGGAGGTGATAACATTTTCAGAGTGATGAGTAAAGGAAATGAAAATAATGGTTGAGCTGTTTTTCTAAATGGGGTGCTTTTTCTGCAGTACACGGGCCTCTCACTGTTGTGGCCTCTCCCGTTGCAACGGAGCACAGGTTCCAGACGCGCAGGTTCAGCGGCCATGGCCCATGGGCCCAGCCGCTCCGCGGCATGTGGGATCCTCCCGGACCGGGGCACGAACCCGTGTCCCCTACATCAGCAGGCAGACTCTCAATCACTGCGCCTCCAGGGAAACCCAAAATGGGGGGCTTTTTTGTTCCCTTACCATGTTGTCAGTTAGCGGACTTGATCATGAAAAGTCACGTTGGATTTAGGTAAAGGAAATATAGCATGTGAAGAAAGATATCCTCACTCCAGTGAGGGAGAGGGGCATTCCTCATGCTGTGGGAGTGTTCTATCTGGAAGGTCAAGACCAATGTTTAGAAGGAAGAGAGAGTTAACTTCTTAGCTTACTTCTAGATTAAGCCTTTAGTAAAGAGGACAAATTAAATTTTTAAGACTCAGACAAGGGCAAGTTCAACTCTCCAGGGACCCAGAGACCTTGTAGAAATAGAATGTGTATTTGTCCTTTGTCCCATCGATCCTTCAAGAAAATTTTCCTTCACTCACTTATCACAGCTTATAAGCATGTATTTCTTTATTATCTACATCTCCCATTACACTCTTGGTTTCCTGAGGGTGGAACTCTGAATATTTGTTCACCACTGAATTCCCAATGCCTTGCATACTAGCATGTGGGAGGTACTCAAAATTATGTGTTGAATGAATAAAAAGATGAATGAATGAGATGAATCTAGTATGGCAGTTAGCAGCTGATAGGGGATTCAGGGATTTTTTATTTCACTGTATCTACATGGGAGACATGATTAACTGACTATCTCCTTCTCTCTACTATGTCTTTTATTGTTCTATATCATTGTATAAACATTCTCACAGCATTTATTGTTTAAAGAGGCAGAGAGGGACTTCCCTGGTGGTCCAGTGGTTCAGACTCTGTGTTTCCACTGCAGGGAGCATGGATTTGATCCCTGGTGGAAGAACTAAGATCCCACATGCCATGCAGCATGGCCAAAAAATAAAAATAAAGAGGAAGAGAATGAGTGGTTGTAGTTTATGGTTATCCTAGATAGACTGATTGATGTTTTCATTTTTAATATCAGTTTTGGCTTTTCTTCTTAAGATGATTTTCCTAATTTGATGAAGAATGTTTGAACCCCTCTCTATGTGGGATGGGAGGACAGAGAGGAAAGGCCTAGGCTAAGTCCTATGAAGTCTCCAGGAGCTCATAGTCTAGAAGGAGAGATAATTTTTAAAAATATTTATTTACTTATTTATTTATTTTTGGCTGCATTGGGTCTTAGTTGCGGCACGCGGGCTCTCTAGTTGTGGTGTGCTGGCTAAGTAGTTGCAGCACGCAGGCTTAGTTGCCCCATGGCATGTGGGATCTTAGTTCCCTGACCAGGGATCAAACTGGTATCACCTGCATTTGCAAGACTGATTCTTAACCACTGGACCACCAAGGAAGTCCCAGGGGAGATCATCAATGGGGCAATTTTGAGAGCTTCACTTAGGTTTCAGGGAACTCCGGGGACACACAGAAAGATATTTCACTTAAACAGAAGTGGATTCCAAGAGGAAATTTGGGAAGAAAAGAAAGGCAAAGAAAGCTGTGAAACAAGGGAAGGGTCAGCTCCAAAGCAGGAGAAATGCCTCCACCTTGAGAGAGGGTAGAGAGTGGATTGGAGAAGAAGCTGAAGACAGGGAGGCGAGTTAGGCAACCTCTGCAATAAAGCGATGGTAGAGATGGAGGCCTAAACACGGCAGTGTGTGGCAGTGGTGATGAGGGCAGATAATGTCTGAAGGAAAGAGGATTGAAGGCAGACGGGTGAGGAGATGCATCTTAGGGATGATGGAGAAATAGGAGCCAATGGAGGAGAAACTGAAAAGGAACATCTGCAGAGGTGAGAAAACCAGGAAAAGTGGAACTGGGAAGCTAAATCAGTAGACTGTAAACAGAGGGTGTGGGCGGTAGTGTCAGATGTTGGTGACTTTGGCAGAAACAACGGCAACAGTGACTGGGGACAGAAGACAGATGATAGGCGAGAGGGGAGTGAAGTGCAGATGGCTTTTTCTAGATACTTCACTAGGAAAAAAAAGGAGAGAGGTAGCATGATAGACAGAGGGAGATGTAGGACCAAGGTATGACTTTTAAATGGAAGAGTATTTTTTGCTTGCTACAGACTGAGAGGAAGTATCCAGTGTAAAGGGAGAAACAGAAGACAGAGCAGACCGGGTATGTGTTTTACCCTTTTGCTACGGGTTCCATCTCTAAACACTTTCATTATCATCTTCAATGTCTCTTCTCTCTGAAATACTTTGAGATTCTCCTGCTGAAACTAATCCTAAATTAGACTGCAAACCTCAGATAGCATCTAACCAAATCTGATCTGTCATTCCCACTTAGCAGTTTCTGATTGGGTTCCTTTGTCCCTTCACTCAAGGATTCTTAATCTGGTGTTCACAGATCCCCAAGGGGCCCATAGATAGAGTTATACTTTAATATAATTAATTTTCTTTATGATCACATGTGTTTTGTTTTGTGATTTTGAAAGTGTTAATCTGAGAAGGGATATATTGTTTGCTACCCCACTCTACCAAAGAAATCCATGATACAGGGATGCTTTAAGTGATAGCCATGACCAGTATGGTATTTAGAAACTAACATCTTTCTTTTGCCTCATTTTGATGACCCATTCACCTCCTCTGTTTCAGACTGACTGAAAAATTGATAGGTTGGAAATGTCTTATGCTAGCAGCTCTCCACCGATGTGTGAGAATCACCTTGAGAAGGAGACAAAAAGCACATATTTTGAAATCCCACCCCTCATGAGCCTGATTTAGTACATTTAAGAAGATCAAGAATTTGCAATTTCATAGCCAGCTCCTCAGTTACTTTTGTTGCAGATGGCCTTTGGACAACATGAGAGAATGTACTGCATACCTTTCCCTGGTTTTTCCTTTTTAATGTGTCTTAAACATGCTTTAATTCTATCAGACATTTTCGTGACTTTGAGAAATGCCAAGTCCTCAAAATTAAACCTTTTCCTGATTTCCAAAGGAATGCTGCCATATCTAATATTTACACATGTTAACAAACCAACATCCATTGGTATCTGTGTGAGTGTTCTGAGAAGCTCATCATATCATAGGTACAGACAACATGAAAATCACTGCAAATGTGGGAGGGGCCAGGGCCATGGAGCCTTGCAGGATGGAAGGAAAAAGGAAGAGCATTCTTTGAGAGATGTAGAGTTCTAAACTTTTGAAACTAACAAGGTGTGTAAATACAGGAAATGTGTTTAAGAGAAGATAAAATATAATAAGTAATGATGCAGCTAGGAAAAAAACCTAAACAATACAGTTGACATGTTTTTCCTGTGAAAGAGCCACAAAATAGAGTGAGAATTTCCTGTAATACCAAACCACCAGGCAGATTTTCCAGAGGGTTGCTCAAAATTTCAGGTGATCCCAAGGAGCATGGTGTGTAAAACTGTCCCATGCTGAGGACAGCTCATGATTGCAGCACTCTGACAAGACTAGTTTGAGCTTCAACCAGTGAATGAATTTGGCAGATCTGATTAATGGTTCCTGGGAACAGTGAAGTCACTAACCTTCTGGGTCTGGGAAACCCTTGAGTGGGGTCTTCGTGCTCCTGTCTTTCTGAGTTGAAGAAGGAACTCACCCTCCATCTCCAAGTCAATTGTATAGGCTGCTTATACTCCCAGGTATGTCAAATTCCTGCCAACAAAGCTAAAACAGAATTCTATTTCAGCACTTTGCCATGAATTGATGAATTTTTAAACCAGGTTTAGAAGTAGAGCTAACAGGACAGAGGAAGTAACAGACATAATATCTGCTTCCAGCATGTGCACTTAAATAAAAACCCATACTCCAGTCATAAAATAAGCTGAGTCTCTGCATCTTTTGACTTCTCAATAATCTTGGGTTTTAGTACACTTGGCACAGAGACGTCAGATGCCATGCCTAACATGGAGCAGTCTCTTGATCTTTCTGGTTTTCCAAACAATGTCTACTTAATGTGCTCACTGAGTGTTTTGGTTAATCTGGTAGGTACATGAAAGCAACTTTTGCATTTATTGGGAATAAAGAAATTAATAAAACATGGTATACTACTTCACCAGATCCAACAAAACCATTTTGCTCTAATGACAATCACTAGCACTCAGCAGCCAATCACAGCAGCCCAGCAGTTGAAAAACATCAGCCAATAGATGGCAAGATGAAACAGGATACATTTCTGTACATTTCTCTGATCTAGTAGGAGTTCAAAATCATCTTCAACAATCATCATGTTAACAGGGTTTTTTTTTTCTATCATACACTGGATGTAATTATTCATGAAGCATTTTTGGATTCACATGCTTACCTGCATCCATGGACCAGGGAAAGCTGTGTGCAGGACATGCTCTTCTTATGTTCTTAGAGGACACGGGGCTCACATTTAATGACACATTTAAAAAAAATACTGGTGAGTAAAGAATGCAACCATAAGCCCCTCTGGCAGGCTCTTGATCTTGATTGCTGCCGGATAGCTTCTTGTCCACCCTTTCTTCTTGCTCACAGAGCCCTCCCCTTATTATAGACATGGAAAACGCCAGACACTTGTTTTTCCAGCCTTCCTTGCAGGTAGTCTAAGTCAGCGATCCCCAACTTTTTTGGCACCAGGGACTGGTTTCCTGGAAGACAATTTTTCCACGGACGGGTGTGGGGGATGGTTCAGGCAGTAATGCAAGCGATGTGGAGCAATGGGGAGTGAGCGGCAGATGAAGCTTCACTCCCTTGCCCGCTGCTCACCTTCTGTTGTGTGGCCCAGTTCCTAACAGGCTGCGACTGGTACCAGTACTGGTATGCAGCCCAGGGGGTTGGGGACCCTTGGTCTGAAGGTATGTGATCATATGCTGGTCATCGGGAACTGAAGAAGAAGTCTGTTCAGAAGATTTCCAAGGAGCAATTTTCTTCTTTTTTTTTAAAATTAAGTTTTATTGGAGTATAATTGATTTACAATGTTGTGTCACTTTCTGCTGTACAACAAAGTGAATCAGTTATGCATATACATATATCCACTTTCTTTCAGATTCTTTCCCCATACATGTCATTACAGATTTCCCATATAGGTCATTACAGAGTATTGAGCTGAGTTCCCTGTGTTATATAGTAGGTTCTTATTAGTTATCTATTTTATATATAGTAGCATGTATATGTCAATCCCAAACTCCCAGTTTATCCCTCTCCCCTACCTTTCCTCCTGGGTAACCATAAGTTTGTTTTCTACATTTGTGACTCTATTTCTGTTTAGTAAATAAGTTCATTTGTACCATTTTTTTTAGATTCCACATATAAGCAATATCATATGATATTTGTCTTTGTCTGACTTATTTCATTCAGTATGACAATCTCCAGATCCATCCATGTCGCTACAAATGGTATTTCCTTTTTCTTTATGGCTGAATAATATTCCATTGTATATATGTACCACATCTTTATCCATTCATCTGTTGATGAACATTTAGGTTGCTTCCACAATTTTCTTTAATAAGACTGATGTTTGAGAAGTGATCTCTTCTCTATATATTTACTGGCTTTAAACTCAGTTTTTTGAGGATGAGTGCTTATGATTGTGGCAGCCTTCTTGTGATGATGAGAGGAAAACCAAGAGCCTGACTATGAAGTAGACTCAGTGCCCTGACATGGTTGAGCTACCCAATTAACACACTCTGGACACATCCACCTCTGGGCATCTTTTTTTTTTTTTTTTTTTTTTTTTTTTATGTGGACCATTTTAAAGTCTTTATTGAATTTGTTACAATATTGCTTCCGTTTTATGTTTTGGTTTTTTGGCCAGGAGGCATGTGGGATCTCAGCTCCCCAACCAGGTATCGAACCCACACCCCCTACATTACAAAGCAAAGTGTTTACCACTGGACCACCAGAGAAGTCCCCACCTCTGGGCATCTTATTAAGTTCAGTTCAGTATTCTGTTACTTGCAGTCAAAATCTTCCTACCAATGCAATTATATTATCTAGCTATTAGGGCTAGTTTTCTTTCCTTCATTCATTCAATGAATGTTTGCTTAGTATCTACTAAAGGTTAGGCACGGGGCCATCACCACGAGTATGATAGACATGATTTCTGCACTTCTGGGGATTCCAGTCTAAGAGAGAGACAGATACTGATTAAAGGTTGTAATACATAATATTCAGCTTGCTTTTGTTGGGCATTTATGGTCAGAGAAGACCCCCTCAGAGGAAGTGATGTCTGAGCTGCTCTCTGAAGAACGAGAGAGAACTCACCAGATGAAGAATGTTTTCTCATTGTGCTTTTGCAAATTAATTAATTTAAAAAGTGATCTCCTAAAAGCCAGTGAAATCAATCAATGGAATCAATGAAGAAAGAAAAGTCCCCCACAGTCATCACACTGGGCAGCTACTGTCTCTGGAGTCAGGGTCAGTCAGACAGGCAGGGCTCCTGTGGACACCTGGCCTAACCCTCCTGCACGGGGCCTCCACAAACCTTATTGTGATCATTTTTATAGATAGAAAACATCATAGTGTTTGTGGTAGTTGAGGTCAGAGACACCAGTTTTCATTTGTGCATTGTGCTCATTATAAATGATCTAATAAATTATCCCTTTCGGCTAAGAATTTCCATAATTGGTTTCAGCCTGAGGGCACTTTTTTCTTTGTTTTTAAACATTCAGCCATTTTGATTTATGTGAATGTGAAAATATCTACATTTTTTTCTGCTTTTAATCCAATCTACAGAATATTATGTAGCACAAGGAAAACTCCAAAATAGCTGAATCTTTCCACTTATTTAGATTTCACCAAAGAGTCCCCAGGGTAGAATGAAAACATCTCTGAGCTGGGGTAATTTTACAAAAACTGCTTAGAGCTCAACAGCTATTTCTGTACTTTCGGAATTCTGTAAACATATGGGGGAAAATCTGTCCACAGTTATGCCGGAGCAGTGCCCAGGCCCTGAATTCTCCTATCGTTTCATTGTTGGGAAAAGCTAAAGCCAGAGATTCAGTGTCTGTGTTAGAAAGGTCCTTGGAGATTTTTCACGTTTCTGCTTCTGCCTGTGAGACAAGGTCTCCTGTCCTCACTTCCTTGAGAAATGACATTGCTTTTTTCCTTTTCCTCCTTCTTCCTTCCCTCCTTCCCTATCTCCCCCTCCCTTCCTCCTTTCTTTCATTCCTTCCTTTCTTTCTTCCCTCTTCTTTCCTCTCTTCTTCCATTTTCCTTCTCTCCCTCCTTTCCTTCCTTATTTCACTTCCAGATATCTATTTCCACTAACCCTAGTATTATATTCTCCTCTGATTGGGCATCAACTTAATGTGTCATAGGCCAAGCATATTTTTTTTTAGGTGGTAATAGAATACTTTCTATTTACATCAAAAAGGATTGTCATGATTAATGGCAGGAAGGATTTTGGTTTGTGGGTGAGGAGAGGGAATGCAGAGAGGGAAGTTAGTCTTCATTCTCAAAGACAGGAGTATTTCTGAAGTAAAACACTTCTTCTCAGGGTCCCAGGTGATGACAACTCCAAAATATCAGCCACTTTTCCCTTTCTGACCAGGGCATGCATGTCACAGGGTCCTTCAGTGTGATCTCACATTTACACTTTCTGTGTTTAAATGAGCTTATAAATTAGTCTTTTGACATTTTCTCCAAATGCAGTTGTGCACACAAGCATACTGTTATAGAGAGGTTAAGGGTGAATCCAAAGATGTTCATGCTACAACTTTAAACTTGTGTACTTTTATCTGAACCATATAATCTCTTATAAACCATGAAGTAATATTTGTGAGTACATGTACTAATTTTACAACTATCACAGTCATATTGCATCGTATTTTTAAATTAAAAGTGTTACCATGTTCAAGGTAAATATCTAAAATATTTTGCAGTTTTTTAATCAAATGATAACATTTTTAATTTCTTTAATTTTATAGGAACTTTAAAAAAAAGAAAGTAGTTAAGCTTTTCTTGATTTCTGGGAGACCTTGATCTTTCCAGTTTAACCCAGGAAAGTATTCTTTTGGTATTATGAACATAGACTTCCTAATTATCTGAAATCTAAAAATTTACATTTAGCAGGTAAGTTAAAGCCTCATTAAGTTAGGCCTTTCCTAATTGATTTTAGAAAACTTTGGGCATGTTGGGTATAATATTTATTGAGACAAAGTAATTAATATTTCTTCCTCAATGCATTTCTTTCAATCTTATTTTTTTAAACCTTAATACATGGCATAATGCTTAGCTTATAATAGACATTCAATAACGGTTATTAAAAGGAAAGTTTCAAGTAAGAGAAATGTTTCTAGAACTGGCAGTTTTCTTGAACCACTAGGGACTCAAGGGAAACAAAAGGAATCCCAACTATGTACCTCAAATTTCTGAGTCCCCGAGTTCATTTTTAGTGGCAATATTTTGGTTAAAATACATCTTTTTCTATGTAAGTCCACTGTGATTTTAAATGTCTTTGTATTGCTTAACAGAAATTACTTATATCTACTTTACAGTGTGCATTAAGCTTCACAGGAGTAAAGCTAATTTTTTTTAAAAATATAGCCTTTTAAGTCAGATACACTTATCAATATAATCCCAAATACTTTGTCTAGCAGGAAAAGAAAAGAAAAAAAAAGCATGAAGATATGTTGAAAATATTACTTCTCAAAAGAAAAAGGATATTATTGACATGAAATATAAAATTTGGCAGAGCTTGTCCATCCATGATGTCTACAAGACCTTCAGCTTCAAAATCAGATCCAAGTTGCAGGATACAAAGTCAACATACAAAGATCAGTGGTGTTTCTATACACAAACAGCAAACTATCTGAAAAGGAAATTAGGAAAACAATCCTATTTACAATAGCAGCAACAACAAAAACATACTTAGAAATACACTTAGCCAAAGAGGTAAAAGACTTGTACACTGAAAATTATAAAGCATTAATGAAGGAAATAAAAGAAGACTCAGATATATGGAAAAACATTCCCTGTTCATGTATTGGAAGAATTAGCATTGTTAAGATGTCCATACAACCCAAAGTGAACTACAGATTCAATTCAACCCTATCAAAATCCCAATGCCATTCTTTACAACAATAGGAAAAAAGATCCTAAAATTCATATGAACCACAAAAGACCTCAACTAGCCAAAGCAATCTTGAGCAAGAAGAACAAAGTTGGAGGCATCACACTTCCTGATTTCAAATTATATTACAAATCTATAGTAATAAAAAAAATGATACCAACACAAAAAGAGACATATAGAACAATGGAACAGAATAAGGAGTTCAAAAATAAATCTACCCATATGGTCAACTGATCTTCAACAAGGCTGTCAAGAACACATATGGGAAAGGATAGACTCTTCAACAGATGGTGCTGGGAAAATCGATGTCCACACATAGAAGAATAAAATTGGACTCATCTCACTACATATAAAAATAAACTTAAAATGGATTAAAGACTTAAATATAAGACCTGAAACAGTAAAACTACTAGAAGAAAATATAGGGAAAGTGTCTTGATATTGGTCTGGGAAATGATTTTTTTGAGATAAGTCCCCAAAAACACAGGCACCAAAAGCAAAAAAGGACAAATGGGATTGCATCAAACTAAAAAGTTATGGATCAAAGGAAACAATCAACAAAGTGAAAAGGCAACCTATGGAATGGGAGAAAATATTTGCAAAGCATATATCAGATAAGGGGTTAATATCCAACATATATGAGGAACTCAATAGCAAAAAGAAAAATAACCTGATTTGAAAAATAGGAAAGAACTGAATAGATGTTTTTCAAAGGAAGACATATGACAGGCCACCAGATGTATGAAAATGTCTCAGCATCATTAATCTTTGAGGAAATACAAATAAAAACCACAATGAGATAGCATCTCCCACCTGTTAGGATGCCTATTATCAAAAAGACAAGTGATAACAAGCACTGATGAGGGTATGGAGAAAATGAAACTTTGTACACTGTTGGTGGGAATGCAAATTGGTAAAGCCTCTATGGAAAACAGTATGGAGATTCCTCAAAAAATTAAAAATAGAACTACAATATGATTTAGCATTCCCTATTCTGATTATATATCCAAAGGAAGTGAAATCAGTGCCTCAAAGAAATATCTGTGACTTTATGTTCATTATTCACAATAACCAAGATATGGGAACAACCCAAGGGTCAATCAAGAAGTAAGGGACAAAGAAAATGTGGTATATACAATGGAATATTATTCAGCCTTAAAAAAGAAGGAAATCCTACTATTTGCAACAACATGAATGAACCTGTAGGACATTATGCTAAGTTAA
Source organism: Hyperoodon ampullatus (assembly GCF_949752795.1). NCBI lineage: Eukaryota > Metazoa > Chordata > Mammalia > Artiodactyla > Ziphiidae > Hyperoodon > Hyperoodon ampullatus. Next base: position 15,358,832 of record NC_136927.1, on the reverse strand, counting down.
GTAAGACAGTCACAGAAAGACAAGTAATTCATGATCTCACTTATATGTGGAATTTAAAATAGTTGAACTCATAGAAGCAACAGAGTAGAACTGTTGTTGCTAGGGGTTGGTGGGTGGGAGAAATAGGATGTTTGTCAAAGTGTCAAAGGGTACAAGGTTTCAGTTATGCAAGGTGAATAAGTTTTGGAGATCTAATGTACAGCATGGTGACTCTAGTTAACAATACTGTATATATACTTTAAATTTTCTAAGATGGTAGATCTTAAATGTTCTTACCACACACAAACACATACACAAAAGTAACTATGTGAGGTGATGGGTATGTTAATTAGCTTGATTGTGGTGATTATTTAACAATGTATAGGTATATCAAAACATCAAGTTGTACATCTTAAATACATATAATTTTCATTTGTCAATTATACCTCAATAGAGCTAACAACAAACAGAAAAACAGCAACAAAAACCTAGCCCCAAGGACACATTGACTTGTGACACAGCCCTTGCATTGAATCCCAGAATATCAAAACCAACTAAAAATTATTCCTTAAAATTACTATTTTGTCTTACTTATATATCTCTGTATCTCTCTATTTATAGATGTATATCTATCCATCTCTTGCTTATTTATCTCTGTATCTCTGTATCTATCCATCTATGTACATAGACAAATACTTGAAACCAAGAACAATGCTGTGTATGGAAATCTAAAACAAAAAGTAATCTTATATATCAGAAAGAATACCGTCTTCTTCATATCAGAAAGAATACCATATAATACTGTTTAATTTTTTCATGGGTTTTGAATGCATTTATTCCAGAAGGACCTACTATGCAGTAAGCCATGAGTTGTGAGCAATAAGAGTGATAAAAGCTACTGAGGCAGGGGTTTCAGAATGGTGCACAGAGGAAGTCCATTTTGGATAAGGTATTTTATAGGAGTTTCCCCAAAAGAGAGAAAGGGAAAAACATTTAAGGTTGAGCAAAGTTGAAGAAACCATGAAAGAGCACAAAATTTTCCAGGAACACTGAGAACTTTGTCACCTGAATGGAAGATTAAATGGAGAAGATGAGAAAAGATGCTGCCCAAATAGGTTCACATCAGATTTTGAAAGACCTGGGCTATGCTAAGGAATTTAGATTTCTTTTTTTTGGACCATTTCTCTTATAAGCTCCCTACATGGCTGTCTTTTACCCACTGAGTCCGCAGTGACTATCATGGGTCATTGCACGTCATATTTTGCAATAAACAAAATGTTTGTTTGTTGACAGTATAAGCAGATAGGTGTTTTTAGAAAGAGGAGTGACAGGATCAGATCTGTGTTTTATTTAGTTAGACAAGAAGAGAAAATTTCAGAGGGCATTTACGGAACAAGTGGCAGCAGCTCTCAAGCAATAGTGGTGGGAGTTGGGAGATGATACTCCAGTGTTCTCATACTCAACAGCAGTAATAATCCCCAGTTACTTAGAATTCTAACATAGCTACTCCAATACCATGTATTGCTTTTCTTCTTTTTCTGTTTCACTTCCTTGCTTTCACATGAGTGTTTCCTTGGATTACCTTGCAAACAGACTGCCCAAGCTTTCTTAGCTCAAGTTCTGCTTTGGAGAACTCCAATTCAAGACAGAACCAGACGGCCATTGTAATGGTCTACACAGAGATAGTTAGGGCCTCAACTAAAGCAGTGGCCACAGAAAATATGGGAGGCAGAATTCTCCCTTAATCCTTCCAAATCCACATGCCTTGGTATATACTCACCTTCCCTAAGTTATTCGATGAAGCATTTTTATCTTAGTGCTGCTGTGAAGGGATTTTGCAGAAATAATTAAGGTCCCAAATTAGTTGACTTTAAGAAAGGAAGATTATCTCTATGGAGCCTGACCTAATCACATGAGTAATAAGGACTGGGACCTCCCTAGTAAGAGAGATTCAAAGTATGAGAGGAATTTGATATGAGGGGGATTCTCCATGGCTAGCTTTGAAGATGATGCATGAAATGTGGGCTTCAAAGAGCTGAGCACAAGCCCCCAGCTGACCACCAGCATGGAAATGGGATCTCAGTTCTACAACCACAAAGAATTGGATTCTGTCAACAACATGATAGAATCTGGAAACAGATACCTCCCCAGAGCCTTCAGATGAGAACACAGCTGGTGAGACCCTGCTCAGGGGACTCAGCTAACCCATTTCCAGGCTTCTTACTAAGGAAATTGTGAGATAATAAACTGGGGTATTTTAAACTGCTAATTTTTTGGTAATTGTTTATGTGACTATAGAAAACTAGTACAAAATGAAAAGGTGTTAAGTTTAATATACAGATAGAAGTCAAGTGTTAAAATCGCTAGGATTTGGTGGCTGATTGTGTGAAGTTGTTAAAGGAAAAAGAGGAATGACTTTAAGGTTCTAGTCTGGGTTCATAATAATGTCATTAACAAATTAGAAAATGTGCAAAGAGGGATCTTGTTATAGTATTAAATTTTTTTCTTGAGTTTGCCGTGTTTGAGATGAAGCTGTCTAATAAACAGTTGAAAATATAATTGAAAGTGCAGGAAAGATTCTGGGTCTGAAGAATAAACATTTGGAAATCATTAACATATGCTGAATATCAAAGTCCTGGGAATTCCAGGTAAGAGAGCTTAGGTATCTTGTATCAAGATGTTCTTCACTGGCAAGCCTCTCTGATTTTTGGTAATGGAGGTTTCTCAAGTGAGGAAGGACACAGAGCTCTTCTGGCAATGGGAATATACCAGATAATGTGTTATCTTCATCTTGGGTTTCATCTTATTTACAGTACAATAATTTTAATATTCTGGCTTAGGAATTAGGGTGTGGATGGCAAATAGATGGCACTAAAACAACTATTCCCCAAATCTGAGCCTATGACAGATATTACTAATCAGTCTGATCATTTTCTCCTCAGAACCAGTATCTTTATCAACCCAGTGGTCCCAACAGTAACTACTTCATTGTAGAGCACACATTTGCCATTCGGGGTTAATTTCAAAATGATACCCATTTAATAATATATATTGAATTGAAAAGAGCTTGATTTTATCTTAAGATTTGTCATTTATATTTTCTTACAAATGGTGTTTTCTTATCTATCTTTATAACACTGAATGATATTGGTTGGCCTCTGGAAGAACTTATTAAGATGGCTAAAAGTGATTCTTGCAGCCTGTAGACTCTGTATGACAAATTTTGCAAAGCTAAATTTAAGTGTTAAGAAAAAAGTATAAACAGGGATTTCACTCAGTCCTTCAGAAGCTGATTGGCACTGTGTTCACAAGTCATGAAGTTCAGATATTATAATTTCTAGTTCCTGTCCTGGGAGCTAAGGTCAGTTCTGGCAGTTCCAAGAATAAACAGTTGAGAGCTGACATAAATGCACAGGAATCACAAAAACAGATATATAGATCAATGGAAAAGGATAGAAAGCCCAGAAATAAACCCATGCACCTATGGTCAATTAATCTATGACAAAGGAGGCAAGAATATACAATAGAGAAAAGACAGTCTCTTCAACAAGTGGCACTGGGAAGACAGGACAGCTACATGTAAAGAATGAAATTAGACCATTCTCTAACACCATACACAAAGATAAACTCAAAATAGATTAACACCTAAAAGTAAGACCAGATACTATAAAACTCTTAGAGGAAAACATAGGCAGAACACTCTTTGACATAAATTGCAGCAACATTTTTTGGATCCACCTCCTAGAGTAATGAAAATAAAAATAAACAAATGGAACCTAATTGAACTTAAAATCTTTTTCACAGGAAAAGGAACCATAAACAAAATGAAAAGACAAACAACAGAATGGGAGAAAATATTTGCAAATGATGCAATGAGTTATCACCTCACACCAGTCAGAGTGGCCATCATAAAAAGTCTACAAAAAATAAATGCTAGAGAGGATGTGGAAAAAAAGGGACGCCTCCTACACTGTTTGTGGGAATGTAAACTGGTACAGCCACTATGGAAAAAAGTATGGAGGTTCCTTAAAAAACTAAAAATAGAGTTATCATATGATCTAGCAATCCCATTCCTGGGCATATATCCGGAGAAAACCATAATTCAAAAAGATACATGCACCCCAATGTTCATTGCAGCACTATTTACAATAGCCAGGACATGGAAGCAACCAAAATGTCCATCAACAGATGAATGGATAAGTGTGGTATTTATACACAGTAGAATATTACTCAGCCATCAAAAGGAATGAAATATGCAATTTGCATCAACATGAATGGACTTAGAGGTTATCATACTGAGTGAAGTAAGTCAGACAGAGAAAGACAAATATCATATGATATCACTTATATGTGCAATCTAAAAAAATGATATAAATGAACTTATTTACAAAACAGACACAGACTCACAGGCTTAGAAAACAAATTTATGGTTACCAAAGGGAATAGGTGGGGGGAGGAATAAATTAGGAGTTTGGTATTAACATATACACACTACTATATATAAAATAGGTAATCAACAAGGACCTACTATATAGCACAGGGAACTATATTCAATATCTGTAATAACCTAAATGGGAAAATAAGCTGAAAAAGAACAGCTTTATTTATATGTATAACTGAATCACCTTGCTGTATACCTGAAACTAACAAAACATTGTAAATCAACTATACTCCAATATAAAACAAAAATTTTAAAAAACAACCCACTAAAAAATTAAAAATAAATAAATGCACAGGAATTGACCTCTTTCCAACCAAAAATGGTTAAGAATTGCATAAAGTCAAGCATATTAATTATCCATTTGTTGTCCCATTCTGCCACATCATCTTGGGAGATACTGAAAACTCTACAACACTGCTTGAGACACAATTTATATGATCCAGCCTATAAAAAGCTTAGGCAACCCCACTTCTGGATCACAGGGTGTTAACATATTAGTCAACCCATAAAAGCTCCCACTGATTTATATGGAGTTGTATCATTGCATCGCAGGCTGAAGGGCCTAAATTGTTTTTAGAGAAATATAGGACTCTGTCTTCAGGATCATGACCCATGAGTCATACCCAGGATTCCCAAAGCTGAGGCCAGTGGGGACATGGAAGAACTTGGCTTAGACACAGGGATATGACTCATTAGAAAAGATGAACTGGTTTTGAAAAATAACAAGAACCACCTTCTATTCTTTGCATACCTACCTTCTTTCTATAACTCCCTCCCCCCCCCAACACACACATATACAGAAGCAACCTAGAATATTTGGAAGCGTTTATGAGGTATATAAACTTATTCTTATTACTTACTTTTAGAGATCTTGGTCAATTTTTCTATAAGAAGTGATGGTCAGAGTTAATCTTTGAATAGCAGATTGACAAAATGACACTTGCTCTACTTAAAAAAAAAATTATTTGCCAAATTTATACACGAAGTTGAGAAAAGTTATGACAAATTCATATGATGTGATATCCAAGCCCGGCTTCTTATCATTTAAGTGACTCTGATTAGTAATTTTTAAAACTCATTAACAAAAACTCAAAGTAATTGCTGACTTACTTAAGAACAGTGGTGGGTGACCCACAGGCAGAGCGACACCTCAAGTATGGGCAGTGGTGGCTGTCACATCCTATTTCCATGTGCATGCAAGGGAAAGCTTGCACTCTTTGACAAGGTAAGGCCTCTCTGTTTGGGCCAAAGTGAATAGCAGTAGGATTTCAGGCCACCAGAACTCTTATTTTGTGATTTTCAAAAATTAAGTTGAAAATAATTTTAATATTATTTTTGAAATTTAATATTTTAATATTAATCAATGTCTATGCTGAATTTCATTCTAATTGGAGCTGAGAAACTGTAGCTCCAAATATCAGAGACTTCCCATTTCTTTCTTCCATTTTTAGATTTAAGGACTAAAAACATCACAGCATGAAAAGAATGGGAAGCCGGGAAGAAGGATAAGAATGCACACAGACGTATCTGGCCTTCTGGAAGCTAGTTCAATTCAAATCTTCTTTCCCCATAGCTAAGTTGGGTGGGTAGCTGGTCTCAAGAGTAGCCCACCCACAACCACCCAGTCTGCTGGCAGGAACATGCCCTCTGCCCTGTTCCCACCCTGAGCCCTGCAACCACCACCATGCCTCCAGCCGCCATTTGGTGTGAGAGGGAGGTAATTTTTTCCTTTCCCATTCCTTGGCTTCCCAGGGGGAGGTTCTGATTTCCTTCTCTCCTGCTACAGCTTTTAAGCATATCTCCCATTTTTTTCTCCTTCCCTACCTGAAAGGTCCTAATTCATATGCCACTACCATCTTGCCTGAATGACTGCCCTAGTGAGCTCCCTGCTCCCATCATTTGTCATCACAGGCCTTGTGGTAGAGTCTTTCCTGTTTTACACCATAAGTGACTTTACATTTCATTCAGCATAGCCTATAAGTCCTTAGATCAGGGGTCCCTAATCCTGGGCCAAGGAAAGGTAGAGGTCCAGGACCTGCTAGAAACCAGACTGCACAGCAGGAGGTGAGCAGTGGCCAGCCAATGAAGCTTCATCTGCTGTTCCCCATCGCTCCCATTACCGCCTGAACCATCCCCCGCCCCCACCACCCCATCCGTGGAAAAATTGTCTTCCACAAAGCCAGTCCCTGGTGCCAAAATGTTTGGGGACCAGTGTCTTAGATGACCAACCTCTCCAGCCATATTGGCCTTCAGAATTTTCCTCAGAAGCCATGTCTCACTACAGGGCCTTTGTACATACCTCTTCCTCTCTGAACCTGAAAATGGGTCATGGGCTCTGCCGTCAGAAATCACAGAGCTTGCAGCGCTTACCGCAATGTGGATACAATGTCATGTGTCTCCTTCACAGCTGGACTGGGAGCAGCTGTGAGCATAGAAAGAGCCTGTCTGTATTCTCAGGGTCTAGAACAGAATAGGCCACAGAATAGGTGTTCAATAATTACTTGCCAAGTGTTTCCTAGAAATGTACTGATTGTTTCCTGATTGTTAGATTTCCTTATTTGATCATTTCTAGCAAAGTTGTTGCTTATATATTTACTTAGCATTTCACTTGGTTCCTAAATTATTTCTTTCCTACTTCACAGCCTTTGCGTGCTCTGTCTCCTCACCAGAACCAGCGCTGCTCTAACTCTCTAGGCTAAGCAGTGAGGATGAGTTTCAGAATTTGTAAGTATTTCCCCAGGGCTTCTTTAGAGCTTTGCATGTGCATAGGCAAGTGTCCTTTGGACCCTCAATAAATGATTCATTGGATGGATGGATGGATGGATGGATGGATGGATGGATGGATGGATAGGTGGATGGGTGAATGGGTGGATGGGTGGATGGATGGTTGAGAGGATGGCAGACAAATACACTGATGGAAGGTGCTCAGTAGTGGCAGACAATTTCCTTAGGCTGTTTATGTCTAAACTGTTTCCCCTGTTTGTGAATGAATAGTTAATCCCTTATTTCTCAGGGAAACTGTCAGCCGAAGTATCTAGCAGAGCCTGCAAAATAACTGAAACATGAAGAACTATCAGCAGAAGCTGCTATCTTCAAGGCAGTTTTGAGGAGGATGAATGACTTTGTGTTTCTAAGTACTTACAGGGTCCTTAAGGAAGCACTGTATGAATAAAACCCAATTACAAGATCACCACACCAGACTCCTGGGTACTGCTGTGTACAATTCTTTAACTATAACTTCCCTTTAAATTGGTGTATTTTGAGCAAGATTAAAAAGAGATCTCTCTCCCTCTCTTCTAATTATAATGCATCTCCCCCAGCAGACACCCCTATCAGCAGAGAGGTGCCGAGGGCCTCAGCCTGGTCTCCTTGGGCTTCCCCTCTGCGATTCAGGAGAAAATCTGACTTGTAAGGGAGTCCCAGGCCTCCTTCCTTCCTCTCCTCTGGTTTCCAAGGTAGAAGACCCTCGGATCCCTTCAGCCTAGGCTCCCCCAGTTCAGTCCCACTTGGCATTTCTCGGTTTCTAAGTGAGGTTACGGATACACATTGAGCCCAGAACTCATTGCTTTTTTGGAAAGGGCAAAATAAAAGAGGGGATTTTCCATATTCACATTTTTCCACAGAAATGTGTTCATAAGCTTTAAACTCGCCCAAGCTATGTTAATGTATGTGGTTGGCTTCTGTGCCAATTTTCATTGTGAATAATATGTTAAATAAAAGGGTTCTTGTCTTTCCCCTCCAACCTCCCCTCCCATAATTTTAAGTTCATAAGCCCATTTCATAAGTGAATCAGGTCTTAAGACAGAATCAGAAACGATGTTGTTCTTTTAGCCACTCACAGTGTTTGCTTTAAACCCCTGATAGGAACACGGGGCTGTGACAGCAGCAGCTGAGGTAAACAGATGACTTTATATATAATGCTTTTTACAAGGTGGTTCAGTTCATTTCTAACCTTGGTCTTGGCGTCATGGAAGGAGCCAGGGAAATTCCACCCCTTAACCCTACCCTGCATCTCCTCCCTTCAAGGGCAAGAAAATATCCATATGCCTGTGGTTTCACAGCCCTTTCCCTGCAGTGGATCTTGCACCGTGCTGTCCCCCTAAATGACGGAGAACCCCAATAGTGTCGGCAGGTGGTGTTATTAGTAGTATTATTTTAATCAAGTGACTGAATGTTCACAATAAAAGTTGCAACTTTTATGAGCCATGAGCTGGCGTGTCCTGGCATGTCCTGGTTGTCAAGTTTCAGTGCGTTTTGGTTCGAATGTTCCCTGCCTATGTTTATTCCTGGTCACACCACACCTCCTGGGACTGTCTTTGTGGCTTTGCTCAGCTGCTGACTCAAGTTTCAGAAGACATGGGGGAGAGTGGGGGACGTCTGCAAGATTCTGGCCTGAAGAAACAGCTCCAATGGCTCCACACTTCTGAGACATTGAAACTGCCTACCCTTCTCTGTCCTTGGAAGGTTCCAGAATACCAACTAGCTGTGAATATATAGGTCTAGAGGAGTGTTGACATAAGCACACAGTGAGGACCAGAAACCCTTGATAGAAAGGAGAGAACATGGACTTTCTGTCAGAGAAACCTGGATTCAGATTCCAGTCCTCCAAGGACAGAGCTAGTTCCCAACTGTGGGACTTTGGGTAAGTCCTTCAGCCCCTGACCACTTCATCCACCAAACAGCAACAATAATGACATCCATTTTAGAGAGTTGTATAAAGATTACATGAGAAAATGAAAGTACAATGCATAGTCCATGGCTGGGTACATAGCAAGATACAATATTATTATTATTATTAGCTATTGTAAATATTATTTGCAATTAATAATTAATTCAGCAAAACAATATTAAGTAGTATTGATCTTAAAATTAGAATCCACATTAATAAGTATAATCTATAATTAATTACTAAGCAATATTAATACTTTTAATAATATAGCATTATTTTATATTTATTTTAATAACAATATTTATGTTTACTATATTTACATTTATACTTTAAAAATATATTTATATTTAATAATAATAATAGGTATTTGTATTATACAGCAATTGATCTTGCAGATCTTCTTTTTCTTCATCTGGAAAGTGAAGATATTAAAATTAAATTGGGAGAAACCCCTGTTTTGTAGGATTTTGTGAAGATGAATAAATGGCTTTGCACAGTGCTGGCCCATCAGTTCATAAAAGAGGATCACTGGTTTTAATGTGAGGGGTGTGCATCCTTCTCAAGCCCTGTATGAAGAAATACATTCTTCACTTGTCTGCAAGTGTGACTATCTTATTCCAGCCTGTGCAAATGTGGTGCTTCCAATGCTACCTAAAAGGATGGCTGAATAAGTGACCTCAGAGGTTGGTTGCGGGCTTGGGGATATGCAGGGGTCAGCCCAGTCTCCAGGAGAAGATGAACCTTTAGCCTCGAATGTCCCAATCCAGGCCTGGCACTGTGGATTCTTCCTGGCTGACCAGTGAACATAGGTACAAACTGCAGTCTGTCCCAGCAGGCACCCAGGAGGAGTGGGCCAGATGCTGAGTGGACCTGGGGGGCCTCGTCTCTCTGTCACCTTCCTTTGCTCCCTTAAAGGATAGGAAGTGGCAGCCTGGATCTTCTAGTAGTCTTGTAAGGACCAGGTTGGCCTCTCCATCATTCACCTGTTCCTTTAATCTGGGTTCACAGGTCTCTGACAGTCTGGTGAAGCCTGTGGACACCATCCTGAAGAACGTTTTAAATCCATAACATACAACTTTGGGGATTACAAGGGAAACAAATTATATATCAAAACAAATTTTTTAATTGTGACATAGTAATAGATGTATTTCTGAAATAATCTGTTAAATAGCAATTTCTAGCAAGGGGCCTAAAAACTATCATAATTTTGAAGTATTGATGAATGAAAATGTCATCATAAGAAATCTCTGTGATATAGAAATATCTATGATTTCTTTTAGGACAAAGCATGGGTCCTGATAACGCTACTTTGGTTGGTTGCTTACATTCAGAACTAAAGGAAGTTCTACATTCCATTCAGAGAGTAATACAAACAAGTTGGAATTTTCTCCCTGTCCAGGTGCATAGACTCCATGACAAAAGCCCTGCTTAAGCCCACCCTACTCAGCTGGTCTCCTAGTCTCTGTGCTATTGGAGGTCCTGGTCCCAATTTCTCATTGTCCTGCCATCTCATTTTCACCGTGGTCCTCAGTGCAACGTCCACTTGGTCACTGACCTTCCTGTAGTTCCCCTGGACCTGTCACCCTGGTCACATCATATCCATCTTTGCAATCCTGGGGTTTGATGGCAGAGCCTACCTTCCATTGTAGCCACTTAAAGAAGGCTGGGCTGGTTTCTAAAGCTACGTGTGCACCAAGATCCTGTGAAGCACTCGCTGAGGTCCAGATTTCTGTCTCGGTGCCCTCAATATGAGTTGTCAAGGGCAAGGAGGGGCCTTGGTTCCTATATTTTAAAGAACTCCCTAAATGTTTTTGAGGCAGTTGCTCCTTGAACAAAATGGTACTTCTGCTATGGAACAAGACTTTTTCAGTATGAAAACTATTATTTTATTATTCTATATTCTGAGTGGAAGATGAAAGGGCAGCCAGTGCATAATGTGTTATGTATATATCTAATATACATACACACACACACACACACACACACACACACACAAACAAGGATGAAAGCTGTGAGAGTGAGGAAGGAAGGAAGGAGGGGAGAGAGGAAGAAAGAAAGAAAGAAAGAAAGAGAAAGAAAGAAAGAAAAAGAAAAAGGAAAGAAGGAAGGAAGGAAGAAAGAAAGAAAGAAAGAAAGAAGAAAGAGAAAAAGGAAGGAAGGAAGGAAGGAAGGAAGGAAGGAAGGAAGGAAGGAAGGAAGGTGGGGAGATGGGGGTAGGAATGAAGGAAAGAAAGAAAAGACGGAAGGAAGAGAAAAGATGTCTTGTGTCACTTAACTTACACGAAAAGAAAATTTTATCAGCAGAATCCAGACATAAATATAAAATCAGTAAGAAGGATGGATTGATTTCGAAATTCAACAAATATTTATTATGTGCTTGCTATATTCCAGGGCAGGGGTTGCAAAACGAAAATACATACAGTAACCAGGCGAGAAGGTGCTGGTATGAAAGATTCAGGGCCCTCTCTGTCTTATTTACCCCATTTGAAGCACACAGTTCTGCTGTGTAAGAAAAACAACAGGATGAATGTAACAAGTTATATCATTAAAACTCAGTACACAGTGTCAAAGATGGTGACCGTGCAAACTGCAGAGTACATATCCAGTGAGTACGTAGGTTTCCTGAGTACTAGCTGCTAGGCCTGCTACCTAGTTTCTTGCTTTAGGAACACATGGTATCCATCTGCCATATCCTTCAATTTTTCAAGAAACTTTGAAATGTTATGGAAAATCTCTCTATGCATATATGTTGGAAACTGTTCCAGTTACTATTTCTGCATTACAAATTAATTTAAAACTTATCGAGGGCGCCTTCAAGAAGGCAGAGGAGCAAGATGTGGAGCTCACCTTCCTCCCCACAAATACGTCAAAACTACATCTACATGTGAAACAACTCCTACAGAACACCTACTGAATGCTGGCAGAAAACCTCAGACTTCCCAAGGGCAAGAAACTCCCCATGTACCTGGCTGTGTGGCTGACAGGGTCTGGATGTTCTGTCCAGGTGTTAGGCCTGAGCCTCTGAGGTGGGAGAGCTGAGTTCAGGACACTGGTCCACCAGAGACCTCCCGGCCCCACATAATATTAAACAGCAAAAGCTCTCCCAGAGATCTCCATCTCAATGCTGAGACCCAGCTCCACTCAACGACCAGCAAGCTACAGTGCTGGACAACCTATGCCAAATAACTAGCAAGACAGAAACACAAACCCAGCCTTTAGCAGAGAGGCTTCATAAAATCATAATAAGTTCACAGACACTCCTAAACACACCCCTGGACATGGTCTTCCCACCAGAAAGACAAGATCCAGCCTCATCCACCAGAATAAAAGCACCAGTCCCCTCCAGCAAAAAGCTTACACAACCCACTGAACCAACCTTACCCACTGGGAGCAGACACAAAAAACAACAGGAACTACGAACCTGCAGCCTGTGAAATGGAGACACCAAACACAGTAACTTAAGCAAAATGAGAAGACAGAGAAATACACAGGAGATGAAGGAGTAAGGTAAAACCCAACAGACGAAACAAATGAAAAGAAAATAGGCCATCTATCGGAAAATGAATTCAGAGTAATGATAGTAAAGATGATCTAAAATCTTGGAATTAGAATGGAGAAAATACAAGAAACATATAACAAGGACCTAGAAGAACTAAAGAGCAAACAAATAATGATGAACAACACAAAAAATGAAATTAAAAATTCTCTGAAAGGAATCAATAGCAGAATAACTGAGGCAGAAGAACAGATAAGTGACCTGGAAAACAAAATAGTGGAAATAAATACCACAGAGCAGATTAAAGAAAAAAGATTGAAAAGAATTGAGGACAATCTCACAGACGTCTGGGATAACATTAAACACACCAACATTCGAATTATAGGGGTCCCAGAAGAAGAAGAAGAAAAAAAAAGAAAGGACTGAGAAACTATTTGAAGAGATTATAGCTGAAAACTTCCCTAATATGGGTAAAGAAATAGGCAATCAAGGGCAGGAAGCACAGAGAGTCCCATACAGGATAAATTCAAGGAGAAACATGCCAAGACATATATTAAACAAATTATCAAAAATTAAATATAAAGAAAAAATAGTAAAAGCAACAAGGGAAAAGCAATAATTAACATACAAGGGAATCCCCATAAGGTTAACAATTGATCCTTTAGCAGAAACTCTGCAAGCCAGAAGGGAGTGGCAGGACATATTTAAAGTGATGAAAGGGAAAAATCTACAACCAAGACTACTCTACCCAGCAAGGATCTGATTCAGATTTGATGGAGAAATTAAAAACTTTACAGACAAGCAAAAGCTGAGAGAGTTCAGCACCATCAAACCAGCTTTACAACAAATGCTAAAGGAACTTCTCTAGGCAAGAAACACAACAGAAGGAATATACCTACAATAACGAACCCAAAGCAATTAAGGAAATGGGAATAGGAACACACATACCAATAATTACCTTAAATGTAAATGGATTAAATGCTCCCACCAAAAGACATAGACTGGCTGAATGGATACAAAAACAAGACCCATACCTATGCTGTCTACAAGAAACCCACTTCAGACCTAGGGACACATACAGACTGAAAGTGAGGGGATAGACAAAATATTCCATGCAAATGGAAATCAAAAGAAAGCTGGAGCAGCAATTCTCATATTAGACAAAATAGACTTTAAAATAAAGACTATTACAAGAGACAAAGAAGGACACTACATATTGCTCAAGGGATCAATCCAAGAAGTTATAACACTTGTAAATATTTATGTACCCAACATAGGAGCACCTCAATACAAAAGTCAAATGCTAACAGCCATAAAAGGGGAAGTCAACAGCAACACAGTCATAGTAGGGGACTATAACACCCCACTTTCACCAATGGACATATCATCCAAAATGAAAATAAATAAGGAAACACAAGCTTTGAATGATACATTAAACAAGATGGACTTAATTGATATTTATAGGATATTCCATACAAAAACAGCAGACTACACTTTCTTCTCATGTGCTCATGGAACATTCTCCAGGATAGATCATATCTTGGGTCACAAATCAAGCCTTGGTAAATTTAAGAAAATTAAAATCATATCAAGTATCTTTTCCAACCACAATGCTATGAGACTAGATATAAATGACAGGGAAAAAAAAACAGTAAAAAATACAAACACATGGAGGCTACACAATACACTAGCAAATAACCAAGAGATCACTGAAGAAATCAAAGAGAAAATCAAAAAATATCTAGAAGCAGGACTTCCCTGGTGGCTCAGTGGTTGAGAGTCCGCCTGCCGATGCAGGCGACATGGGTTTGTGCCCCCATCTGGGAAGATCCCACATGCCGTGGAGCAGCTGGGCCCGTGAGCCATGGCTGCTGGGCCCGTGAGCCATGGCTGCTGAGCCTGCACATCTGGAGCCTGTGCTCTGCAATGGGAGAGGCCATAACAGTGAGAGGCCTGCATACCACAAAAAAAAAAAAAAAAAAAAAAAAAAAAACAAAATACCCCCCCAAAAAACCTAGAAACAAATGACAATGAAAACATGATGACCAAAATCCTATGGGATGCAGCAAAATCAGTTCTAATAGGGAAGTTTATAGCAATACAATCCTACAATAGGGAAGTTTATAGCAATACAATCCTACCTTAAGAAACAAGAAACATCTCAAATAAACAACCTAAACTTACACATAAAGCAATTAAAAAAGAAGAACAAAAAACCCCCAAAGTTAGCAGAAGGAAAGAAAGCAGAAAGATCAGATCAGAAATAAATGAAAAAGAAATGAAAGAAATGATAGCAAAGATCAATAAAACTAAAAGCTGGTTCTTTGAGAAAATAAACAAAATTGATAAACCATTAGCCAGACTCATCAAGAAAAAAAGGGAGAAGACTCAAATCAACACAATTAAAAATGAAAAAGGAGAAGTAACGACTGACACTGCAGAAATACAAAGGATCATGAGAGATTACTACAAGCAACTATATGCCAATAAAATGGACAACCTGGAAGAAATGGACAAATTCTTAGAAAAGCACTTCTTTCCAAGACTGAACCAGGAAGAAATAGAAAATATAAACAGACCAATCAAAAGCACTAAAATTGAAATTGTGATTAAAAATCTTCCAGAACCAGATAGCTTCACAGGTGAATTTTATCAAACATTTAGAGAAGAGCTAACACCTATTCTTCTAAAACTCTTCCAAAAAGCTGAAGCAGGAGGAACACTCCCAAAGTCATTCTATGAGGTCACCACCACCCTGATACAAAAACCAGACAAAGATACCACACACAAAAAAAGAAAACCACAGGCCAATATCACTGATGAACATAGATGCAAAAATCCTCAACAAAATACTAGCAAACAGAATCCAACAGCACATTAAAAGGATCATACACCATGATCAAGTGGGGTTTATCCCAGGAATGCAAGGATTCTTCAATATACTCAAATCAATCTATGTGATAAACTGTAGTAACAGATTGAAGGAGAAAACCCATATGATCATCTCAATAGATGCAGAAGATGTTGACAAAATTCAAAACTGATTTATGATAAAAAACCCTTCAGAAAGTAGGCATAGAGGGAACTTAACTCAACCTAATAAAGACCTTATATGACAAACCCACAGCCAACTTCATTTTCAATGTTGAAAAACTGAAACCATTTCCTCTAAGATCAGGAAGAAGACAAGGTTGCCCACTCTCACCACTATTATTCGACATAGTTTTGGAAGTCCTAGCCACAGCAATCAGAGAAGAAAAAGAATTAAAAGGAATACAAATTGGAAAAGAAAAAGTAAAACTGTCATTGTTTGCAGATGACATGATATTATACATAGAGAATCCTAAAGATCCCACGAGAAAACTACTCGAGCTAATCAATGAATTTGGTAAAGTTTCAGGATATCAAAATTAACGCACAGAAATCTCTTGCATTCCTATATACTAATGATGAACAATCTGAAAGAGAAATTAAGGAAACACTCCCATTTACCACTGCAGCAAAAATAATAAAATACCTAGGAATAAACCTACCAAGGGAGACAAAAGACCTGTATGCAGAAAACTATAAGACACTGATGGAAGAAATTAAAGATGATACAAACAGATGGAGAGATATACCATGTTCTTGGATTAGAAGAATCAACATTGTGAAAATGACTATGCTACCCGAAGCAATCTACAGAGTCAATGCAATCCCTATTAAACTACCAGTGACATTTTTCATAGAACTAGAACAAAAAAATTCACAATTTGTATGGAAACACAAAAGACCCTGAATAGCCAAAGCAATCTTGAGAAAGAAAAACAGAGCTGGAGGAATCAGGCTCCCTGACTTCAGAGTATACTACAAAGCTACAGTAATCAAGACAGTATGGTACTGGCACAAAAACAGGAATATGGATCAATGGAACAGGATAGAAGACTTAGAGATAAACTAACACATATACGGTCACCTTATCTTTGATAAAGGAGGCAAGAATATACAATGGAGAAAAGACAGCTTCTTCAATAAGTGGTGCTGAGAAAACTGGACAGCTACATGTAAAAGAATGAAATTAGAACACTCCCTAACACCATACACAAAAATAAATTCAAAGTGGATTCAAAACCTAAATGTAAGACCAGACACTATAAAACTCTTAGAGGAAATCATAGGCAGAACACTCCATGACATAAATCACAGCAAGATCATGATTGACCCTCCTCCTAGAGGAAATAAAAACAAAATTAAAAAATGGGACCTAATGAAACTTAAAAAACTTTTGAACAGCAGAGGAAACCATAAACAAGATGAAGAACCTCAGAGTGGGAGAAAATATTTGCAAATGAAACAACTAACAAAGGATTAATCTCCAAAATATACAAGCAGCTTTTCAATATCATAAAAACAAATAACCCAATCCAAAAATGGGCAGAAGATCTAAATAGACATTTCTCCAAAGAACATATACAGATTGCCAACAAACACATGAAAGTATGCTCAACATCATTAATCATTAGAGAAATGCAAATCAAAACTACAATCAGGTATCACCTCACACCAGTCAGAATAGCTATCATCAAAAAATCTACAAACAATAAATGCTGGAGAGGGTGTGGAGAAAAGGGAACCCTCTTGCACTGTTGGTGGGAATGTAAATTGATACAGCCACTATGCAGAACAGTATGTAGGTTCCTCAAAAAACTAAAAATAGAATTACCATACAATCCAGGAATGACACTACTGGACATATACCCTGAGAAAACCATAATTCAAAAAGAGTCATGTACCACAGTGTTCATTGCAGCTCTATTTACAATAACCAGGACATAGAAGCAACCTAAGTGTCCATCAACAGATGAATGGATATAGAAGATGTGGAATATTACTCAACCAACAAAAGAAATGAAACTGAGTTATGTGTAGCGAGGTGGATGGACCTAGAGACTGTCATACAGAGTGAAGTAAGTCAGAAAGAGAAAAACACATACTGTATGCTAACATATATATATATGGAATCTAAAAAAAAATGGTTTTGAAGAACCTAGGGGCAGGACAAGAACAAAGGTACGGATATAGAGAATGGTCTTGTTGACACAGGGAGGGGGAAGGGTAAGCTGGGACGAAGTGAGAGTGTGGCATTGACATATATACACTACCAAATGTCAGATAGCTAGTGGGAAGCAGCTGCACAACACAGGGAGATCAGCTCGGTGCTTTGTGTCCACCTAGAGGGGTGGGATAGGGAGGGTGGGAGGGAGACGCTAGAGGGCGGAGATATGGGGATATATGTATATGTATAGCTGATTCACTTTGTTATACAGCAGAAAAACTTCATTGTAAAGCAATTATACTCCATTAAAGATGCTTAAAAAAAAACTTAAAACTTATCCAGTTACAAATAACCATTTTATTATTCTCATGTATTGTTTGGCCTGGAAATCACCAGCAACGTGGGCATGTCTCGTGTCAGCTCCACCAGGTCTGAAGCCTCAGCTGGGAAGACTCAAAGGCTGGGGTCTGGATTCATCTAAGGACCCATTTACTTCCACGTCTAGTTCCTGGGCTGGGAAGGCTCAGTGAGCAGAGCTTCCACTTGGATCAACTACCTGTCGCTTCCCCATGTGGCCCCACTTCCTCACGTCAGCAGCCTCCAAGTAGTGGGACTTCTTTCCTGGTAGAGCTTCAAGCACCAGTACTCCTACAAACAAAAAGAAAGCTGTGTGGCCTTTTAGGACCCAGCCTTAGAAGTCATGTAGTATCACTCCAGCCAGACTATATTGGTCAAAGCAGTCAAAAGCCTACCAGATTCAAGGTTTTGCATTTTGATGTGGTAGTGACAAGGTTATGCTCTAGAAGCGCATGTGGCCAGGAACTAGTGTTGCAATCATCTTTGAAAAATATAGCCTGCTGCTGCAGTAGCCAATTCAAAACTTTATTTTAAAAATGAGTTAAACACTGTGTATACAACACTGTGTAAAACATGTCTGTACATAGCAGGAGCTACTGGTTCTAGATCTCTGCTTTAAGGTGTAAGAATTCAGAGATGATTAAGATTTGGCTTCTCTGTTTCAGGAACACAATCTAGTATTGTGGATTTTCAGAATTTCTATGAATTACATATTCACATTTTTTGTACCCTTGTTAGAGTCAGAGCAGATTTGGGGGGGACAAGACTAAATGGCACTGTGTCAGATCCCCCATTCCCAGCCCCAGGAGTTTTACTCTATATTCTGAAGAGGAATATTTGCATTTTTAAAAATGCTTTTGAGGTTCAGAACCATGATCTTCCTCTTGCCCCCCATTGAGAAGCGCTATTCAAAACAGACTTTCATGTTATAATGGGTACTTATGAATTCAGAGATCATTCCTACAAAATGTCACCAAAATTCATTTGCTTGTAAACATGTAGCTTTAGACCCAGAATAACCCATTCCTCACCTCCCTCTATTTCTCATTCTATATGTTTGGAAATTGACATGAGGATCCAAAAAAAAAAATTAAAATGTATCCAGTAGCCCAAATAAGGACATGTGCTTTACAGTTTTATTATTATTCTCTAGTCCCATTCATAGAAATAATAACTGGGAAAATTCTAGAGGACTTTTTTCTCATCTCTTTCTCCCAGCCTCCATGTATATGGAAGGATGGAGCTAAAAACATCTGTCCCTCTTCTTACTTAATAAGGAAACTTTTGCTCTGATAAATACTGCTTCTTGTTGTTATTTTATTTACAGCCTATTCACAGACTCATGTAATGTGCCTTTGTGAGGTCTAGTCATTCCGTACAGTGATTCAGAAGGTTATGCCTGAAATATACCAGGAATTCTGTGCCCTTCATCATGATCCTGTATTCCAGGGTGTGGTATGTTGGGGAGGTTCGGGTTTATTGTCCAAACGTTAATTTGTATAAATAAGGTGGCAGCCCCAGCAGCCCAATCCTGGGCCCCTCAGCACTGGCGTGTGTCCAGGGAGGTGTGTGATCATAGCCTCTGTCTGAGCTCACCTTTGCAGGTAATGCGACAGGTATGAGGCATTAAAGAGCAGAAAGGCCAGCGAGGGTTGGTAATTGTTTAACTCTTCCAGTGGCACACCTCTGAGTACATGAGCCACACCTGCAGACTTGGCAGGACGTGCTGTGCATGACTGGACAGAGGTGTTGAGCACACTCGGAGCCAAGGAATGGCTTTAGGCGGGAGCCCAGGGCTGACAGGGAACCCAGCCCCTGGCCTGCTTGAAATCTCACGACTCAAGATGCCCATGCTTGAGGGAGGCAGCTGCTCATTAGCTAGGCGAAATTAATCAGTTGTGTCACTTTTCAGCACCTACATTCCCTCTTCTGTAGAGTCAGGGAATTGAGCATATGATCCATAAGATATCTTTCAGCTCTGACATGTTCTAGCACAGTGATTCTCAAACTAGAGGACCCATCAGAATCCCCTGGTAAGCTTGATAAAACACAAATTGCTGGGACCCACCCCCAGAGTTACTGATTCAGAAGGTCTGGGGTAGATCCCAAGAGTTTGCATTTTTAACACATTTCCAGAGGTGCCTAAGCTGCTGGTTTGGGGACCACACTTGTAGAACCACTGTTCTTGTCTCTGATATCTGCTGTGCTTTGGGGGGTCTTCCTGGGCCACCTTACAAAGCTTCAGTGGGGTGTGATGAGGACTCCTTTGCTCAAGGAATGAATAAGGTTTTATTTCCCAAATTTCCCCAACCCTTTGCTGTTGCTTCTCCCACCAGATTGACCATCTTTGGAACAGCAGAGTTTGAAATGAGAAAATAAAATGAGACATAGTTCATTTAGTCAGGCCAAGGGGCTGTATTTTACTGAGCTGTATGTATTATGGCTTGCCTAGTACTGTTTCTTAAGCACAAGAAGTACTTGAAAAGTATTTGTTGAACAACAAATAGGCTTAGTGGAAGGGAAGATATTAAAAATAGTGTTCAAAAGAGGTTTATCTGCAAATTACAATCATCAGTGTCAAGGGGTCCCTGATACAAATCATGAAGGGACCAGAGCAGCAATGTAACAGTGTGAATCTGTTGTATGTAAGGCAACAGGGAATGGTGAGGTCTGTGGTGATGAGAAGAGGGCAAGTGTCTTAAAGAACTTTAAAAGCTTTCAACTTTTATTGGCCAAATTGGAGCTCTTGAGTTACCAGGTTGCAGTCTCTAACTGTGCCTTTTCAATGCTCCCACACCATAGAGACAAGAAAGAGGAGGAAGAGTTATTGAACATTTACTGAGCTTATTATTCAGCTTGTATTGCCTTAATTTATACTGCTTATAGTCTAATTTGAAATACTTTCAGCATGAACAATGTGACACTCTTGGGAGTTAATTTTTGTCTATACTCTAGGAGCTTATGGTGTGGTCTTTTTAAAATAGCTCCCAATGATTCCCACCTTCTGGTATTCCTGCTTCATGTGAGACCCTACCTTTCAGTGTGGGATGAACCAAGTGACTTGCTTCCAAAAAATGGAATATGGGAAAGTGATGGGAGTAACTTCTGAGATTAGTTTATAAAACACTGTGACCTCCAGCTTGCTTTCACTCTCTCTCTTCCTAGCACTCTCTTTCACTGGCATTTTGTCCATGCTGTCTGTGCTGAGGAAGTGGGAGAGATCCACATGGCAAGGAACTGTGGGCAGCCTGTCTGTAACTGCTGGCAGGAATTGAGACCACACCCTCTAGATTGAGCTTGGAAGTGGATCCTTCCCCAGTCAAGCTTTCCAATGAGACCATTAATAAGACCAATACCTTGATCACAGCCTTTTGAGAGACCTCGAGACAAAGGAATATCAGCTGAGTGTTACCAAGATTCCTGAACCACAAAAACTGAGTTAATAAATGCATTTGGTTTTAAGCTGCTAACTTTTGGGGTAATTTTTTATGCAACATGAGATAACAAACACAAAGCTATTTGTTAACGCTGGGTGTTTTTAGGGTAGTCCGAATTTGGAAAACTCAAATCATAAGACCACACTAAGTGGTGTCCAGGTGCTGACTTGAACCAGCTCATGAGAGCTGGTTGTATACATCCCTTTCTAACTCCACATTCAGGAGTGTCATGTTAATAACTTGAAATCAGTGTGGTGACAGTATTTATTCAATGGCAATCAGCAAACCCTCCCATTTTGAATTCCAGTTTGCTAGCACACTGCTATACTACAAAAGCCCTCCTATGAGCTCTTTTTTTTTTTTTTTTTTTTTTTTAATTTATTTTTTATTTATTTATTTATTTTTTTTTTTTTGCTTTATCACAAATTTAATCAGTTATATGTATACATATGTTCCCATATCCCCTCCCTTTTGCGTCTCCCTCCCATCCTCCCTATCCCACCCCTCCAGGCGGTCACAAAGCACCGAGCTGATCTCCCTGTGCTATGCGGCTGCTTCCCACTAGCTATCTACCTTACGTTTGGTAGTGTATATATGTCCATGCCGCTCTTTCACTTTGTCACAGCTTACCCTTCCCCCTCCCCATATCCTCAAGTCCATTCTCTAGTAGGTCTGTGTCTTTATTCCTGTCTTACCCCTATGTTCTTCATGACCTTTTTTTTTCTTAAATTCCATATATATGTGTCAGCATACAGTATTTGTCTTTCTCTTTCTGACTTACTTCACTCTGTATGACAGACTCTAGGTCCATCCACCTCATTACAAATAGTTCAATTTCATTTCTTTTTATGGCTGAGTAATATTCCATTGTATGTATGTGCCACATCTTCTTTACCCATTCATCCGATGATGGACACTTAGGTTGTTTCCATCTCCGGGCTATTGTGAATAGAGCTGCAATGAACATTTTGGTACATGTCTCTTTTTGAATTGTGGTTTTCTCAGGGTATATGCCCAGTAGTGGGATTGCAGGGTCATATGGTAGTTCTATTTTTAGTTTTTTAAGGAACCTCCATACCGTTCTCCATAGTGGCTGTACCAATTCACATTCCCACCAGCAGTGCAAGAGTGTTCCCTTTTTTCCACACCCTCTCCAGCATTTATTGTTTCTAGATTTTTTGATGATGGCCATTCTGACTGGTGTGAGATGATATCTCATTGTAGTTTTGATTTGCATTTCTCTAATTAGTAAAGATGTTGAGCATCCTTTCATGTGTTTGTTGGCAGTCTGTATATCTTCTGTGGAGAAATGTCTATTTAGGTCTTCTGCCCATTTTTGGATTGGGTTGTTTGTTTTTTTGTTATTGAGCTGCATGAGCTGCTTATAAATTTTGGAGATTAATCCTTTGTCAGTTGCTTCATTTGCAAATATTTTCTCCCATTCTGAGGGTTGTCTTTTGGTCTTGTTTATGGTTTCCTTTGCTGTGCAAAAGCTTTTAAGTTTCATTAGGTCCCATGTGTTTATTTTTGTCTTTATTTCCATTTCTCTAGGAGGTGGGTCAAAAAGGATCTTGCTGTGATTTATGTCATAGAGTGTTCTGCCTATGTTGTCCTCTAAGAGTTTGATAGTGTCTGGCCTTACATTTAGGTCTTTAATCCATTTTGAGCTTATTTTTGTGTATGGTGTTAGGGAGTGATCGAATCTCATACTTTTACATGTCCCTGTCCAGTTTTCCCAACACCACTTATTGAAGAGACTGTCCTTTCTCCACTGTACATTCCTGCCTCCTTTATCAAAGATAAGGTGACCATATGTCCGTGGGTTTATCTCTGGGCTTTCTGTCCTGTTCCATTGATCTATCTTTCTGTTTTTGTGCCAGTACCATACTGTCTTGATTACTGCAGCTTTGTAGTATAGTCTGAAGTCAGGGAGCCTGATTCCTCCAGCTCCATTTTTCGTTCTCAAGATTGCTTTGGCTATTCGGGGTCTTTTGTGTTTCCATACAAATTGTGAAATTTTTTGTTCTAGTTCTGTGAAAAATGCCAGTGGTATTTTGATAGGGATTGCATTGAATTTGTAGATTGCTTTGGGTAGTAGAGTCATTTTCACAATGTTGATTCTTCCAATCCAAGAACATGGTACATCTCTCCATCTATTTGTATCATCTTTAATTTCTTTCATCAGTGTCTTATAATTTTCTGCATACAGGTCTTTTGTCTCCTTAGGTAGGTTTATTCCTAGATATTTTATTCTTTTTGTTGCAATGGTAAATGGGAGTGTTTCCTTGATTTCACTTTCAGATTTTTCATCATTAGTATATAGGAATGACAGAGATTTCTGTGCATTAATTTTGTATCCTGCAACTTTACCAAATTCATTGATTAGCTCTAGTAGTTTTCTGGTAGCATCTTTAGGATTCTCTATGTATAGTATCATGTCATCTGCAAACAGTGACAGCTTTACTTCTTCTTTTCCAATTTGGATTCCTTTTATTTGCTTTTCTTCTCTGATTGCTGTGGCTAAAACTTCCAAAACTATGTTGAATAAGAGTGGTGAGAGTGGGCAACCTTGTCTTGTTCCTGATCTTAGTGGAAATGGTTTCAGTTTTTCACCATTGAGGACGATGCTGGCTGTGGGTTTGTCATATATGGCCTTTATTATGTTGAGGAAAGTTCCCTCTATGCCTACTTTCTGCAGGGTTTTTATCATGAATGGGTGTTGAATTTTGTCGAAAGCTTTCTCTGCATCTATTGAGATGATCATATGGTTTTTCTCCTTCAATTTGTTAATATGGTGTATCACGTTGATTGATTTGCGTATATTGAAGAATCCTTGCATTCCTGGGATAAACCCCACTTGATCATGGTGTATGATCCTTTTAATGTGCTGTTGGATTCTGTTTGCTAGTATTTTGTTGAGGATTTTTGCATCTATGTTCATCAGTGATATTGGCCTGTAGTTTTCTTTCTTTGTGACATCCTTGTCTGGTTTTGGTATCAAGGTGATGGTGGCCTCGTAGAATGAGTTTGGGAGTGTTCCTCCCTCTGCTATATTTTGGAAGAGTTTGAGAAGGATAGGCATTAGCTCTTCTCTAAATGCTTGATAGAATTCGCCTGTGAAGCCATCTGGTCCTGGGCTTTTGTTTGTTGGAAGATTTTTTATCACAGTTTCAATTTCAGTGCTTGTGATTGGTCTGTTCATATGTTCTATTTCTTCCTGATTCAGTCTTGGCAGGTTGTGCATTTCTAAGAATTTGTCCATTTCTTCCAGGTTGTCCATTTTATTGGCATAGAGTTGCTTATAGTAATCTCTCACGATCTTTTGTATTTCTGCAGTGTCAGTTGTTACTTCTCCTTTTTCATTTCTAATTCTATTGATTTGAGTCTTCTCCCTTTTTTTCTTGATGAGTCTGGCTAATGGTTTATCAATTTTGTTTATCTTCTCAAAGAACCAGCTTTTAGTTTTATTGATCTTTGCTATTGTTTCCTTCATTTCTTTTTCATTTATTTCTGATCTGATTTTTATGATTTCTTTCCTTCTGCTAACTTTGGGATGTTTTTGTTCTTCTTTCTCTAATTGCTTTAGGTGCAAGGTTAGGTTGTTTAGTCGAGATATTTCCTGTTTCTTAAGGTGGGATTGTATTGCTATAAACTTCCCTCTTAGAACTGCTTTTGCTGCATCCCATAGGTTTTGGGTCGTCGTGTCTCCATTGTCATTTGTTTCTAGGTATTTTTTAATTTCCTCTTTGATTTCTTCAGTGATCACTTCGTTATTAAGTAATGTATTGTTTAGCCTCCATGTGTTTGTATTTTTTATAGCTCTTTTCCTGTAATTGATATCTAGTCTCATAGCATTGTGGTCGGAAAAGATACTTGATACAATTTCAATTTTCTTAAATTTACCAAGGCTTGATTTGTGACCCAAGATATGATCTATCCTGGAGAATGTTCCATGAGCACTTGAGAAAAATGTGTATTCTGTTGTTTTTGGATGGAATGTCCTATAAATATCAATTAAGTCCATCTTGTTTAATGTATCATTTAAAGCTTGTGTTTCCTTATTTATTTTCATTTTGGATGATCTGTCCATTGGTGAAAGTGGGGTGTTAAAGTCCCCTACTATGATTGTGTTACTGTCGATTTCTCCTTTTATGGCTGTTAGTGTTTGCCTTATGTATTGAGGTGCTCCTATGTTGGGTGCATAAATATTTACAATTGTTATATCTTCTTCTTGGATCGATCCCTTGATCATTATGTAGTGTCCTTCTTTGTCTCTTCTAGTAGTCTTTATTTTAAAGTCTATTTTGTCTGATATGAGAATTGCTACTCCAGCTTTCTTTTGGTTTCCATTTGCATGGAATATCTTTTTCCATCCCCTTACTTTCAGTCTGTATGTGTCTCTAGGTCTGAAGTGGGTCTCTTGTAGACAGCATATATATGGGTCTTGTTTTTGTATCCATTCAGCCAATCTGTGTCTTTTGGTGGGAGCGTTTAGTCCATTTACATTTAAGGTAATTATTGATATGTATGTTCCTATTCCCATTTTCTTAATTGTTTTGGGTTCGTTATTGTAGGTCTTTTCCTTCTGTTGTGTTTCTTGCCTAGAGAAGTTCCTTTAGCATTTGTTGTAAAGCTGGTTTGGTGGTGCTGAACTCTCTCAGCTTTTGCTTGTCTGTAAATGTTTTAATTTCTCCATCAAATCTGAATGAGATCCTTGCTGGGTAGAGTAATCTTGGTTGCAGGTTTTTCTCCTTCATCACTTTAATTATGTCCTGCCACTCCCTTCTGGCTTGTAGAGTTTCTGCTGAGAGATCAGCTGTTATCCTGATGGGGATTCCCTTGTGTGTTATTTGTTGTTTTTGCCTTGCTGCTTTTAATATGATTTCTTTGTGTTTAATTTTTGACAGTTTGATTAATATGTGTCTTGGCGTATTTCTCCTTGGATTTATTCTGTATGGGACTCTCTGTGCTTCTTGGACTTGATTAACTATTTCCTTTCCCATATTAGGGAAGTTTTCAACTATAATCTCTTCAAATATTTTCTCAGTCCCTTTCTTTTTCTCTTCTTCTTCTGGAACCCCTATAATTCGAATGTTGGTGCGTTTAATGTTGTCCCAGAGGTCTCTGATATTGTCCTCTGTTCTTTTCATTCTTTTTTCTTTATTTTGCTCTGCATTAGTTATTTCCACTATTTTATCTTCCACCTCACTTATCCGTTCTTCTGCCTCAGTTATTCTGCTATTGATCCCATCTAGAGTATTTTTCATTTCATTTATTGTGTTTTTAATCGATGCTTGATTCATCTTTAGTTCTACTAGGTCCTTGTTAACTGTTTCTTGCATTTTGTCTATTCTATTTCCAAGATTTTGGATCATCTTTACTATCATTATTCTGAATTCTTTTTCAGATAGACTGCCTATTACCTCTTCATTTGTTAGGTCTGGTGGGTTTTTATCTTGCTCCTTCTCCTGCTGTGTGTTTTTCTGTCTTCTCATTTTGCTTATGTTACTGTGTTTGGGGTCTCCTTTTTGCCGGCTGCAGGTTCGTAGTTCCTGTTGTTTTTGGTGTCTGTCCCCAGTGGCTAAGGTTGGTTTAGTGGGTTGTGTAGGCTTCCTGGTCGAGGGGACTAGTGCCTGTGTTCTGGTGGATGAGGCTGGATCTTGTCTTTCTGGTGGGCAGGTCCACGTCTGGTGGTGTGTTTTGGGGTGTCTGCAGACTTTTTATGATTTTAGGCCACCTCTCTGCTAATGGGTGGCGTTGTGTTCCTGTCTTGCTAGTTGTTTGGCATAGGGTGTCCAGCACTGTAGCTTGCTGGTCGTTGAGTGAAGCTGGGTGCTGGTGTTGAGATGGAGATCTCTGGAAGATTTTCGCCGTTTGATATTATGTGGAGCTGGGAGGTCTCTTGTGGACCAGTGTCCTGAAGTTGGCTCTCCCACCTCAGAGGCACAGTACTGACTCCTGGCTCCTCAATTTGGGATGATTTGTTGTCTATTCATGTATTCCACAGATGCAGGGTACATCAAGTTGATTGTGGAGCTTTAATCCGCTGCTTCTGAGGCTGCTGGGAGAGGTTTCCCTTTCTCTTCTTTGTTCTCACAGCTCCCGGGTCTCAGCTTTGGATTTGGCCCCGCCTCTGCGTGTAGGTCGCCGGAGGGCGTCTGTTCTTCGCTCAGACAGGAAAGGGTTAAAGGAGCAGCCTCTTCGGGAACTCTGGCTCACTCAGGCCGGGCGGGAGGGAGGGGCACGGAGTGCGGGGCGAGCCTGCAGCGGCAGAGGTCGGCGTGACGTTGCACCAGCCCGAGGCGCGCCGTGCGTTCTCCCAGGGAAGCCGCCCCTGGATCCCGGGACCCCGGCAGTGGCGGGCTGCTCAGGCTCCCGGAAGGGCGGTGTGGACAGTGACCTGCGCTCGCACACGGGCTTCTTGGCGGCGGCAGCAGCAGCCCCAGCGTCCCACGCCCGTCACTGGGCTCCGCGCTTTCAGTCGCGACTCGCGCCCGTCTGTGGAGCTCTTTTAAGCAGCGCTCTTGATCCCCTCTCCTCGCGCAGCAGGAAACCAAGAGGGAAGAACAAGTCTCTTGCCTCTTCGGCAGCTCCAGAGTTTTCCCGGACTCCCTCCCGGCTAGCTGTGGCGCATTAGCCCCCTTCAGGCTGAGTTCTCGCCGCCAGCCCCAGTCCTCTCCCTGCGCTCTGACCGAAGCCCGAGCCTCAGCTTCCAGCGCCGCCCGCCCCGGCAGGCGAGCAGACAAGCCTCTCGGGCTGGTGAGTGCCGCTCGGCACCGATCCTCTGTGCGGGAATCTCTCCGCTTTGCCCTACCCAGGTATGTGGGGAGTTTCTTGCCTTTTGGGAGGTCTGGGGTCTTCTGCCAGCGTTCAGTAGGTGTTCTGTAGGAGTTGTTCCACGTGTAGCTGTATTTCTGGTGTATCCGTGGGGAGGAAGGTGATCTCTGCGTCTTACTCTTCCGCCATCTTACCCGGAAGTCCCTCCTATGAGCTCTTAATCTCTCTTTGTTTTTGGTGAACATCAGAAGCCTGGTAAATTAGCATAATGGGTATCAGAAGTAGTGTCCCATTAGTGGGTTTGTGGTTGTATAAGCCATATGGGTTGTGGGGAGATGCTCTGCAGGAGTACCATCTTGCATGAAGGGGATGCATGAGTCCAAGAATCTGCAAACATTTGAATAACACCTTCAGCTTAGGAATATGGAACGGTCCTCACTCAGCTCTCTATAGAAGGATTTTTTTATCTAACTTGGCCTGAATTCTGCCACTGGTATATTTTTTCCTCTGTTTCAAGTGAACCTTCCACCCAAGGCTCTGTATAAATATCTAGCAGAGCGAAGAACTAAGTCAAGAATTCCTAGCACTTGGTACCTGCTTGCAAATAGATATTTGTACTGGGGTCAAATTTGTCTCTAAGAATTGCTTTTATTGTTGTATAGTAACTGGTGGGGAGCTTTAGGGGGAGGCGACCTTACTTAGTTCTAATTACTGATAGCTACCTATATTAATAAAGAAGGAATTGGTAATTGTGAGAGATCGAATTGACTTAGGTCAGTTGGAAATATCAATCATAAGTTATGCTCTACACTAGCCAAGCCAACATCCTCATTTTCCATGTCTTTGATCTATCCAGGTTGTGGCTACGTTTCCAGCCCTGTTTCTGGCCAAGGTGCTTGGGTCACAGCAACATAGGCTGCTCCAAGGTCTCTGCTCCCCCAGCTGAAGTGACAGCTGACTCTGCAGGCTGCATGCCTGGGATTTTGAGTCTGCTCCTTTAGACCCTTTTGAAGCATGTTAATAACTGAGGGTATCCTAAGCAACTTGTGGCAAGGGCTTCGGATGACATCTATGGTCCAATGAGCTTGAAACCTTCCATGACTATTGAACTTCCACTTAAAGGCTGGCTTTCAAACTTCCACTTCCTCTTTTGAAAGACCATGGCAGACTAAGTAACCCCAACTGGATCCATTACATACTGTTCCTTGGCTCCTTTTTTTCTTTCTCTTTTCTTTCACTCACTCTTTTCTTAAAACTATGAGTCAGCATAGAAAAATTCAAGCCCTGATTTGGTCTTGAACACTATTGTAAATAAAGTGACCAATTACACCTCCCTGGTTGAACTGAACATTTGGAAGTTTGGTTAGTGAGGGATGTTGAAAGACAGACAGCACAGGGTGTCACTATATTATTGAACAGATTTTGAGCCCCATTCCTTATAGAGTATTGTATTTGGGAGAT
This sequence comes from Hyperoodon ampullatus, assembly GCF_949752795.1. Lineage (NCBI taxonomy): Eukaryota > Metazoa > Chordata > Mammalia > Artiodactyla > Ziphiidae > Hyperoodon > Hyperoodon ampullatus. The sequence continues at coordinate 15,329,180 of NC_136927.1, read as the reverse complement.
CTGCTTACTCAGGATTCTTTGTTGTGGTTTGTGCATATCTGGGGAAGATAAATCTCTCTTGCCTGTTGATTCAAAGTGGTTAGTTTGCACACTCTTTCCAAAGAGCTTCCAGCTTTGACTCCTTTCCTTGCATTGATCAATGAGTGGGTTGTGAAGCCTCTTGCAGCTCTCTGTTCCTCTGCCCCCAGTCACCCTTCTTGTTGACATTCCAAACTGTTAAGCTCACAAATGTACTGGGAAGACAGTAGCTTGAGGACACTTATTCCCTAAGAGAGAATCCTTGACTTTCACGGTATGTGACTTTGTTATTTTCCCATCCTTGTAAGGGCTTGACATTGTTTCAGAAAATAGTGTTGAATTGGGGAATGTCGATTCCAGTTGCTCTCTCACTGACCCATGCCATCCAATGTCTTCATTCTCTTCAAAACCTTTTTTGGAATGAGGCAGGGTATAAAAAATAAATAAAATTGCCTCCAGTGTAAAAGGAGGAGTAATTTGAGAATTTCTTCCCCCTCCAACACTTGAAGGAAGATAAAGACTGACAAGAGTAAAGCTGCTATATTCTAGATATAAACACGACCACTGAATAAACAAGGACCATTGTGTAAGATATGGTAAATTATGACGGGTCAGTATTTGATGACTTATGATTGGGTCAAGGCACAAATAATGATTACTCTCCCCCCCACCACATTTTTTTCTAATTGTGTGCAGCATAGAAATTCTAGAGCACTAAGTCTTTATTCCAACTGCCATTTGAGATTCTATAGCAGTTGGATGTATCACCAATGATCCAACCCATATGACCACAAGGGAAGCTGAGATCTGCTAAGGAGAGCTAGGATCAAACCAAGAATTATGTGGGTGTGAGTAAAAAGGGCAATGAAGTATGAAAGATAGTGTGGGTCAGAAAAGACATCTACTCCCCACAGAATTTTCTGGAAGGTGGCACTTTGTAACCAGTTGGGATCCAGGTTGTAAAAGCTTTTGGTTACAAAGAACAGAACCATGTCTGTGTCAGGTAATGGAGGTTACGGTACATTACTATGGCAAAAAGGCTGTCATAAGCTAGTGCCTCCTTTTGACTAGGACAGTAGTTTTCAGTTGGGGGAGATTTTGCCTAATGGGAGACCCTTGGCAATGTTGTCCGGAGATATTTTTGATTGTCACAACTAGGGAGGTTGCTGCTGGTATCTTGCGTGTAGAGGCCAGGGAAGCTGCTAAACATCCTACAATGCACAGGACAGCTCCTAACAATGAGGAATTATCCAGCCCCAAATGTCAATAGCGCTGAGGTTGAGAAACTCTAAACTAGAGAAAAAAGTGCCCTCTCCCTGCTATACCACCCCATACTGGTGCTCTGGAGGACCCTGCATATCAAAGATTAAAAAGCAAAGACATATATGGGAACATATGTATATGTATAACTGATTCACTTTGTTATAAAGCAGAAACTAACACACCATCATAAAGCAATTATACTCCAATAAAGATGTTTAAAAAAAAAAAAAGCAAAAACAATGAATGTTGTTTTGGGTTTTGTTTTTTCCACATTCATAAGAAAGTCTTTTACCTGATTGAACAAAAGGGGGTTAACAGACAAGGAAGCTAACAAGACAGCCAACAGTGCTGTTGACTATAACACCACTGTGTAGATTCAGAGGACAGACACTGGATTTTAATGGAATTTCACCTGGAAACAATCATGCAAAGGCAGCATTATTAAGCACTCTAACTGATAGACAAGGACAAGACCCCCTCATCCCTAAAGATCGGAAGTCGTGTAGAGACCCACCTGCCTGGGACTGTTAGGGGACGTCCACCAGGGTGAACAAGCAGAAAAGGAGGTCCTGGAGAGATGTCCTCCACTCTGCTGGTGATGTCAGCTCTTGATCCTGTTTCACAAGGTTTTAGAAATGACTCAGTAACACACTCTACAGAAAAATAGTGATGCACCATTTTAAAACTCCTCAAAAAGCAATACTGCTCATGACGTTATTGCTTACTATAGTATTGTGACCATAATTTTGTAATGCTTTTGTGTACCCTGTCCCTTACAGATTCATCAGCCACTTTTTCTGCCCTGCTCGACACCCTTGGGAACTGACAATTACAGACAAAATCAAGGGAATTCCCTTTTTCTCTAGCTTCTACCTGGCTCAGCTAATGTAGGTGCTGGCAGGAGAACAGTGGTAAGAGAAGAAAGAAATCAGGATATGTATTCCCCTGGCCCCACCCAGCCTTGGCACCTCTTTCCTGGCAGTGGCTCTGAGCCTCCATGATTATGGGTCCTTCATGGTTTCAGTTCTCCCTGGGCTTTGCTAACCCTGCTTTCCTTCCTTTGTCCTTCAGGTTAAGGAGTGGTAATGGCTTTCGGCTATTGCTAGTCTGAGTTGCTCCACATCTTTTGTGGCTTCCATTAAAACTACCCACAACTCATAGAGCAATGGGAAACCTCATTGTTGGTGGGAATACAAAATAGTACTTTGAAAGACAGGTAGTTTCTCACAAAGGTCAACATAATCTTACTGTATAATTCACCAATCATGCTCCTAGATGCTTACTCAAATGAGTTGAAAACTAATGGTCACACAAAAATATGCACATGAATGTTTATAGCAGTTTTTTATTCATAATTGCCAAAAAATGGAAGCAACCAAGATGTCCTTTATAAGTGAGTGCATAAACAAACTGTGGTACATCTAGACAATGAAGTATTATTCAGTGATTTAAAAAAAGAGCTATCAAGTCATAGAAAGAGATGGAGGAAACTTAACTACATATTAGCGAGGTGAAAGAAGCCAATCTGAAAATGTTACATACTCTATGATTCTGATTATGTGACATTCTGGAAAAGGCAAAACTATATAGACAGGAAAAAAATCAGTGTTTGTTAGAGGTGCAGAGTCGAGAGGGGAGAATGAACAGGTGGAGCACAGCAGCTTTTAGAGCACTGTGCTGTAGGCTACTGCAGTGGTAGATACATGTCATTATGCAGTTGTGAAAATCCATAGAACATTCAACACAAAGGTGAACCCTAATGTTAACTTTGGACTTTAGCTAATAATGATGCATCAATACTGGTTCATCAGTTATAACAAATGGACCATACTAATGCAAGATGTTAATAATAGGAAAAGCTGTGCCCTGTAGGGGAGGTATAAGGGAATTCTCTATACTTTCAGTTCAATTTTTCTGTAAGCTTAAGACTGCTCTAAAAAGTGAAGTCTATTAATTAAAAATATATTAATAGACATATGTATATATACATACACATATGTATATATATAATAGAGTGAATATATATAAATTGATATTTACAGAGATATATGCATATGTATACACATGTAAATAAAGTAAAAAAAAAAAACCTACTCATCTCTGTGCATAGCCCCATATTAATTTTTTTTCAGTTAAATGCTTTCCAGAGAAATTCTGTTTCCTATCCAGTCCCTGACTATTGTCACTTGTATCAAAAAGGCATTGTGAAAATAAAGAAAACAGATAAAATTATGACATTATCAAAACATTTTTGTCCATAACATGCATGTTAGAAGCCAAAATATTGATGGCTCTTCATTTTACCAATGAAGAAATTTTAACAGGTATATAAAATTTTAACAGATATATAACTCTGTTTCCTTGACAATATCTGGGCTTTAGAAAACAAAGAGTGCCCTATTTTCCTGGATGTAATTATTAACAGAACTCCCTTTTGCTCTCAGAAGTGTCCTGTTTTGGACAATACATTATATTATTGTTGCACCTCTAAGCCTTTCCTTGGGAGACAAGAGAAGTTGCAAAATACCATGTATGGAGTCAAGTCATATTTACCTCAGTTTGTCTGTTTGGACAATGTCTGGGGCAGATAGACTAGACTGAGAACAAAGTTGTGTCTGCAAGGACCCAATGTTCCCCAAACAAATGGCTTTAACAGATGAAACTATAACCTAGATCTTCAAATGATTGAATGTAATTGCTATGATAAAAAAAAATAGCTTAAATAGAATAAGGATTTGCTATAGCTGAACCTCAGGCCATGTGAGATCCTCAAGAACTTGGACCACAGAAGCATGAAGTAGAAGCTGTTGGAGGCCAGCTGTGTACTGCCCTCCCTGTGCATGAGGCCCAGAGCACAGAGGCCTGCCTTCCATGCCTACATAGCTGCAAGGCGGCCCCAGAAGCCAATTTTCTGACTTCCAGGACAGGGACCATTCAATTACCCTTTATTTTTATTCACTCATTTAACAAATGCTCTAGCTAGACACTGTATGGAAAATACAGTGGTGAATAAAGCAAGAAAATAATTCTATTCTAGTGGGAAGAGACAACCAATAAACAAGTCATCAGATCAGTGAAATATTCATATGATGATGAATGCTATGAAGGGTGTAGATAGAAAAGCTCCCGGACAGGAGAAAGGGAGGGCTTCTCTCAAGAGATGGTGGATCAGCTAATTCTGAAGAGGACAGGGAGACAGGCATGTGAAAACTTGGAGGTTCAGCCCACAGCCGCACTTGAATGAGTGAAACTACTGAATAAAGTGTCTCAAGAGGAAATATGATTGTTTGAGTGTTTTTTTTTTGATAAGGGAAAAGGAACTCAGCCTTCTAAGTAGTATTTGTGGATACCCCAAGCTCTAGAAAAGAACTGCTGTCTTGTTAGCAGTTATTTGTTACTGATTGGTAATTGTCACCATCATAATGCATCTCGAAAATTAAGCTACATCATGTTGCCTCAACTTCCCCTCTCATAAGGGCACACTGGGCAACTGCAGGGAATGGAGAAATGAAAGAAACAGTGGGAAAACCCAAAATCCTCATGGGCGACCAGGCAGACAGGAAAGCCTAAAGACTTCTGTGTCTCTGCAATAGGTATTTAATTAAAATGAGTCACTGTCAAATAAGTTTGGAAAACTTTGGTTTAGAGAAAGTAAAATCATTTTCTATGCTTCCCATCTTCTTAGAAACTTTACCATGTGTATGTTCATTCTCTAAGAGGGAGACATCTTAAGACATTTTCCACATCTTTTTTGCCCATGGAACTCTTTCTTCATGCAATCCTTGAGCAGCTCATGGAACCATTTAGGAAATTCCATTTAGCCAATTTGTCCTAAGACAGCTTACAGTAGACCCACAGAGTGGGACTTTTCATGGATTTATGAGGGGATGGAAAAATTCTTCTCTTCTAGTCTGAAGCTGTGAAAGGAGTGTAATGTCTGCTTTTCAACTCTGGTTGGCAGAATGTTGTACCCTATGGCACCTGAATGAAATAGCTGAGTTAGGTGTGTTCAATAAACATGTTGTTTCTGGTATGCCAGAATTCAAAACCAGAGCCCATTAGTATGAGTGCTTCAAGGGGTTGCCACTGATGGAAACTTTCAGGGGAAAGGTTGGTTCATCCACAAGTGACTCAGGATGTGATCAACGGTAGAAAGCCAAGCCGGTGAGTAAGGAACCTGAATATGCTGCTGACTGAGCTCAGCTTCATGCTGCCTCATTTGATCAAGTTAATTTCCTGAGCTTGGTAAGAGGAGGCAAAGGAGAACGTCCTCCAAGACCACAGAAACACACATAAGGACGGCAGGTTAGAAATCTAGACCGACCACAGGATGCCAAGATTCCATTTAGAGAAAAGGGAAATACATCTGTTGAAATTAATGAGAAACACAGTTATTCCATGGGAGTTCGGAACCTGGAAATCAGTGAGGCCAAAGAAAGATCTAGAGGGACATGACAGAGGGCAAATTTCAGAGGAATTCGCAATGTGATATTTGAGTGGAAAGGTGCTTGGTTTGCTTTCAACAGCGGGAGGAAAATCTCCATTCCACACCTACAAAAAGAACATTTGTGCTCTTGGGATCCTGGTGAGGCCTCATCTTTGAATTTGGTGTCTTGCTACCATAGGGGAGTAGGTGGTCCTACTAAAATTTCAACAAGAGACAGAGGAATGCCTTTGGGCCTGGATACACTGATTGAAGCAATCAAATCCTTTGGCTTTCTAGGCATCTTAACGTCCAATGATTGCCTTAGGACATGTTTAGAAGACTATGAAAACCCTGGAAGATTTCAAAGGAAACATTCCTGCCACAAGTATATGAAGACTGAAACATCCAAGGAAGGAAGGAGATTTGCTCTTGGAAGAGTGTGGAATTTCAGAGACCAGAGAATACATTCCATCCTCAAGATACATTAAGCTTTGTCTGAGGCCTCTCGTGGACTGCTGGGACACATCCTACCTCTGGGAGCTTCACATTAGCTTCAGGACTAGAGTGTTTGCTGATCTTTCAAAAACCATGAATGCTTCCTGACGCTGGCAAGGAAGCTTGGAAAAAAATGAGATACCATATGTTATTTAGTGGTGAATGATTGTTAAGTTGTGTTTTCCTTCTTTCAGTTGGATAAGAAAAAAATGTGTTTAAAGAATGGACTGTAGAAAATAAAAGTATTTACACTTAGGCAAAAGTTTCCTATTTGGGCAAATCTTCACTGCAGTCAGGATCTTAATGAGACCTGTAAAATTTCTAACATAAATTAGAAAACCTCCCCAAACAATGAAATAATAAGATGGCTCACTTTTGTCCTCTCTGGATTAGCTCTAAATGACTTATTTTCAACATCCTAGTTTCATATTGTTCAGTTCTCTCTCTTCTAATTTCCTACACCCTTCTTGCTTGCTTTTTTCCCCTCTTTCTCCTCCTCCTTGTCTTCTTTTTCCTCCTTCTTCTTCTTTTCTTTATCTAGTCATCCCTCAGTGTACTCAGGGATTGGTTCCAGGACCCTCTACTATGGATGCTCCAGTGACAGAGTCAGACCTCCGCATCCATGGTTCCATATACACGATTTCGTACCTGCAGTTTCATATCCTCAGTACAGAGGGCCAACTATACTTGTCACTCCCTTCTCTCTTCACTTTCTCCTCCCATTCTAGACTATCCTCTTTTTTATTCAGCCTTTTTTCCTTCTAGTTGTTTCCCTTTTTCTTGTCTCCTTGGTTATAAACTACCCTTTATAAGCATGAAATTTCTTCTTCAAAGGGATTTTTTAGCAGTTATCCTCCCACTCTGAATGGATCTTGTGTGTAAGATGAAATTACCTTCTGAGGTCAGGTATCTTTTCCATGAATTATTTGGTGTTCAGTCCAAATTTTGAAGGAAAAAAAATGAAGTCTATTAATTGATTGATTAAAAAATTACAGAATGCTGTGTAGGTGTTAGGAAGAAACATAAAGATTGGTCTCCTTTTCTCTAAGAGCTTGTCAGCTGGCAGAGTTCATTAAACTCAAATGAGAACACAATGATATGTCTTAAGGACAGATACAGATTACAGCTATGGTAGACCAGAAGTGAGAAAGATTTTTCCCCGTGAGATATCAAGAGATAGGATCTGAAGTATCTTTTAGACAAATGGGACCAGTTTGGAAATTATTGGGCAGGAAGGGAAGGAGAGATGATTGATGTTGGAGAGGGTAGCTGGGGCCAGTGGAGAGGACTTTAAGTGTAATAAGAGGTAAAGTACATAGAAATAACAGTACACTCTTTGGAATTACATAGAATTGAATTTAATCCAGGCTTCTCCACATACTGTCTAAGTTACTTGGTTCAGCTTCAGTTTCTGATTTTAAAATGAGATTAATTAATATCCCCTACATTTCACTGTTGTGAGAACTAACATTTCTAAGTTGTAAAAATTAAATTAGGTGATGAATAAAAAATCCTTTGCATAGAGTCTGATATTTGGTAAAACTTCTAATACGTGATAGCCATTATTAACATCAGTGAGGCAGCACGGGAGTCACGTATTCTGACACTCTTCTAGCTGGATGAAAACAAGCCAGAGCCTGGTTACAGTGGACCACACAGAGCCACAGGGAATGGCAGCTGATTTACTTGAACAAAGCACCATTTCCCGGAGGCTGAAGGGGGGATTTCATATAAAATTCCCTTGCTGGCCCCACAACAAAGGCAATAATAGTCACTAGTGGTGGCCGGCTCATTTTATTCAATCTCTTTGTTTACTTTTGATTAACATTTTACATTCTTTTATTTATTTTGGATTGATTTTAAAAAAATAGAGGCATCAGCTGCAACCCTGGAGTCTGACAGGGAAGCAGCAATGGATGTTTTTGATTCCATGCATCTTTACACAGGGACACAATAACACATTCCTAGGAGGTGTTCAGAAGTGTCTGGTGTCATCCAAGATAAAAATGGATCTCCCTCTATTGGGACTAAGTGAATTGGAGACTAGGTAGGTGTTATTCACATCTAGACTTTTTGATGTAAAAGCGAGACCCTGGAGTTTACCTTACAGGTCTCTTCAAGCTAGTGGACAGACATCTCTTTTCCTCTGCTGCTCTTCTCCAATCTCATACACCCCCACCGTCTGTATTTTTGGCTATTCTACTTCTCTGCTTAACCTTTCCACATCCATTTCAATGGCTTCCCACTGCAAGTTAGAATAAAATCTCACCTGGCATTGCCCTCCCAAGATTCTATGTGAGCTGGCCCTCACCTATGTCTCCAAACTTATATTCAGTCCCTCCAACTCAATCTTGCCTAGAGACCTTGGGCTTGTAGTTTCTTCTTGGAGTGTTATTTCCTCAATCTTTTAAAACCACAGCTCCTGTGTCATCTCTTTGGAAACACTTTCTCGTCCCCATCCCTCCTATGTAAACCATCCACAGCAGCACATCACCTGTTCTATTTCCTTTCCAGCATCTATTGTCATCTGTCATTTTCTTATTTTCTATGTATGTACTTATTTACTTATTTTTTGTCTCTCTCAACGAAGCAGACTATGAACTCCAACCTCTGCTATACATGGTTGTATCCTCAGTGCTTGAAATACTTCCTGACACAGAGTCATCCCTCAGTAAAGATTTTGAATGACGTAGTAGATGAATCATTACTGACATAATATTAGCACATGGTAGACAGAATGCCTGGCTTCAAATAGCCTCTTTTTACCTCTACTTCTATTAAATGCTCTCCTCTTTGCCCGTCGTGTTGTCCCCCTCCCCGTGTTATGCCCACACATTTGTGTCCTTTGTCCAGCTTGCCTTTCAAAACTCCATTTACTGACCATCTTTGTCATCCCTCTTGGCCACCTCAGAAAGGATCGAGGCCTTCCTTGTCTACAGGTTAGAGTCACACTGGGTCATCATGTCTCCTAGAAACAGAAGCAGTTCTATTTCATTTCGTACGCAGGGTGTGCAGCATGAGGCTTACCTCCTTGAGAGGCGGTAATAGCCTTAATGCCTATTTATTGAACACATGAATGTGTAATTAGAATGTTTTCAAAAATATCAACTTTATTTATTACCATTCCATGTGGTACAGAAAACACCCATGATACCTATTTGTTGATCACATGACCACAAAATTAGAATCAGAAAATGTTTTCTTACATGTCAACTTTATTACCTTTCCATGTTGTACATAAAACACCCTTGATGTTCCACAAGAAAGGCTTAATTCATCAGCCTGGTTCTTTTTTTTAATCTCCTTGTTTAACCTGGTAATTAATACTCTTAGAGTGCTTATGTTTTGGTAGGCTCAGTTGAGGTCTTTGCTTGGCTAATCTCCTTCACAGCTGCTCCAGAAAGTAGAAAGTTTGGGAACCATTACTGCACATTTGACAAAACTGAAGCTGAATTTCCCATTATCACACAGTCAGTAAATGCTGGGGGGCAGGATTTGAACCCAGTCACAGATGGCAGAGCCTTCACTGTTAACCCTACAGCAAGGTTAATGTAAATGTCACCAGCATTTTTTTCTGCCCCTGTAGACTCAATATGGTCACCAATATTTTATGTGAAAAGTCTGATTAGGTTACTCCCCTTTTTAAAAAGCTCTCTGACCCCATGAAAACCTAATGAATAAATGTCAGCTCCCTGTCATAGCCATTGAGCCCTTCTCCAAAGCACACTTTTCCCATTATTCCTCTAAATGGGCACCGTGCTCCAGCTATGCACAGGCTTTTTCTGGTCATGAAACACACCTTGATTCTTTCTCTCTTTGCTTATGCACCTTCACTAGGTTCTACTCATCCCTCTGGCACAAGTTCACATATTCTTTTTCATCTCCTCTAAGGAGCTGGTTGAGTCTTCCTTGATGCATCCACTGCGTTTGACCCTTATTAAAGCTCTCACCATTGTGAATTCTATGAGTTGTTTTCTTTCTCTGTCACTTTTAACAGACAAATTTCCCAGATCAGGGTCCAGTTCTTTGTACCAGTCCCAGTGCTTAGGACATGCTTTGGAGCATGCTATATTCACAGGAACAAACAAACAAAAAACAGACAAAAAACTTTCAGAAAATAAAAGAATGCACACACCAGAACAGCTAATGTGTAAAGACGAAAAACACAGAGACTGTTTGGTTGTATCTACTAAAGCTGAACATACAACATGACTCAGCCATTCTACTCCTGAGTATATACACTAAAGAAATGGGTGTTTATGATTATCAGAAATGCTTGCTCAAGAAAGCTGATCACAGCACTATTTGTAATAGCCAATGGTTGGAAATAACTCAAATACCCTTTAATAGTAGAATGCATCAATAGTGGTACATATGTACAAAGGAATATTATATAGCAATGAGTATGAACAAACTAGAACTTGGATAACATGGATGAATATTACAAACATAACATTGAACTACAAAGATGACAAGCCAGACACAAAAGAGTACATTGGTAGGATTCCATTTATACAGAGTTTAAAAACCAACGAAATGAATCTATGGAGTTGGAATCCTGGAGAGTAGTAACCATTAGTGGAAGAAGTAGTGACTGGAAGGGGACCCAAGGGGTTTCTTGGGTTCTGGTTGTCTTTTATTCTTAACCTGGGAACTGGATATACAACTATGTTCACTTTGTGAAAATTAACTAAGATGTCATACATTTCTGTGCTCATTTATTAGTTCAATAAAAAGTAGAGATAGAGGATATAAGAGCAAAGGAGGAGGGATGAATGAGGGAAGGAGAGAGCAAGAGGGAGAAATTTTAAGAATAAGTGAAAGTTTATTAAAAAAATGTTCTGTATTTTTATAAAGCCCCAAGTCCCAATTTACTTCAACTGTTTATTCAGAACCAGAAGAACTGCATCAAAGTTGGCACACAAAAACTTGACTAAGAAATTGTAACAAGTCTTATTATATCCAAGTGAATTCCCCATGTTTGTAAAGTCCAAGGTGGCACTTCTGAGGACAGATGTGCCCTTCTAAGCATCCATGTAGCCACCCGGGAGCAAATGAGCAGTTCTAACTCATTCAGCTTGAAACGTAGTTTTATTTAGCTTGCCAGGGGATTCCTGATTGTCAGTTGTGCTTGACGGAAGTGGGTGTGACGAGGGACAGACATTTCTCCCTTTGCAGATGGTGGCCTTGGTGGGGGCACACACACCTCCTGCTAATTTGCAGTGACTGGATTCTATTCACAAGCCCTTGGCTCCGTCTGGCAATGTTCGCATTGCAGTGGCCAAATTCAGACCATTTCTTTAGTAAGTCATGAGGTAGTATTTCTTCCCCATGTCACACAAGCAGGATTTGATCTGTGTTTGTTGGCAAGGGTAGACACGTGAAGATCAGACCCAAGCTTTGTCAAACAGACGGTAGTCCTCTGCTGAGAAAAATGACTTTTTTTTTTCCTTTTCCTAAGGCAAGTAAGTGAGAATTTTAGGAGTTATGCTAGTGTTGAATTTCAGATCAGGTAAACTGACAAAGAGCCCTGCTGTGAATAGGAGTGTTTCATTTTGTATGTTTTGGCAGCTCCTTGAAAGCAGATTGTGAGCCTCAGACTGTCAGCCGCTGTCTTTGATATTCCTTGATGTTGATACTGGATATGAAAAAATATTGTGCATTTGGTCTAAAAGCAGTGTGTGTGTGTGTGTGTGTGTGTGTGTGTGTGTGTGTATGTGCACATGTGGGTAGTTAGCACATTAGAAATAACTTGAGGACAAAGAACCACTAAAAGAATCACAGGTCATAAGTCAGCAAGTAAAAATATCTGAATGACATCCCCCAGCTGCAAACCTTTTCTAGAAAGGCACACACCTTTACTTTTATAGACAGTTAAAAGCAGTTGTGTCTGACCTATATGTTTGTAAGATTTATAATTGTCTTTGGTGAGCGTATGAGACTATGTGTTCATATATAAATTCAATCATCAGAGCCTCATCTAGGTGACAAAAACGTATTGATTGGTTTTATTAGCAGAACACTCAACAATTGACCGACTCTTTTCCCTTGATTCTTTGATAAAATTTTCCCTAAGATATTCAGATTTATCTGAATTCCTCACAGATACAAAATCTATCTCTTCTTCCTGTGCTTCCATGACACTTCAAGTCAAAATGTCCCTGGAATATTTGCTCTCTATTAAATATTAATGCACATACATTTCAGACCTTTCCTGTAGATTGGTTGAATAGCCAGGGAGAAATACTTAGAGGCTTTTGGGATGAGTGGATTGCAAGGAAAAAAGGAGAAGTAGATTGTCAAAGGAGAGGCAAGATGTGTTAGCAGAGCTCTGCATCATGCGAGAAGAGTCACAGGCTCCTTTTAGAATCTGAGAAAGACTACAGAGTCCTTCCTCATAAAAAAGTGTGCACGCATGTATATAAATATCAAATGTTGATGACCATCGTAATTTGGATTCCCCCAGAACCAGAGCCAAGGCAAGAATTTGAGGGCAAGTAGTTTATTTGGACAGAACAAGAAGCTGCACTGAGGTTGACATGGAGGAGAACAGGCAGGAAATAAAAGACACTCTCCACGAAGGCGACTGAAGCTTAAGTCCACAGAGCACTCTGCAAAATGATGCAAAACACACATCTCAGTATTATCCCAGCCCAAAGGCCCCAGCACTCGTCAGTCATTGGTCAGAGCTGCCCTTGCTAGAAGGTGAATTCACAGGCACATCTATTGGCAGTGTGCGAGGCAAAGTTGGTTCTGGCAGCCCAAGGGCAGATCCATGATGAGACATGCAGGAGTTGGCTATGGGAACTCAAACGGGCATGCATGGCAATGGTCAAATAGTCAAGAGAGTATGGGTAGGTAGAGTTTGCTACAGGTATATCTCAGGACCCCCTATCAATTTGCTCTCCTAAAGGCCATTCCTGGACCAGTCTCTTAAAGAATTCTGATTGTGAGGAAAAGGACACCTACAAGTGAGATGGCCGATTTGGAGATGACTTCCCCTATTAACATCTTTGAGAAGGGTAAGTTGTATGCCCAACAGTATATTCAGCTTGTAAAATTATTCCAGAAAGAAGGGATTCAGTGAATCAGTGGACACCTTCAGAAAGATTGTGAGGAGTCCTGAGGACTCTTTAAATTCCTCTGACTCACTGTGTCTCATAGAGCCACTCGGCTGACCTCTGTTTATGAGAGATTCTCCATCCAGAGGATGGTATAACAATGGGTTTTATCATCCTGGGGAAGAAGGGTGCCCAGGCCCAGAAAGCCATGAGACGAGTAGTTTCAAAGCCCCTGTGTGACACTCTTCCTATTTGTAATCTCCTTTACCCCAAGCTATGAGTTGAGTCAACAGGGCAATCCTATCTCAGACCTTAGGAAACTGAGTCTTGAATATCACGTGGATGTACCAGAATCATCCAGTGAGTCACTGTCACAGTAGGAATTAGGTGTTAGAACATCTAAATTCCAGGGCTTTCTTTAGCTGCCCAGGCCTCACCAGCTGCTCCTGGAAATGGGTGTTAATAATAGGCCTGGTCCTCCCAAGAGCCAGAATGACTTATTCACAACCTGGGGACAGAGTCATCCAAAGAGGTGTGTTAACTCTTTCAGGCCATCATTCCATGACAAAGGCCAGCCTAACAACCCTGGAAAATGGTAATAGTGCTTACATTTTTCCTGTGTTCACTGATCTGGGATCGTGAGTTGTCTGATCCATTTTATACTCATGTCATTGGCATGTTTCTTCCCATAATGTTTTGGCATTAATGGACAGGGTCAGGAGCCCTGCTGAGGTCTCTTGAAATGTTTCAGTGAGTGAAGAGATGGCATATTTCAGTTTCTTATAACTTTTTATATATTTGTACGTTAGTGTACAACCCAGAAATCCCACTTCTAGGTATTTATCCAAGAGAAATGAAAACCTAGGTTCACACACAAAAAACTATATGTGACTGTTTATAGCACCTTTACTCATAATTGCTAAAATCTAAAAACAATCAACTGGTGAATGAATTACTGGTATACCATGATATACTGTGGTGCATCCACTCTAAAGGATACTACTCAGAATAAAAAAATTGAAAAAACCCTGAACTACTGCCACACGCAATAACATGGGTGAATCTCCAATACATTATGTTATGTGAAAGAAGCCAGACACAAAAGACTATATACTGTATAATTCCATTCCTATGATATATTCTAGAAAAATCAAAAGTATAAAGTCAGAAAATTTAGATAGGTGGTTGTCAGGGCCTGGGGATTAGGGGAAAATTTGACTACAAAGGAACAACATAAGAGATTTTTTGTGTGAGGAAACTGTTCTATATCTTGATTCCAGTGATGGTCACGTGACTATATGCATTTGTCAACATTCCTAGAATTTTATACTAAAAATGGTCAATAAATTATACCTCAGTAAATCTGACACCCCCACCAAATAAGAAAGAAAAAATGGTAGATCCATGTAAGGTCGCAAAGATGGTAGTGACATAGGAGGGGATTGGAAAGAGAAGTGTCATGAGCCATGCAGAGCACAGACAATAATATAAGAATATGTCATGGTGTCTCTTTCAGAGACAAAACAGTGGACAAAACACTTGCTATTTCTGAGCCCAGGAGCCCAGAAACCTTGGGCTTGACCCATTCTGGCAACTATTATAACATTATTATATTTTCTTTATAACATTATTATATTTTCTTAAAAGCGAGTCTCTCTTTCTCCCACTCTGTCCCACACACACTCACACACAGAGAGAATAACAAGCTTTTTAAAGTGCAAGCATTTCCATTACTGCCAAAGGTCAGGCTGAGGATGAAGCTCGAAGCCTCGAATTTGTCCAGCTGTCATCTCCCAGGCTCAGTCAATACTGTGAATGTCCAGTTCTATCCCGAACATACCTACAAATACATCTACTTGGAAAACACTGGCACATAAATTTAGAGAGGTTTAAAGTGGGAATGAATACCTCAATCTACGGGGTGGAAAAAACCAGGGCCCTGCTCCTTGTGGGCAACCCAACCTGTTTGAACTGCTAAAAACACTCAGGGCAAAACAAGGAGAGCTGAAAAAAAAATAAGCTTTTAAGAAAACAGTTCTCTCAATATTCCTAAGTTTAATGGCTCAATATTTAGCATGTGTTTCATAACTCCAGCTTTTTTTGGGTGGAAGTAGGTAGGGGAAATGGGAATATAGTAAAGGGTTTTCAAAACACTTGCTATTTCTAAGGCTTCTTTTTTTATGTACCATAACGCATGCAGCCTTCCCCGGCATGGGGTCAGGATGTTTCCTTGCCATGGAATTGAACACTAATGAGGAAAAGTGGGAAACTAGGTTAGACTACCATGGAAAATATGAAGAGCCCTGGTGAACGTCAGCCCAGGTTCTGACGGCGGTTCCAGGGTTCTTGGAAGAACTCCTTTTCTTTTCCCCTCTTTCTTTCAGGATTCCTGAGCTGTGATGTTCCAATGAATTATCAATAGGTCCTGCACCCAAGAAGCTTACGGTCGAGTGGGACAGATAGACAGACAGGCAGATCAATAGACAAGTAAACCAATGATCACAGCAAAGTGAGATGAGGGCTGCCACGGAGGGGCAGAGAGGCCAGGAAGCCGACTATAGTGGGCCTAGACTGTCCCTGTTTGTCTTTGGCCCTTTTACTTGTTAGCTGTTTGCCTTTGGGCAAGCTACTCAACCTCTCTGAGCCTCAAGGTTTTTATCTGTCAAGTGGAGATAATAATAGCACCACCCAAAAACGTGTTTTAGAATTAAATGAGATATTTATGGAAAGAACTTTGAACAGTGCAGGCACGTAATAAGTGGTCATAAGTGATAGCCATGACCATGATTTCATGGAAAGGGAGGAGGCTGGGTGGAGACTTCACAGTGGCAGGGATGTTTAAGCTGAGTCTTCAAGAAAAAGCAAGCACAAGCCACGTAGACACAGAGTACCTGCTTGTGTGGCTAGGATGATATTTTAAACAGGGAAAGAAGGATATGAAAAGGGTTGTGGGTGGGAAAGAACCTGATATATTCAGGTTAAGACCCAAGTAGGACCTCTGGGGGACCTAAGAGGTGATGGGACCAATGTTCGAAGTCCCTCCCAAATGCAATGTGATATCCATCAGTGTTAAATCATAAACTATGAGCTACATTTCTGATTGACCTTTAACAACTGGATCGGATGCTTTATTTTGAAATGTTAAACCTCAAATTTCTTCAGAAGATTGTTGTTTTTGTAGTTATTGCTAAGAATGCTGAATCTCCCAGGGACCTATGGATGGGGTGGTGGCATTTTGGAAGACGAAGATTGAAATGTGGGCAGAGGCAAAACTGGAAGGGTTGGTCTTTGGAAACGTCCAAGGAGTGGGGCAGGAAAAATTTGGTGAAAAATTTCACGTTGGTTGAGTGACATGTGAAGGTAACTCTGGTGGCCCTGGGGAATAAATTTCAGTGGCAGTGCCAATTGGGAATGGGGAGTATTGGTAGATCAAACCACTTGAGAAGCCTTTTATAAATATGTAATCACCCTTGGCTCTTAGGAGGATGGGGCTGGGAATGGGTTGGACAATCCAATGAGGAGATAGAGTGAGAAGAATCCTGAGACAGAAATTGTTAGGAAGCTGTTAAAATATTACCTCGTTAACCTTCTTATTTCCCTCTATTCACATTTCTGTCCGGTTTCATTTCACCCTGTGCCACCAATCAAATTAATAGCAGAATGTGTACAAATATTCTAAATGGCTCTTTTACACTTATGTCAACCCATAGGTAACTTCCCCAGTCTACAGTCAGAGACTAAACTCCTCTTTCTTCCTTTTGAAGCCCACAACTGGGGCCTCATAGAGACTGAATGTCGAGGCAAGGCAGGGGCTTTCCCACCCTTCCCGTGCACTCAGTGGTATGAGGCCTTCCAGTAGCCTCTGCTCTCAGATGCACTTGCTAAGGGTGTTGCAATCTCATCTTATTTTGGAGCCAAATCTCTGCTTGTTTTTGATATCTAGAATTTCTACTTCAGTTTTCACACCATGTTTGTTTACTAAGTCAGACACACACACACACACTTATAAAACAAGGGTGAAATCAGATTCAAGGGAGTGTGGTCACCTAAAGCTTTCAGGACTAGTTGGAAGCTACCAGCAACCTACTGTGTGTATGATTTGGTGTGATTGCTGTTACTATTCTTTTTTGCCATGAAAGAATACACGGTACTATTGTGTCATGTTTCATGATTCTCTATTGAACAAACTTGGATTTTTAAATGGAATTATGATTTAATCAGTGAATGTTTTTCAAGAGCCAGGAGCATTTTTTTGGTACCCCCAGAACTTGATCCAAAGCCTACTCCAGACACCAGACATCCTTTCCTATTCCATGACAACTTTTGGAAATTCATGGAGCTTTTATTGTCTGAACTTGTATTTGTTTTGTGTTAACTTTTTGTGAGTGTTAATAACTTCCCTTCTCATTTTCATCATCGCTGATAAATATTTATTCAGTATCCACTACATATAAAACACCATGTAAGTATTCTATGCACTGTGCTCAATTTGGAAAACTTTAATTTAAAAAAAGAGAGAATAGTATAACGAACCCCCATATAGCAAGATTCCAGAATTAACAAAATTAACATTTTATCATAATTTCTCAAGATAAATAATGAATGTGTCAAAACAATGTTATAAATAAACATTGATGATAGAGGTAAATCTCTTTCACTTTGTATGTTTTTGTAGGGGGTGAGTGATAGTTTAAGTTCTCAAGAGAAGGATTCCACACTTACATGACTTCCAAAAACATCTAAGTTCACGTGTAGCTTTGTGACTTTTTAGGCAAGTTAATCTTTCTAGGCCCCAGTTTCTTCACGTGTGAAAGGGGAATAAAACCACAGCTACCTCACAGGGTTGTTGTGGGGTTTATCTGAGCTAACGTATGTGCTTAATGTCTAGTAAGTGCTAAGAAAGTATCAGCTACTGTTATTCTTTTTTGGTTTGCTTTGCTTTTAACCAAAACCCTTCCTTGCGGGTTCACAGTCCAGTGCAGAAACAAACAGAAATCTTTACAACATAATGATAAGTGCTGCAATAGAAGTTAGTACAAAGAAGTGGAGATAAGAAAGTGAACAGGGAGCCAAGGAAGGCTTCACAGAGGAGAGGTGAACTTTGATCCATTTCCTGGAGAAGGAATCTGGTTTCATCAAGGGAAGAAAGGAGAAGTCACCGCAGGCAGAAGCCTGTGCAAAAGATGACTGCACGGAGACAGTCTGATGGTGCTGGGCCCACAGGATCCGCTGTGCAGTGGGTGGAGGGGAAGAGCTGTCGGTGAGAAAGCATTGGGGGCACGTACAGTTTCGTGAAAAGGCTAGTAGACCAAAGAGTGTACGTCTCCATGTGTTTGTGGATATCTGAGTCTGTTTCTTTCTGGGAACTTCATTCCATTCCATATTTGAACATTATGATGTTATTTATGAAAAGACTTGTAAATAATGTCCCTCCCTCATCACATGCTCATTCCTGTAATGTAAGTAACCCACTGATATGCCTCCAGGGAAATACACTCAAACGTGGTTAGGCTACTATAGTTGTGATGCCATTAGCATTGACAACCATGGCCACCTGGGCAGCGGCCATGACTTTAGGGCTCCCTAAGCTCCAATGGTCCTGTTATATAGTCTAGAACATGCAGTGTTGCTTTTTATGCATCTATCACCCAGCTGGACCTAGGGAGAAAGTCCAAAGTCTCTGGACTCAAAGAGAGATGTGCTGTAATCCTGGCTCTGCTCTGCTGGTTTTTCTTCATTTGATCCCCAGACCAGTCTTCTCTTCTTTTCTGCCCTGCTCTTGCATCAGAAGGCTGACCCCTATGGACTGCTCTTCCAGGCACTGTCACCTTCTGGCTTTGGTTGGGTTCAGGCAAAGGGAGAGTCTAGCAGGTTGTGGGAAGGCAGGAAGAGAGAGATATTTATTCCTCTCCCTTCTTCCCAGCTTCTCTCTGCTCCTTAGTAGCTACCCCTCAGCTCTCCCCACTCAGGTGACCCCTTTTCTCTGCATCTGCCCTCACCAGGCTCCCGGGACATCCGTTTTCTCCCCTTGCTCCCTTTAGGTCCCTGCTGTTGCCAGTCCCAGTGCCTGGCCATCCCCCGTTGGTTCCTTTAGCTCTGCCCACATCCCCATAAAAAGCCCCTTTACTACATTATTCTCAGTCAGACCCTTTTGAGCATGCTCTTTTCTGCTGGGACTTTAATCCAGTCAACGCTGTACTAGTTGTACATGACTTTGTCCAAGGACCTTAACCTCTTGGATTCTCAGGTTCTCTACATGCAAAATCAGGATACTAATGTTCTCTACTTCTTAAGGTTGTTCGGAAGAATCATGAAATCATATGTTTTGATTTAATATTTTTAAAGCCTCTAGCATGGTGCCCGACGCACAGAAGGCCCTTAATAAATATTAGCTACTGTTGTCATTGCAGTTATGACTGAAAGTGCGATCATTATGAATATTCAACAGAGTTGTGGGATGTCAGATCTGGAAGGGACCTGGGACATTGCCAAGAACAACCCCATCATTTTATACTGGAGGAAACTGAGGCCCAAAAATCTGGCCCAAATTGACACAGCTAATTAGCGGGAGAGCTAAGGATAGGACAGTTGAAAGAAGGCCAGCTTTGTTTACAACAATTCTATTTAACTTCTTTAATGAAGGTGTTGATTCCTTCAGTGACGTGGCCCACTTGTTTTAGAAATGAGTTTCCTAAGCCTGACTCCCTCTACTAATCCTTTATTCGCTCCATCTGAGAAGAGCATCATGCTGTCCCCAAATAAGCAAGAATCCAAGAGAAAACCCCTGCTTCATGGTTCCTACTCCCCACTGCTGACTCATTTGCTCCTGGGCTCTGAGCCCTCTCACAACCATCACCTGTCTGCCAGCCCTCACAGGCTCAGGAGTGGCTGGAACTCAGCAATGCCGCCCCGGGCGCCCCCTGCACCTCCCGCAGGGAAGGCCACTTTCAGGATCTCCCCTCTGTACAGAGTGTGGTACCCAGCTAGTGATCACATCCAGCTCTTGCTTGTCTGCTTTTGAGAATCCATGTCAGACAATCCTAGTAGAGACAGACCCCAAGCACATATGCCTTTCACCCACACGCTTTTGAAACAACCACATAAATAGTGAACACATGCTCTAGCATCCTATTAACAGGATTCAGACCTTTTGAAGTTTTAAACAGATACGCAAATAACCATGCATTTCAGTTCATCCCAGGGTAAGCGGTGCATTCTCTTCCCAAGGTCAAGTCATAAACGCTTAATTACCTTTTTCTTTTCCCAAACAATCATCAACTTTAAGTTACCTTCTTCCCCTTACTCTCAAAATGTTCTTTGTGCCCAGTCTGCGTGCGTCTGCCAGTGCCAAGCTGACATTACCTGATCTTACTGCACGGAAAGCCTGTGTTTGCAAGACGCCCAAATAAGTGGTTGATTCAGGGAAAAAAAATATTAGTCAAACCATTTGTTTCACTGAACTAACGAATCAGTCTGGGTAAAGTAGGCCAGCAGGTAGCCCAGAGCAGGCAAATCTTCGTGTCCCAGGATGATCCCTCTCCTTCGTTTCAGGGGGCTGGGCTCTCGGGGCGATCCTGCAGGAATCGCTTTGGGCTCAAGGCAACATTTTCTCTCAGCAGCTTTTCTGCACCATTTCCAGCCATCTGACCCACTTCTCAGGCCACCTTCAGCCCAGCCACAAGCAGGTTTTCACTTATCATACTTGGATGTTGGAAAGAAAAAGCTAAGACCTGAGCTCTCTCTTGTTTCTTATCTGTAATATGTGATCTTTTAAAACAAACCACCCCTTACCCCCACTGCCCGCTAAAAGGTAGGGGAATACTTGCTGTAGTGTGTACAGGACAGGGATTAAGAGAAACTTAAACAAGTAATAAAAGAATATCAAGAAAACCAGTGTTTCAAAAGAAAATTTCAGAAGCAGAGGAAGAAAACTACCACATGTAGCACCTACTACATGTCTTTACAGTAACCCTGCGAGGTCTGCGGTACCAGCGACCCATGTGCTGTGATGCAGATTGTTCACTGTACAACGGACACAGGGGATGGGGGGAGCAGAAGTGTTGGAACGCAGCCTGTGTTTTGTTCAGCACGCTGGAGGAGAGGGCATCCTTCTCTAATTTGCAACAAAAACATTATATTAGCTTGGCTTCCACCAAAGCAGGTACTAGGCAAGAATTTGGATGCAGGCAGTTTATTGGGAGGTAATTTCAGGAAGCACACGGGGAAGTGAGGTGAGAAGGGGAAGGGAAGAAGACCAAGGAAGGGTGAGGTGATAAGTGGTTACCCTTATGAACAACCAAGGTTTAATCCCACCATGCAACCTCTGAGAGGCTGTGCGTCATGCCTCAGAATTGTCCTAATGGGAGGCAAAGACCTGGGGTATTTCTTCACCAACACTCCTCCATTATGGGGTAAGGGTTGCTCCTGGGGCATTAATACCTTGAACCTGGGTCAAGCACGGTCGAAGGCTAGAGACCAGCCTCGGGTGGAGAGGCACACGGGAGGCCATCTGTATGCTTAGGAACTGCCTACAGGTGACCTCAGGTGGGCCACAGGTTGACAGACTGGCTGGACAGCCAGAGTCCTCAGAGAAGCAGGTTCTCTGCATCCAGACGTGTTTTGGTCCACGGGGCATCTGTCTGTCAACTGGTCCTCTTACAGTAAATAAAAGGATCATAAAAGTGTCAATCATCCTGCCTTTGAAAGGAAAGTAAATGGCAGAGGATTAACCCTAGAGGCTGGGTGTCCGACCACATTCCAGACACGGGGTCATCACTTTATATCATTTACATGAATTCTCAGTAATGAATAATTCCTTTTAAAATATGAATAGACTTAGCTTCTACTGCATCTAAAAGTCTTACCAGCATTTTTCATCTCCCTGAATTTGTTCAGCACATTTCAGTTTGTGAAATGGCTCGGTTGCCTAGAAGTTAAATGAAGACAAGACTGTCTGGTGCTCCCGGCGCTCCTAAGGTATGTCCATGCTGCCCTGTGGGTTCTGTCGTATTAACAAATCACAAGCACACACAATGCTCATCCTAAAGTCCTAAATAGCCAGAATTGTGGTACAGGTTTGGAGTGTGGTGATGGCTGTGTGTGGGTTTATGCATCTGGATCCTTCCACCATTCACCCACCAGCCCTGCATGAATTGCCAGGCCTACCGACACCGTGAAGCCCCTGTGCCCTGAAGCAAACATTAGGGTTCCGGCTGGGTGCCCCTGGCAGGATCTCTTAGTCATGTAGTAGCTGTGGCTGGTGCTCTGAGGAATCAGGGGTTCTCTGTGCCTCACCAGTTCTGTTCCCCAGGCTGCCAAATGGTGACCTAGAAGCTTCCACAATGTGGTGTTGTTTTGTTGTTTTATGTTTTTGTGTCCTAAGCATTTTGTATCCAGAGAGAAAAGAAGACAGGAGAGAAATCAACTCCAATTTCAGCAAGGCATTGGTAGGCACAGCATCTTTTGGGAAAGGCTAAGGATTGTAAGTGTTTGAGGAGCAGTGTCTTACGGTTAAGTCCAATGTCCCACTTTAGAGATGACAAAACCGAGGCCCAGGTAACTGATGTGGCTTGTCCAAGGCCACACAGACTCTGATCTCTCTGTGCCCTAGGGTCTCTCTTCTGTTCAGGGGTGTTGTATTCTCTCTCTGCCCTGCCAGCAGAAACTCCCTCTGCGAGCTCAGGAAAGTCACGTGATGTGCTGGTTATTCTCTGTGTCCCCTCAGATGCATCCTCTGCTCTTCCTTGCCCTGCTCTGTGTCCAGGAGGCTGGGACCACTTCCTTTGCCCCTAGCATCCAGCCGATGCTAGAGGAAGGTTGGGGGATTTATCCTCCATTTGCCTTCAGGTCAGGTCATGGTTTTCCCAGTGTCTGTGCTCCTCAGGAATGGCTGTGACCTCGGTCAAGCAGCCTCGCTCCCATGGCTGCAGCCCTTACCAGACTCCTGCTACACTGCTCCCTTCTGTCTGCTATGAGTCTGGAAGTAGCAAAGTTTCCCCCTGTTGCTGCCCCTGGAGGCCCATGGCTCTTCTCCTTTATTCCATCCACACTTCTGTACAAAGTCTTTTCAGTTAACCCGTCGCAGGGGGCAGGGGCTTCCTGCCAGGCCAGAGGATATGCTTAGAGGATGGTTTTTTCCTTTGAGAAATGGGGATAAAACTGTCTACTTGGTTTTGGTGAAGGTCAAATAAGGTCATGTATGTAAACCTGCTATGTCTGGCCCAGATGAGCACTTTTTTAAACCAGCCATCATTCCAGGGTTTTGGTCCACCCACAGCTTACACCTTAACTAGTTTTCACATTGACATATGACAGTAGCACCCCAACCAGCCTCTTCCATCTCTCAGGTCAGCTAAACTGTTACCTTATGGCAGGGTCTTACAGTCTGCATTTTGAAGGCAGTGAAATTGCAATCTGATGCCTTGATTTGGATGCAAAACAGTGAGACATCCCACACTCCAGCTTTATACCTCAGGCAGCTGCTTGCATGGATCTGCGAAGGATGCCCAGCCTCTCCTGCCTCCACCTTTACTTGAAAGCCCGACCGGAGTGACTCATTGGTAACCTCATGCAGCAAAGAAGGGAAACTAGTTCTCAACCAGTGGGGTGTCCCCAACCACTCTCCACTTAGAGTTCTGAGCACAGGAGCCAGGACCAGCCTTGGAGAAAAGACAAATAGAGAAAGTCTACTCCAGGGCCTACTCCACAGCCCTCACCCTGCTCTGCCAACCTCCATCCAGCCACACGGGCCTCTGGCCTCTTCCCTCCCACCCGCCCCCTCCCCAGAATACCAACCCTCAGTCTTCCGGGGACTTGACCAAAGTGCATCCCATGCCCCTTTAATGCCAGTCAGTAGAATTCCACACGCATGTGTGGATGCCTGCAACAGGCAGGTGTTATCTTAGCGACAGGAAAGACAAAGACGATCAAGACATTGTTTTTCACCTGTGCCAGCAAATACTATTGTGAGTATCTGTGAAATTACCTGATGAAGATAAAACTTCCAAACAACCTACAAATCAGAGAGAGCCTTTCTACTTGGTTCTGACTATGCTTCATTAGTGATTAAAAGTGTGGATTTGGGAGCCCGTCTGCCCTTTGTTAGAAATACATTGAGGAGTAATTTAACCCCTCTGTCCAGGGTGTGCTGGATGCCACTTGAGAAATCTGACCGTGTGTAACTCTTTTCAACTCTGCATTCACCGACGTCAGGTTGGTACTTTAAGTGAAGATTTAGTCCACAGAAGCTGGGGCTTTTTTGCCTGGACAGTCAGTTGTTAACATTTACCAGTAAACTACTTCCTCTTTCCCTATATTTTGCCTCTGGAATAGAACTAAACAGTCCCTACTGCATTGGGTTGCTGTAAGGATTAAATGATACTGATGATGTATGAGTCACACAGTGTTGGCTAAACATATCTGATCTGCTATTGTGATTATTGAAATAGTCAGTGGAGTTTTTCCTGGGCAATCTTTTGGCTAACGATGCAGCAGCCAGGTATTCTAGAAACTGCAGACTGTGCTGGCCAATAAGGAAGATGTCCCTTCCAAATCCCTATCTAGACTCTTCTAAGACTCAGTTTCCTAAAATAAAGCAAAGCACAAAAGTAATTCTTTGCTCAGGGATGACTCAGCTTCCTTTCAGGGAGGGACAGCTTTGCTCCCCAGGAATCAACAGTGATTAGTGATAGAAGGAATGACCCTCTTGACCCGAGGTGATTATCCTTCCTGGAGAAGGAAGGCGGTTGGTGATAAGTGCTGACCCGCAAAAACCACCAGCACAGGTGTCCAACAGTTTCACTCTTGAAAAGCTGGAGTTGAGTTTCTGGGGTTGCTTGGGAGGGATCAGGACATACTGCAGGGTAATAGGAAGGACATGGGGTGACTAAAAGTTTCCTGCCAAATTACTGAGAGACACATGATAGCTCAACTGGGAATGGAGAGTCAGGTTTAATATTGTTTCTTCTCCACATTTAATAATTGAGGTCCATGGTTTATCAAGTCGTCACTGAGGGCCACAGGGAGGCCAGGCTTCTAAGTGCAGAGAGGGAGCAGTGAAGTCTGAGGTTGCAGGAGATACACTCAGAGTTCAGAGCACTCACCCTCACCTGCTGATGGGATTGGGAGGCATTCAGAAGACCCTTAGATCGTGACTTTTCACAGTGTCAAAGTGCCCATGATGACGTTAGGTCTTGAAGACACTTTGGAAATTTGTGCTTCACACCGAGATAAGGCAAAGTTGCCTAAAAGACAAATATCCGATTAGCACACATGCTCCCATCTGATCAGTTAGCATCTGTGGTCCCATATCTGAAAACAGGAAAACAGGATCTAGAAAAGGCACACTGGATGGTCATACTCTCTTTAGATGAAATGCACTTGTGATGTAAAGTGGAAAAAGGCTCGATTTTTTTTTTAATTTAATTTTAGTTTTTACACAGCAGGTTCTTATTAGTTATCTATTTTATACATATTAGTGTATATAAGTCAATCCCAATCTCTCAATTCATCCCACCACCACCATGCCCCGCCACTTTCCCCGCTTAGTGTCCATACGTTTGTTCTCTACATCTGTGTCTGTATTTCTGGAAAAAGGCTTGATTTAAGGGACGCTTTGTGTCCAGTGGGCAGCCCTAGGAGGGACCCTGGGAAACCAGAGGGTGTGTGTTCTCTTGGGAACAGGGTGATGGATGCGGGAGGGCAAAAGGAGGCAGGAGCCTGGCTCATATGTGAGATGGGAGCTTAAGGTCGGGGGGAGTACGCAGGATGCACGAGGGACACAGCTGCTCGCTGGCCCTTTTTCCCATGATCGCTGATGGGTTAGAAAGCTCAACAGGAAAGAAACTTCTGATAGCCAAAGGGGTAAAAAATGGGAAGGGCACTCAGAGGACAGCAACCACGACGGGCTCTGCAGACTGGTCGGCAGCAGGGAGAGTGTATTTTTGGCCTGTGGATCTCCTGAGCGGAGAGAAATCAGGAAAGGGAAGCCAAGCATTTAATCCTACATAGATCATGGGCTAATCACACTCTATTTAGTGCTTGGAAGTGAGAAGTTGTCAAGGCTTTTCGACAGCCTTGAAACAGCAGGCGTTAGTAGATAGATGGCCTGAGCCTAGAGGGAGAACATCCCATCACCTGGAGCTGCCTTGAACGCTTACAGCTCTTTAAGACTCCAGAGCAGGAACCAGTTAAGCAGAGGGGCTGGTCATCGAGCCCAGGACTTCTCAAGCTCTTCCTCTTCTCTCAGTCTCTCTCTCTTCCCCTCATCTTGAGGGACATCTGCTGTTAGGA
Source organism: Hyperoodon ampullatus (assembly GCF_949752795.1). NCBI lineage: Eukaryota > Metazoa > Chordata > Mammalia > Artiodactyla > Ziphiidae > Hyperoodon > Hyperoodon ampullatus. Next base: position 15,302,627 of record NC_136927.1, on the reverse strand, counting down.
GCAGAGGCTTTGAATCTTCCAGAAATCACCTTAGCATGCAGGAGAGAGGCAGACTTTCCTCCATCCAGTAAATGTATATTGAAGACACCGAATGCCAGGCACATGCCTTGTGCTGGGGGTGCAGTGGTGAGCGGGGAGACCTGGAGGGAGGCCTGTCCTCAGGATGATCTTACGTCTGGCTTTCTCAGTAGACTTCAGAGCTGGTCATCACAGAACTCACCTCCTTCTGTCTTTCTCTTTTGAGCACTGGGAAGCAAAGTAAATTATAATCCAATTAGGCCACTAAAAGTTTCTTTTCTAAGGATTCAGACTTTATTTTTGACCTCTAAATTTGGCCTGCCACCCACTCCACTGTGAATCAACACCCAGGAAACATTATTTTCTTATCTGTAAAATGATGAAAGCTCATGATTTATGCCCAGGGAGATCATGTGAGGAGTCAACGAAACACGCATATAAAGTACTAACATAGTGCTTGGCACTTAGTAAACACCCACTGAACATTAACTATTACTATTGTGGTTGATATTATTTAAAACTGATCGAAATTGTATTGGGTATTGGCCCACGGACTATGTATTAACAGACTAAGTTGATATGCACCTTGTTGAATTTCTGAAGAAAGGTGAACTCTTTCTAGAAAGATTTGCTAATTCCTGATAGACAGGTCTATTCACACTTCAGACTAGATTTCAGACAAACTTAAGTGAAGATTCAGTTTTCAGTTTTATCACAAATCTACCACACATGCCTATTTCAAAAAGAAAATGGTACAGTTATTTGCTTTGAGAGAAAGAAGGAATAAGTGAGAATGTACACGTGAATGAATGAATTTATTTCTGTGAGCAACACTTTCTCTGGGTCTTATAATGATATTCTCTTGCTCTTAAAATATGTGGCAAGATTTGCATCATTTTGTTTTAGAATTTTCAGTTGTTTTTCCTTTTTAAAGTGCACCTTCTGAGGAAACAAATCTTCCTATTGACATCAAAAATGAGTCATAAAAGACATGTTGCTGCTTTCCTTTTGAGGGATTTTTTTAGTTTTTTTTTTCTTTTTCTTTTTCATTAAGTTTTAGCAACAGGAAAATATGGACTTTAGTATCCATGGGGATATGATAAAATGGAAATATATGTCCCTTGTTTGTCCATTACTACAAACCATAAGGAAACTCACAAATCACTCCTAGACTTTCCAGAAAGGTTGACTGTCAAATAGCTTCCTGCTCCCTTTATTTTTCTAAAACCAAACAGGTATTAAGTTTTCAAAAAAGTGAGGTTGATAAAAAGCAGATGATGGAAGGTCCAAATTACACAGTGTCCATTGTTTTTATTGCAGAAGCCCTAGAGGACTGGATGGGTGGAGAGTGGTCCATGAACGCAAAGGCTGCCTGCACCTGCCAAAGAGGTCAGTATGCCAGCCATTGATGGAAAATCCCTCCTCACCTTCTCCTCAACCACAGCCACATTTGTGCAAATGAAAATTAATGATTGGACATAGGCAATAATATTTGAGTTAAAGATTATCAAACCTTTAGAAAATTTCTCAAACCTTTAGAACTTAGGGATCTTGCCCAACATTGCTGAGAACACTATATACAAACCAACTTTTAGAATTGATCAGCTTTTTCTTCAGCTCTTTAGCATAGACAGGGCATATCTAAAACTTTGGATGTATTTTGACAAAATCAAAAATTCCTTCCTATATCATCAGCACCTATGGCATTGCCTGATGTTGAGTAGGGAGGGACAAGATAAACACCTGTAGGCTAAAGGGGCTCCATCAGCAACACAGGTGCCCAATTATTTTTTTTAACCAACTTAATTAGGATGCTCAGCCATCACAGCCAAGATGCTCACCTTCAGTTAAAGTCCTGTACTATTAGGAAGTGAAATAATTTGGCCTCCCTTGCCCTCCACTTCCTCCTCTGCAAACAAAGGGACTGGACTTTATCTGGTTATTTTCAGTTCAGGAAAGGAGAGAGGTCAGATTCAATGTATGTTGTCAAGGGATTCCTTTTCTTCTGTGTGAGATACCTAGTTTTTAGTTTTTAATTTCTTTTAAATTTTACATTTTTTCCTGTTCTTCCTGCTTCCTGCTTCCTCCTGCTGCTTTCCCATTGTTTTCTCCTTACAATCAATCACCCACCTGAACATATGCAAAGGCAAGGGAAAACACATCTCATGCCCTAATTCTCTTCTTGAGTGTATCCCCAAAACTACCTCATCCTAGAAAGGATGCTGTGTTCCCTGTGGGTTTCTACTTTTATTGTTCTCTCTCTGACTTATATTTATTTGTTTATTGCAAATTTGGCTGTAATTTCTTTTACTAGCCCAGATAAGGTGAAAAATAATGCTAATACATGTTATTTTAGCTGGACATTAACAAAAACCACCCAATTTTCCCTGAGACATATTGCTACACCCACCTTGCAGTGTGGCTATTTTAACTACTTCATGTGACTATCAATCATGTGCCTAAAGGAAATAGATAACCCTCGAGACAGAATTCAGCCTAGCAAATGTCTATGCATCATCTCCCATGTGCCTAGCTCTGGAGCTAGGTGTGTAGACAGTCCAAAGATGAGTACGTCAGAGCCTACAGTGGAGAAGGCAGGAGGAACTGAATGAGAACTTACTCCTGTGCAAGTTTACTTCTGTGTCTTAAGAAAGCCCCAAAGTTCTTGGAAGATTAAAGCAAGGAAGAGATTACGTTTGTGTGTGGAGGTGATGTGCTTGGCAAAGTCTTTGGGGTTTGCCAGGGTGAAGTCTTTCCATACTCTTGAGTGCCCTTGGCAAAGGGGTGTCGTGGAAGACTTTTATGCCAGGAAACCATGATCCCACCAGTGCTTTGGGAAGATGAATCTGGCAGGAGTGTTTGGGGTAGTCTGTGGATGGGGGATGGGTTGGGGGCTGCCTGCAAGGAGGCTTCTCTGTGTCCTGCTCCTGGTTGTAAGGCTTCTTTGCCAATCCCCACTCCATGTGGTTGGAGCAGCTCATAGCTATAAAAGTGTGTTGACCCAAGAGGTTTAATATTAACCAAAGTTATAGTCAAAGTCAATTTGGAGGATTCAAGAAAAAATCTGATGCTAATAGAGAAATAGAAGTCAATATTTGTAATGTGACTCACAGGCTCAAAATAGAAAAGTAAAACACATTGCTGCTACAGCTCCCAGAGGGCTGTGGGTTACACAGTGCAGCAGATCTGTGAACCAGGCTTGACCACCCGTTAGGGCTATTTTAATATTTCCTCTGGCCCCTTCCTCTAATTCCTACATTCCAGAGCATGATACCCTAGTGGTGAAATATCCAGCCCTGGTGGAGTTACGACTCGTTTTCAGTGGGTCAATGGAAAAAAGATTTTTTTTTCCCCAGGTGTGTATAACCTTTCTCTCTAGTGACACGACATGGAACTAAGTTATCATGATTTTATTTTGTAGTCCACACTTCATTCCACAGTGGCTATCATTGTTTACAGTCTAATCTCTTGCTTATTGCCTATTTTGGAGAAGGCGAAGAAGTGCAGGAAACAGAAATATCCAGAATAATATATCCTTTTTGTTTTATCAATATTAATATCAAAAAGTGGGATTGTTGTCCACTGAGGGGCTCTGATAGGTTAGGGAGCTTCTGGAATTTTCCCTGATAAAATAGTCTTTATGAGCATTGATGTGGCCTTGTTCTTGCTCTGATGTTGATCTCCGGCTGAGGCTCGAGTGTGTGTACTGAGAAAGTTTGGAAAACTAGAGGATTAATGAGGATGAAGGAGAAAAGGGGGCAAACTATAGCAAACATCTCTATGAACAGAAGTTACTTTCTTAACCTTACCCAGTCTATGGTGTGGAAGGTGCAACTAGAAAGGCTAAAATTAGCTGCATTTCACCCAATGTATTGGAATGTTATGGGGTCAGAGAGCATCTTCTCATTAGTGCCCACAGGAAGAGCAACTCACTCAAAAATGAATCCTCAAGGGCTACAGTGGGTTTGATTGTACTCTGGTATTTACAACTCAGATGGTTGAATTAAATTTAATTCTCAATTCAATCCTTAAATTGAAACCTCAATTCAATTCTTAAATTGAATCCTCAGGAAGACCTGAAAAATGTATTTTACTCAGTTCTCCCCTGATTCCTTTTTATTTGGTTTGCAGGAAGTTCAGCTTATAAAGTTCAGCTGGGAAGCTATCTGCTTCCGTGAGGTGCTTATATCATCTGGTGATGAGACTAAGGATGGTGATAGTGATCATCATCCTGGTGATGATGGATGGGGCCAGGGCAGCGTTGACTGGCAACTGATGAGCAAAGCTGGGCAAGTAGCTTAAATGCTCTGTCTTAGAGCTGGCCATTTTTCCTCCTTCCTAATGCAGACCTGATCAAGATAGGCTGGTTTATTATAAGTCACCGATCCCTGACCCAGCATCTGCTTCCTCATCCGCATGGTGGTCATAGTTATATCTCCCTCCCAGCGTCTTTGGAGAAGTAATTAATGCTTATGAGGTGCTTTGAGATCACTGATAAAATACAATCTACTTGCCCAGGGTGTTATTACATTATTTCATTTTCCTCTTCATAGTCAGGACCAAACCAGTGATAAGTTAGAAATGAGAGAAATTTGTAAAATGTGTAGTGTGAAGACCACCTAAGCAATTGGATTTCTATTGGACTAGACATTGCACTTGAACTATATACATAAGAAGAGGTGCTGAGCTATGCTTGGGAAGTCTCGGTTGCCTTCAGATTCAACTCTCAGGTTACATTTCATGACTTTACTTAGACCTTCTTAGAAATAGTAAATCTTTAAGAGCAGAGCACCTGCACACATTATCCATCAAAATAGACTTAATTCCTGGCTTCGGAAATACCCAGACTACACATGACCTTTGGCAGATTTGTTTCTGTTCCTCTAGAAGATTGTGTATCTCTTTGGACTATAGACAGGATGTATAGTAGCTGGTAATTTCAGCTGATTATGTTCATGTGAACATTGGAGAGTCACTAAAACCCTCCAGGAGAGGATCTCCCTCTTACAAAGCTCAGAACTATGATGCATGTGAGGCATAGATTAAGAAGGCGTCTTTTCCCCCTGCAAGGATGGGGCACTGGCCTGAAAGCTTGCATGGTTATTACAGGATACTTCCACCAGATCTTTCAAAAGAAAGGCAGAGATGACCAAAGGGCAGGAGGTCACCTATGTAATAAGGTCCACATGAGACAATTAAAAAAGAATGCTGGAGGAGGATACGTGTATCCTGACCACATAAGTCCCAATAAGATTATTCTAAGTTGATTTTCATCTTCTTTGAGATTTTCCAAAAGGCCACATCCCATTACATCTCCTTTCAAGAAGTTCATGGTTGATAAAACTTGGGGGATTGGCAAATGTCTTGAAATGAATGCAAAATGTTACACACTTGTGCATTTTTTTCTGGAAGGATAACTTATCCTCCTTTCACTATATATTTTAACATGGTCTGTGACCCTTAGGAACCTCTGTGTCATGTGAACTAGTGTAGAGGAATCATGTGTATTTGAGCAAACGTCAAGTGAAGTTTACATGCAGTATAGATTTGTCTCTACATACAGATTAGGCATTTATTTTCAGATAATATTTAATTGTGTTCTAGATGTCACATCCAGAGTTTTTATTGTCCTGTAATCCTCATATAATCACAACTGCTCAACCGAAGTCTTAAGTTGCATACAAAGTATATGAACTTTTGTCCACTCGTGTGAACAAAAAAAGCATCCTAAGGCGTATGTTGATCACAGCCCTTCTCAATAGAGAGCAAAGATCATTTCTTGGAATTTGGCCTAAGGTTGAAGAGGAAGGGGGCAGGTGCAAAGGGTCAGTGTCAAGGTGGGGCTGAACCCATACATTCTAATCAGTTTCCATTTCTCATTTTACACCCCACACATCATGCCACATAGATGTTTTAACCAGGAAACAGGTTTTAGGGAAAGGATAGGTAATACAGGCTAACACTGTAAATCCTGGAACTGGGCAGGGATACAGAGAGCAGGTAAAAATGAAACTTAAACTTGGAGTTGAGAGAGTTAGTTTAGGAAGGACCCAATTGTCCAGGCCCATGCAAATGTTGCAGGGTGACCCAGATTGCAGATCAGGGCTGGAGACAGGGAGGGAGAGTGGGGTTCACTCCCCAACACAGTTCTCTTAGGAAATGGTCTGGATGCCTTTGGAAGGCAGAAGCTCCAAGCTCCCTGCCCACCACAGGAAAAGGGACTGTGCCAGGAGCAAGTACACCTGGGGTAGGCCTCAAGCCACACCAAGAGTGGGCTAGGCTGGCGGAGGTATATTAGTTGCCTGGTCTGGTGAAGAGAGATACAGCGATTAGATGGGGCAAGAATTGAAGGGCCACCTTACATACCAGCCTGGCAAGAGAAAGCAGCTGTTGCCAGCAGTCCAAACCACAAGGGTCTTTGGTAGACTGTCTACAGAGGTGACATTCCATGTCCCCAAGTCTGCACATTCATGCTGCCTCTCCCATCAAGAGGGGGAGCCAACTTCCTCACCCTTTGAATATGGGCCAACCTAGGGATTTGCTCTGACCACTTGAATGCCATAGAAGAACATTCTGGGACCTCCAGACTCAAGCCTTAAGAAACCTTATAACTTTTGCTTTAACTTTCGGAATTCTGCAACACCACCTTGAAAAGCCCAGGCTGTCCTGGAGGATGAGAGACCACATGGAGGTCTCTTGAGGAGAGGCCACAAGTAGGAGAACCAACGTGTTCTAGCAAACAGCCAGCACTGGGGCCATTTTGGATCTTCCAGCCCAGCCCAGCCCAGCTGACAGATGAGTATAGCTGCACGAAGGAGTCTGGCTAACCCCACAGGAAGCAGAGATACGCTGTACCACTCAGCCCTGCCTGAATTCCTGACACACAGAATCATGGGCAATAAAATGATGGCTGTTTGAAGCCACTGTGTACTGAGGTGATATGTGACCCACAGCTATAGATAACTACACAGTATCTGAATGGCCCTAGGACACTCAGGCAGGGTTCACGACTGTAACCTCTCAAAAGTATGAACTGAGGTTTGGAAGTGGGAGATTTAGGCAGGAAGCACCAGCATTGTAGTCTTTGTGGTTTAGAATGAAACACCAGAGTTCCCAAAGTACAGCTCTCTGAGGAGAAGACTGGCAAAATGAAGAGTATAAAGGCAGAAGCCCTCAGTATAGACCGCCTTGTGCTTAAGGAGGCCAATCCATTCATCTCCCTGTCTGCTGCTGATGAGACTTCTAATAGGCCATCCATCTTGGTCAGAACTGGTGTGCATGGCTCTGTGGGCTGGATGCTGGTGACGTCACATCTCAACCAGCTGCTGCTGCTCATACCACCAGCTCATGCATCCACTGCCCGGCGAAAGTAGAAGAAGAGCCCATCCCTGTCAATAAGACCCTAAAGGCGGTTTTATGCCAGACTTTTGACTATCATCTGAAAAGAGACAAAAAGATAAATAAGACATAGTTCCTATTTGCAAAAAGTCCGCCATCTTCAATTATACTTCATTATTTGTCTTCCTTCCAAAGCTGCCCTTGGTATTAATTTTAATCAAATCTCTCCTAACCACAGCATGCCAGGGAGATGGAAATCTCCTGGGAGAGCCATTCCAAACTCTGCTGGTGTGTGGAACAAGAACTCAAGCCTGAGTGTAGACTCTATAGCTCTGTTCCCTAGCATAAAAGAGCACAAAGCTGCATGGTTTTGTATGTAATTCTGATACCCATACTTTTTTTTTACAAGCAGAAGATTTATACTGAATGACTCAGTGAATAGGGAAATATTTAAATATTCAGCCAGAACTTATGAGTCTGTTTTATATATCCCAAGCTGAGCTGATTGTGGAAGAATAGAGAATGGAGTCATTTTGACTAGTTTGCCTGGGCACAGTATGATAATTCTTCATTTGCTGTTGCTGCTGTTTGTGCTATTTTTAATAGGTTTTGGTATCTCCATTCTTTGTGTTGAATTTCTCAGAAGTGTGGAGAAGTTGAGGCAAGAGTTAACGTTTATATCGTCAGTGCAGTCCCTAAAAAGCAGGATCTTGGTAAGAGAGGAGAGGAAAGGGGGAAATTGATTATTTACAAGCCAGTCCCTCTTGCTATTCTTAATTGAAACCACGAAGAATGGACCCAAGCTTAACACACTTTCATGTCCTGTATCATGTGTTTGTGTGCGTGACATTCTGGGGTCATAAAGTTGTTGGCATTGCGTGCACCATTGTTCCTTTTAGAACTCAGTGCAATTCCATTAGGTCCCAATTTAACCTACCAAACAGTGCCATAGATTGGGAACAATTCGCCTTCCTGGTTTAACTGGGAAGGCCTTTACTCAGATTAAAAAGGGTTAAAGTTCCAAGGGAATCACTAACTCTCTTTTGTTGGGAAAAGTCCTAATCTGACATTTCCTCACATTCCAGCCATACCTTTGCTGGAGGAAGTAGGAGATTTCTGGGTCCATGGTGTATGATTTAATGATTTGTGGAAGGCAAGAATGTTAACTTAGTTTATTACTCAAAACTGACTGATAAGGTATCAGGCAGGTTAATCTGCTACTTTTCTAACCTCTCCCAGAGAACTTGAACTGAAGCCTGATTCTCCATAGGTCGTCTTTATTGCACTCCACATGGAAGGCTAAGAATTTATGAAAGAAACGAGCATTTTGTTCCTTGTGCTTTCATTTGCTCCATCATTTCATTCCAAGAGCGATAAGCCTTTATTTGTGATAACTAATCCTTCCCTCAGCAACTAATGGTGATGTCACAATTGGAATATTTTTACCTCAGATGGAAAAAGAACACTGGCAGATAGATCCTGTTTACACTGAGAAAGAAGGTTTAGCAATAAGGGTAAAGAGTAAGGCATTCTCGATTGAGCTCAAACACCAATTGTTATCAAAGTGTTATCAGAGAGACACACATCCAGGGATCCTGTGATCTACAGAGTTGCTTTTTCCTCTGTCCTCATTCCTTCTAGTGATCTCCTCCATGGAATTCTAGAACCCCAGATCTAGAATAACCCCAAAAGAGTGGCTGCAGAGGTTTAGGAATGCTCTGCTTAGCATGGTCTGTGAAACCTGTTAAATTCTTTAACTTTTTTATTTTTCTACAATATTATATTAGTTTCAGGAGTACAGCATAGTGATTCAATATTTTTATAGATTATACTCCCTTTAAAGTTATATGGCTATCTTTCCCCATGTTATACAATATATCCTTGTTGATTTCTATTTTATACATAGAAATCAAACTACATAGTAGTTTGTATCACTTAACCCTGTACCCATATCTTGCCCCTCCTCCTTCCACTAGTTTGTTTTCTATATCTGTGAGTCTGTTTCTATTTTTTATATGCATTCATTTGTTTTATTTTTTAGATTCCACATATATATGATAACATATAGTATCTGTCATTCTCTGTCTGACTTATTTCACTCAGTATAATACCCTCTAAATCTGTCCATGTTGTTGCAAATGGCAGAATTTCATTTTTTTTTCCTATGGCTGAGGAATACCCCCTTGTATATATACACCACATCTTCTTTATCCATTCATCTATTGGTGGGCACTTGAGTTGTTTCCATGTCTTGACTGTTGTCAGTAATGCTGCTATGCATTAAAAGGATCATACACCATGATCAAGTGGGGTTTATCCCAGGAATGCAAGGATTCTTCAATATATGCAAATCAATCAATGTGATAAACCCTATTAACAAATTGAAGGAGAAAAACCATATGATCATCTCAATAGATGCAGAAGAAGATTTTGACAAAATTCAACACCAATTTATGATAAAAACCCTCCAGAAAGTAGGCATAAAGGAAACTTACCTCAACATAATAAAGGCCATATATGACAAACACACAGCCAACTCCATCCTCAATGGTGAAAAACTGAAACCTTTTCCTCTAAGATCAGGAAGAAGACAAGATTGTCCACTCTCACCACTATTATTCAACATAGTTTTGGAAGTTTTAGCCACAGCAATCAGAGAAGAAAAAGAAATAAAAGGAATCCAAATTGGAAAAGAAGAAATAAAGCTGTCACTGTTTGCAGATGACATGATTCTATACATAGAGAATCCTAAAGATGCTACCAGAAAACTACTAGAGCTAATCAATGAATTTGGTAAAGTAGCAGGATACAAAATTAATGAACAGAAATCTCTTGCATTCCTATAAACTAATGATGAACAATCTGAAAGAGAAATTAAGGAAACACTCCCATTTACCACTGCAACAAAAATAATAAAATATTTAGGAATAAACCTACCTAAGGAGACAAAAGACCTGTATGCAGATAACTAGAAGACACTGATGAAAGAAATTAAAGATGATACAAACAGATGGAGAGCTATACCATGTTCTTGAATTGGAAGAATCAACATTGTGAAAATGACTATACTACCCAAAGCAATCTACAGAGTCAATGAAATCCCTGTTAAACTACCATTGACATTTTTCACAGAACTAGAACAAAAAATTTCACAATTTGCATGGAACCACAAAAGACTCCAAATAGCCAAAGCAATCTTGAGAAAGAAAAACGGAGCTGAAGGAATCAGTCTCCCTGACTTCAGAGTATACTACAAAGCTACAATAATCAAGACAGTATGGTACGGGCACAAAAACAGAAATATAGATCAATGGAACAGGGTAGAAAGCCCAGAGATAATCCCACACACATATGGTCACCTTATTTTTGATAAAGGAGGCAAGAATATACAATGGAGAAAAGATACCTTCTTCAATAAGTGGTGCTGGGAAAACTGGACAGCTACATGTAAAAGAATGAAGTTAGAGCACTCCCTAACAAACACCACACACAAAAATAAACTCAAAATGGATTAAAGACCTAAATGTAAGGCAAACAGTGTAAAATCTTAGAGGAAAACATAGGCAGAACACTCTATGACATAAATCACAGCAAGATCCTTTTTGACCCACCTCCTAGAGAAATGGAAATAAAAACAAAAATAAACAAATGGGACCTAATGAAACTTAAAAGCTTTTGCACAACAAAGGAAACTGTAAACAAGATGAAAAGACAACCCTCAGAATGGGAGAAAATATTTGCAAAGGAAGCAACTGACAAAGGATTAATCTCCAAAATTTACAAGCAACACATGCAGCTCAATATGAAAAAAATCAAACAACCCAATCCAAAAGTGGGCAGAAGACCTAAATAGACATTTCTCCAAAGAAGATATACAGATTGCCAACAAACACATGAAAGGATGTTCAACATCACTAATCATTAGAGAAATGTAAATCAAAATTACAGTGAGGTAGCACATCACACCAGTCAGAATGGCCATCATCAAAAACTCTACAAACAATAAATGCTGGAGAGGGTGTGGAGAAAAGGCAACCCCCTTGCACTGTTGGTGGGAATGTAAATTGATACAGCCACTATGGACAACAGTATGGAGGTTCCTTAAAAAACTAAAAATAGAACTACCATACGACCCAGCAATCCCACTACTGAGCATATACCCTGAGAAAACCATAATTCAAAAAGAGTCGGGCTTCCCTGGTGGCGCAGTGGTTGAGAGTCCGCCTGCCGATGCAGGGGATGTGGGTTCATGCCCCGATCCGTGAAGATCCCACATGCTGCGGAGCAGCTGAGCCCATGAGCCATGGCCGCTGGGCCTGTGTGTCCGGAGCCTGTGCTCCGCAACGGGAGAGGCCATGACAGTGGGAGGCCCGCGTACCACCAAAAAAAAAAAAAAAAAAAAAAAGAGTCATGTAGCACAATCTTCATTGCAGCTCTATTTACAATAGCCAGGACATGGAAGCAACCTAAGTGTCCATCAACAGATGAATGGGTGAAGAAGATGTGAAACATATATACAATGGAATATTACTCAGCCATAAAAGAAATGAAATTGAGTTATTTGTAGTGAGGTGGATGACCCTAGACTCTGTGATACAGAGTGAAGTAAGTCAGAAAGAGAAAAACAAATACCATATGCTAACACATGTATATGGAATCTAAAAAAAAAAGAAAATGGTTCTGAAGAACCTAGGGGCAGGGCAGGAATAAAGATGCAGGCATAGAGAGTGGGCTTGAGGACACGGGGATGGGGAAGGGTAAGTTAGGACGAAGTTAGGGAGTGGTATGGATATATATACACTACTAAATGTAAAATAGATAGCTAGTGTGAAGCAGCCACATAACAAAGGGAGATCAGCTCCGTGCTTTGTGACCACCTAGAGGGGTTGGATAGGGCATGTGGGAGGGAGACGCAAGAGGGAGGAGATATGAGGATATTTGTATATGTATAGCTGATTCACTTTGTCATAAAGCAGAAACTAACACACCATTGTAAAGCAATTATACTCTAATAAAGATGTGAAAAAAAAATAATAATGCTGCTATGAACATTAGCGTGTATGTATCTTTTCAGACTAGTGTTTTCATTTTCTTCATATATAGGCACAGGAGTGGATTTGCTGGATCTTATGGACTGTTTATATGTGTTCATGAGAAGGCGATATCTCTCTGAAATGAGCAAATAAAAAAGTTTTTGCTTTATACACTTTTATTTCAGGAAATGAGAAGGTTAAAGTCAAAAGCTTTAAATGTGAATTATAAATTGCGATGGTCTCAATTGCACCCTAGAAGCAGTTGGCATTTTGTCAAAGGATGTTTCTAAATGATAAAATAGCCCTTTGTGAGGATGTATAAAATTCCACAATATGATTCAATCTCATATTAGAGATTAAAAAACTCTACCAATAAGAAGATATAAATATATCATTTATACTAGTATATACAGAAAATATACATTCAAGAGTAATTTAACTTAGACCACCAAAAAATATTGAGGCAATTCAAAATCATCAACTCTTCATCTTCTCTGTTAAGGTTTTATTATTATTAATACACATACGTATGTGCATGCAAAAGCATGTTATTTATAGATTTTTTTTTCAATTTAAATAGGTGAGATACTTGTGACAAACGAATGCAGGCTTCACATGTTGGATCAGTGGGAAATAAAATTCAGATTTAAGTATTATCACTTAAAGCATTATGCTATTAACATTTACAACAGGCACAAAAAAATGCCATAACATTGAAGACCAGGGAAAGTTCAATAATGTCTGGAAATAGGAGTGGCCCTATAAAAGGACATGATAAATCTTTAGCACCAAGTCATGTGGACTTCAGTAAGAATTAGATTGTAATTCTGTGCTTAGTGCAAATATTATTTGTTTACTGACAATGAGAAAAATGAGAATCATTGTGTACTCACTTAAGTCTTTTAAGCCCAATTTCCTCCTAGTTCCAGAGTCTTGAAGCCATCTATAAATAAGGTGACCCCTGAAGATATATGGGTAAAGTAAGCCATCCACCTGTCACCAGGTAAAGGAGACTTTCATTCCCATTTACTTAGACATGCACAGAGGACTCTCCAACAGGCTTACACAAGCAGGGTACCTAATCCCTTGGCTTTCTAATCAGGCTTGGCCCTGGGTTTTCATTCACTCTCTGTTAAAAGTGAATATGCAGAATTTATTCTACACTAGGGTGTTGCTAGTGACAAAGGAAGAAGAGATATGGCCGATTAAATTTCAATATTTCTAACTATCCCAAACTGCATTATAGTGAAAACAACCCACAGAATACCTCACTTCTGTAATGTCCTAATTATCTAAGGCATATAGTGCTAAGTAGCACTTCATTACTTAATGATTATTAAGAAATGAATTTTCTCAACCCTTGGGCTTCTTTGAAACAATCATTACGCCTTTTCGATTGGATAGACAGCTATAAAACAGAAGGTCACAATCTTCAAAGTGCTCTGAGATGGTTGGAGGCAGGGGCGTGCTGAAGCTCCAGAGGCAAGTCAGGCCCAGGAAAGGCAATGCACTTGACAAAGGAGGGAGAGAGACCAGGGACTGGAAAGAGCAGCCAGGGGCTAGAAAGGAAGGAATGCCTCAGGGCATGAATCTCTTAGCCAGCCTGGCTAAGTTTCCTAAAGTAGCTCTGCAACATCCTGGCTGTGTGACATTGGGTATGTTACTTAACCTCTCTGATTCTCACCTCATCGCCTCTAAAATTATAATGTTATTGCCTTCAGAGTGTGGTCATAAAGACATAATTATATAATGTATGTGAATCATTTAGCAAAGTGCCTAAAACAAACTCAATAAACTGTTGGTGTAATGTCAAAATTATTATTATTAGAGTGAGCTTTAAAAGCTAGTCCTGTGATAAAATACATATATGCCCCCAAAATTCTGTGAAATGAAGCCAGTTGTAACCAAGGTGACATGTATGCAAAGTGTTCACTTTATGAGGAATTCCTATTCATTAATTCATTTGTTTAACTAGTATTTATTTCTCAACCACATTACTCCAGGAACTGTTCTAGTCACTTGGAATACAAAAATGAATAAAGTAAGAGTACTTGCCCTTAAAGAGAATCTAGCCTACAAGGGAAATAGCACATAAGTAATTATGATAAAATATGGGAAGTAAAATAAGGTTGCTATAGCAACATTAAAGTGTGGATGGCAACCTGGAAGCAAGGTCACTAACTCGGATTGTGGGAGTCATGAGAGCCTGCTTGGAGGCAGCACCCAAGTTCAGTCTTGTAAGATGAGTAGAAGTTCTCCATACTACAAAACAGAGAAAGAATATTCCAGTTAAAGGGACAGCTTCAGCAAAATTACTAAGCCATGAGACAACACGGTGTGTGAGAAGAGTGGAAATCACCAGAATTCCACCCACACAGGGAATTGTGGGAGATGAGGCTAGACAATTACATAAGATAATTACATATAATGAGTTGCAGGTATGGGGGAAGGGGGTGGGAGGGAGGGAGGCAGAGTTTGGAGATGAAGAAGCTGGTGCGATCACTGATGTGAGCCTGGAAGAAATGGGATGAGACAGAAGTGATCAGTGCTCAGGTGGTTTGGTCTGGCTTTAGCAGAAGGAGAGACACCTCATCATCTGAGAATGTAGAAGAAGGAAGTAAAGATGGGTGTGGGTAAAGATAAGCTTATAGATGGTGGAAGATAGAAGGAGGTCACCTAGGAGAGCTTCTCTATTTTTAAAGTAATAGAAAGAGCCTATTCATTGAGATTAGGAGTGTGGGCATGAACTGAATTGGAGATTTGAGGAGGGGGTGAAGTCCAGAAGAGTGGCTCAAGAAACTGAGCAACTATGAATGAATGAATTGTCGAGTTGTGCAAGATCCCGGTTGAGGTGGCACCGGTTGGCACAGTTGGGTAATTTTCTCTAACCATGTTCAGTTTCCCAGGTTTAGGAAAAATAAGGGCAAATTATGGTATAGCATGAAAAAAATGGGAACACAAGGAATTTGAGAGCTTGTGAGAGAAGAGTTAGGACGATCATATAGAAGACCCAGGCCATGTACACAAGGACAGGCGGTCAGGAGACAGCGGAGACATCAAGGATGGAGTCACTGAAAGATCAAGGCTCAATGTTGGGAGAGCAGAGGTACTTGGAAGGACAGGAGGTCAGCGAGTAGAATATCAGGGTTTAAGTTCTCTGATACACCATTCTGGGTAGTAGCTGAGTCTAGGGCATTGCTCTTGGAATGGATAGCTGCAACAGAGTGGAAGTAAAGTTCGTTTACATTTTTAAAAAATAAGTAAGGACCTGAGAGGACAGGTACTGGATGGACTAGCTATATGGACATCGTAGACTGATCACAAGAGGTAGATTGGAAATCGTGATTATGCTTCAAGTGCCAATCTTCACCAAATGATGGGATGTATTAGATTGCAAATGACAATGACAAGGGCAGGGAGGTGGTGATACAGTCCTGTGGCTTGAACTTCAAAGAGGGATGAGCAAGGGTGAAAAAGAAGTTTTGAAGCCATGAAAAGGCTACCCATCACAATGACGTAGAACAAGGGATCTGAGCCAACGGGACATAGGATTGGTAAGTTCTGATGGAGAGGGGAGAGAAGAGGAGCCCTGGCCAGAGAAGACAGTCTGGATGTAGTGGGGAAGGAAACAGCGGGGGCGGGGAGGGCCAGGAGAGTTCTGGAACCAGGCTACTCTAAGTGTGGTCTAAGACCAGCAGCATCACCTGGGAACTTGTTAGCAATGCAGGATCTCAGGCCCCAGCCCCAACCTCCTGAATCAAAATCAGTATATTAACAAGATCCTCAGATAATTTGTGTGCCAATTAAAACTCTTGAAGCACTCAAGAAATTAAACTTCTCCAAGGAATAATAAAATGGTACTCTCAACTCAGGATATAAAAGCACCATAAGAATACCAGTTTTAGGGCCTCCCTGGTGGCGCAGTGGTTGAGAGTCCGCCTGCCGATGCAGGGGATACGGGTTCGTGCCCCGGTCTGGGAGGATCCCATATGCCGCGGAGCGGCTGGGCCCGTGAGCCATGGCTGCTGAGCCTGCGCATCCGGAGCCTGTGCTCCGCAACGGGAGAGGCCACAACAATGAGAGGCCCGCATACCACAAAAAAAAAAAAAAAAAAAAAGAATACCAGTTTTAATTCCTTGTAGGATCAATGAATCGATCCCTGTCTTACAGTTATTTATGCTCATTGAAAGAGTGTCAGTGACCAATAGGTTTCTTACCTTGACTTCAGAGAGAGGGAAAAGACAACAAAAATATATTTCCTAAGGGGTATGTTGCTTTCAGACCTGGAGTTGGTTGGGGAGCCAGAAGCCAGGGCCAGGGTGCAGACTCCTCCACCACTCTGCCTTCTAAGCATCGAACCATACTTCCTCCTTTACCAGTCAGTCCCTCCTGGCCAAAGAGCAGGGAAGAAACCATGCCAGGGAACCAGTAATTGTATAGCTTTCCAGTGTACTGCTCCAGATCATGTAACAGACATGTCAAAGCCTACTTTCCCCTCTGAACATTCAGCAGTGACCAAATGGGTTGGAGGAAGTGGGAGGAATACCATGAAAAATCCTGGGCTGCACCTCAGAGACTAATAAATAATTACTAATGGGAAAGAAAACAGAGGAAAGAGAAAAAGCAAAGTAGCAGGAAAGACAGGCAGAATGGACTCTGGCCCACAAGAGAGGAACAAACTGGGGGTTAAGTGCAATCGAAAAAAATCTAACACACCAAAGATCAGTGACCCAAAGACAGCAAAAAAGAAAGACAGAGAGTAAAGCTTGTCGGGGAAACTTTCTGTTCTCACATTTGATCCCTCTGCTCACAGCATTTCAAAGACTTATTGAAGCTTAGAAATGGACTGTTAAATCATTCAACATATGAGATTTGTCCCAAATTGAATGGATTGCTTCCCCTTGTAGGTTTTTCGATGCTGGCTTATTTTTAAGGAGAGAATTGGAGGGTTTCTGCTAAATTATTGATGGGCGGGAGACTTTAACCTAGGCAGCAGAAATGACCAAATGGAGAAGCATGGGCAGGTGCCACACTGTAATTTGCCCACCTCTTAAATTATGTAGCATATGTATCACAATATATTGAATTTAAAACCTGAAGTATGACATTCGGTAAATAATTCATACTGGCTCTTTCATTAAGTGTGAACTGAGGCTTAGGATAATGATATCCAATTTTAGCTTGTGCCTCATTTAAATACAGATGTACAGAAGGGAATTTCTTTAGCACTGCTATAGACAAGGCATGCATGCTGTGTAGGAAACTGGACCTGAATCTCTCACACACACACACACATGCATACACACGCACACACACAATTTCCCCAGGATAAAAATAAATAATGCATTATTTTTTAATGGATTTCATTCACCCTTCTCCTGCCTAAGTTCTTTAAAATGTATAACTGATAGATAATTATCTCATTAGGGGTATTATTTTCTTCTCACAGAAGATTCTGATCCCAAGAACATTCCTGGGATTTTAGGGATGAGTGTTATTCATAGGGTGAAAATCCATAAAACACCTCTTTAAGTCTTCCTTTGCCAGATCCTACAGGGAACTCACAGCCCAGAGATAAATCTCTGATCTAGTTCTGGGACACTATGCACGTACCTTTGAAAATTGGAATAATCATGCAAAAAAACATGCTTGCAACATTTCAAACAATGTGCATTTTAGCTTCCAGTGACCTATGTTACCAAAATATGTTCTATGATTTTGTAGAAAGGAAGGAACTTGGGACAGATGCAGCTACAAGCATCTGAGCTGAAAAACTTGGGTGGAAGATAATGTCTTCCTTCTTACATCTGTTATCACATTGCCTTTTCTAACATCTTTTCTTCATTAGCTGAACAACTACCATGTTAACATCTTACTTTCAATTTTGTGGAACTTTTGGAGAATATGCTCAAAATATGATTCCCTCCTCTCCCTCTTCCCTCCCATATCATGTTTGAGATAATAAAGGTATAAGCAAAGTTAATTGATGCATCTGTCAATAAGATTGAGTTTGGAGAAGATGGACATTGGTCTGTAAAGCCCCAAGGTAAGCTGTTTTTAAGTTTGGTGCACCCAAAACCATGATTTTTTTTTACCTTTATCTTAATGGATGTATTCATTTAATACATATTTATAGATAGAGAGAACAACATATGCACAAAATACTTCAGCCTTGTAATAAGAAATGAATCCCTCAGGTAAAATAGCCACTGTGCATGAGTCTATGCAAGGTCAGGTGTCAACTATATCCAAAGGTTGGGATTGAGAGACAGGAAAGACCATTTCTGGATGAAGCAATTAGGGAAGGGTAATGAAGGAAGACAATCTTGTATGAGTCTTGAAATAAGGCAGGGTTTTATTAGTCAGACATTGAGAGAGGGAGGGGCCATGCACAAAGAAACAAAACCATGGAAAGACAAGGAACAACTGGGAACAAGAAGTTAGAATATGGGCTTTGCATGGAGCAATGGAAGGAGAAAAACATTACAAGTGTAGGTGGAGATTGATTTGGGGGGACTTTGAAGCCAGACTGGGGAGGTGAAGGCATTGGGTGAGTAGTGCGGAGCCTTGGAAAAGGTGTGAAGTGGAGAAAGGTATAGTCAAAATGCATATTCAAAAGATTACTCTGAGGAGGAATGCAGAATTTGTTGGAGTAGGGAGAGGCAGTGATTAAGCAAGTCCTTTAGGAGACGCTGCCATGCATTTCAGGTACAAGTACCTGAACTACCATGGTGATAATGGGAGCTTGCCATCTCCACCTTTTTGCCTCTAGGTCAATTCTCAACCTACTGTCATCTAGCTTCCTCTACTCAACATAGCCCAACTGAATTTGTCTTTCTCACAAACCCACTTCTTCCCATATTGTCCACATCTCACTTATGACACCACCTACAGTGCCAGCAGTTAGAAATATCCAAGTTAAGCCAACTCCTTCCTCTACTGAGACTTCTTTTATCCAATCAACCTCAAGTTCTCTTTATCTATCCACATAAATATTTCCTAAATCTAATCCTTGTGGCAATTCCACTATCCCTACTTAGCTCATCTAATATTTGCAGTAGCCTTCTATTTGGTCTCTCCACATCTAGCCATAACAAATAGTATAGTGGTTCAACACTTGGACTTTGATATCACACTGTCTGGGTTCTCACACTTCTTAGCTATATGGCCAGGAAAAAGTTTCTTCATTTCTTTCTGTCTCTCTTGCTTCATATGTAAAATTGTAAATCATAGTAGCCTATCTACTAAGGCTGTTAGGAGAATTAAATGAGCTAATGTTTGTATAGCACTTAGAATGGCATCTGGCATGTAATAGGTGCTATCTAATGTTTTCTGTTTTAGTTAAAAAATAATCCACCCTCCCTACTAGGAGGTATCTAGCCATGCCTCTTTTCCCAAATTCTGTAGGCTAAATGCTAAGCTACATACATCCATGGTGTACAAACTTTCCCATCGTCTAGACCCTGCTTAATTTTCCCATTTCATCTCCTACCACCCCTAACTTCACAATTTAAGCCCAGATAATATTGAACCACACGTAGGCTCCCCAGTTCCACCACACTCAATCACGTTTTCCTGGTTCTCCTCAGAAGAGTTTGTCTGCTAGCTGTGTCCCATCCCCCTTTCCCTGATACTGCTTACTCATTCCTGAAATGCCAGCTCAGGCATCATTTCCCCCAGGCATCCTTCTGAGAATGCCCAGGTTGGGCCATGTGCCTCTCCTCTCCACCAACAAGATAATTTTATCACAGCATGAATTGTATAGTGTTGAAGTCATCTTTATGATCCTACTCCCAGATCAGACTGAAGACTTCTCGAGAGCAGGGGCTGTGTCTTATCCCATTGTAAATCTCACAAAAAGAAGGGCCATGCTAGATCTATAGTAGGTTTTTATAAACATTTATTGAAATAAAGGAAAAAATTCAACAGGCATGGCAGTTAACTAAATATGGAATTAGTGAGAAAGAGAGAGGTTGGAAGCTGATTCCATGGTTTGAAGTCCAAGTTACCGTAAGAATCTATGTCATATTTATAGAAATGGGGAAGTCAGAAGGAGGAAATTCTATGAGAGAAAAGAAAAAGAAAGAAAAACCCTGATAAGTTAATTTTTAAACAAACTAAGTTTGAGATGCCAACAAAACAGTCTGAAATATGGGTTGTGTGGTATTGGGAAGAAGCCATGGTAGATTTGAGATTGACTGTGTTTGTCATATTTCAATAGATTATGCTGCACAACAAACATCCCCCATGTCTCAGTGACTTGTAACAACAGAAGCTTCTTGTTGCTCACCTAACTAACATATCACCTGTAAGTCAGCTGCAGCTCTGTGGTTCTGTTGCTCTGTTCCAGGCTACATGTGGATTTGGTACACACTGTTCTCAAGGTGAAAGCTCAGAGTAAGTGGAGCACAGAGCCAACCACATAAGCACGTTTAAAACCTATGCTCAGATGTGACATGTATAATATCTACTCACATTCCATTGGCCAAAGCAAGTCATATGGCCAGGCCTGTAGTCAGTGGTGTGGGGAAGCATGGCAAGGACATGGCAGAGAATGAGATATTATAAACAAATAATGCACTGCAGCACAGTGGGACTAGCTGGGATTGTGTAGGTAGATCTGATCATGCACTTGATATCTAATTGGAGGGGAAGGAGAAACTGATGAAGGAAGAAAGGAAGTAACTTAAAGACAGTCCAAGAGATAAAGAGAAGAACCAGAATAATTGACTATAGTGCAAGTCAAAGGAGAAAACAGTCCAAGAAGGGGTGGCCACATGGTCCAATACTGCAGATGTCAATGAAAATGAGGATGCCATGTGACTGTGATGAGGAAAATGGGGACATTGGAGAGAAGAGGTTCATTACCTATGCTGAACCTATTTCTGAACGTATTCTGAGCAAGTTGGCTAATCTAGGCTTAGGGTGACACTCACAGGAGATGGCCTAGAATGGTTTTGGACACTAAATTCTACAGCAGCTGAGTCGTGTGGACCAGAAGATAAGAAACTAAAAGCATATAATGCAGCACTCCTAATTCTCATCAAGTATTAGGAAGATTGTCACAAGGGGGTGGGGTGACACCTCCAGGTCCTGGGTCAGTCTAGAGAGCAAGATTCCTGACAGTTGCTGGATAACCTAGTGGCAGATTTTTGCTCAGTTAAGAAAACAATATTCTACAACCTGGAAAGTCCAGCAATGGAATGGTAACATTCATGAAATGACCACCTCCCAACAACAACCACCACTGGAATTTTCAAGCAGAATTTAAATGACCACACAACAAATATGCTGTGGAAAAGTGCATGACGTACTGCATAAAAAGTTAGGCCAATAGATTTTTACTGTCCCTTTAAAGTATAAACTTTATACTTTATGATTTATGATCATCATATGAAATATGTTGGCTCCCTTATATCCACCACTTACTTTTTTGTTTCTCTAGCTCCTTGCAAATACATTCAGCTTTATTTTCCCTATTAAATAGGTGTTTTCAGGTACTTGGATGTTATGGTTTGAACTGTGTGTCTGTAAAAGGTATGTTGAAATCCTAATCCCCAGTACTTCAGATGTGAGCTTTTGGAAAATAGGGCCTTTGCAGATGTAGTTAAGAAGAGGTTAGGGGCTTCCCTGGTGGCTCAGTGGTTGAGAGTCCATCTGCCGATGCAGGGGACATGGGTTCGTGCCCCGGTCCGGGAAGATCCCACATGCTGCGGAGCGGCTGGGCCCGTGAGCCATGGCCACTGAGCCTGCGCGTCTGGAGCCTGTGCTCCTCAACGGGAGAGGCCACAACAGTGAGAGGCCTGTGTACCGAAAAAAAAAAAAAGAGGTCAGACTCGAGTAACCTTGGCCCTTAATCCAATATGGCTTGCGTCCTTAAAAGAAGAGAAGAGACAGACTCAGGGAGAAGGCCATGTGATGAGAGAGGCGGAGATTAAAGCTGCAAGCCAAGGAATGCCAAGGATTGCTGGAAACTATCAGAAGCTGGGAAGAAACAAGAGATCCACCCCTATGGGTTTCAGAGGGAGCATGGCCCTTCCAACAACTTGATTTTGGACTCCTAGCTCCAGAACTATGAGAGAATAAACTTCTATTGTTTTAAGCCACCCAGTTTGCAGTACCTCGTTAGGCAGCCCTAGGAAATGAATACACTGAAACAGATTTCTAAAAGCAGCAAAGTATCTTTTGAAATGCCTGCTGATGATTTTGTTGTAATTAATTTTAATTAGAGTAGGATTATTTTTCTTGAAGCTACAAACCTCCATGAGTATGAAAGCCAGATAAAATTCTACCTCCTATGAAGATGCGGAAAAAAAAGTATTCAGTATTATAACATCTGCCTTCCTATGACTTGTCATGAATGAAGTAACATTGCTCTGAGAATGCTCTTTGTGAAACTTACTTTGACTATTATTTGTTTTAAAGATTTGAGCTCTAGCTTGGTGGGAAAACTCTCTTGAGATGTTTAGTAGTTGTAATTGTTTTAAGGAGAGAGGGAAAATACAGATTCTCATTTGATTAAATAAAATACTTCTGCTTGTGTTAAATGCAGCTGCAGTGGAAACTTTATATTCCATTATTTACATTTTCCTGGGAAGCACTTGGCTTCAGGAGGTACAAAACAAAGGACATTAGGCTTTCAATCTAATCAAAAGGGTGTGTCTTTCAGACAGGTGATTGGTACTGCAGAATGTGGACTTGGCAGCCATCGTGGAATGCTCATACAAGTACATATGTGGGCACAGACATGGAGATCAAGATACAGAGATGTCTGGAAGCAGAGCAGCCCTTGCAGCCACTAATGCTCAATAAAGCCACTTTAGCTTACAAGGAAGGTCCCGAGATGTGCTCAAGGGCAACCAGACCAAGCATGGACTGGTCTGAATTCTACTGAGCTCATTAAGTGCTCTGTAAACACCCACTATGTGCATCTGTTGGCCACAGTCACCTGGAGGCTATACATGATATATCCATAGCATTGAAGTACATAGGAATTGTTCTCACCACTCTCTAGATGAGACAAGCAACTGCAAGACAGGTACTGCTATCTTTCTAGTGTCATATAACCAGTAAATGGCAGAAGGGGACCTGGGACCCAAGTCTCCTCCTTCCTAGTGACTTATACTTACCCTACAATCAAAACATATGAACACCATGGTTCATTTTCATATACATTTGTGTAGAAGACACATCATTTTGCACAACTTGTACCCCCTCACTCTCACAGGCGTAAGTCTCAACGCAGACTCCGGTCTGCTCAATATGTTCTCCTAACAGCTTTGTTTTACGTTAAGCCAGGATTTCTCTTCTACTTTGAAATGCCACCAACAAGTATATGACAAGAAGGAAAATCCATTCCAGTCCAACTGTTATCATAAAACCTTAATCATCTCGGCAAGTAGCCATTTTCAAACTGCTTACGTTCTGCATCAATACTTCCTTTAGAAACCTACCAAGGTCTGTGTATCCATAGAGAGTACAGAAGTTTGCACACATTTTGAGAGTTTAGAGACAATCACTGCTGAGTCATAATCAAGTTCCCTTCCTTGACCTGATGCCAAGGGTTCTGCCATTTGAGAAAAACAAAAACAAACAAACAAACAAAAAACTCATTGCTGCTCTATCCTGGTACCATGGAAATCCACTGATTTCCCTTGAATCTTTCAGTTCTACTCAGGAACCCAGTTCAAGAGCCAAGAACCCACATAGTTGGATTCATGGTCATGCGGCCACCCTAAAAGGAAGGTTTGGCCTGGAAAAAGACCAAGATTCGAACTAAATAGCTAAAGATGTAATCAACACTAATAAAAAAAAATAGAGGTTACTGGTGTGGGACATCCATTATATGCCAAGAACTGTCTATATATTATTGTTACCATACCCTACCTACCAGGGATATTTCTCAATGTTTTCCAGAAATTGATGTTGTGAGTTTGGCAGAGCTGAGACTGGGAAATAGGACTGTCCAAATTGAAAATTCTACGCTTTTCTTTTTCATACCATAAAAGCCAGCTTTCACATACTGAGTATTAGCAGAATCAGAAGTGCTCAGCATGGTCCTTGCAGCACTGTGCTCACAGTTCATGGGCAAACATCACCATTTTGTAAATGGAGATGAAACTAGAGAGATCCCTTTCATGGTAGTAAGTGAGAATGCTAGCAGGCAGAGCCAAGTCTCCAGGCCACAAACCCTGGCCTCCTTCCCCTCCAGCCAGGCTGTCTCTCAATGGAAAATGGAAAAGAAGCTCCATGCACTAATGACTGAAATTTCAGTCTCTAGGGTTCAGCAAGTGGCCAGAAACAATGATCTACTCTTACAAGACCCAGATCCCTCTCAACATACCTTCTTTCCACTCTGACTTCCCTAAGACCCACAGGAATGGGGTGTTGACACCCACACATTGACTGTGTCACCAGATTCCCTACAAGGCCATGAGACCAGTGCCCTGAGAAATCACCCACATCCCAGATGGTTCTTCTGATTATCCAATTAGTACATTTTAAAAGGATAAAGAAGATATGGCACATATATACAATGGAATATTACTCAGCCATAAAAAGAAACGAAATTGAGTTCTTTGTAGTGAGGTAGATGGACCTAGAGACTGCCATACAGAGTGAAGTCAGTCAGAAAGAGAAAAACAAATATCGTATGCTAACACATATATATGGAATCTAAAAAAAAAAAATGGTTCTGAAGAACCTAGGGGCAGGACAGGAATAAAGATGTGGACGTAGAGAATGGACTTGAGGACACGGGGAGGGGGAAGGGTAAGCCGGGATGAAGTGAGAGAGTGTCATGGACTTATATATACTACCAAATGTAAAATAGATAGCTAGTGGGAAGCAGCCACATAGAACAGGGAGATCAGCTCAGTGCTTTGTGACCACTTAGAGGGGTGGGATAGGGAGGGTGGGAGGGAGATGCAAGAGGGAGGAGATATGGGGATGTATGTATATGTATAGCTGATTCACTTTGTTATAAAGCAGAAACTGACACACCATTGTAAAGCAATTATACTCCAAAAAAGACGTTTAAAAATGATAAATTTTATGCCTGGCACATGGTTTCATTATAATTACACATCATCATATTCATAACAGCATTTCTCCATAGAATTGCCTACCACCCTGTCAATTCCATGTGTTTCTTTTCGTCCAACCCCTTATTTTAAAAATGATATCTGATTAAGTGCTCAAAGTTAACAGTAGTAATAAGACATCATCATAACTTACTCAAACATGATGCCCTGAGGAGGGCCCAACATCACTTTTTCAATATTCTTAACAAAAATTTGTAACGCCAATCTAATCATGAGAAAAAAATCAGACAAACCCAAATGGAGAGATATTCTACAAAATAACTGGGCACTACTGTTCAAATTTGAAGATGTCATGAAAGACAAGGGAAGACTGAAGAACCATCACAGATGGGGGGAAAGCAAGGGGTTGTAAAAACTGAATGCAATGTGGGATCCTAGATTAGATCCTGGAACATAAAGGGGACATTATTGGAAAAATGAGTGAAATCCAAAAACATCTGTAGTTGAGTTAATATTGCACCAGTGCCAATTCCCCTGTTTTGATCACTGTATGATCAAAAAGATTTCTTATGTTTTACTTTGTAGGTAGAGAGAGGGCTCAAAGTCAGACCAAAGAGTTGAAACCAGGCTACTTGTGCTGGAATCCCAGCTCTACTACTTCCAAACTGTATGGCCTCAGACAAGTTCCCCAAACTTCTATAAACTTGGGATTCTCAATTGTCAAATGGGAATAGTAGCTACCTCATAGGTCTGTTACAAGCGTAGTATAAGACAACGCATGTAAAATGTGTGGTACAGTGCTTGGCACATGGTAAGTACTCACAACTAGAAGCTATTGTCATTACCTTTAATCAGTATATATCTTTTCACCTCTTAGCTGGATGCCTAATAAACACATTCTCAAAAGGACATTAATGACTGATAATAGTTGATCATATTACCTTTATAGGAATAATTGCATTTTAGTGAAATTACATTACAGGTGCTCTGAGAGAATTCAGTGACAGATTGTATTTTCTAAAGATGACACCAACAATGTCCCCCACCCTAAGGCATTTCTAAGACCTTGCCACCCTCCATCAAGAGGTAGAGTATATGTACCCACCCTTTGTGTCTGAGCAGCTTTTGTAAGTGCCTTGACCAATAGAATATGATGGAAGTGATGTTACATGATTTCCAAAGACAGGTCTGAAAAATGTCATGTACTGAAAAATTCCTGTGTCTTAAAATGCTCACTCTTGGAACCTAACCACCATGTTGTGATAAAATCAAAGCAGTTCAAGGAAAGGCTTGTTTGCAGAGAAATAAAAGTCTGTGGCCCACAGACTTCCAGCTAACAGATGGCACTGACTTGCCAACCATGTGAGGGAATCATCTTGAGAGTACATCTTCCAGCCCTGGTCAAGTCACTCACCTGAAGCTGCATGGAAAAGAGATGGCCTGTCCCCATCATGACCTGTCCAAATTAAAATTTTGTAATCAAAAAATACTACTGTTGTTTTAAGCCATTAAGCTTTGCAAGGTTCATAGGGAAGATCTTTTGAATGCAGAAACTTACAAGAGTAGGGAACAGGAACAGAAATGAGAATTTTTAAAATGTGGGTGGAGTTGAGAACTGGAGCTGTAAAGGGGCTTGAGTAGCCTTGAAGAACATTCAGTGGACTTGTGTGTTCATCTTTTCCAAAATGCAAGACAACTCAAAAGCTTTTTTTTATTTTGTCCAGCAGACTAGAAAATGGAACAAAGTGGGAACACCTAAGACTGGACAGAGCCCTGCACAGATTCACAGGGAAGTTGGTGCCCACCATCAGAGTCAATGTCAAAGTTAGTCCCCGGGCGGGTCTACTGTAGGAGATGAAGTTTGGTGTTTGAGGTGCCAATTCATGATGCCTGTTTTGCTTGTGGTTTAAATCAATGGAGAACAAATCCAAGTGACAAGATAAGAATTCAATCCAGTATCAGAGTTTTGACTTCCAGATGGAGGATTTCTGGTATTTTGTGTCTGAGGAAGACGTGGCTTGGGCTTGAAGGCAAAGGGGAACTGCCCACATGCTCCTTTATGGCTTCCTCTAGAATGTGCCTGCAGGAAGGCCTGGGTTTGTGGAGCTGGGCAGATGCAGTGGTAGTCACTGCCTGCCTGACTCACATCCCAGGGAGGAGCCCCCAAATTTCTAGGCCTTTCTCTAAAAGGCCAGCCCCACCTGACCTGCATCACATGTGCTTGCTCTAAGGAAGCAAAACAAATTCAACGGGCAGCTGTGAGCAGGGACCTGCCAGAGACAGAGTCAGGAGCCCAGTCCACATGGAGAGCTTCCTCTGTCCCAACTCACTATCAACTCAGTCATTCCCCACCTGCGATGGAGGGATTAGGAGGAGCCAGCGGAGAAAGACAGAAGTTTCCTCCTCATACTTTCTGAGAAGGCAGAGTATCCCAGTTAGAGTCTGAGACAAGACCTTGGGAGACAAGAGCTGTTTTCTAATTAAAAGCAGCCACGTGTCTGAGTAGTACAGTGGCTCTTAAACTTGACTGAGTATCAGAATCACCTGGAGGGCTTGTTCAAACACAGATTCTTGGTACCCACCACCTGAGTTTCCAATTCAGTAGGTCTGGGATGGGGCCAAGAAATTACATTTCTAACAAATTCCAAGAAATCATGATGTTGCTGGTCCAGTATGAGAGCTCTGATACAGTGCATTTTACAGTTCAGAAGACACCAGCACACAGCTTATCTCAGCTAAGTCTCACATGATTCATCATTGACAGGTGAAGGAACTGAGGCTGGTGAGGACTGAGGGTCTCATGTAAGCTTACACAGCACTGACCTAAGACTGGGGTTTCAAACACAAGTCTTTTGACACCCACTCAAAAATTCTTTTCACTGAGCTATAGCTGTTTACTGGAATAGAAGCAAAACAAAGAGAGAAACCCAGGCATCCTTTAGATATTTAAAAATCAGAGATGAGTATTTTGTGTACTTATTATTTTGGGGGGGTAATTTCTTCAACTAATTTTACGATTCCTTTTGAAAGATTTCAAAAGGTCTTGCATATATTGAGAAAAAGAAGACAGGGAAAGGTGGTGTGTTTGTCTGTTTTATCTCCACCTAGACCAGCAGAGCTAAGAGAGTTGAGTGCCTCTAGAAATAACCATGGTTGTAGTAACAGCCACTATCTTGCCTGGAGACTAGGTAAAATTTGGCACCGTTGGAATAAGGAGTGGGAGTGTTGGCTAGTTATGACTGGTAATTCTTTTCATAAATGAGCCATTTTTAAAAACAGATAAAAAGTCTTAACCAAAATGAATTAATCTACAAGAGTGCTATTTCAGACAATACCAGGGGAGATATTTTTTAAAAATAAGATCTTTATGTCACCCTTAATATTGTTCCATTTGGATTGGAACCAGGACTACAATCTCTCCATTAGTTCTCCTGACCTCCCCTTAATTAACTTTTTGAAAAACCAGGATGAAAAACCAACTGGTGTGAGGGATTAATGGAGATCATGTGCTGACGAGTTCAGTTTTCCATGTCTCCTTTCTCATGCTGCTAAAATGAGGACAAGAACCCTCCTGAGCATTTCCAAGGAGTCACACCAATTTTTATGATACATGATTATTTAGTTATCATAGGCATCTCCACTTACAAGTGGTCTTGATGTGATATCTAGCATACCTGAATCTAGTGTCACAATTACTTTGGCCTTCTTGACAATGACTTGGACTGCTAGACACCTGTTCCTGCCCCACGACCCCATTTTATGAACCACAGTTGGCAGCATGCCTTGCCAACAAGTTCTCAGTTCCTGTAATGTGTGCAAATTTGTGTGAATATGTGTGTGTGTGTAAATGAGGGTGAAGGATTAAGAATATAAAAGCTTTCCTAATTTTTGATAGTCTTTATTGAATGATTACAGAGAAAGGACACATTATTTAGTGCAGACATTGATAAATTCTCACAAACTGAACACACCTGAGTAACCAGATCAATAAACAGAACACTACCTGTCCCATGGAAGCTCCTGTCACTACCTCCACAAAGGCACCCACTATCGTAACTTCTAACACTATACATGAGTTTTAGGAATGTATAAAAATGTATGCTATGGTTTGTACTCTTTTGCATCTGGCATCTTTTGCTCAACATAATGTTTATGAAATATCCATATATCCATATATATATATATATATATATATATATATATATATATATATATATATATATATAATGTCCACTCTCATTGCTGGGTGATAGTCTATGATGTAAATTTACTGCAATTTATTTATCCATCTACTGTTGATGGATACTTAGATAACTTTCTGTTTGGGGTTATTATAAATAGTGCTGATATGGAAATTCAAGTATATGTCCCTTGGTGCAACATGTATGTGTTTCTACTGTGCATAAACCTCAGAATGGAATTGCCAGATCGCAGGTTTGCATGTGTTAAACTTCAGTGCATATTGCCAAACAGTGTTCATAAATGGCGGTATCAATTTACACCACTGTAAGCACAGCATGAGAATTTTGTTTGCTCTACATCCTTGCCAATACTAGGTACTGTCAGCATTTTTCATTTCAGCCCTTCTGGTGAGGGTATGATGGTAATTCATTTTAGTTTTAATTTGCAGATGTTGGATATTTGGATATTGTCTTTGTGAAGTGCCAGTTTGTCTTTTGCCTATATTTCTATAACTGTCTTAACCTCCTTCATCTGTCTTCTCTACTCTCTTTTCTCTTTATAAAACTGTATCTTATTTCTGTTTAAAAAAACCCAAATGTCCAACAGCAGGTAAATGGATAAATACACTGTGGCATATTCATACACTGAAATACTACCCATCAATAAAAATAAATGATATCTGGATACCCATTACATCAATGAAACTCAGAAACATTGTCTTAGGCAAAAGAAGCCAAATACAAAAGAAAACATACTGTATGATTCTTTTTGCATGATATACTAGAAGAGGCAAAACTAATTTATAGTGACAGAAAACAGATCAGTGGTTTTCTGGGGCTGGTAGATAGTATTGACTGAAAAGGGGCCTGAGGGAACATTTTAGGGTGATGGAAATGTTCCGTCTTGACTTCAGTAGTGGTTAGTTAGATGGATGTATACATTTGTCAAAAACTCTTTGTACACTTAAAATGGGTAATTTAATTGTATTAAACTATATCAATACTTCAAGAAAATTGATTAAAAAGAAAACTTTTACTGAGCCCTACCATGTGTAACCCATAGAATATGGTCAAATTATGGCTTTTCTTTAGCCATAGTGATCAGTCAAGATGCCCAAAGACCCACATGTACCCCAGTGGAGAGCCATATCTCCCTAGAAGGAAATGCAGTTGCCAACATCTTTTGAAATAAATATTTTAATTGAAGACATCACAAAAGCCTGGTTCTGGCTACTTTGGCCACCTCATATCCCACAAATTGTTCAGTTTCCTCTCACTTACAGCTGCCTACCAGTCACCCAGACAGCCAGCCAACCAGCCAGCACACTTAACAAGCTGGCCCATCACCACGTTTAAAATATACAAGGAGAACGCAGGCATGTCCAACCCTGGGCTGAGGAGAGAAGCCTTCCCAGTTAGTTTTCCCAATACTTTACCTGCAAGAGCCAAACTCTAGTCAATTTTTTTTTTCTTTTGACTCTCAAGGGAAACCTGACAGGAACCACGTTTCAGAAAACTCCCCTCCCAGTAGAGAACCAGAGCTGTGATATTTTAATAATCTTTCTCAGCCCCTCCCCTGGGAACATATTATTATGTGATCATTAGTGATGGGCAAACCTCACTGGGTTTCCAGGATTGAGTCTGTGCCAGAAGTTGAGAGTTCCTCCTTATTGATGACTCCAAATCGCCCCCATTTTCTCCTACATTTTATGTATGTATGTATGTATGTATGTATGTATGTCTTCTTTACTTGGTTTCTTCTTATGGACCTTGGCCTGATCTCCAACCCTTTACCTCCTTTTCACCCCAGAAAGAAAAAAGGAGAGGAGACGAGGCTGGCAGTGTGAGTTCCCTGACTGTTTCTCACCTGGCAAGCACACCATTTCCCTCTGTTGATGTGCCTGCCCTGGGCCGATCAGAATTGCTCTTAGGCCCGAATTATTGGTGTAGCCAGAAAAGAATGACTAGACACTCATTGTGGGTCCACAGCCACATTTCTGGGGGTGCCCAGTGAATCTGTGAGTGAGTAAAGAATGAGGCTTTTCCTCAGAAGGCTAAGAGATGTAACTGACAAAGGCCTGTCAACCTCATCCTGAAATAGTACCCTTAGGACTAAGTAGCAGAGACCATAGGAAAGCTGAAAAGGGTGCATTAAGAAGGTGCACTACCAAACGTAAGGTAGATAGCTAGTGGGAAGCAGCCGCATAGCACAGGGAGATCAGCTCGGTGCTGTGTGACTGCCTGGAGGGGTGGGATAGGGAGGGTGGGAGGGAGACGCAAAAGGGAGGGGATATGGGAACATATGTATATGTATAACTAATTAAATTTGTTATAAAGAAAAAAAAAAAGAAGGTGCAAAAAATATGTGAATATTCTTCCTTGGAGGCAACAATTTCTGTTTCTGGAATATAAGAATAATGCATTAAATTCATTCTATCTAAACTCAAGCACACCTATCAGTTATCCCTGTCTATATTTTTCTCCTTTAGAAAATAGGAGTGTTGATATTTATTCCATGAACTATTTTGTCAGGTAAGGAGGTTGTGGAGTACTGGATTTATAAATTCGTGATTATATTTAATTCAAATCCATAGAGGCTCGATCGCAGGGCTGGAAGTCAAAGCCTACATTTAAAACTGGACCCACAAGCCAGGGACTCAGAGGGTCATGGGGACAGTGGGGATATGCAGTTTCAAGCCTTTTCCAGATTCCATTAGAAGAATCCCAGAATACAGCATGTCCTGTGACCTTGTAGAAGGCTGGGAATGTCCAGGTCAGAGGTAGCAGCTGGCCTAGGAGGGCTGCCAGAATTTCCAGGACACTGATGCTTTCAGAATAGGAGGAAAGGGAACATTGGAGGGAGTGCCTGGCAGAAGAAGGAGAGGGGAAGGAAAGCATAGGGAGCCCTGAGCTGATAAATTCATATTTGTGTGTGACACACAAGTCTGAAAACACCGATGAGTCACTTATGCTAATATGTATTTTCTCTTTAACACATTTTCCCCAGTTGGTCTGAAACTATACTGTGTTTACTATGAGTAATCTCACAGAGTCACAACACAAAATTTGCTTTTCTGCCCAAGGAGCAGCCACTTGTTTTTGGACCACATTCCCCCAGTGTGTAGCTAAATCAGGGAGAGCATTTCTGCCACTGTTAAGGCCTTTCCACTGCTTTCTGTGAGGCTGCAGTGACTGTACCTGCTTCTTAAGGAATTTTTCTAACAGACCAACAAGATCTGTGCCCTATTTATTTTCTTAATTCTCTTTAGTCAATAATTTTGATTCTCCCTGAGCCTTTTTTTATCATGTTGTATTGCCATCTTTAGATAATTTCAGGTCAAAGAAAAAGAAAAAAAGAACAAAAGGAAATAACTATTCAAAGTATTATCTGTTTTCCAATCTGTCCTTTTACAATTTCACTGATTTTATTTTAGAAGTGGTTTGACAGATGGAAATTGACAAATGTACATAGAACAAACGACAATATCAGAAATGCAAAAAATATCTAGGTCAAGCGAGGTAACTAGTTATCATCTCAGGTGACAACTTCATTGATTGGTAGTGACTGTTGACAGTGTTGTACTAAGAAAGAGCCTGAGGCCACATCCAGGCTTAGCAGGATTAGTAATGTCTGCCACAGTGGTACCTTTGTGATGAGTGTGGAAGGAGAGTGTCAGCACAGACATTATGAATTTGCCACTTCTGGTCTCAGCAAAATGTTCATTCAAGCAATTAACATATCAAATGGAGTTCTCTAGTAACTGATTAAATTGAATAAAGACCTGAGCATTTCATTTGGAGTACATAGTGGATCAAACTACAACTCAGGGCACTTCTAGCCCAATCATGCTTCATCTCCGTAATCATATTTTTACCCTGACACAGAAGTAAGGGACTCGAATACTATCTTCTAGTTTAAGTCATAAACCGTGGAAATATATTTATAATTTGTTTCTGAAATCGTAAGTCCCTTCCATGTAAACACATTCAATACCTCCCTACTTCTCTGCTCCCTTCAGCATTCTTTCTCCTTCCATGCTCCTTGTGTGTCCCAAACAGAAGTTGCGTGACCGATGCTCAGAGAAAGGTGTTTAAATGAGGAAATGATGGTGTCATCCTTTTTAACTGTTGATTTGCTTCTCTTGTTTACCTAAGAACTAGACAGAGCATTGAGCAAAGAGATCTTTGGTCTTAGCCAGGACTGAGAAACCACACCTAATTGGTGAGTCAAGAGAAATGGTGGCCCTTCTTTTGCAGTGTATAACCCATGAGTGCATGATCCATATGAAAAGCTCTTAGACAAGTCTTAAATCTTTAAGCTTTAATAAATGTGGTTGTTGGGCTGAAAAAACATTTTTTTTTAGTGTTAAACAATAACTTTTTTTATAGGTGATAAGAACATAAATTTTACTAGCCACAGAGGATATAGATTACCATTTGGGCTAAAGCAGGCATTATTTACTACATTTGGGATCAGAAATAATAATATGCTGTATTAAATGTTCATAGTAGGTGTTAAAAAGGTGCAGATCTATACAATTGTGCTAACTAGCAATGTATTTGCTTTTTGGCATTGTGTTAGTCAGTCCTTGCCACCATAGAGCTGCATAGCAAAATACTCCAAATCTCCTGTGCTTACAACAGCATTTACATTTCTCACTCATGGGTCTATAAGTCAGCTGGGACTGTTTGCTTTAGACTGGGGGTTGACTAGGCTTGGCTTGGGCTTTAGGTTGGGTTGAAATCTATTCCATGTGTCACTTTTGGGGGATTCAGTTATATGAGGCTCTTGCTACCTGGGTAGTGCTTTTCTCATTGTGATCATAGGAGCAGAAGGAAATGAATGAAACCACCTTTTCTGTAAACTGCACACAGTCATTTCCATCCACATTTCACCGATTAAAGTTCATCAGTGGCCAGCTCCATCATCAATGGATAGAGAAATTAATTCCACTTCTAGGAGACAAAATGCAAAGTTACATGGCAAAGGATGTGAATATATTGGGTTGGCCAAAAGTTCGTTCGGGTTTTTCATATGCTGTTACAGAAAAACCTGAATGAACTTTTTGGCCAACCCAATATAATTCTAAAATAGGAAGGGTATGAGAATTAAGACAATGAACTAATCTACAAAAATACTAGAATGTTCCATCTAAAACATCAAGTAGGAAAGTATTATAGTGAGGTTAAAAAAATCAGGCTTTAAGTACCAGGAAGATTTAAGTTTGAATCTTAGCTCCATTCTTTTCTGACTATATGTCTTCGAGAACAGGTAGGTCTTGGGAATGCTGGAACGGGTAAAGTGTCCATCAGCAGGGCTTTGTAGATATCTCTCCCTGTGCTCTGCCATGAATGGGACTTCATTTCTTTTTGCTTGTCTATTTTTTCACTTATCTGTCTGCTTTCCATATTTGACATCAATTTGACTCAGCTAAAAGTCACTGTGCCAGTTAAGGCATATAGTTTTACAATGAGCCACATCTGGTGCCAGTGGCCAGTCTATGACTAGGGCAGGTGCATAGGCAGGCGTATACCCTTGGTTCAATCAGCCATGGTTGATGGGAAGTCACACATACTGAGTCATGCTTTTAGAGCAAAGCTGCTGTTAGGCTGAGACGTCCATTCTTAGAGAGAAGACACAACTCCCAGTCCCTCCTGAATCTAGGCTGGGCCGTGTGACTAAGATTCCCCAATGGAATATAAGCAGAAATTAGGTGTATTACTTCCAAACAAAAAGGTTAAAATGCTGGTGCCTTTTCTACGGTCTAATTTCCTGTCAAAGACCCCCAAAATGGCAGCGCCACAAGATGGAAAGAGCCTGGGTCACTGACTGATAATGTGGAAGGATTCATGTGAGTAAGAAATAAGCATTTAAGGATTAACACTTTGGGATTGTTTTTATATCAGAAGACTGTCCATTCTGCAGGGCTGGAAGAGAACAGTTGTCCCTAAAAAGGGGCCAATGGTATGGTAGTCATTGAGATTAGGGTGCAGGATGGAGCAAAGCATAAAAGGCTAAACAACTGAGCAAAGACTTCAGCTGGAGAAGTCCAAATGTTCCGGGTAGGATTACCTGGGGTGGCTTCACTGATACACACTCAGCTGAGAAAGTTGAGTTCAATTGGGAGTCAACTGTATCTGTCAGGGAGCGTGGCCTGTATAAAGGATAAGCTCCAAATCCAAACAGTTGTCCACACTTTAACTCCCACACATTAAGGAGGGCTTTCATTTAACACAGAGAAGTGAGAATTACCTTTGTGGGTCTGTTGCTCCCCTGGATATGGTTTCTGAAATATCTTTCTTAAGGTCTAAACATCTCTCTCTTTCTTTTAGGGGCTATGCTCACCCAAATCCACCAGTTTTAACAAAATTTGAAAAGTCATCATCTCTTTGGGGAAGGCACCCTTCCCTCTTAGCCTCCATTAGCAACGAGCATTGGTACCAACTATACTTTCTTAAGCTCACTGACGGTGAGGAAGAGAGGGAGCTGTTCCCTCATTTCTAACCATACCTTGACCCCAGCCTCAAGATTCAGACCGTTGAGGGGGATGATGGTTGTCTGAGTCAGATGACTCTGCTGAAGTCCATCTTGGACTGCAGGGTATTCCAAGGCCAAAGAGACGTTAGGAAGAAGAAAGCTCAATCCCTTGCAGCTGTTTGTCTCTCTCTCTCTTTCTACTCTCACTCTTTTTCCTGACACAAATCCAGTTATACAGTGCTGCCCTCCCCTAGCTGGCACACCACCCACGGCAACTGAATTTATTCCATGCTCTTAACATTTTCTCTGTGAGCTGCACTATAATTGCTTCTGCTTCTCTGGTTACTGAGGGTTCCGTCTCCCTCACTGGACCTATGCTGCTCACCTCTCATTAATAGAATCCAACCTCAGTCTGTGCGTTGCCTCCACCCCACTCACCAGTTCCTCTCCTTTCCTCTGACAGATTCACCTTTATCCTGCAGGACTGACTTCCTTTTGGACCCCAAGAGCCTCCTAGCTCAGTAACTTCCAGTCATGAGAACAAAAGCAGAGACCCCCTTTTAGATCTGCACGGCATCATCATAAACAAGAATCCTGCAACACTAGTAGTGGAATGGGGGCCATTCATCTTCAGAAGAAAGGCTGTATTCTGAAGCTTCCTTTCCCAACTGATAACCAGTCTGTCACCGCAAGAGGGAAGGGTGGGGTGGCAAGGCATTGAAGAAAGGGGAGGAGGGTGCAGCGCAAGAAGCTTATTAACCTTTCCAGGAGGCTTGTGATTCAAGCTTGTGGAGCTTAACATTGTTTTTCTCTCCCAATTATTTTAATGATGCTGCAGAAAGTCCTAACTTCTGTGCTGAGACTGTGTTGCTGCCGCAGCCTGGGCTGATCACATGGTAACATTCCGACCCAGGCTGGGTCACCCCTTAAGAAAAATCAGCTTGGGAAAACCACTCCTCCTGCTGCGTGCATCTCACTCTCTCTCTTAAGGGCTGGGGGGCGGGGTGGGGGGGAAGCCTCCTTTTTAAGAGCTTTGAAGCTTAAGGCTCAGATATGAGCTTTTGCTTCAGAGTTTATTAGTTATTTTTTATCCCCATCTACTACCCCCCTCCAAAAAGTTTATGTTCATTAAGAATGGCAATTATTTGACTCTAATTCAAACCATTTTTGTGTCATTTAGATCCAGGCGCATGGCTTGATCTCAATAATAAGGGAACGTACCAAATATTTTTGTTGCTAGAGGAACTATAGTCATATAAGCCAGTTCATCAATCATGTGTTTTTTCCTTTCGCAGTCTTAATGTATTCCTCATTTCATTTTTGAGCAAGAAAATTAATCCTATAACATAAACTTAAAAGCCAACTACTGTAGTCTGTACTTTGAACCCAGATACAAAAGCAAACATTCCTTCCTATTAGGTTTAGATCAAGATGTATTGATTTAGGAGGTTAACTAATACTTAGCAGGAGGCTGATTGGGGGCTGGAAATGTGGGAGGCAGGAGGCAGGGAGAAGTAGAAGAAGTGGCTTTTCTTCTTGTATATGCACATATACACTTATCTGCAGGCATTGCTAGATTTTCAATAATCCACCACGAACATCATCATGACTATGGGGACTGTAAAGATGGAGAACATCTTTCTGCAAGGCCAGCCTCCCTTCCCATTTAACAAGAGCAACTAAACATTGCTGGAGATTAGACGTTCCAGTCTGGATTGTCACCTTCCGTGTATTAATTTTTTAAACTTTTATTGACATATCATCCACATAGGAAGAATTGTGCTTATTGTAAGTGTACATTTTGATGAATTTTCACAACCTGAACACACCTGTATAACAAGAGTCCAGATTATAAAATGAAACATCAAGAGCACCTAGAAGCCACTCACACACAACCCCACCCAGTTACTATCTCACCAAGGGTATCCACTATCTTAAATTCTAATACCATAGTTTAATCTTTTTCTTTGAAGTTTCTATAAATGGAATAATATAGCATTTATTCTTTTATGTCTGGCTTATTTCACTCAATATTATGTTTGAGAAATTCATCCTTGTTATTGTGTATAGTTGCAGACTGTCCACCCTCTTTGCTATTGATATTCATTGTATGAGTACACCAAAAAGTCTATATCCATTCTACTGCTGATGGCTATTAGGGCAATTTCCAGTTGGCTATTATGAATAGTGCTGTTATGAACGTTCTAATACATGTCTTTTGGTGAATATATGTCCACATCTTTGCTGGGCTTATTCCTAGGAGAGGACTTGCTGAATGTGGAGTGTGCATGTGATTAATTTTAGTAGAAACTGCCAAACAGTTTCCACGCTGGCTGTAACTAATTGATTCTCGCACTAGCAATGTATGAGAGTTCCAGTTGCTCTATATCCTCACTAGTACTTGATATGTTCAGTGTTTATTTTAGTTATTTTGGAGGGCAGGTAGTGATATTGCATTGTCATTTGACTCTGCATGTTCCACACCCATTTTCATTTCTATGCTTCAGTTAATTTCCAATTATCTCTTAACCTAGCAAAGGCCAAACTGACCAACCAGTCTTCCCTCTGCAAAAAACTATCTTTCCTATAGTGATATCCCCACATCACCTCCTCCACCCACCAACATGGACTTTTCCTTTTGTCGAGATCTTATTGAATTTATGCACGGAACCACCCCATTTATGCTTGATTAGCCACTGGGTAGTGTTATGCTCTAAATGTTTCTCCTGAGTTATTCTGTCTTTCCAACTGGTGGCAGAGTCCCTTGAGGACAGAGTCCAACTCAGCAGGTCATGTATACCCACACAAATCCACCGGGCTGAGTTCACATGAATACAGGCTGTGCCCGGATTGGACTGAACTTTGCACTTTTTGCCCAATAATTATCATGCCCAAGAGCTTTAGCCTAGATGCCTAATATTGATAAAAAATAAAAATAAAACACTCAAGATTTAAAACGTTAAATAGGGCAGGAAGTTGAATAATATGGTTTAAAAAAATGGTTCTTGGAGTTAGAGTTGGATTTGAATCTCACACAGAACAATTTGGTTCTTTGTAATCTTAAGAAGTTATTTTATGATTCTGAACCTCAGTTTCTACATATACAGAAAGAACAGAGTTGTAGTGAGGATTTAAGAAGAATAGATAGCTAAGTGTCTGGCATGTTGCAGGTGCTGGAAAAGTCCATTCCTTTTTCCATACTCTCCTTCTTTGAAGAGGTCTCAATTTCTCAGTCTTGTAAGAGGATAAAACTCAAACAGCTTTATAGATCTTTGATTGGCCAAGCCTTCTTTGTCAGCCTCTCTGAAATCAAGAAGTATCCTGAATTAGGTGGTGAATTTTGAAATAAATTTAATAACATTTTCCAACAAGTAACTTTTTTGAACTAAAATTAAAAAGAATGTATTTTCTGAAATCTAACTAGGCCCCTTAACAGCAAAATCTTCTTTGAGGCAAGACTAGTTAACAGTTTTCTATGTAATCTCCATCTTTCTATCTGCTCAGCCCACTTGATAGAGGTAGCTTAAGTGCAGACAATGCAATTTTCATCCACCTCTGCTCTTAAGTACGTGATTAAAGTTCCAACATGTCTACTTCCAGCAGGGCTCTTAGGAAAGTAAATAAGGAAATGATTTGTCTTAGGGCTTTCTTGTTCTTCCCTGGAGGTTTATGGCAGCCTTGTCAATGGACAGGCAAGTTCTGGAGTCACGTACTGACTTTGGCCCTTAAAAGTGACTCAGGGCTTGGAATGGTGGCCTCTATTTTTCTTCTTCTTGAACCTTACTGTGCTGTGCCAGCGTGGGTTGGTGTGTCCAAAACTAATTTGGCAGGTCATTCATTAGTTTCCTCTGATAATGCTACATTGGAGGCAGGGTTACAAAATACATTCCAGCTGGCTGGACTTCTGATATGAATATCTCAGAGAGGTTCCACAGCCTTTAGTTAGATTTAGTGGTCAAGATTCTGGTAGAATCCTCTTTCTCTTTTCTTTTTAATTTCCAGCCAATTTCAATAGAACCACATTGTAATACAGCTCAATGTATTATATATGTATTTTTAATACCACAGGTCAGACCATGAAATAGGAATCTTAGATGTTAATCCTGTAACCTGACTTGCTTATAAAGAGGTTCCCATATAGATGCTTGCTTTCTGCCCCCAGGAGGAGAGGGATGAATGGGAGTGTTAGAGGGAGAGATGTAGAATATGCATTTGGTAACTTTTCCAAGGCTCTGTCACTTAATCATGTGACTACCAAGAGGAAGAGGTATTATTATGTCCATTTTACAGAGATGAGACAACAAAAAGCTCAAAGTGGTTTACTATCTTGTTCAAGGTCACAAATTGGAATCAGAATCTTGGGCTTGTCTTTTTCCAAAGTCTGAACTCTTTCTTCTCTCCTACACAGAATCCATGTAATATCTTTCAATATTAGACTTAGACATGACCTAAGAGGTCAACTCATGTCCTATCAAGTACAGGAATTCCCTCTATGAGGTCCACAACAGCTCCCTGTGCTTCAGGTGACCTACAATAATGACTACCTCATTCCTTCACAGGGCAGCCAATAGCCATTTTGTATGGCTCTTCCTCTTATTTAGAAAAAATCTGCTTCCTTGAAACTTCTACCCAATGGTGCACTAGAGCGGGTCCATGCTTATTCACACCAACTCAAGAGCTGACTGTGCACATCTATTCCTAACTCCACACTTGGTGACCTCAAGTTGGCACCTTGAAATCAACTATGGTGGGTGTGTTTACACTACAGAAATTGCCAAAAGCCACAAATCAGGGCTTCTCCCCGCCCCCCCCACAGTGAGAGACCATTATTAAATATTTATCACCACACCACTGCTTCTACCCTTTGGGGGTGATTTTGCCCTTTGTCCTTACAGAAAAAAAAGTCCAAGTCTTCTACAGCAGCTTCTCAGAGATTTCAGGGCAGCTCTCCACTCTGTCTTTCTACAATACCTTCAGAGAAACCTGAGTTTGAGTCTCAGGTCCATTCTTTAGTTGTTGTGGAACCATAAACAAATTATTTAATTTTTCTAAGTTTCAATTTTCATATATGAAAAATAGGGATAATAAAAAATCTTTACCTCTGGGGTGAATGAGCCTTAAATGGGACAATGCATATAAAATACACTGCTTGATCTACAGAAACCTCTCAATTAACTTTGCTATCAGAATCATTATTACTATTAACCAGAATACCACAAACATTTAAAGAGTTGCTCAGGACTTCTAGGAAAAGAAATTATATTTTTCAGGGTCTGAGCAGGAGCAGGTAGTCCATACAAAGAGTCTGGTTACAGAGAGTTTAATGCCTAGACCATGTGCAAAAGAGTGAAGATAGTTGGATAGTTAAGGGAACTAATAAGGGATATTGAGATACCCAGAATCCACCAACAGGAAGGAATTTTTACCATCTTAATTCTGAAGGTGCAAGAAAAGCTACACAGGAGCTGTAGCACAGCATAAGATCATATCCACTCTCAGACATGAGGCCCAGAAGGAAGAGAATCCGAGAACAAATACTGTGATTTCTCTATCTCTCTCTTGCCCTCCAATCTCCTGTCAGTACCTCCCAGAAGCCAAGCCTGAGGACACAGGGAAGGGATGATTCCATCCATAGATATCACCTCATGGGGCATAAAGCAGGATAGAACAAAGAGGAATGTGGATTGGGGGTGGGGTGGCATGGGGTGGGTGTGGGAACAAACAGAATAACCAACCAGCGTTTGAATTTTCAATCTTATATTCAATCTATTAAGTCCACCTCTGGCCTCTTTTTCCTGTAGAAGATCCAGACTAAGAAATTGTACAAAAATATAATTGTCGAGAGTGGGGCAAGATCTCAGTGTGAGGAAGTGTGTTTTGTTCTTGGGCTTAATTATGCTTTAAATTCAATGTGATGCACTGGAAAAAAATCTACACCTGGGATTGGCAGAATGCCTATTATTATAATGAGACTTTAGAGTTCCCTCAACACCCCACCAAGGGGAAAAGGTCCGATGTTACCTTATTGATTTATATGATCCCATTTAGATTTTGGTCTTATGCAGTGCTTGCCTTTATTTTCTTTCTCTTTGAAAATGTATCTTTTGGTAAATGCCATTGCTGTTGTCTATGCATGTGTGTGTTTCATATTTTAAGGGTCTTCAACCGTTCCATTCTAATAGCATTCCCCTCCCCTTTGAACTACCTCTGTAGTCTATTACAAAAAATCTGCAGGACCTGAAATGTATTAAAGTCCTCAGATTTCCCCAGTACAATGTTTCCATCTGTTTTTTAAAAAGAGACATTTTATAGCTTTGGGAGAGTCACTTAAGAATTTCATGTACTGAGGCAGCACGTGCCCCTTTATGCTGAGAAGTCTTGACTGACAAGAACAGCTTCCTTCTCACCTGGATCTC
The DNA here is from genome assembly GCF_949752795.1 of Hyperoodon ampullatus. Lineage (NCBI taxonomy): Eukaryota > Metazoa > Chordata > Mammalia > Artiodactyla > Ziphiidae > Hyperoodon > Hyperoodon ampullatus. The sequence goes on along the minus strand of NC_136927.1, from coordinate 15,260,120 downwards.
CTTAATCCTGTCAGATACAAAGAGGTCAATGACTCTTTCCTCAACTCACTCTTTATTTACAAAATTCTGTGGTTATTCACACAATTCACTAAGGATAGTAGCATTTACCCTTTAAAAGCTATTTCCAGAAATTGTTTTTTTACAAAAATGAAAGTGGAGTTTTGATGGTTCAAATAAATCCTAATGATCTGAGGAGATAAATTCTTGAGCCCAGCCACCTCATATATTTTTATGTCTAGATCTATATGCTGATTACAGAACAAAAATGGAAGTGATAACACTCTCCACAAGTGAACATGTGTGTACCACATATCGACCATTGTCAAACTCACTGTCATTTGCACCCTTCTAGTATAAATAAGTATAATTTAGGCTCTCAAACTCAAATGCCTACAACAGCCATGAGTGAAGTAAAACAGGTATAAGAAAACATTTCTTGGCATTCATAAAGACTCTCGGTCTGTCTTTTTCTTACAGTTGATAGAGATGTTCATACAAAACATATTTTACTTTTATCTTATTCTATATTTAAAAGGAGCAATATGTGAGTGTGTTGATAAATGGCCACAGAGCCCAAGGACAATAGGGAGTAATGGGGTCTGTGGAAAACTGGGGAACACATATCCCCAGAGAGACACCCCACTGTGTCGGCCCAGCATGCTGGGGTTATATGAGAATGAAGACTTGGTGTTTTCAAATCTCTCTCTTTCAAAAAGCAGGAATTCTAAGTTTTTACGGAAATTTTTCCAAATTTAGACATTGGCAACAAATTTGCAAAAGTTAATATGTTCTTCATAGGCCAAATCTAACACTTCTTAAGCTGGATATCACCTACTGCTACCAGTTAGCAGCTACTAGACTCAATGAGTCCATGAATGAAAAGCCACTGGGCAGAGTTTCACATGGAGTAAGAAGAGGGCTGGCTGCTCCAATTTCCTTCTACAATGATAAAAGTACAGAAACTGTAGATGTTCTAGAAGCCACTAAGAAGTTATTCAACTGCTTTTGGGGGCAATCCTGACTCCTGATCACCTTTTTCCTATGCCTCAGGGTCCCCTCTTCCCCATCATCCTCATGCACAAATACTCCACTCTTACATACACACACACACACACACACACACACACACACACACAGCATGGTTATCTAAAGATACCATCCTTGACATCCAGTCTTTGTCTACACGATTTAACTCCTTTCTTGTGCATTTTGCCCTTACTATATGAAAATATCTCTAGAACTATATTCCCATTTTGCCAAACTCTAATTTATCCTTGATTCAAAGTCGTCTAGGCACAGCCATTGAAAACTTCTGGCTCACATGATCTGTAAGTATTTCCCAGGTGCCTCTTTACTAGCAGTATAAGTCGACAGCTGATTTATAAGCACTTGCCTGTATCTCACTGACAGCAGAATAATGTATGCTAAACACGAAGGAGAATCTTGGGATTTCACAATCCATTGATCTGGTAAGAAAATCAGTCTAAATGATTGTTTATCATTATAGAGATAAAGGCTCCTCAAATAAGGGATAAGTGTAGGGGATTGTGTATGTCAGAAGACATTCTTCAGTACTTTAAGGCTTTCCAGAGCAAGCCTGTGGCTCCTGCTCCTAGGAGGGACATGTCACAACCCTACAGTATCTGAGTGCCATAATGAAATAGGATAACTCTGAAAGTAGACCATGAGCCAGTCTCTTGCCTCTATTTCCCCTCCCTCTGTGTCTGGACTGTCTGATTGGGGCTGTTACGGTTCTGGCATTGGCCTGCTGGCTGGACTCACATCCTCTGGCTTTCTGAAATGGTCTGCGTCATGTTTGCTGCATTTGCTTTCCTCAGGTTCTGTTGTCAGTTTTTCCAACCAAAGTGCATTAACTTTGAACCCTTGACTTCTTTGCTAAGAGGATGCTGTCCTTGACAGCATGAGGCCAATTTCCCACCCCCTCCAAGAGCATCTACCTCATGGAAGGATACACAGATTTTTTCCCCTGACAACAACCCCTCTTGCCAGACTCCATGCCTTGGAAACCCTGCCTGAACATTGCCCATTGTTTGCACTGAGTTACATTGGCTGACTACTTGTGCACAGGGACATACCAGAGTCACAGCATTGGAAATATTATTTTATGTCTTTCCCTTTGGTTTTAAAAAGAGTTTTAAAAACAAACTGGTTCCATAATGAACAGAAAGCATGACGTTATTAACCTGAAAATAAAAAAGGCAAATGCTTATTAAGGCATGTTGGTCACTATGTGTTAGAGGATGGGAATTCCCAGTGATGCAATCTGCCTCTTCCAAAAACCGAGCACAGAAAACCTTTTCATATGTGCTAAGTCTGCAGCTGCAATAAAGCCTCCATGCAAACAGTCAGCTCTGACTGCAGATTGTAGCCTCTCTACTGAGGTTCAGATCCCTGGGGTTGCAGTGGCATTTCCTGATGGAATCCAGCATGCACATTCTATATCCAGGCCCCCAGATTGATACCTTGCAAGAAAATAAAAAGGTTTATGGGGAAGTATTGCTACCAGGTCTTGGTGGTCCTGAGGTCAATAAAACATGTTATTTGAGGAAAAGAATTGTCAGTGTTAAAGATTAATTATCTGTTAAATCATGGTAGTGAGAGTAGCTTTTTCTAATGGGTGATGAGTTTTTATGCATTACATGCCATGCATGAGTTTGATGTACTGCACACTTGACAAAACAGAGAATGTACCATGAGGACCCCATAGAAAGGTAAATTAAAGAGAAATTGATTGCATCTGAGTATAGAATTCATTCTCTTGAGCAACTCAACTTTCATGTCCTCTAAATATGCAACTAGAATTATATGTCCATGTGTATGAAAAACAGCACATTTAGCTCAGGAGAAAATAAAAATTAACATGAGTGTCATAACATCCTTAATATAGGCAAATGGTACAGTCTGTCTATAAAAATGCCAGGCCAATAAAACAACACTATTCCTGCAAGCTTTATATCAGAAACAAACAAACAAAAATACTGCTTATGGGTATCTGTGAGAATTCAGTCAGGAAAACTGGAATCATTTTAGGTGTTTCAAACAGAAGGGATTTAATAGAGGGACTCAGTGACAGAGATGAGGAGGAAGTAAGAAGCCCTACAAGGGATAGTGAGGCAATCCAGAGATTAATAGTGAGAAGCAGATACCATCTCTAAGGTTAACAGAAAGAAAAATGATTCCCAGGACCAGCACCTGGGTTCATCTATTGGAAGCTAGAATTCATGGTGAGGGCTTCCCAGTGAAAGCTGAAATCACAGAGATGATGTAGTCTGAAGCAGTGGGAGTAGGGGAGAAATATCCTGGCTTCTCGCATCTTCCATTCCTCAGTCTTCCATCAAAGCCTCCCTTTGGCTGAATCTACCAGGAAGCCAGGGTGCAAGAGAGCCTGGGAAATGTAGTTTCCAGAGCAGAGTGTGGGAAACATTGATGACTGACAAATGACTAGCACATTTGGCATCTCTGAAGACATGTATATTTGTATATTTGCATTAGCTAATTGATCTATATCTTAAGTGGGCTTTGATGAGCAAATTTTAGCTCCTCTTTCATTCATTTTCATTCTGAAAAATGAGCGAGGGAAAACCACAGACAATCAGGCTGTGATGTGTTTGCCAGTAATTTACCCTGCGAGATATCTAGTGAGGTTTCTCTGTACCCATATATCTTCATTTCTCCTTAAATGTTCCTTGCTGTCTCCCCAGTTCCTTTTTTTATTTTAGCTTTGGGATTATCCAGTAAACAAGAATGATGATTTCATTAATTTTTATAACCTAATCCCTCACAGGGAGAGGCAAGCTGTGGAGTGGGGGAGTATATTCTGGTAACTATTTTAGACTTGTAAACTTTATAAGTTCAAATATCTTACTCAGTGCTAGAATATGAGTAGGGAAATGCCTGGTTCAATGATGTAAACACAACAAACATCAGCCTAGAATGTAAGAAGGGAAATACAAGCCAAAGAGTTTTTCAGAAGCATCCCTGCTTTTCAGACACTAGCATTTTCTTTGGGCTGAATTGCTCAAGTTCATTAGAGCTTTGAACAACCTTTTTACTTGCTACCATGGGGATCCATTCTCTGAAATCCAAAACGCAGAATGATTTGCTTTTGAACTGTATTGAGTACAATCTGCTTCTAAACCTATCAGGCACATTCAAAAGGACGTGTGTGTTTTATTTAACAAATACTACCATTTTTGTCTATTATTTGCCAGCACTATTCTAAACTATTAAGACAGTTGACCCTTTAAACAATTGCATAAGGTACAGGTAAGAGGACGGGTATTTTACTCTAGACTATTCTTTCTCCTCATTTTATGAATGAGGAAACTGAGATGTAGAGAGATTAAGCAATAGTTCTGAGGTTAAACAGCCAGGTAGAGCCAGGATTTTCAGTTACTGCTTGGCAATTCTGAGCTCCAGGAATGAGTGTTTCAGTGAACAAGGTGGAAGCTACCTGGCCTTTTAGGATTTGGCAACAGAAGTCACCTAGTGTAACTTCTTTTGTCTCTTGTTTGGAGCAGTGACAAGTCCAATCAGATCCAGCAGTGCAGGAGGGGTATCCAAATGTCAAAGTATTTGAAACCATGCTTTGAAGCCATCACAGTGAGCAAAGTACCAGCAGCAATGACCACAATATATGATACCCAGATGGTGGGTTGGTTTTTATTTGCTGAAGTGACCTTATGGTTTCCTATATTTGGTCCTCATTTATCTACAACAGGAAATGGAAGGAAATAGAGTCTTTCCTTAAGGCAGTTTTCTGTTCCAATTGGTATTCTTCTAACGCCTCCCTTTGCTCTGACAACTTTCTAAATGGCATCGGACAAGACTTCCACTGACTCAAGTTTCATTGATGTAGTTGTACCCAAATAGAAAATGTTCTGTTGCCTATATTCAAAACACATTGCTAAGCCAATTTTCTTTAAATTCTCCTGAATTTCCTCCCCTGAGAGGATCAAACAACTGCCAAGTTTGAGTTTTAAACTTTCAGATACTTTTGAGTAACACTCAGCGGAGAGAAAAAAAAGCATTTCGGTAAGGTGATGTTGGTGTGTGTGCGAGTGTGCTGTACTCAGAGAAAAATGCAGGTTTTCTATTTTAACTTAACTGTAAAATGCTGAACTAATTTAGCTCAAATCTTTTGAAAACACGTTCAATTTATGGGGCCAGTGACTATCAAAAATTTTAAGCTGAAAAATATTGGAAAAACCACTCAACTCACCAGAATTCTGTTTTTGATTAAAATCTGAGTTTGTGACCAAGTGTTGCTTTTTAAAAAATAGCTCTGGTGAATGCCTCAATTAGAGTATTCAATGACGTTTCTTTATGATGTGTCCCGAGGGAACAATTCGATTGGTATACAGAGAAAATTTTCAGAAGAGGAACATTTCCTTCTGTGCCATGGTCTAAGGCAGGAATTGCACATGCAAAGAGGCAAACGTTGGAGTGATCTGGCTGGGTCATCTGACGTGCCTTCACAGCCAATGTTAATTCTAATTACATGGCTGGCTGCCAAATCTGTCCTTTTCTCCTTCACCAAGGCATAAGTAGACAAAAGATGACTCACTGCAACCTAACAGCTCACTGTTACATTTTCTTTGTCAACCTCTAAATGTGCAGACAAAAAGGAGCTATCAATAAAATTGTTTTTATTGATTAAGGATGAGCCAATATGAAATTGAATCATCCAAACAATTCAATAAGAACGTTGTAAACCCAGCCACCAGGAGTATTGTACATGGAGTACCTAAATGAATGGGTGGAGTTGACTTAATTAGAAAGCTAGCGCAGTCTTCTTAGGACAACCAAACTTTTTTTAAGATCACATGTGCAATACAGAAAGCCTCATGTGACTTGGCAGTATAAAGTAAGGGTTAAAATCACCACTTCTGGGACTGGATGCCCAAGATTTTTTTTTTCTTTTGAAGATGTTGGGGGTAGGAGTTTATTAATTAATTTATTTATTTTTGGCTGCGTTGGGTCTTCGTTTCTGTGCGAGGGCTTTCTCTAGTTGTGGCAAGTGGGGGCCACTCTTCATCGCCTTGCGCGGGCCTCTCACTATTGCGGCCTCTCTTGTTGTGGAGCACAGGCTCCAGATGCGCAGGCTCAGTAATTGTGGCTCACGGGCCCAGTTGCTCCGCCGTATGTGGGATCTTCCCAGACCAGGGCTCGAACCCATGTCCCCTGCATTGGCAGGCAGATTCTCAACCACTGCGCCAACAGGGAAGTCCCTGGACCCCCAAGATTTGAGTACTATTTCTACTACTTGGAGCTGGGTAGCTTTGGAAAAATTACTTTACCATCCTGTACCTTTAATTTCCCTCTATAAAAAAAAGGATAATTAAAGTGCATATTTTATGGTGCTACTGTGAGGAGCAAATGAGTTCATTCATGCTCAGTGCCCAGTAGGGTATCTGGCACGTTGTACATGCTCAATAAATATGGCTATCATTTATGCTATTGTCTGCTTCTGATATTCTTACCAATTTATTGACATGCTTTCTCTAGCCACCACAACTGAAAAAGTAGGATAAGTCCTACCTTCAACATAATCAGCTGGTGGCCATGGGGAAGTTATTTATTGTCGATGAACTTCATGGGATGTTAAGGCTATTCTTACACAGTGGCATCTGCTTTTAAATCAAGCAAATTAAAACACATGACACAGCACATGGTAAATACATAGTTGCTATGCAGAGTCTAAAGTAAAATGACAGAGTGAAACAGAACAATAATAAGTTAAAAAAAAGGAAAAGAATTAGAAAAAAAAAGAAGGAAAGAAATATACCAATAGGGATCAATAAAAGGAAAAGGCACACTACCTAAAGGAACACCTTTGAAATGTAACAGTCAGAATCAGAAAGAAAGGAGATACTCTGGCATCTCCCCACCTCCCAAATGGACCCTTCTCTTCTACCCAAGCTCAAACAGATGGAAGAAAGACTATGAGTGGACATCTGTCTCAAATTTGTAGTGATGTGCACTCAGAGGGTGTGAAGGCAGTCCATGGAAAATGTGAAGAAAACTTCTCATAAAGAAGTCATGGGTTGAGGGTCTTGAGCATCACCTTCTGGGGAACCCAAAGACCCAGGAGGAGTCAAGCTGTGACTAGACTTCCGATAGACTCATCACAGAAGCTGAACCCAGCCTGGATCCTGTCTTCTCAGATGCCCACTGAAGAAGATTCCTGGGAAGACTCCTCACAACATATCTCAGGAGTATTAATAAAGAACCTTAGTAACTTTACTCTCAAAAAAAAAATTCAATTACAAACTCCCAAGAGATAAACAGGGGGAGCTCCATGTATCAAAGCCCATAGCTTCATAGCCTAGTCACTTTTCAGAAGAATGTCTGTGAACTTCAGTTCATTTTAAACAAAAGGCTGAAAGCAAGTGAACCACATGCAATTCAAGAAACTAAAAGAAATGAAGATGAACAGCACTTGATCAATAAAAACAAAAATGGCTGTTAAAAAGGGAGGTTTGCTCAAAGAAAATGTACCAATAGGCCAGGGTTTTGAATCTCACCACTACAACCATTTGGGGCCAGGTGATTCTTTGCTGTGCCCTGTCCCATGCACATAAGATGTTTAGCAGCATCCCTGACCCTTTCCACTAGATGCCAGTAGCACCTTCCTCCCCAGTTCTGAGAGTCAGAAATGTCTTCAGATATTACCAAATGTCCTGGGGGGAGGGGTACAAAATTGTACCGGGTTGAGAACCATTTTAATAGACATTGGAAAGGAGAAAGGGGGCAAAAAATAGACAAACTCAATCATGATTATTAAGTAGGACTTTACCCCAATCAGTTTAGAAGACTCAGTAAAATGGTGATCATCCAGGAAGATATAAAATTACAGTCTGAATCAAGAAAGAAAACGGAGCACTAACAATTTAGAAAAACTGCTATGTCAGAGATGTACCCCCAAGGTAAATTGTTTATTGTTCAAATATTCACTGTCCTTCCCAGGAGAATTATGCTGCATGGTCTCATCACTTCAGGCTTGGACATGTGACTGACTCTGCCCAATGGAAGAGGAGTAAAACTGATGAGTCACTGTTAGGTAAATGCTTTTAAGAACCAGTGCCTTGGGAATTCCCTGGTGGTCCAATGGTTAGGACTCCTGTTCGATCCCTGGTACAGGAACTAAGATCCTGCAAGCCACTCGGTGTGGCCAAAAACAAAACAAAAACAAACAACAACATAAAAGAGCCAGAGTCTGGTTGGCTACACTTGCTTCTCTTGCCCAAGATGACCTGTAACATTCTAGATCAGGGGTTGTTTGTTTGTTTGTTTTTTTGAAGTATAGTTGATTACAATATTATATTTATTTCAGGTGTACAACATAGTGATTCACAATTTTTAAAGGTTATATTCCACTTATTATAAAATATTGGCTTTATTCCCTGTGAAGAGCAAGGGTTCTTTTATTTTTTTTTAATAAATTCACTTTATTTATTTAAAAAAAAAGTCATGGGGATGTAATATACAGCATGGTGACCATAGTTATAGTACTGTATTACAAATTTGAAAGTTATCAAGACAGTAGATCTTAAAAGTCCTCATCATAAGGAAAAAAAAATTGTAACTGTGTAAGTGACAGATGTTAACTAGACTTATTGTGGTGATCATTTTGCGATATATACAAATATTGAATCATTATGTGGTGTACCTGAAACTAGCCTCAATTATACCTCAATTATACTTTAATTTAAAGAGTTTAATCTTTTTCAAAAAAAAAAGAACCTGACAAGTAATCCTAACAGATGGAAGAGAGAAGGGGATTAAGATATACACAGGAGAAAATGTCACCTAAATGAAAATGAGTTAAATTAACAAATCTATTAAAGGGGTTATGTACTGTGTTCTAAGATAAACTAATAAATAATAACAAACACAGGCACGTCAGCTAAAATTTGAATGTCAAGGATCAAGATGATTTTCTTCAGGAATACAGATAGAAAAAGCAAGTAAAGTATAAGGGTAAAAGTCAAGCTGGCTTCAGACTTCATTACAGCAATATCTGTTGTCTTCAAGTTATTTGGGTTGGAGGGGTTGATACAAAAATCCTAAACCAAGCCAAGAGGGTATATAAATTTAAGGTCAATTAAATTATATGCAAAAGTTCAAGAACAATACCTTTTTGTGATTAAGTTACTTAATATCTACAAAGCACATAGAACAGTGTCAGGCAGATAGAAAGCACTATGTGTTAGTTAATTCATTAAACAAGAATAAAATAAAGTTCATGAAACCCATGAGTTCTTTTTAATAAAACCTACTTTAAGAGAAGCCCTGATCAGACTACAGGTGGGTGCATTGAACCTATTTACACACAGAACAAAAATTAAATCAATGTGGGAAACATGGTTTCAGAAAGTCCATATTCTAAATATTGAAATTTAAAAAATAATAATAGAGCAACAGGAAATCCAGAGATGAAAGGCAGAGCTAAGGAGATGTGTCTGTGTACTAATCTCCCCATTTTTATATGGACAATCAAAAGATTATACCTAAAGGTGATGAATGAAGAAATAGAGCTTTTTATTATTCATGTGTTCAACTAGTATTTTTGAAAACCTAATATCTGTCAGAAACTGTTCTAAGTGGTGTGGATTTAACTACAAATAAGGTATATAAGATCCCTGCTCCTTCACAATTTAGTAGGAAAAGACTAAGTCATGCAATTAGATAAGAAAAAAAGAAGTGATGAACAGATCAATGAAAGATTCTCAAATATACATGAGAAGTTACATGATAAAGATGTCATTTCAAACCAGTAACAATAGATGGATAACTCAATAAATGTTATGGGAAACTGACAAGTCAAAACAAAAATTCCAGATGAGTCAAAGATTTAAAGATAAGTATTGAGATCCATTAAAATATTATAAGAAAGCATTGGTGAATCTATGATCCTGCAGTATGAAAAGTCCTTTTGAAGTAAGTCATACAACACAAAAGTCACAAAATTAAAGTTTAATTCATTTAATTACAAAAATATTTGAAATTTCTATACAGAAAAAAATGCATCATAAAATCATAAGCCATCAACAGATGGAATAAATATTTAAACACATTTCTGACAAAAGACTAATTTCTTTAATATGTAAAGAACATGTAAAAATTAATTTAAAAATTTAAGTGTGATAATAGCATTATAATATTTTTCTGTTTGCTTGCTTAAGTTAATGAGAAAGAGACAAACAATCTAGAAAAATAGGTAAAGAATGTGACCAAAAATTGAAATATAATAGCCAGTAGCATAAGGTAAGACTTTCAACCATGCATAATAAGAAATACAAATTGTAATATAGTGTTTGTACCTAATCATTTTACCAACATTTGATGACACACAAGATTCATGAGGATTCTGTTGATGGTAGAATAAATCAATATATACTTTTTTGAAGGACAATTCAGCTATACTCTTTCAATTTTTTTTTAATAAACATATTCTGACCAGGAAAATTTATTGTTGGACATGTACCCTCTGAATATACTTGCCAACTTTTACATGAATTTCTTATTAAAACATTCTTATAAGAGCAAACAAAACAAAACAAAACCTGAAAATATCTAAAATATCAGGAGGAGCAGATTAAAGAAATCATGGCAATAATACTACCTTTATAGTAAGACAGATCTGGGTGGTCTGTCTTATATATATACACATATCTCCATGATATACGTATTTTAAAAATCAAAAGATGTCGATATCAGTGTGTAGAATATCAGTCCTTTGTGCAAAATGTTTTCACACAAATACACATACATGCATACGTGCAAATGTGTATGTACATGTGTAATGTCTTGATTTCCATAAGATTACATATGCATCCATTAACCCTGGTTACCTTTAGAAAAAGTCATTTTGGGGTAGAAAAGGAGGAGGGAGACCTTTATTTTCATTTTATGCATTTTGGTAATGTTTAATTTTTTTATATACATGTGGATCATTTTTTAAGTTAACAGGAGTTATCTGGGTAGCAGAATCATGAGTCATCATAAATTTCTTTCTCTGCTTTTCTCTATTAAAAATGCTTTAAAATATTATTTAAAATAAAATGTGCCATCATCATTATTCAATTTTTAATAGTTTATAAACTTCTCTTATGTTCAAAAGAAAGTGAATTCTGTAAAGTATTCAGATATTTTGTAAACTGGGAGCAATGCTTTCAGTTTATAGTGTGAGGAGTGATCTGGGGGTTAAACAAGGCTATCATTGGCTCTTGGTATTCTCTTTCTCCCCTGATGGTAGCCTGGTCTTTATGGCAAGACAATCGCTTCTTCCCCTAGTTCTCCTTCTCCTAAGTGAAATCTTTAAACTCCATTAAAAACAGATATCCCTGGAGGCTTTCCTAGTAAGTGGACTTGGAGGAGAGACCACAGAGCTCTGAAAATAGTATGAAGCAGAAAAGGAAAAGCAACTTAGAATACACTTCTGAAAGTGTTCATTAAAGCAGGATTTCATGAAAGAATGAATTAGTCATTCATTTTTAAGATCCGTTCACCTTACTCAAGTTATTTCAAAAAGATAAAGACAACTGAAGAGCTGGTACCATTCAACTTCCATTGTGACTTAACTGAAGGTAGAAGCCAAATTGACAAAATGAGAAAAGCATCCAGTTTTGATTTTTAATTACTGACATAGGACATGAAGCAAGAGTCAGCTGATCTGAAAGTTTCTTCCTATCTAAAAGTGCTTCATTTGTTGATTGTTGAAAATGAAGGAGGACATATGGGGATGCAATTCAGACATCTCTTGGTAGTGCCATAATGAAAATCATTCAGTATACATAAATGAAATAAATTATAGAAAATACACTTATACTGAAAATAGCCAAATAGTTCTGGTTCTGTCTGATTCTATGTTTGGCACTTCGGGACACTGTATTAACTCTTTAGCTAAAGTCAAGCAAACTTAAATTTACCCTGAATTCAAATAACAAGAACACTCAAACAACCAGAGATCTTTACTCCTTTATACTACTTTCATGACAAATGAACAAATAGCAGGTAGAGCTAATTTCTTACCCCCTCCCTCCCTCGTTCCCTCCCTCCTTTCCTTCCTTTCTTCCTACCTCCCTTGTATTCTTCTTTCTTTGCAACATCCACTCCATAGTGTCTCAAATGGTTAAGACAAATATGATACAATTTCTATATACTATTTTTAGATTAACAGCTGGTACAAGGATAATACTTGGTCATTATTAAGTATTATGGTACTGAGATTTTCATTATAGAAAACTAAGCAAACTTAAAATTTTCAAAAATAGATTAAATTGTGCTCAGAGACATTTTCTTATAATTATATGTAATGTATAAATAAGTAAAATGTAAAATTGCATTTTGATTTCACTTTTGAAACATTACATAGGATAGGTCCATTCATCTGCATATTAAAATAACTAAGTCACCTAAGTCCCCATCTTTTCTGTATGCATTTTCTGTTTACTTGCCTAATAAGATGCTTAAACAGTAATTTGCTAAGTTAGCAAAAATTAATTGTTGGAAAAGGAGGAGGACTACTGTTAACATTAATTTTCAAGGCATGGAATGTAATGATGGCTGTTTTCCTTAATTGTCTTACAACTTTTTCTACCCTGGATTAGACCAAATATTGCCCATCTTTTAGCTACTTCATGCATGCCAATTGGTCTTTTATTAATTGTTCATACACAAAATGGCACACTAATAACTTAAAATTACTAGTTTCACACTGTAAGTAGACTTAGTTTACTGCTGGATATATACTTACTGGCATGAATGACCTTGAGGGAATAATCTTAAGAACACAATCACTGATAGTTGAATCTTAAGGACATAATCATTGATAGTTTAAAATTGAAAATTTGGATCCTGGAAGCCACATGAGTTTTTTCAAGAATTTTCTCAATCTCTATATGTTTGTAAGTTGAGCCCTTCCTACACTTTCTACATCTCCTTCTTCATTCCTTGTGAGCAGTTAAGTGCCATCAGATCTTATCTTTTCAATCTCCTATAGCTTTCTCCTTCACCCCACGCATCTGCTGAGTTCAAGGATGCCCCATTTCTTGCTTAAATAATTATAACAACCTTTTAATTTGTTCAAAAGAAAAAATAGCATCTTCAGTCTGACGCTACTCCAAGGCATCATGCTCCCTTCTACCAAAAAGCTTTTTCTCAAAGTAGATTCTATGGAGAAAAGTCCAAATTCCTTTGCCCAGCAAAGTGCTGGCACCCCTCTCTCCTCTTCTGTCCAGCCACAGTAAATTGTCAACCATTTCTTTAATGCATCTTGATGTTTTATGCTTTCCTGCCTTTACCCCTACTGTTCTTCCTGTCTGGAATTCCTTTCCCCCTTTCCTATCTGCTTAACACCTGCTCAGTTTTCATGATTCAACTCAAGTATTATGTCCTCCCTGCAAACCTCTGACCTACAAGGGATGGTGGTAACTCTATTATTAGTTAACATTCTGGACCTTGTGTACGCCTCTATTTGATCTATTTGCATAATTCGCTGTATTCATCTTTGTAGCCCCAGAAACTTAGCAGTCTGGAAAAGTAAAAGTCATTGAATGAATAAAAGTAAAAGTCATTGAATAAAATGCAGGAGGTAAGTTGCTAAAGCTAACCATTTTATTTCATTCTTGGCATAGTGCAATCTGAATCTGAGGTGCTATCTTAGGTCAGTAGAATACCCAGGGTTTATTTGAAGTTCCTCTAGAAGCTGACACTAAGACAAGGGTTTTAGTACAGGTAGTTTACAGGGAGGTGGAGAAAACACAATTAGGGAAATGGGGAAGTGTTGAGGGAAAGGGAAGGCCAGTAAAGGATGTATTATCAAGCCAGTTACACTGGGGGTGACAGGGGCTGTGGGAGTTCGGATCACCATGCACCCCAGAGTTATCCCTCCCAGAGATGTGAGGGAGGTGAGGTACTCACTCACTAAGTCCCATTGGTCATTGATTGAGGGCTGTTCCTGGGAGGTATTAACTCCCTAGCACATCTGGTCAGCAGCACATGTGGGCAAAGCAAACTCCACTAAATGGGGGAAGTTGGCAATCAGGTGTGTACTGGTATGGTCAGGGCATTGACCTGTGGGCTGCATCTGGCCTTTGGTGACACTGAGTGGTCATTGTAAATATGAGAGGATGAAATATGATATGATTTCTCAAAATCTCTTAGCCACATATACCCCACATTATTTGCTCAGCAAACAAGTTCTACAGTAGTTAGGGCAGGAAGCAAAATCTTTTGTGTCTAATTAAGACAATTTGTGAAATATGCCCAGGATGAGAATATCCCTTAAGAGTCACCAGTCAGAGTGATTCTCTTGGATTGCTACTATTCATAGAAAAATGAATTTTATCATAATTCTAAAGTCACAGCCCTCAAACCCCTTTTGCCTTTGCAAAATTCTCTTATTGAACTCCTAGGTAACCAAGATGAGAAGGATTTGCGGTCGGGCCCATGAGAACACTGTGGAGAGATGAACATGACTGACACTTCACTGATAACTGTGCCAGGTTTCTCAGGCTTCCTGTACCCCCAGAAACTGTGAAAGGTGCAGAAATATGCAAATAAAGTTTTAAGTAGACGAAGAAGCTCTAGGTTAATTAGAGTAGACGAAGAAGCTCTAGCTCTAATTACAATGTTAAAGTACACTATTCCGCTAGGAGATTCCTTCTACTAAAAAGCAAATGACCACACAAAACTTCTCCAACAAAGCCAATTATACAAACTTATTATTGATTTTGGTAAGGCTCCCAGAGAACTTCTACTATTTCATGAACTATTTGGAGATACTTTTCACATACTGCTAATTCCTTCTCTTTCACTCATTTACTCAACCTCCTCAGTACTCCTACCTCAGTTCCATGCAGCACCCTCCCACTTCACTCTTCTTCTATACCTGTCATCTAGAAACATCGCCAAGGAGCTCTTGTTAATTCTCAGTCTCTCAGTTGTCCCCCAGACCTCACAAGCATTAGGACTGTGGACATGATTCCTCTTCTGAAAGTTCTTCTCTGATGCATTCTAAGACAAATTACCATTGTCTGTTTTTCACTTCTCTGAAACTTTTCCTTCAATATCTATGCCCTTCCTTGGCAATCTTTTCCTCTCCAAATGGTTAAGCCTTAGCTCAGAAGTCTGCAATGCACCTAATCCTTTTCCTGAATTACAGGCCCACCTGCTCTAGACTTCCACGAGGATACTTGACCAGAGCCTCATAGGTAATTCCAAAAAGAACCACCCCTGCATCTCTTATCTGGCTTCTGCACACACTCCTCTCTGTTAAGGGCACCACTAGGTTTTTGTGACCTGGGCTCCAAACCCTATAGATATTGTTGATTCTTCCCCTACCCAACGACATTGTCTTGTTCTTCACGTGGGCTTCAGGCCCCCATTACCACCTGAGTGTATAAATACAGAAGCTACTATCCAGTTCCTTCATCTCCAGTCTCTGTCTGTACTCTCTACTCCTACCACTATACTCCACCAAATATGACATTGGTTTTCCTAACATGTATCTCCAACCAGAGCACTCCTCTGGTAAAATCATTTCACAGTGATCCAGTTACATGAGATAGAGTTCAAACTCCTTAGACTAGCACTCAAGAGTCTTGAGGTCCTGACGTTTGCTTATGTTTCAAAATATACTAAATATCTGTACCCAGATCCACTTTTCACCTTGTTCTGTGCCTGAGAGGCTGATCTCTATGGCTGCATGGACTGACATTCCCAGCCTCTACAGGATCTCCTCCCCTTGAGTATGATCTGGATCTACAGATATAATGGAGGGATATTACTCCCCTTATTAGGTTATGTTATATGGCAATGAGTGATGGGATTTTTGCAAATGTAATTAAGGTCCCTAATCAATTTAATTTGAGCTAATCAATGGGGAGATTATGTTGGGTAGGCCTAGTATAATCAGGTAAGTCTTTTTTTTTTTAACTTTTTACTTTACATTGGAGTACAGCCAATTAACAATTTTGTGATAGTTTCAGGTGCACAGCAAAGGGACTCAGCCATACATATACATATATCCATTCTCCCCCAAACTCCCCATCCATCCAGGCTGCCACATAACATTGAGCAGAGTTCCCTGTGCTATACAGTAGGTCCTTGTTGGTTATCCATTTTAAATATAGCAGTGTGTACACGTTGATCCCTTTTAGAAGACAGTCTAGTAGTCAAGAGATTTCTCCTGCTGGCATTGATGATCATGAGTGAGTTCTGCTGCATGAATTCTGCCAACAACCCCATAAGCTTAAATGAGTACCCTGAGCCTTAAATGAGGCTGCAGTCCTGGCCACCATCTTGACTGTAGCCTTGTGAGATCCTTGGTAGAGAACCAGTTAAGTTGCTCTGGATTGCTGACCCACATGACATAAGAAATGGGCATGAAGCCACTAAGTTTGTGGTAATCTGTTACACAGCAATAGCTAACTAAGACCCTTGTCCTTCTGGGCAAATTAGGTCAATGGAATAAATCAAGATTGTTCAGAGAGTAGGAGGAAAGAGATCTTGAGATACTTATTCTCCCTGCCAGCTCTTTGCCAGCTGACACCCTACCAGAGCTCCCCACTGCCCCCAACTTCTGCCAATGGCTTCTCTTTAGCTGCAGCCATCTCAGGGGGCTAGTAACTGTCCCTCTTGTGCCCCTGTAGACTTAAGGCTGGTAAAGCCTCTGGTTTGGATTCCTAATGTAGGGCCAGAGTACCTCACTATCCCTGGTTATTTTTCCTCAACTCTCCCCACACCTTGAGTAAATGTCCCTTTGTTAAACTTTGTTAAATTCTTATTTGAAGAATGTTATTACTATTACTTTCCTGATGGGATCCTACCTAAAGAATAAACTTACTTCCTAGTATGCTATCCAAACCCACCTCCAAATCTGAACTACCAGCCATGCTCCACAGAAAACAATCCGACATTTTCCCACCTGATGTCTTGTCTTTGGGTTGCTTCTACTGTCTAGAATCTAGAGACTGTTGGCATGATGGGGGAAGAAAATCCAAACAAACAAAAACATGAGTTCTAGAACAAACTACTGACTGGGCTCCTTGATACCTGTGTGACCTTGGGAAACTGTCTTAACCTCTCTAGGCAGTTTCTTCATCTGTAAGATGGGAGTAATACCCACTGAGCAAGGGTCTTGTGATGATTAAATGAAAAAAAATAAGTGGAAAGCATCTAGTACATGAAGCTCAGTAACTAAAGGTGTTGGTGGAAATTCTGCTGCTGCTAATGATTTCATTCATAAAGACACCTACTAATCCTACTGAAATTTTACACACCCTGAATTTTTCTCTCAAGTTCTCTCACGTCTATGAATTTAGTGAGTCCACTTTTCAGAAATGAGATTGCTCTCCATTAAACCTATAGAAATTGTTTCTCACTTCTCTTATTAAAGTTCTTACTTCATATGTCTTATATTCATTTATCTGCAAACATGTCCCATTGTTAGGGGAAACACTGACTGAAACTGCCCACCCTGGCCAGGCACCACAGTAACCATTTTCACGAGTTATTTTACAATAGGAGGTCCTGGTAAGGAACCAGGAGCTAATAAGCCACCACAACCTGGAAGAATTCAGCAAAGGTCAAAAGGAGACGCAAGTCCATATGTCCTACCAACCTCCTGTGTTAATTTTATTATGAAGAGTCAAAGATAATATTTCTCATTAGTATCCTCGCCGGAATCCATGTTGGCTGAGCCATGCATGCGCCACCAGGAAGGACCCTGAGTCAGAACAACTGACAAGAGACAACCCAGAAACTAATCTCATCACCATAAAACCCAAGACTGCAAACCACATGGCAGAGCAGTCCTCCTGGTTTCACTTCCCCTGCTGCTCTCCGCCCCCCAGGCGCCCCTTCCCAATAAAGTCTCTTGCTTTGTCAGCACAAGTGTCTCCTTGGACAATTCATTTCAGAGTGTTAGACAAGATCCCACTCTCAGGCCCTGGAAGGGGTCCCCCTGCCTGCAACACCATCTCTTCTGCTGAATTCTACATGCATTATGGGCAGAGATTTTGTATCTTTGTATCTCCTGGGCCCGAAGTGGACAGTGCCATGGCCATAACAGCTGCTCAAGAATATTTGCAGACTGGATATGTAAAGAGAAATATTATCATTGACTTTTCACAATATAATTAACACAGATTTTAATATCATTGACAAGATATGCAAACATATTGATATGAATACAATAAAATAATATTTAATGTATATCTAAAACAACATATTAGGAAGCTTATAATTATTTTTCAGAAGCGTGTGCTCATTTAACATTGAGTTTTGCTGTCTACCAAGTACAAAAGAAAATAACATGAAACAAAGTGAATCTTCCAAGAACCACTGATGTTAATTTGCATGTGTGTAGTAATTCAAATTGGGCAAATTTTGTTGTCTTGACACATGTCTTCTCACTTATTTTTCACTACAGCTCTGTGAGGAGATAAGCAGTTAATCTCTACATATTATTCATGGGGGAGCTGAGACTATCAGAATTTGTTATTGGCTTAATCAACCTCAGTGGTAAACTTTCTGATGAAACACCCACTGCTAGGCAACATGATAAAAGCTGTTAGAAAAGAAAAAGAAGAAGAAAAGCATACGAAGTCTGTCTCAAAATCAGGCCATAATATTTCAGGCAGAAGGCCAAGAACTACATTTAAAGATACATAGGGTAAGTAGCAGTCAAAACCTTGTGTTTGCATGGCATTTTTTACTTCTCCAAGTCCACACATGCTAAGCATTTGATCTTTATCATGCCATCTGAGGCAGGTAGAACATATCTATTTACCCCGATGGCCATTTTAAATTCAGCGATCCATAGCCAAACCAGAATTAGAATGTAAGTCACCCAACTATGTCTTGGGCCATAAGCAACGTGTGTATAGAGCACCTACTATGTGTATCCTACAATACAATACAATCTAGTTAAATGCATAAAATTTATTGTCTCTTAATTTTTAAGGAGTAGTCAGTCTTTGCCTGAAAGGAATAACCCAGACTCAGAATACAAGGCCTACTAGTTGGCAAATAAGTGACTTTACCACACCCATCCTTCCACCACATCCAATTATACATCACATAGGTAAAAGTTTGATTGACCACATGCTGCTCTTTGCTGTGGCTCCTGGTTCCTGTGAAAGAACCTCATCCAGGTGAATAAGTGGAATTGCTGTTAAGTGTCACACTAGTTCCAAGGTGACAGGTATGCTACCAAGCCTAGAGGTTTCCCTGAGGAGTTGCTGCAGGTTTCAGTGGAATAACAATTACAAGGTAGATGGATCACTTCATGCCTGCTGTGACCTTTACAATATGTGAGAGTCATTATTTTAATGTTAATTTGCATAATGGTAGGTCTGAAAGAACAATGGTGAATGCTAATAGCTGCAGGATGCAATAAAATTAAACATCACCTGGGCTGAACTGCTAAAGGAAAAGTTGCCAGAGTATGACTGTTCAAGCACTTAATTTCATCCCAGGTCATGTCCACATTCAATCAAATGCGATTTCTGGTATTTCTTTGAAAAACTGGCAATAAGTGACTGGAAGGGAATAGCAGCAACCTCCTTTATATAGAATCCTAACCTAGTAGGCTTTGCTGTTTGTTTGTTCTTTTTTTTTGCGATACGCGGGTCTCTCACTGCTGTGGCCTCTCCCATTGCGGAGCACACACTCCGGATGCGCGGGCTCAGCGGCCATGGCCTACGGGCCCAGCCGCTCTGCGGCATGTGGGATCTTCCCGGACCAGGGCACGAACCCATGTCTCCTGCATCGGCAGGCGGACTCTCAGCCACTGCGCCACCAGGGGAGCCTGGCTTTGCTTTTTACGTAACTTGTGTGTCCCCTCTGAGGAAGCTGAATTTGCAACTACCATCACCTTCCCCAAATGACCCCTGACCGCAACTCTCACCACTCCCCACATCTGGCACATACACTAAATTTGATACACCCAGAAAGAATGACTCTCACCTTATGGGCTGAAAAACTTGCAATAAACCTTTGAAGAAGGTAGCATGGACCATGGCTAGCAGCAAGTGATATTTTCAAGGGAAATAGACACTGTCACCTCAAAGTAATAACCCTGCATTCTGAGCTGCAGGTGGCTGTGCACAAAGAGAATAAAATGAGGTCATCTCCATTTAGATTTATTGTTTCAAACTATTCCTAATGTCTAGAAAATGGGTAGGTTTGATCATCCTGTACTTCGCACCCCAAATCTGTCTTTAGAGATTATTTATTTACTTACATATTTACTTCTTTATTTTGACTTCTTTCTCCCAAGCGTCCAAACTCATTTCCACCACAAGAGGGCAGCCATCTCTAAAAAACAGCCAGAGAGCCTGGATCTTAAGAGAAATAGGGCCAACATTTAGGAAGTTGTGCTTGGGCAGGGCATTCAGCAGCCCCTGGGTAATCACATATCACACACAAGAGGTTCTGTGATGGGCAACACTGAAATGGGATAGAGTGTCCAGAAGTGCCAATTTTCCCTCCAATTCTTGATGATCAAAGATTATTTCACAGACTGACAAGGCTCCCAAGTTATGAAGGCCTGCAGCTGTGAGACATCCTTGATGTCAACACCAAAGATTTATTTTTCATCCTTACTTGAGGCACATTCAATAGCTGTCAGCTTTCTCCTCCTCTTTAAAAGCTACACACTGATTTAGGTTTCATATAAGTTTTGTTTTGTTTTTTAAATCTCACTGATGACAGAAACTATTGTTAACTCCTCAATTAAACTTGATAGGGAAGGAAATTGTTTCAGAAGCACAATAAACACTTTCTGACTTAAAGTGTCTGTGAAGAGAATATGTTCGCTTGCCAACTTGTTTGGTGTCCAATGATTCAGAGTGGCAAACAGCTTCCATAGTGCATTTTCAGGGAAAAATAGTACCATGTTCCTGAATATTTTGTCCCCCCTCCTCCTCCCCCATTTATTTTCCTAGTAGGCAGGCTTCCTCATAAATACCTTATTTGACCTTTATACTTGCAGAAACAGCGAGTGCCTAATTCCCCTCTGTGAGTTACTAATCCGATTTACGTGAGCGGAACCTAGAATTATTTTAGCTTTCCGACTGAAAAAATAATACACATGGATAATAGATTGTTATGAGTTCCTGCTTCAGGCTTTTTCTCTTTCTGCTCTGCAGGCTGAAGGTTCTGTGCAAGAGAACTTGATTTTGCCCATCTGGCCTTTTCCAAAAATTTTCTCCCTTTGGGTAAACTTGTTGAGCTGTGCATGGGGGATCCTGGAATCCTGGAAAGGATTGAAAGCCTTAACCTTGAAATTTGTGGTGCAGCAGATTTGGGGACTCTCTCAGGACTCTGAGGAAGACAAGTCACTTGACCACATGTCACAGATCAGCTGCTGGGGACTGGTGTAAGTGGGTGAGGCAGAAGGTTCTAAGGTCTCAGACCAGAATTGTCCTCTCTGCTTGGCTCACACTGTGCGTTAGTTTACCTTCCTCTGAGTTGCCTCTGAGCTGGGCAAGATAAATATCACAAGGCATGAAGTGATTGCACCGCAAGAAAAAATAAAATCCCTCTCATCCTCTCTTCTCTCTCTCTCTCTCTCTCTCTCTCTCTCTCTCTCTCTCACACACACACACACACACACACACACACACACACACAGAGTCCACGATGCGCATGTCATGTATAGCAGGACATCCATTTCACATAGACATATGTTTACAGAAATGTGCGCTTTCCTTAGCACATATTTACATATATGGATATATTTAGAGACATACACGTGTATATTTGTGTATTACATATATACTTTTTGGAGTAATAGTGCACATTTATATAAATAAATTTGCATATGTAAATAAATATATCTCTCTGTGTTAAAGTTTAAGTAACACCCAATATCCAATCTCAAGTTTTCTTTTAATTCTCCTCCCACCCCGGGGAAACACAGAAGTGTGTACCCCAAGCCTATGCCAAGATGCCTTGTAACTTGGTTGAGTTCTTCTTTTAATCGACTACTATTGAACATCTTCAAACTGAAAGTTGAATAACGGGCCGGGAGGGGAAATAAGGCCCGACCCAGCATTCGTCCGCGATTTCGCTCCCGGAGCCCCAGCCAGGGGCCGCCGCTCCGACGGATCTCCCCTCTGAGGGCAGGGGCTGGAGGCGCGAGCGCCCCCTCTGCGGCCGCGAGTCCCCGCCCTCGGCCCCACCCCGCCGCGGCTGCCCCGGCGCGCCGTCCACACCCCTGCGCGCTGCTCCCGCCCGCTCGGGGATCCCCGGCGAGCCGCGCCACCGAGGGGGAGGTGTCCGGCCTGGGCCGGGAGGGAGACGGCAGGCGGCGTCCCCTTTAAAAGCCGCGAGCGCCGCGCCACGGCGCCGCCGTCGCCGCCGGAGTCCTCGCCCAGCCGCGCCGCGCTGCGCCCGGCTCGCGCTGCGCCCGCCGCTCCGCTTCCCACACCCGGCCGGGGATTGGCAGCCGCCGCCGGACATCGGCCGCCACAGGCTTCGCCGCCCACCCGGACGACCTCGGCGCGAGCGCCTCGCGGATTACTGCGGGCTCCGAGGCACCCGCGCCCGCAGACCCTGCGCGGGTTGTAGCACCCGGCCGTGCGCGCCGCTGCGCCGTGGCCTCGGCTGCCCGGGCCGCGCCGGAGCCGAAGACCGGCGTGCAGAGCGCCGGGGAGCCGGGAGCCGAGCCCGAGCGCCGCGATGCCGATCACCTCCCGCCGGAGCTCGGGGGCCTGGGACGTGCCGGCCGAGGTGTGATCGTACCCCAGGCTGGCCACAAAGGGCACAGCGGCTTGGCCCGGGGGCGAGGAGAGCGAGGGGAGAGCGCGGCCACCCGCTTCGGCGGCCCGAGACTCGGCTCGACTCGCTGGAGAATGCGCCCGAGGACGCCGGAGCGCCGGAGCCGCGGTGGTTTCAACTGGCTAGCGCTAATGGGGGTGCGCTGGAGGAAGGCAGAGTGATGCGGGGGGGCAACTCGCCCGGCACCGAGATCGCCGCTGCGCCCTTCCCTGGACCCGGCGTCTCCCAGGATGGCTGGCCCGAGCCATGGGCTCCGGCGGAGCTAGCGCCGAGCGCCCGACCCTCGCCCCCACAGTCCCGGAGCCAGCCCCCCGCGGGGCCACGCGTCCCGCGGGCTCTGGTTCCTAAGGACGACGACAGCACCAGCTTTTCCTTTCTCCCTTCCCTTCCCTGCTCCGCACTCCTCCCCCTGCTCGCTGTTGTTGTGTGTCAGCACTTGGCTGGAGACTTCTTGAACTTGCAGGGAGAGTAACTTGCGTTCCCCACTTCGCGCCGGTGCCTCTGCCCCAGCGGACCCAGCCTCGCCGCCTGCGAACCCCGCCGCCCCTCCACTCCACCGCTGGGCCCGACCCGAGACGCCTTTCCCTGCGTGCGGAGAGAGACTGCCCGGCCGGCACCCGGGAGGAGAAGGAGGAGGCGAAGGAAGGGAACCCGGTCCCTGCGCCAGGTCCTTCAGCCAGAGCTTTTTCCATGTGGAGGCTCTTTCAATGGACGTGTCCCCGCGTGCTTCTTAGACGGTCTGCGGTCTCCTAAAGGTAGACAACGTGGGCCGAGGCCGGGGCTGTGGGTGGGCGCGGGGCCCCGGCGGATGAGCCCCTCCCGGGGCCAGGTTGGGCCGGACGTAAACAGAGCAGGTCCACGTGCAGCCGAGCTCCTGCGGGGATGCCCCCATCCTACCGCCGCCGGGCGACCGTCGGCTTTTGCACTCCCGGCTCGCACTCTTCCGCCCCTCCTCCTTCCCTTCTTTTCGGCATTTTATTAGGGCTGTTAACACTTAGATGATTTTTTTTTAAGTCAAAGAAATCCCTTGGAGAGGGTGGTCCCTGGATTTCACCCGTTAGATGCCAACCTGTACGCCTTGCCGTGGCGATCCCTTCTGTTTCAAGTTTCTCCGGGAGAACTGCTCTCTGTACTCAGAGCTGCGTCCCATTTCGGAAAATATTAGAAGTTGGGATTCTCCCTGTTTGTTTCCAGGAATGCGAGGGGGCAGTTCTCTCGTGCCACCTTGTGCTGACACGGGAATTAATAGATATTAGCCATCTACGTAATCCTATGAAGATACCTGCGTATCTTGACTGCATTGGGGGGAGGGGGTTCGGAGATGGAGTGGCCTGCCCTGACACCTCTGAGGTTAGAGGCGTGGGCCACAGGTTGCAAGTGACTTCGGAAGTTGTGCCCTTGAGTTTACTAGCTCTGGAAGTTATAGACCGTGTGTGTGTATCAGGAAGTTCTATACAGTGCCTCTAAGGAAGTCACATGCACCATTTGTGTTTATATGCAAGCGAGCGCTGTGTGATTGGGTTAGTTTAGGGGACAGAGGGGTGTGAGACCAAACGGTGGTTTCCCCAGGTTCCCTGCACAGGCTGTCAGCGTGTCACAGAAAGAAAAGGTGACAGTCACTGACGCGGGGTGGGGTCGGGGCAAATCTTGTCAGACGGATTGAGAATGGAATGGGAGGGGGAAATCCATCTGGCTCAGGAATTAGGGGTCTTCCATTCTCCCAAACGTTTGAGCTTCAGCTCCTCTGAAGTGTCTCCGCGAGTGTTGTCAGCCGGGTGGGCACCCTGGAGGAGGAAGCAAGGGGACCGAGCGGGAGCCGGGACCGCGGGGGCGGAAAGGGGGAGGGCTGGGCGGAGAACTCCGTGACTCACGTCGGCCCTGTCCTCAGGTCGACCATGGTGGCCGGGACCCGCTGTCTTCTAGCGTTGCTGCTTCCCCAGGTCCTCCTGGGCGTTGCGGCCGGCCTCATTCCCGAGCTGGGCCGGAGGAAGTTCGCGGTGTCTGCTGGCCGGTCTTCGTCCCAGCCCTCGGACGACGTCCTGAGTGAGTTCGAGTTGCGGCTGCTTAGCATGTTCGGCCTGAAGCAGAGACCCACCCCCAGCAGGGGTGCCGTGGTGCCCCCCTACATGCTGGACCTGTACCGCCGGCACTCGGGCCAGCCTGGCGCGCCCGCCCCGGACCACCGGCTGGAGAGGGCAGCCAGCCTCGCCAACACCGTGCGCAGCTTCCACCACGAAGGTGAGGCTTGGAGCCGGGGCGCGGGGGGCGGAGACGTGGGCGGGGAGTCGTCCAGCCAAGCGCCCCACAGTGGGCAGACAGCAGGCGTCCCTGGAAGGGCAGCTTGGCCGGGGCGCTGCAGACGTTTCCATGTTTGCCTCTGTAACAACCTTTACGAACCTGGCATTCACTCACTGCCTGTGTGGCGGGAGAGCCAGGGATTCCCCTTTGGTAAATCTGCACCCTTTTCCTGGCTTGCAGCCAGAAGAGCGACTCCTCCTCCAGGAGCTGGAGAGAAATCAAGTGATGGGGAAGACGAGGGCAAAAGGCTTGCCCCTAGTCAGCTAAACGTGCAAGAATTCCATAGGAGAAGAATGAGAAGGAGGGGGGCAGATTGGGATCTCTTTAGGTCTGTTTGGAAGCCTTTGCTCTATAAATCTGCTTCTCTTGCTTAAGCCGGGGTTTCAAGCATGACAGAGCCAAGGGCAGAATTTTCAGAGATAGTATTGAAAAATCAAAGCCCGGGGCTCCAATGTCTTTCTAATTTACAGTAGATCTGGACCTGGTTTGGAAGATTTCAAATCCCTATCTAATCCTCGTGGGAGATCAATTCCACAATCAATCTTATTGTTTCCACAATGACTTTCTTGTCTTGTGCTTAAATCTGAGATGAACTCCGGAGTAGAGACAAGGCTAGCCCTCAGATAAAAGCTTTTGCAGCAACTGCCTGGTTTCCTTCATGTGCACTGAAATGTGTTTTTTTTTTTTTTTTTCTTTTATGATACTGGATGTGATTCTTTTAAGGTAGGATACTCATGCTTGTTTCATCAGAAAGGCATTTAGTGGATTTGAAATGTCTTAGAGCAGCTAGTGAGATCTGTTGTACCCAAGTTCTTAGGGCAATTGGTCAAAAATATTTTCCACTTCAATTCTTTTTCTACACTTTTAAATGCTCCTTTGGCTTAACACATTCTAAATGAGCCCAGGTTCGTTCAAGTTCTAGAGAATGGTCCAAAGTTGTATATCACAGAGCAGCCACTTGTAGGATATCAGGGAACTGGGATATTATTCCGGTTTTCTTGCCTTGCCTTGCTTAGGTGGTCAATTTCAAGTGGAAATCTACCCTCTGCTATAAACAAATCAGTAGTGTCACAGCCAGGCATTTTCTGCCAGTGTGAAGGAGAACTTATACTTGTGAGAACAGCAGTCAATAGTGGGAAGGGGTCCTAAAGGCCGGTCACATAACAAAAGGGACTTCATTAAGGCAGCTATACATAATGAAGGGGACATGAATTGAAAAATCAATTCATTTTTCAGCACATTTCTAAGTGAGGTGCTCTCTGCTAGCAGAAATCATATTTGAAAGGAAATAAGATCTCATTTTACTCCTTCAGGATTCATCCACTGAAAGCAGGAGTTGTCTGTTGTCATGCAGAAATGTTCTTGTTCCTGTACATTCTGTCATCACCACCTTGGGGAGATTATAGATCCAGATCATCATTCCCAGCTGCTGCTGATTAGAACTTTTTCTGGATAGAAAAGTAATAAGAATTGCTATTTCAGCCACCTCTTCTGGAGATATAGCATGGAAACCATTCTGAACTTTATTTTTAAGGCCAAGAAGGCATTGTGTGTGTCTCTTAGAATTTTAAAGGAAGATAGATCATTTAAGGCATTTGACACCTCAAAGCGTTCAGTTGCATGAGGATTCCATCAGTGAAGTCTGCATATTTCTCCTTCCTCTGGAAGTGGCTCGACCAAAACTAAACAGGCTAGAATTTATCGGAGTGTATGATTCTAACTTAAATAGCATGCTTGAGTTTATAAGTCAGAATTTATGTCTTTAAATGTGTAAATCTTATGCACCAAATAGTGCAGAAGTTACCAACTTGCTTAAAATCAACTTGCAATAACTTCAGATCTTTATGCAATTAGATAATAAAAAAAAGCTATGTAATGTTTGCCCCAAGTTTCAACAAACCCATTCCTTTTCTTCTTAAGACTAGCCTATAATCACTAAGCTACAAATTGCCCTTTTTTGAAGACCGTTTCATTTTTACGTAAACCAGAATTTGGTTTTTGTAAATATTCTTGTTTATAAAACATCCATGCATGGCACTAAAAAATCTTTTAATAAACCATGTAATTAAGGCTGCAGGTTTAAGAGCAGAATTTGGTTCCTAGAGCCTTTGTGGACGTTTGTTTGGTAAAGGACCAAAGGACCTGATTACAAGAATTACCTGTTGGTTTTATTTGCGGGTGGCATCTGGGTGATTTGGCGAAATACAAGACAAGAAGTATCATGATGGCATTCTTTCAACCGATGTGTGAAGATAATGGGTCCACATCATAGGTGACCTGACACAGAAATGATCAGTTGTCATTTCTCCTATTAAGCTTTGTCTAGTCCTTTCTCCAATGGCTTTTATTCAGGAGAGCCCAAGCGCTGGAAAAATTTTCTTTTTTCAAAGTTGTTAAAAAGTGCTTCGGAACTGCCACTGAGGATAGAAAAATCACTTCTTCAACTGGAAACAGTGTTTTGTGTTTTGCTTGTAGTTAAAAACACATTGAAATTGGTTGACTTGATTGGCCTTGCAAAAAATCCTCATTCTTTCCTGTCAGATTGGAATATGGAAGGACCACGTGCTTGCTCTCCAGACTCTGAAGAACACAGTTCTCTTTTTGCCCAAAATAACTGAATTATTTGCCTCTATGACTGAAGCTTTGAAATAGAGATTAACCCTATTCCCACAAATGTAGTTTTCTTAAAAATATCCATTTAAAAGGAGAGTTCAAGAAACAACCACTGCTCTGTGATGGAGCACTGGTATCACAAATTCCCAGTGCAACCAAAGGATTTGGACACATACACCCCCCCCCAAACCAGTGCTCACTTGGGGTGCTTCCCTAGTGTCCCCCAGGTATTTCATTGTGATTGTGAAAGGCCCCCTTTAGGTAGAACAGGCGTTCTATTTGGAAATGCTCATAGAGATTGAGACTTTGGTGCCCAGAGATAGTTCTTGCACTTAGGTTTTCCATTTTGCCTTTTTTTTTAGTGGTTCCTTTCTGTTCCCCCTTGATCCCTCCTCATTGAGCTATTTTGTCTTTATAAGACTTGCCCTTTGTGTATTTCACCAAATAAGTAGCAATGAGAGGGCCCTGGATCATTCCAAAGGTGTTGGAGGCAAGAGAGTGGGAAGAGGCCAAATCGGGGTTGGTGACCACGACCATGCTCTTTCTTTTACCTGCCATGTCCTTTGTTGTCTTTGTTTTTTTAACTGATTCATTTTAACCTTTTGTATTTTATCGGGTTTTTTTTCTCCTTGATACATCAATTCTCTAACCATTATTTTATATTTTAGAAAATTTTATTTATTATTCTCCACCACTTTCATTTTATTTCAGGGCAGTGATTTCCAACCTTACTGATTTACTAGAACATTCCCAGGTTTTTATTGTTGTTTTCTTAATGGACATTTTTTGTCTAAAGAGTGTTACAAAATTCTCAAAATGTAATGACAACTCACTTTTTGCTAAAACTCATCAAAACTTGTCCTCGTCATACTGTAGGACAAAGAGGCAGTCACAAAATATCAGTGGTTCCACACAAGCTCTGTATGTCCCAGTGGCCCCTGCCACTTTACTTTTCTGCTTTACTTTTCTGTTCTGTCTGCTTCTTCCACCATTTCTATCCCTTTAACTGAGACAGAACTTGCCCTATGGTTATCACTGTGTTAAATATAAATCTGCCTCTAATGGTTTTGACTTTTGCTTGAGTTTTTGACTCCTCCCCTATGTGAGATGGTGCCGTCTAGTGGCCAGAAACTTGGGAGCTGCAGTAGACTCAAGTTCATAGCTATGTTCTTAGTTTACTAGCTCTGTGACCTTAGGAAAGTCACATAACATCTCTGAGCTCCAGCTATTTCATTTACAAAATGGAGCTAGTAACAGTTCCTCTCTAACTGATTTGTCATAAGGTAATTCATATAAAGTTCTTAGTGCCAGACCTGGCACAAACAACCATTCAGCATACTTGCTGTCATTATCGTGATGACTTATTTCTTTATGTCCTATTCTCCCCTGGTCTAGGGAAGAGGAGGCCAAAGTGGACCTAGGCTAGCTGAGGGAATTCAGTCTCATCTTTTCGAATGTAGATGAATAATTGACAGTGTAGATGATTAAGTTAGAAATTCACTTTTTGGAGGAGAGGTCAAATGTCATTGTTGCCTTATTTTTCTTTACTTTCCCACATTTTTGCAGCCATAGCTCCATCTATTTGGATAAGAACTTAGAGGTTCAAGAACCCATGTCTAAAATAGGTTGGAATCCTCAGATCCCTTGGAAAGTGCAGCTTATTCAATAAGGGTTATTTACAGAGAATTAATAATTGTATATACCTCTAGAAAAGCATACATTACCTGCTTAGGTAAATGCTCCATATTTTCAGAATCCCTAGGCTGGATGTGGTGATTTGCAGATTCCTTACTTCACTTCAAAAGGTTCAGATTTTTTTCTGCCTTCTAGAAAAAATTCACGTTCCCTTGAAGATCAAAGGAGAGGGTAGTAGGTGCCCTAACCTTAGTCAGTTGTTTTCCTGGGTTTGGGGGTTCCTGTGACTTTCTGACTTATCTCTGTGACCAGAGTCTGCAGTCAGGGGTCTTGTCATGGAGGCCTGTGTATTTTTTTTTTTTTTTTTAGATGTTGGGGGTAGGAGTTTATTAATTAATTTATTTATTTTTGCTGTTGGGTCTTCGTTTCTGTGCGGGGGCTATCTCCAGTTGTGGCAAGCAGGGGCCACTCTTCATCGCGGTGCGCGGGCCTCTCACTGTCGCAGCCTCTCTTGTTGAGTAACACAGGCTCCAGACGCGCAGGCTCAGTAGTTGTGGCTCACGGGCCTCGTTGCTCCGCGGCATGCGGGATCCTCCCAGACCAGGGCTCGAACCCGTGTTCCCTGCATTAGCAGGCAGATTCTCAACCACTGCGCCACCAGGGAAGCCCAGGCCTGTGTATTAAGGAGGGATAGTGGTCCTTCAGGGATTAGGCTGACTGAGATGAAACTGCAAAGTTGGAGAGGGATCTTCACATTACTTGTGAATGTTTAATAGTGTAATTTTTTCCTTTGCTAAGTGATTATCCTTTTGGCCACTTACCTCCAATGAGATTTTGAAGCACATGAAACTGCTTTTTCATAGGTTAAATCCAGTTGAATGGTGGTACTTTTATATAATTCAGTCTCATATTAGTCTTTTGGAGGGTTATTGTTCTATTTAATGCCCCTTTTATACCCATCCTCTTTAGTTCATTTGCTTGTCTCTCGTGCTTACCTGGGAGATTGTTCCTTCATCCTCCTCCTGGCTGTGTGTGTGTGTGTGTGTGTATGATTTCTCTGGGCACCTTTGTTAATACAGCTGTTCCCCAAAGGCCCTGGATAGTGTGCCGTTCCTTCCTCTCCTTAAAAGAAGAGAGAGCACTTTTAGGTGTGCTGGGATCAGTGAAGTCAGTTGCCCGGGTCCAGCCGTTGGCTTTGTGTCATTGTGTCTGATGGATGTGCTGATTTTTAGGTCACTCTTCTTTTCTCTGGTAGCTGGTGGCTTCTCTGCTGAAAGAATGCCTTCAAGGGAAACATCAGAGGGCTCCTGAATTGCAGGGAGGAAAGGAAAGAAGGGGCTAAACACAACCCTTGATACTTGTCGGAGCCACAGAGGAGAGCTCTGGTTGATTGGTGGGAGGGTTATGTTAAAAATAGTGCCTGGCCCGAAGTACCATTAGCCAGCAGCGGGGTTTAGAGTGGCTCCCCAAAGGTATCCGTACGGGTGCGGGTTAGCAGCCTTGAGGGGACCGTGGGGGACTCCCTTCTTGGCCTGATGGTCGCCCTGTCCAAGGAGAGGAGCTTTAGATCTTTCTGTTCCGAGTCTGGCTGCTCACCCCTGGCCTCAAGTCTTACTCCTTGGCCAAGGCTAATGGTTCTTCTATTCATTTCTATATTATTTAACAAAAAGGCACTTTAAAATATGTTCCTGGGGCTTCCCTGGTGGTACAGTGGTTGAGAGTCCGCCTGCCGAGGCAGGGGACATGGGTTCGTGCCCCGGTCCGGGAAGATCCCACATGCCGCGGAGTGGCTGGGCCCGTGAGCCATGGCCGCTGAGCCTGCGTGTCCGGAGCCTGTGCTCCGCAACGGGAGAGGCCACAACAGTGAGAGGCCCGCGTACTGCAAAAAAAAAAAAAAAAAAAAAAAAAAAGTTCCTGGCAATTTATACCTGCACGTGAAAAACGTTCTTTAAAACCTTGAGCCTCGAACGGCAGTTCACCAGCTTCCAGCATTACCTAACCTGGGAGCTGCTAGA
Source organism: Hyperoodon ampullatus (assembly GCF_949752795.1). NCBI lineage: Eukaryota > Metazoa > Chordata > Mammalia > Artiodactyla > Ziphiidae > Hyperoodon > Hyperoodon ampullatus. The sequence goes on along the minus strand of NC_136927.1, from coordinate 15,228,744 downwards.
AATGCTGCATCTCCGACCCTACCCCAGACTCACCCACTGAATCAGAATCTGCATTTGAAGAGTTAAGGTGTCCTATAGGTGTTGTGCACACAGGTTGAAGTTTGAGAAGCGTCGCATTAAAGCATTCCTCCATAATTTGGTATAAACCACCCCTGTTGACCTTAGCTGGCAATGACGACTGTTGCTTTGATGATGAAGGTTTACACAGGTAGAACCTTTGAGTGAACGATCTGAAGTGATTATCCTTTGCTAAGGTGTCTAAATTTTGTGAACAATGAATAGCTGTTTGGTTCAGGAGAAATACAACCAGAAAATTAATGAAAATATGGTTTCCTCTTATGGTGATGACACGGCCAAATAGATTTTGTTAGCACTTAGGTTGGATCCTGAATGAAGCAGGTAAAATTTGTTGACAGTGAAATAACAGGATGTGGTAAAGCTAGAAGAAAGTAAACCCAAATATCCCAAATTCTAGTGCTGTTTACTATCTATTTAATAATAATGTGCACCTTTGATGATTTTCAGACTGTACATTCAAGGTGCTATGTTATATTTTATTGTTTGCTCGACAAGCAGTACTCCTTAAAATTGCAATTCTGGAATTTTAAATCTGGAAGAACTTTTATGAATAGCCCACTAGAATGACTATTTTAAAATAATGATAATAGATATAAAATGATTATTCTGTAATTAGATTATCCCTTACATCATGAATGTCATAATGGCATTTCTGTAGATTTTTATAAATTTGGGGGAGATTTATCTGTATCCTGTAGCCTATTATTAGGTAGGTGTATATTTTTAATATGGTTTATTTTTTTTTAAAGATAAAGGAATTACAAACAGAAGAGAATTATTTTTTCCCAAAAGCATCTGAAATGAGATTTTGACTTTTGAGGTCATAAAGAGGTGAGAGAACAGACAAAGTTGGGAAGTTATTTCTCTTGAAATCATCCAGCCTTAATTACCACAGTGTCCTAGTACCACCCTTACGTTTCCAAAGAAGTAGATCCCTGTAAATGCCTTTGTCTCTGGACTTTTGAGTAAAATAGTAGGGTGTACTTTGCAAAATGTCATCGTTGATGTTGAGTTTCAGAGTCTTTAATTAGGAAACTGAAATCTGTATATCGAGATTTGTAAATCATCTAAATTGCAGAGTAATGTTTTAGAATACTGCTTAAGGGATTGACATTAAAGCCTTTTTCTTTTTAAGAAATGCAATAATTTCCTCAAATCCTCACTCATTAGACCTCTATTAACTATAGTGCTGACTTTTTTTTTTTTTTTGCCCTAAAGTCTGTGAATTCCAAAGAAATGCTTCACCATTTCCCCCATTATTATAGCCACCTGGAAGCAGTATTCACGTATTAGATTAAACACGTAACAGTGAATTGTGAAATTTTGTTTCATGGTGTGTATATCGACATAAATGTATAGAAAAGGGAGGATCATTTCTTTATCTAAAGGGGAAATTTTAACTTTCTGGCTGCAGATTTTTACATGTGTTAAATCAAACCCTGAAGTGATGTATATAAATCCTTATATACAATCAAATTGTCATACTTCCCTTACTGAATGATTTTTCTTTTTTTCCACTTTTTTCCATTAAATTAGAATCTTTGGAAGAATTGCCAGAAATGAGTGGAAAAACAACCCGTAGATTCTTCTTTAATTTAACTTCTATCCCCACTGAGGAGTTTATCACCTCAGCAGAACTTCAGGTCTTTCGGGAACAGATGCAGGAAACTTTGGAAAACAATAGCAGTTTCCATCACCGAATTAATATTTATGAAATTATAAAACCTGCCACAGCCAACTCCAAGTTCCCCGTGACCAGACTTCTGGACACCAGGTTGGTGACTCAGAATGCCAGCAGGTGGGAGAGCTTTGATGTCACCCCTGCCGTGATGAGGTGGACAGCACAGGGGCTCGCCAACCACGGATTTGTGGTGGAGGTGGCCCACCCAGAGGACAGCCACGGGGTCTCCAAGAGGCACGTGCGGATTAGCAGGTCTTTGCACCAAGACGAGCACAGCTGGTCACAGAGAAGGCCCTTGCTGGTCACTTTTGGCCACGATGGGAAAGGACACCCTCTCCACCAAAGAGAAAAGCGTCAGGCGAAACACAAACAGCGGAAACGCCTCAAGTCCAGTTGTAAGAGACACCCTTTGTACGTGGACTTCAGTGACGTGGGGTGGAATGACTGGATCGTCGCCCCCCCGGGGTATCATGCCTTTTACTGCCATGGGGAGTGCCCTTTCCCCCTGGCCGATCACCTGAACTCCACGAACCACGCCATCGTCCAGACGCTGGTCAACTCAGTTAACTCTAAGATTCCCAAGGCATGCTGTGTCCCAACGGAACTCAGTGCCATCTCCATGCTGTACCTTGACGAGAATGAAAAGGTGGTATTAAAGAACTATCAGGACATGGTTGTCGAGGGTTGTGGGTGTCGTTAGCACAGCAAAATAAAATAAAATATATATATATATATATATATATATATATATATATATATATATATATATATATATATATATATATATATATTTTAGAAAAAAGCAAAAAAAAAAAAAATCAAGTTGACACTTTAATATTTCCCAATGAAGACTTTATTTATGGAATGGAATGGAGAAAAAAAAAAACAGCTATTTTGAAAATATATTTATATCTACGAAAGGAAGTTGGGAAAACAAATATTTTAATCAGAGAATTATTCCTTAAAGATTTTAAAATGTATTTAGTTGTACATTTTATATGGGTTCAACCCCAGCACATGAAGTATAATGGTCAGATTTATTTTGTATTTATTTACTATTATAACCACTTTTTAGGAAAAATAGCTAATTTGTATTTATATGTAATCAAAAGAAGTATTGGGTTTGTACATAATTTTCCAAAAATTGTAGTTGTTTTCAGTCGTGTGTATTTAAGATGAAAAGTCTACATGGAAGGTTACTCTGGCAAAGTGCTTAGCACATTTGCTTTTTTTTTTTGCAGTGCTACTGTTAAGGTCACAAGTTCATGTCCAGAAAAAAAAAAAAAAGTGGATAATCCACTCTGCTGACTTTCAAGATTATTATATTATTCAATTCTCAGGAATGTTGCAGAGTGGTTGTCCAGTCCATGAGAACTTACGTCCTTATTAGGTGGAATATTTGGATAAGAACCAGACATTGCTGATCTAATACAGAAACCCCCCACCCCTTAGTTTGCAGAAAGAGTAAAGCAGGACCAATAGAAATAATTAAGAAAACGATGAACCTGCAGGAAAGTGAATGATGGTTTGTTGTTCCTCTTTCCTAAACTAGTGACCTCTTCAAAGGGGCTGGTCTGGCCAAAGTATTAAATAAAACATAAGATTTCTTCATTATTGATATTGTGGTCATGTATATTTAAAATTGATATCTAGTGGCCCTCATGAAGAGTTGAAAATTGATTTGTATTTTACTTTTACCTCACCTAAGAGCTCTTTATGCTCAAAAGGACTCAACTTTCTAACTTTGCCCCTCTGCAGCAAAATTGTTTTCTGCCTACCCCTGTTCTCTGTTCCATCAGCTTGCTTTTCTTTCCAAGGTTATGTGTTTGAACACATTTCTCCAAATGTTAAACCTATTTCAGATAATAAATATCAAAGCTCTGGCATTTCATTCTATAAAGGCCAACCTGTAAGAGAAAATGGTGCATTTGTACAGCGTTCACAAAGATTACCTTGTGTTTGCATTTTTGCTTCTGAGGCTACTCATTTGGGAGGGAGGTAGGGAGAAGGCGAGGAATGGTTGGAAATTTGCAGGCAAGTCATTGGCTAATTCCTAGGAATTAATCAATGATTTAGTATTTCACATGAACCTCTTTGGGGCAGGAAGATTTAAGAGAAAACCGAAGCAACAAAAATCAAGCCAAACCTGGGGAACCCAAGATAAAGTTTCAGAGATGATATCCCATGCAATAGAGACAATGGTGCCAAAAAATTAGAAAGGGAAAGTGTCTGAGATCAAGCTTCTACAAGGACATCTGCCAGTTGGACTGAAGCCGAAGCAGAATGAAGTCGAATTAGGCTTCTCAGAATGAACACATACCAGTGGCAGGGCTTCTGTGCTCTGGGTTGAAATCAGACCCAAGGAAGGGTTCGGTGGGTATGCTTGTATGGCCAGGGGACCCACAACCCCACAATTTTACTGGAAGTATTTTAAGGTCAATTTCTAGGACTTTGTGTCACCTCTGATCCTGCTGTGATTGGTGAGGCCTAGTTCTAATTTCCTTTCCTAGCCCTGCCTTGATTTGGCGGAAAAAAAGTGTGTTAGTAAAGGAACAGACTGTTATCATCAGATTCTTCCCAGGAATTAACTTGCAATGATCCTGTTACATTTTGGGTTATATTTTGGGTGTGATAGGTTTAACGCTAGTTTTGAGATTACGTAGATCATATTTTTCTAAAAAATTAGTACAAGTTATCTTTTATTCCTGCCACTGTTAAAATCTTTTAGTTTCTTTTTATCCCCATTCTATTGCTCTTTATGTATCATTGGTGTTAGACACACCTGTGGAGAGCGGGACCATCTTTGTCCCTTGGCATTCTTCACCCTCTCTTGCCATGGATGTGAGGGGCAGGCTGCACAGTCGTAACATCTTAAAGAATAATAATCCGTGTTTTCTCATCTCCAAATACTCCAGATAAGAGCTGTAAAAGTACAGCACAAGAATTTCCATACATTTGGCAGTTCCGTCCCTTTTTATTTCTCTGCTTCATTGGGTCTGATTTTCTCGGTTAAAATGGTTCTCAAATGTTCTTTTCTCAAATGGTTCTCAAATGGTTCTTGCATAATAGATATGTGTAAATATATATAGACATATATATGTGAATATATATAAATATATACACAAATATATGTGTAAATATACATACAAGTATATGTGTAAATACATATAAATATATGTGTAAATATATATAGACATATGTAATATGTATAAATATACATATGAAGATATATGTGATTAGTATTACATATATATAGATGATGGCATTTTCAATTTAGTTTCAGGGATTTTTTAATAGTTGAGGACTCTGACCCTCTTGGCAGCTCATTTGAGAAACATAATATTCTTACATATATTCTACGTTCCTACAGACATTTTGTCTCACATTCTTCATTCTAAGAAAAAAAGTGTCGTAACTAACCCCGTGACACTGAATGTCTTCAGTTTTCAGTCACTATTCTATAGGAAACTTTGAATCTTTTCAGAGTTAGCTTTTCAAAAAATGTAGTAAGTTTCTGAATTTGGGGAGATCACCTTTCAAAATTAAGTTGTGTCATCTCGTTTTGTGCTTGTCTGGGCTGTGTGCACCTCCCTGGCATGGTTTTAACCTGTATGGCAGGTCCAGATTGCTCTGTTCATTTTTTGCCTTCAAAATTGGGGAAGAAGAAGATGAGTCGTTTACAAATTTCTCTGTGCTTCCATTTTTTTGTAATTTCTACTCCATTTGCTGCTTTAAATTTTACCTCAAGAGGCCAAGAGTGGAGAGGTGATCTATCAGTCTAGTCTAGGTAGCAGGCTACATCATTACTGGATAACCTAAGTGTTCCATATTTTTTTCCTCAGTTTTTTATTGGAGGTGGAAAAATCATTTGTGCAATTCACAGCACATTTTAAAATAGTGTATTTCTATTCTAGAGTCATATTAATGTTAAGATATTGATTCACAGAGTGTTAGATTCCACAGTCCCCCCCTCCAGTGTGTTATAAGGCAAAAAGAACCTAGCCTTGCAATAAAGAACAATTTAAGTGTAGAAATAAGTGTGACATGGATAGGCAATCACAAAGAAGTAGGACTGCCCTGGCACTATTCTATTCCTTTTCTGCTTTATTTTTTGCAGGGGGCAGGTAGGGTGAGATGGGATTAATGCAGGTCTGCTTCACTCAGGTAAATTGCTTTTCCTCTTGCCTGCACCCCACTGACATAAATTACAGCCTTATGGTTTTCTCCAGGGCAGAGTTTTCTCACTGTTTCCCTGCCCTGCAAACTTCAAAGTGAACTTCCACCTAACTTGGGGGACCAATGCTCTAAATAAAACTTTTCAGATTTTAATGTGCATGCAAATCACCAATACTAGCTCCAGGAGGATGCAGCCTTGATGTGTATACAGACCCCTTCGGATCATGTTATAACATAGGTTCTGTTACCATGAGTCGGGGGTGGGGCCTGAGATTCTGCATTTCCAACACATTCCCAGGTGTAGCTGCCTTTACCCACCGGCTTATGGTCTTACACATTGAGTAGCAAGGCTCTAAGGATTCTCAATCACAACAGCAGAAAGCGGTACTAAGTTTAGGCTCCTTGCTAAGAAGTAGCACTAAAAGGAAAAACAAAACAAAACAACAAAACCTGTATGCAGGATGGCATTTGGATACATTTTATCTAAAATGATGCCCTATATATTTTTTTCAAAGGCATTCTTTTCCCCCACAAGATGACTGGCAATTTTGTGTTCTAGCCACCCTCAGACATGAAAACACTTGGTTGCTTATCTTGTAAAATCTGTTCAGCTTGCTTGCTTGGGCATGTATGTAGTCAGTTTAGTCAAATACGTGTCAGTACATCTATGTGGATGGGGGAGCAGGTGCAAGCCCTTAACGTACTTTTTAAAAGTTTTAACACTTAAGTCAGTCCACTGAGTTGATCCCGTGTGATCTTAGTGCCAAGCGTCTGAGTTAAACGTTTTCCCTTTGAAGGCAGCAAATAGATGTCATACATTTGAAGCATTTGTTTATACTAAAAATGATGCTTTATTTTTTTTTCAAGTTCTAAGACAGTTCACTCTGCAGCACCATTGAGCCTAGAGGGTGATATAAAGCTTCCCAAGCTAGTATTTGACACTTGATTCAATGGATATTGGAATTTGTGATGCCACGGTTGGCTTCGAAGAAGGTGCTGAAGTGAATGGGCTCTGACTAGAAAAAGTTAAAGGAATTGATTTCCATCTGCAAAGGGGGTCAGCAAAGAAAGAACTTTGTCTTGTCCCCTCTTTTACAGCAAAACGTCTTAGGAAGGTCATCTGTTTAGTAGCCGCATTTTACTTTCTAAGGGAGCACTTTGAAGGTTTCTTAAAAGCAACTCAGATTTGAATATTTGTTGAAGAAATGCTGAAATGAATGAATCCTAGTCTCAAATACACTCTTTATATACATATATAATGTAGACATATATCGATATAGATATACACACAGATATATATATATATATATCTATATCTATATATATATATATATAGATATATATATAGATATATATACCTATGTTTTCTCTTGCAGATATGTATACCCGAGGGGGAAAAACATCTTTGTTTGTTCCTGTCTGGGGTCCAAATGCTGAGTGTAGGATGCCTAATTTTGTATCCATTGGGTCTATCATTTCGTTTAGGTCTCCACACTTTGGACTGAGTCCCTCTGAGGTGTGTAAGCAGTGTGCCAGATATTGACTTGAATGCCACTTCCAGCCCGTGTTTGCCCTGCCTTCTGGGCCACACTCCAAGCAGTGCCAGGACTGCATTCTCGCTGCAGTGCGTGCCGATGAGCAGCTCTCTCTGCAAACCGCCCATTGCTGAAAGCTCCCCTCATGAGGAACAGGCTCTCATCTGGTCTGCATTTACACTGGAACTGCTTGGCCACAACACGATGAGAGAATAATTATTGAACTATTTTACTGTACAACTATTTCCAAATTGTTGATTCTTTATTGATTTCAGGAGGCAAGCTAATTGCCCCATGGCAACTTGATGTGAACATTTAATGAAGATCAGGAAACAGAGTTTATGAAAAGCTTTGTATAGTCACTGCAAAGTTTCAAGAACTGTTTTATACTTCCTGACAGTGCTGGACCGAGCTTAATGGTTTGTTTTTATTACTTAAGAGTGTAAACCTTGCTTTAGCCCGGTGTGTGGAAACTATACCCTCATCCCACATTACGCATTTTCGGGTTGCTTTTTCCTCACTCCCAACTTCCTTTCCTGCCATCTACAATCAGGACTTTTTCTGTTTTAATTGTCTGAAAGCAAGTTTCTATCTTTGCACCCTGAGAACCTTAATACACACACACTCCTAAATAAGTGTCTGCATTGTTTCACTTTGTTTTGGGTGGAGGTTCTTTTTGGCACTTGGTTGCTAGACAACCAACCAGACAAAAGTTAAAGATTGAAAAGACATTTTTAAAGATGTCGAATCTCGGCTGCTGAGCTGTTTTATCTTTGTCTTTATATGGAAGGCTTAGTTCTCTTACCAGGTTACCCTGGTCTTTTGTTGCCGAGATGGCTGGTAGAAGATTTGTTGAAGTTGAGCTCTTAAAGCATTAGCTGTTTGAGAACTTTCTTAAGTGTTGTTCCCATTTGCTGGAACACGCTTCCCACCTGGATGGACAAAAAAAAAAGCCAGCTTAGTTTCCAAGGGTGTGTTTTAAATCACTAATAAAGTGAGCTCCAGCCCCCAGCTGCTTCAACTGTTGCAAGGCAAAGAGGTAGAGAAAAGATTGGAGGCAACATTCAGAAACACAAGACGTCAGTTTATGGAGAATCCTATCTCCATGAAGCTGCATTTGGTTTTTGGTAGATAACATTGGAAATGCTTTTAAAAATTCTTAAAAGTCTAATTCTAAATCAAAGTCACTTAAATCATCATCATTTCAGTAAGATGTTTCAGGAGCACATTATAAATACCCAATCTTTAAACATCTGCCAAGTTGGACGTGTGTTCACAAGTTCATCTTGCATGTGTACACAATTTGTAGCTGACGTGCTTGTGCTTTGCTCACTTCAGGTCTGTCCTTTTCCCTCCTCCATCTTCTGAGATGCTGTCTCTCTGCCTCTCCTCTTCACAGGGTTCCCTGTGCTGTAATTCAGTCAAATCCATGGAAAACTTTACCAACTTTTCTGAATCTTTTACAGGCAGGATTTCCTGGCATGGGAATCAAACAGGGAGCCCCAAAGTTTGTTCGTCGTAGACTGTCTTGGAAATTAGAATCTTCTGAAGCCCGTCTGGCCTGTACATACCAATTTGATAAAATGTTCTCTAAAGAAATCTTACTACTGACTTACTTAAACATTGCTCAGTCACTTGGCTTCACCAGTAAACCTACTGTCCTCACTAGCACATTTGTCTTGTCAATATTAGGAGGCACGACAATAATAATGCTTCCACGTCAAGGCCCTGAAATGAATCAGACTGCAAACCTCATGACAATCAAAGGGTGAGCTAAACAAAAATAAGAAAATAAGCCCAGGAGAAAATTCCAATATTTTCTAATCTCAAAGGATTTGCTGTGTGTTTAACTACCTGAAGATCGCTTGGTTGAATAAAAGAAAATGGGGAGAACTGGAGAAGTTAAGCGTTGTTTGTGGTGAAAAGAAATACATATGTGAGTGAGATCAATACAGCTTTTATGAGCAGAGGGGTGATTTTTAAATACCACCATTGCACAATAACTCCTTCCCTGGTGATGCTACAGAGTATTTTACCTGTGTAGAGAAGGCACAGAAGTGACTTTTGATACCTCCCTTTTTATTGAACTGTGGAGAAACTGAAAAAGAGTTTCCATTTTGCTACCTGAAAAAGAGCTGAGACTAAGAATTCTAGAATCCTCTTACCAACAATAGCAACCCAAAGGAAAATATATTTCTGCCTTATTGGGGAATAACATCTAAGTGAACTCAGATCCTCTTTCTCTTTTGTGAGCACCTTTTATACCTGAATATCACTTTCACTGACTGGGTCAGGTTGAGGCCTGGATGTTCCTTTGTACCTCGGTGTACTCATGAGTTTGCTAAGATACTTTTAAGGGTGTGGCATGAAGGAGCAGAGAGGGGGTTGCCAGATACTCCCAAAATACAGGTGCATTCTCATAACATGGGGGAGGGCAGTTCTCAAGGATCCCCCCTTCCTAGAACCACATATTATGTACCATTTCTAGGAAGTTCAGGGAGATGGTGGTGTTTCAGCCCCAGTGGTGTAAAAATAGGAGCCTCCCTCCATAGCAACTGTTACCAAAATACAACTCTCTCAAAGCTCCTGCCAAGTGGATCTGTGGGGGTTTGACTTCTGGGTCCCGAAGGACATCACAGGCTGTCCAGTGATGAGGTAAGTCAAGTGGTGGTCCTTGTTTAGCAGGAGTGGAAATTGATATATTTTGTCCCCATCACTTATGTAATCTTCAAAAAACCAATTAGAATTTTCCTATCCTTCTATTTTACATTCAGCTCTCCCTCTGTCTCTCTTTCTCTCTCTCTCTCTTTCTCCCTTCCTCTGGGTACCAGGACAGTCTGGGAGATGAGGAAATGCATTTGGGAAAGAGGAGCTAGAAAAGCTAACCTGATCTGATACAAAAGGAGAGGGAATTGGTCCTATGTTGTCACCAATCTGAGAGTTTGCTGAACCAAAGTGTAACTCTGCTGAAGGTCTCTTCTGAGACGCCAGCTTGGACAGGGAACACAATCTTAGCATGATTTCCCTTTTTCCCAGGGTTGTAGGACTGAGTTTGGGGAAAGGAGTAACGCCACAGCCTTTCCTCGTGGAAAATGCTTATGGTGGGAGAGGAGTTGCTCTGCTTCTCTCCATAACCCAGCCTATGGGATACTGAGGGGAAGATCCAGTCAGGCAGGTGGGGGTGGGGTGAGGTGGGAGAGAGCTGGCAGCCAATTGCCCATCAGCAGAGTATAAGCACAGACCAACGTGCTTCTGCTTTGCAGGGAGAAGCCATGATTCATTTGATTTTAATTTGGACGTTAGCATTTTTCTCATGACTCATTGATAATTTCATGTGACATTTCAAAGGCTGAAACAGTTATTTACTTTTTAGGAACTTAAAACACTCACCACGTGGAATACACTTTCCCCCTTAGGAAATGGAAGATGGACTAATGCTTCAATTAAAAAAATGAAGGCGGGCTTCCCTGGTGGCTCAGTGGTTGAGAGTCTGCCGGCTAATGCAGGGGACACGGGTTCGAGCCTTGGTCTGGGAGGATCCCATATGCCGCGGAGCAACTCGGCCCGTGAGCCACAACTACTGAGCCTGCGCGTCTGGAGCCTGTGCTCCGCAACAAGAGAGGCTGCGATAGTGAGAGGCCCACGCACCGTGATGAAGAGTGGCCCCCGCTTGCCACAACTAGAGAAAGCCCTCGCACAGAAACGAAGACCCAACACAGCAAAAATAAGTAAATTAATTAATAAACTCCTACCCCCAACATCTAAAAAAAAAAAAAACTATTAAAAAAACAACTATAAAAAAAAAACAACAAAGGCAAAGGGGCATTTTTCAGACCCTTCTCCTCCAGGGTCCCGCTGGCTCCTCTTCCCCAGGACATCTTCTCTCTAACATTGACCAACTGTCAGGCAGCCTGTCTCATCTTGATGTTTCTCTTATCTTGAATTCCTTTCACCACTATATGGAATGTTACTGTAGGTATTCTTTAAAAGATGTTTCTTTATCAAGCTGAAGAAACTCTTCTCTATTCCTATATTTTGAGAGTTTTTAACATGCAGAAGAGATGCGTTTTATGCTTCAATTGCTGAGATCACATGATTTTTCTCCTTTCCTCTATTAATGTGGTAGATTACATTGATTGGTTTTCAAAATTTCAACCAGCCTCACCTCACTGGAATAATCCCTACTTGGTCATGGTATAATACTTTTTATACATTGCTGAATTCTGTCTGCTAATATATTATTAAGGATGTGTGCATCCATATTCATGAGGAATATTGGTCTGCCTTTTTCTCTTTTTGGTACTATTTTTGTCTGGTTTTGTTATAAGGGTAATACTGGCTTCATAGAATGAATTAGCAAGTGTTCTCTCCTCTTGAATTTTCTGGAAGCAATTGTATAAAATCAGCATTAATTCTTCTTTGACCATTTGGTAGAATTCTTCAGTGAAACCATCTGGGTTGAAGATTTCTTTTTTTGGAGAAGTTTTAAATTATGAATTCAATTTCAATTTTTAAAATAATTATAGGGCTACTCAAATTATCTACTGCATATTGAATAATTTATGCTAGTTTGTACTTCTCAAGGAATTGGTCCATTTAAATTGTCAACTTTATGTGTAGAGTTGCTTGTAATATTCCTTTATTATCCTTTTGAAGTCTGCAGGGTCTGCAGTGATATCTTCTGTTTCATTCCAGATATTTTTAATTGTGTCTTCTCTCTTTTATTTTCTGTCAGACTTACTTTATAGAGTTTATTGATCTTTTCAAAGAACCAAATTTTTCTTCATTGATTCTCTATTTTTTTCCTGTTTTCAATTTTTATTAATTTCTGTTCTTTGTTATTTCCTTCCTTCTTCCTATTTGGGTTTATTTTTGCTCTTTGTTGTCTATGCTCTTGAGGTGAGAGCTTAGTTTATTGATTTGAGACTTTTCTTCGTTCTTCATGTAAGCATCTAGTGCTACAAATTTCCCTCTCAACATTTCTTTATCTGTGTCTCACAAATTTTGATATGTTTTATTTTAACTTTCATTCTATTGTTTTCAATGAGACTTCCTTGTTGACCCGTGGATTATTTAGAAGTATGTATTTTAGTTTCCAAGTGTTTGAATATTTTCACTTTGCCTTTCTGCTATTGATTTCTAGTTTGATTGCATTATGGTCATAGAACATACTGTATTTGATTTCAAATATTTTAAATTTGTTAGCATTTTTCTATTGCCAAGATTTGTTCTATCTTGGTATATGCTATGTGAGTACTTGAAAATGTGAATTCTGCTGTCATTGTGTGGAGTGTTCTGTGAATGTCTTTAGATCTTAAACCTTGTTGGTTGATGGTAGTGTTGAATTCTTCTCTGTCTTTGACTTTCTGTCTAGTTATTCTATCAAATGTTGAGAGATGGGAGTTGAGATATTCAACTATAGTTGTGGATTTGCTGATTTTTCCTTTCAGGCCTATCAATTTTTGCTCCACATGTATATCATAGGCATAAAATACACAGCATCATATATCTTTTTCCATCCCTAACTAAAGTGAAGAAATCTTACCTCCCTGAATGTCACTTTACTCATCCCCATTTGTAATACAGATGTTTACAATATTTCCTCTACAGTCATTGACAATCACATTAGACAATGTTATAATTTTTCCTTTAATTATCAAACATAATTCAGAAAAATCAAGGAGAAGGAAAGTCTTGTGCTTAACCCATATATTTCCTCTTTCTGTGGACTTTCTTCCTTACTGATGTTCAAGAGTCCTCTTATCATTTCCCTTCTGTTTACAGTACTGGCTGGGGAGGAGTCTGGATGCACCCTCACCCTGGGGCTGGGACTGCCCACGGGGAAGGAGGAGGGGAGCTCCCTGTTGGCCTTGGCAATGGCTGCAAGTCCACCACAGAGCAGGGCAGCCAGGCCAGCACTTGCCCCACACCGCATGAGCAGCCAGCACTCTTCTTTAGCTATTCTTTCAAAGTAGATCTGCTGGCAATAAATTCTTAGTTTTTCTTCATCTGAGAATGTCTAAAGTTTCCCCTTCATTCTTAAAGGATATTTTCACTGGGTATAAGATTCAGAGTTGGCAGATTTTTTTCTTCAGCACTTAAAAAATCATCTGCCCCTTTCTTCTGGCTTCTATAGCTTCTGGTGAGAAGTACACTGCCATTTGAGTTGTTTTTCTCCTCTAAGGGATACCGCATTTCTCTCCAGCTACTTTCAAGATTTTGTCTTTAGTTTCAGAAGTTTGACTATGATGTGTCTTGGAATGGATTTCTTTGGCTTTTTTTCTGTTTGAGTTTCGCTCAGCTCCTTGAATCTACTGGACCTCACCAACCTCCCTTTTATGGTCAGATTTAGGAAATGTTTTGCCATTATTTGTTTGGGTATGTTTTTCAGCCTCATCTTCTTTCTCCTTTTCTTCTAGGACTTTGATGACAGGGTCTTTTGTTATAGTTCCATGTACCCCTGAGACTGTTCATTTCTTCCAGTCTATTTCCTCTCTGTTGTTTGGATTGGATAATTTCTATTGTTCTACTCACGTTCATTGATTTTTTCCTCTGCCTTGTTTCTTCTTATGTTGAGCCCATCCACTGAGTTTTTATATCAGTTATTTTTGTTCTCTAGCTCTAAATTTTCCATTTGGTTTTCTCTCATGTCTTCTATTTCTTTGCTGAAACTTTCTATTAATCATTTATTTCAGGTATGTTTATAAATGTTCATTGGGGGCAGCTTTATGATGGCTGTTTTAAAATCCTTGTCAGAGAATTCTAACATCTGTATCATCTTGGGGCGGCATCTGATGATTGTCTTTTCTCATTCAGTTTGAGCTCCTCCTGGTTCTTGGTATAAAACGTGAGTTTTTTTGTTTTTTTTTTTTTTTTTTTTTTGTTATGCGGGCCTCTCACTGCTGTGGCCTCTCCCCCTGCGGAGCACAGGCTCCGGACGCACAGGCTCAGTGGCCACGGCTCACGGACCCAGCCGCTCCGCGGCATGTGGGATCTTCCCGGACAAGGGCACGAACCCGTGTCCCCTGCATCGGCAGGCGGACTCTCAACCACTGCGCTACCAGGGAAGCCCTAAAACGTGAGCTTTTAAAAATTGAAACCCAGACAGTTTGGGTGTGTTATAAAATTCTAGATCTTATTCAAATCTCATGTTGTAGCAGCCCTCCTCTGACAGTGCTCTGGTGGGTGAAGGTGGGGGGTGCCACCACCTTAATGCTGGGTGAGGTTGGAGTCCAGGTTGTCCCCTCTGCCTCCACTGACAGCCAGGGGTGAGGGGCTCTTTGTGGCTGTTGGTTGGGGTGGGATTTCAGGGTCCCTGTATGGCTTCCACTAATGCTGTGGGTTGGGGTGTTCTTGTTACCACTTAATGTTGGTGAAAATCCTGACTCTCCATTAGGCCTCTTCTGACAAACCCTGGGGGAGAGAGGATTGTAGCCCCTGATTTCAACCTGCCAAGGGTGGATGTCTAAGCTCTCCACTTGGCCTTTGCTTGTGGAGGTAGGGGTTGGGCTGCAGGTTTTTTTCTGTGTTGCTTGGCTGGTGTAGACTGGTTGTTATCTAAAAGTTTTTTACCTTTCTAGACTACCCTGTTCCTTATCCTTTGGCCAGAGAGAGCAGGCTTCTCTTTGGTTTTTTTTTTTTTTTTTCTTTTTCCATCTATGGTGTTGGTAGGGTGTCACTTCTCCAGTATTCAGTCTGGAATACATGAAGTGCCGAGAAACCTCAGGGAACTTACCACCTATGGTCTTCAGATCCCAATGCCTCTAGCTGGCCTGTCTTCCTCTTATCACCTTTAGGATCTTCTTATATTTGTTTTTAGTTTAGTTGTTTTTACTTGAACTTAGCAGGAGGAGTAAGTAGAGGGATGGTTACTCCATCTTCCTGGAAACAGAAATCGCAGCAGGTAGGTTTCATTCAATCTCTAAATGCCCTTACAAATTTGCAGATCAAAGGTGATACATTATTTCAATTTTCTAGAGGGAAAAATTGAGACATTTAGAGGTAATTTACCTGATCAAAGTTGGTTAGAAACGTGGCCTTGGCTTGAAGTAAAACCTTGGAATTTTAAACAGTTATTATTTTGCTTTTCCTTTTTCTTTCTCTGTTTGTTAGAAAGAAAAACACTGGGAATAGGTGTGGTGGGGGGTGAGGTAGGAAGGAATAGTTACCAAAGAGAAGACTAAAGGATTACTTTTTGGCTTGGAAGCAGCAACTGTTTAGAATTACAAAGCTAGGACTTTTCAGGGGGATTCAACTGGACTTTGAAATGTTGTTAATTTCCACAGATTGATTATATGATCTTCATAGTTACTCATTTATGTCTCATCTTGTAAATGAGTGACTTTGATTATTCACACTGTATCCTGAAGCTTAAGAGACATTTAGTAATCACTACTACTTCCTTGATTAAAGATTTGCATAGAAATGGGAAGGATGGGGAAAATCACCACTTTGCAGTGATGAAAGTTTGTAATACTTTCGTCTGAACACTTTTGGTCCTGTAAATTCTCTAGATTGCTTAGTATTTCAGAAACGATTTTGGACTACTCTCTTAAAACCCATTATCTAGAGTTCTTGAAAAGTTTCCAACACAGCAAAGGCAATGATGAGCTCAGAGAATTACCTTTCCTAAGCAAAATTCCCTAATTCTAATATATTTCCTATTAGAGCTTTCAGAAGCCCTCTTTCCCTATTTTAGTTTTGATTGCTACCACCATTCTTCAAACCTTCCTGAGTCTAAAATCAAGAGGGGATAAGAGATGTGAAGGACCTTTTAGGAACAGTGAAGTGGACTATCTCCTTCACCATTTTGTGGCCATTTTGGTTCATCCAGTTCTTATGGGTTCAGATTGGCATACCTTGCAGGAAGAGCAAAAATGCATGTCATTTTATTTTATTTTATTTTATTTGGCTGTGCCACGTGGCATGCAGGATCTTAGTTCCCTGACCGGGGATTGAACCCCTGCCTCCTGCAGTAGAAGCACGGACTCTTCACCACTGGATGGCCAGGGAAGTCCGAAAATGCATAAGTTCTTAAAAAGAATATAGGGGCACAGCAGAGGGTGGTTGGCAGGGAAGAGTATGTATAGTCATTCCTATGGAAAATTATCTTTGCCTCCAAGAATAGTCAAGAGTTATAACAGTTCTGGTTTCAACCAGGGATTTGAGCTTCTACCTGGGGTACTTACTATTTATGTCTGTCTTCATTTCTGTCCCCTGGTCTTCCCACAGAATTTGATGGGAAAAATATCTCTCCAAAGGCAGCAATTTCTAGGCTTTTGTAGACATTTTAGCTACTGACATTTTTTTTTTCCTAAGTTGTTCATGGTGTGTTCCAGCCCCTCAGCCTTAGAACTGGCTTCATTGATGCTTTCAAAGTTGTTTCAGGTGGTGCATGATGCTCTTTTTTTCCCTTTCATTGCCAGGGAAAGCAATAGGTCTTGTTCTCTATGCTTCCTTTGTGTGAAGCACAGACCATTTTCTGCTTGAGGAAGGGAAAAATGGATGATAACATTTGTCCCCTGCTTTCTCTTTTCTTATTCCTATATATCCTTCTCTCATGAAAAAAAAAAAAAAAAGTCATTCATAAACTTCCTGGCCAGAGAGGAACCTTCTATCCTATAAGCTTGTCAGGAGGCAGGCTTGGAGTTTAGGGGCAACTGAGAAGTCTCAGTTACAAGTTTGCATTTGTTTCCATGAGGCTAATTGTCACCTCCACAAATCAGTCCCCAGAAGGAATAAATGCCTTTCCCCCTGATAAGAGAAGGGGGATAAGAAAATGGGGGTTGGGTATTAGCCCTTTCACAGGAACTGACTGGGCCTCTGACAGTCATCTGAGATCTACTACCAAGCAGGTGGGGTCCACGAAGACTTTACATTGGCATTGACAGCTGTGAGGATGGCTGTTATTCCCTCTAACTTCAGAAAAGTTGCTTCATTAGGTTATTAGAGTTGGGAAGTACCAGGGGTCACAAGTCTGAGTGGGTTTTGTTTGTTTGTTTGGTTGGTTGGCTGTTTTTATGTTTTACAGTCTTCCATTTGAAGGTTCATTTGGAGATAATGTTTTCTCTCAAAAGCCGTCAATCTGGGTGAATGCATGGAATTCAGGAAGGCATCTATCCAAGTGGCTTCACTCCTTCTACAGAATGCAGGGCTACTGCTGAGGGCTGCAATCAGAAAGAAACAGAAAGATGTAAAAATATTTCAGAATAACTTCTTAGAAAGTATTAGAAGTCCTTTCAGATCTAAATCACTTGCTCTTATATTTTCTAATGAATCAGAGTATATTGTGCTAACAAAAGAATATCTCATTTCAACATTCATTTCTGTATTTCAATATGAATTTGGATAGTTGGTGTCATTTTTACATGCCACTTACCCTTGTCCTGTATGAAAAGTCATGTTAAAAATTTGCAAAGGGATAGTCAAGAGGGCAGAATAAGAAGACCCTGAGCTCACCTCCTCTCATGAGCCCACCAAAATCACAACTATGTACAGATGACCATCGATGAAAAAGACCAGAACATACCAGAACCTACAACTAAAGACATAAAGATGGAACCAAAACAAGATGGGTAAGAGGGGAGGACTCATGATAGAATCAAATCCCATACCCAAAGGTGGGCAACATACAAACTGGAGACTAATTGCAGAGGTTCTCGCACAGGAGAGAGAGTTCGGAGCCCCACGTTGGGCTCCCCAGCCCAGGGGTCCTGCACTGGGAAGACAAGCCCCCAGAGCATTTGGCTTTGAAGACCTGTGGGGTTTAATTCTGGGAGTCCCAAAGGACTGGGGGAAACAAAGACTTCACTCTTAAATTGTGCACACAGAATCTCACGCCCACTGGGACCCAGTACAAAAAGAGTAATTTGATAGGAGCCTGGGCCGGACCTACCTGCTGGGCTTGGAGAGTCTCCCAGAGGGACAGGGTGGGTGGAGGAGGCTGAGACTCACCGTGGTGACGTAGACATTGGTGTCAACCATATTTGGGAGGTTTCTACTGCGTGAATACTGGTGCAGTTAGGTGCCATCATGGGATCCACCTTCTAGTTTATTAGCACCGAGACCTGGTCCTACTCAACAGCCTATAGGCACCAGTATTGGGATGCCTCAGGCCATACAACTAATTGGGTAGGGACACAGCCCAACCCATCAGCAGACAGGTTGGCTAAAGACTTCCTAAACCCACAACCATGTCTAGACATGGCCCTACCCACCAGAGGGCCAAGACCCAGCCCCATCCACCAGGGGGCAGGCACTGGCCCTGCCCTCCAGGAAGCCTTCACTAGCCTCTAGAAAAACCTCACCCACCAGGGGGCAGACACCTGATGCAAGAAACCCACAATCCCACAGCCTACTGATCCAGCCCCCCCACAGTAGGCCAGAGCTTACCCTGGGACCAGCTTGGCCCCAGCCCTGCGCACTAGCCAGCCAACACAAGCTTTGGGACACCTAAGACCCCATACCCAACTGTGTCAGGAGCTGGGCTCTGCCCTCCCCACCCCCATTGATCTGACACCAGCTCTAAGTACCCTGGGCCCTGCAGCCAGACTCCAAGACCCAGTTCTACCTGCTAGTAGTCTGCCACTAACCCCAGTACCTGCCTCCACCCACTAGTGGGAGGGCAACAGCCCTGGAGTCTTCTGGACACTGACTCCACTCACCAGTGAGACAGCACTAGCCCTGGAGTCCCCTGGGGTTCTGCAATCAGCCATTCATGACCAGGCCCTGCTAACCAACGGCCAGCAGCATCAGCACAAGGCAGGGCCTGGCAACCAACCAGGCTAGGGTCCAAACAAGCCTAGCAAATCATGCCCATAGTCATCCCGCTACAACAAAAAAATTACAGGGGAATACATCCAAGCTCATTATACAAGGCCAGAATCACCCTGATACCAAAAGCAGACAAAGATATCATAAAAAACAATTACAGGCCAATATCACTGATCAATATAGATGCAAAAAGTTCTCAAAAAAAACATTATCAAAGCAAATCCAACAATACAGTAAAAGGATCATACACCATGATCAAATGGGATTTATCCCAGGGATATAAGGATGTTTCAATATCCACAAATCAATCAACGCGATACACCACATTAACAAACTGAAGAATAAAAACCATATGATCATCTCAATAGATGCAGAAGATTTTGACAAAATTCAACATCCATTTATGATAAAAACTCTCCAGAAAAGTGGGCATAGAAGGAAAATACCTCAACATAATAAAGGCAATGTATGACAAACCCACAGCTAACATCATACTCAATGGTGAAAAGCTAAAATCATGTCCTCTAAGATCAGGAAAAAGACAAGAATACTCACTCTCACCACTTTTATTCAACATAGTTTTGGAAGTCCTAGCCATAGCAATTAGAGAAGAAAAAGAACTAAAAGGAATCCAAATTGGAAAGAAGTGAAAATGTCACTGTTTGCAGATGACATGATACTATACATAGAAAATCCTAAAGAAACCATCAGAAAACTACTAGAGCTCATCAATAAATTCTGTAAAGTTACAGGATATAACATTAATATACAGAAATGTTTTGCAATTCTATACACTAACAACAAACTATTAGAAGGAGAAATTGAGGAAACAACCCCATTTGTCATCACATCAAAAAGAATAAGATACCTAGGAATAAACCTACCTAAGGAGGTAAAAGACCTGTACTCAGAAAACTACAAGATCCTGATGAAAGAAATTGAAGATGACACAAACAGATGGAAAGATATACCATGTTCTTAGAATGGAAGAATTAATATTGCTAAACTCATCATACTACTCAAAGCAATCCCTATCAAAATACCAATGGCATTTTTCACAGAACTAGGACAAATAATTTTAAAATTTGTATGGAAACACAAAAGACACAAAATAGCCAAAACAATCTTGAGAAAGAAGAACAGAGCTGGACGAATCATGCTCCCTGACTTCAGACTATGCTACATAGCTACAGTAATCAAGACAATGGTATTGGCACAAAAACAGACACACAGATCAATGGAACAGAATAAAAAGCCCAGAAATAAACCCACACACTTATGATCAATTAATCTATGACAAAGGAGGCAAGAATATAAAGTGGAGAAAAGACAGCCTCTTCAATAAGTGGTGCTGGGAAAACTGGACAGCTACATGTAAAAGAATGAAATTAGAACACTCTTTAACACCATACACAGAAATAAACTTAAAATGGATTAAAGACCAAAAGGTAAGACTGGATACTATAGATCTCTTAGAGGAAAACATAGGCAGAACACTCCATGACATAAATCACAGCAAGATCCGTTTTGACCCACCTCCTAGAGGAAATAAAAACAAAAATAAACAAATGGGACCTAATTAAACTTAAATGCTTTCGCACAGCAAAGGAAACCATCAACTTACTGAATGGGAGAAAATATTTGCAAATGACATGATCAATAAGGGGTTAATATCTAACATATGTAAACATTTCTTTCAACTCAACATCAAAAAGACAAACAACCTGATTTAAAAATGGGCAAAATAACTGAATAAACATTTTTCCAAAGAGGAAATGTAGATGGCCAACAAGAACATGAAAAGATGCTCAACATCACTGATTATTAGGGAAATGCAAATCAAAACCACAATGAGATATCACCTCACACCTGTCAGAATGGCTTTCATCAAAAAGAACACAAATAACAAATATTGGCAAGGATGTGGAAAAAAGGGAACCCTTGCACACTGTTGGTGGGAAGGTAAATTGGCACAGTCACTGTGGAACAGTATGGAGGTTTTCCAAAAACTAAAAATAGAACTACCATATGACCCAGCAATTCCACTCCTGGATATATAGCCAAAAAACCCAAAAAACACTAATTTGAAAAGATACATGCACTCCAATGTTCATAGTAACATTACCTATGACTGCCAGGATATGGAAGAAACCTAAGTGTCTACCAACGGATGAATGAATAAAGAAGATTTGGTATGTATGTACAATGGAATACTACTCAGCCATAAAAAGGAATGAAATTTTACCATTTGCAACAACCTGAATGGACTTGGAGGGCATTATGCTAAGTAAAATAAGTCAGACAGAGAAAGACAAATATTGTGTGATATCAGTTGTATGTGGAATCTAAAAAATACAACAAACTAGTGAATATAACAAAAAAGAAGCAGACTCACAGATATGGGGAACAAACTAGTGGTTACTAGTGGGGAGAAGGAAAGGGGGAAGGGAAATATAGGGGTAGGGGATTAAGAGGTACAAACTATTAGGTATAAAGTAAGCCATAAGGATATATTGTACAATCTAGCCAATATTTTATAACTATAAATGGAGTATAACCTTTAAAACCTGTGGATCACTATAGTGTATATCTGTAATTCATATAATATTGTATAACAACTAGACTTCAATTTTTTAAAAAGTTTGCAAAAAATAATGCAGTTTTCTTAGAGGATCAAACATTCAATAATCTTTGTATATAATACTTCTAATTGCAAAATTTTGTGCACCTGGAAAATAGATCCCTCTGTCTAAATATTGATGTCTCAATGGGGTTATTGAGCTGTTCTTACCAAAGTTCTCAAGGAAAGGAGATTTCTGTAACTTTCCAATTTCAAAGTGCAAGTGTTGTATCACTTATTCATTCTGGGCTTTCAGAATCTATTGGGTGTTTTAAATGATATTGGAAAAGCTCAAAGGTTGACAGTTGTGCTTGGAGAGGGTTAATGGATTAGGAAGATCTGTTACCTGCCTAGACATCAATTTCCCAGTTTTATGAAAGATAATTCTTCAAAACTCAACAATATTTATAGGATACCTATTATGTACTTGGTAGTATTATAGGCCCTGGGAATTCAATGGTGAATAAAAGCAAAGTTGCCATCTTCAGGAAGCCTACCGCCCTTCTATATCTAGTCCACATAGCCACTATTCCTCTGTACTCAGAATGTAGGCCTTCAGTGTTTCCTGAGACACTAGAAATGCAGAATCTCAGATTCCACTCCAAATCTCTTGATTCGGGATCTGCATTTTACCAAGATCCTCACAGGGTTCATGTGTACATGTAACTTTGAGAAGTTTGCCAAGGGTCAGTTTAAAAACCCAGGTTATAGCCAATCAGCATATGGCATTCCTCTGACCAAAGGAATTGGCTAAGAAATGGGCATGTTTGCAAGGAAATGTGGTAATGGGAGTTTTTTCTTTAGTGAGAGAGCCAGAGGAAGTAATAGTCCTTTTCTCCCTCTCTCTGAGATGCTGTGCAGGTATGATTCTTAAAACTGATGCAGCCTGATGATGAAGGTAAGGATGGGCAGAGGCAAGAACCTCGTAGGAAGCCTGATTGAGCCACACCTGATCCTCACCCTGACTTTGTCAGTTATAAGAGCCAATATATCCCTTAACATCCTGATTCACTCGGAGAGGCTATTTCCTAGAACCTTGGTAGAAAGGCACACATATCAACAAACAGTATATACCAGAGTGGGTAAACTTGTCCAGCAACACGTCAGCCTGGGGAGCACCCTTAGTGCCACCTGCCAAAATGGATAAATGAGTACAGTTTTGGGAAATCTCTGGGCTTAGGACCAATTTGGGAGGCAAGGTGGAGGAGTGAAACTGCATATTTTGCTGATAGAGAAGAGAGAACAGTGAGTCATAGAGATATACAGTTGCTTGGGGTTATTGTGAAAGAGAGAAGGGAGAAGCCCTTGGGTTCCGGAAATGGGATCCATGATGTGGCCTTAGGCAGAAGCAGTCTTCTGTGCTCCCTGCCTGCTTCTTGTCACCCTCACGGGTTCTCACCTTGTTTCTTCTACTACTAGAAGCAAATCAGTGGCCTTCTGTGACCTTCTGTTCAATGGCCCCTTCTTTGTCATCTTTCCTACTTCCCACCTCATCCCATTGCACCTTCCCAATTCCACATTATAGGGTTGTGAGGCTTATAGCAGGTAATATTTATTTTATGGAGGGCTTTCCTAGCATGACCTATCCCAGCATCAATCTAGGAAAGGGGAGAGAGATCTGGTGTGGATTCCCACCTTTATGCACACAGCCACTTCCACTGCCAGTTCAGTACTAATCCTGGAGATATGAAATATTTATATCTACTACTGTTTATGGAGAATTTATGTGCCACACTGTGCTGTGAGCTTGAAATGCCATATCTGTTTTAATCCTCTTAGCTGTCAAAGTGATACATGATTTTCTACTCATTTCTCAGATGAAAAACGTGAGGCCTAGAATGGTTAAGGATTCTCACCCACAGTTACTAAGCAGGGAGCAGAGATTTGAAGTTTTGTCTTTAGATGAACAAACAGCATGTTATACTTGTCATCTGGGGTGCTTAGGCCTTGGTTATCTAATTATTACTTATATTATCGAGCAGGACATTGTTTGTACGTTTTGATTATATGAGCATGTCAAAGGTCTTGTGACACATTCACATTCTCTGAGTGTGTGCTGAACCAAGTCCATGTTCACCAGTGGGCTTTACCAAGGAAGTGGCTCTGGGTATTTTAGTGCAGCAGACTTTCATTGTTTACTTTCATTATTACTGTGGTCTTTTAAGCATCTTTAAGCCATTTTTTGCTGTTTTCATCTGAAGTGCAAATATTAGACCTAGACTCTTATGGGGACTTTTGTTTGACAGCTGAGAAATATGAGGCTCAGCTAGATGAAGCAGTACACTAGGATTGGCAGCTCATGAACAGCAGCATCAGAACTGGAGCCCCGTTATCTTAATTTCCAGATGAAAATATTTTTTGACTATTCTTTTTTGATGCTATTCAATCAAAATGTCCAAACTCCAGGTTGTTGATTTTTATTTTATTTTGTAATAAAGTGATACTTTCTAGATTTCTTCCCATCAGTAATCTCTTTGCTGGGATTCCAAAGACACACAGTTTTATTCTAGAGTTCAGGGATTCCAGACAGAAGAAGTAAGGAGCAAGGCAAATCCCCTTCCCAGAAAGCAATGATAAAATTGGGCAAAATTGTGAAAACAACTATTTAGAACGCTTGAAATAAATCTACCAAAGATATAAAAACAAATTTAGAACTTTGGGGTAGAACAGTGAAAATTGATAGCATTTCAGCCTGGGGATGCTTCCATTTCAGTTAGTACAGAAGATCTGTTGTGGCATGGTAAGATAAGAAGACCAGCAGCTTCACTGCTGGAAGGAATGACTTGATTTGGAACAGAGTGCAAAAAAATCACATCCTTAAGTGATATTGAAAATAGTGTGATCTCGGTGGCAAACAAAGAAGGCCAACAATTCAACTAGCCTGAAGCTGTGATCTTGCTTGGGGGAAAATTTTTACAGGGAGAGTCAGGGAATAACATAGGCTTGATGGACCTTGATAAGCTCCAATGTATTTCTGGCCATCTGGAAAGCTGTCTGCATGGTTTGGCTATACACATACTCAGGAGAGGTTGGAAAGGTCCCTAGCTATATGTTTTGGCTGATTGTGAGGTTTTGAACACACAGACAGTAAGTCAGGGCAGTTTTGTAAACCACCTGAACTTTAAATACATTTCCCAGTCTACACATAGCTCTATTGTCAAGTGGTAGAATGGCTCAAGGTGTTTGAGTACAACCTCTGACCAATCATTGGCTGACCATTAAGCCAAGCTTACACAAGAGCAAATCAAAGGAAGCCAAACTCAACAAATAAAAGCAAGAATGAAGAAAAATCTGAGCAAAGACATTAGTGGTCAAATGCTATGGGGGAGGCAGACTCCACAGAATTAGTTCAGGCAAATTACTAAACAAATAAAGAAACAAACAAAAAAGCAGCAACAATAATAGCTCCCAGGAAAGAAAAATAGGAAACCTTGAGTTGTTGTATCATGTTACATAAAATGTCCAGTTTTAAACAAAGTGTTCAGTTTTTGACAAAAAATAAAAAATGTAAGGCATATACAGAAATAGGAAACTATGACCCATGCTCAGGAAAAAAAGTGAATACTTATTATCTCTGAGGAGTCCAGTTGTTGGACTAAACAAAGACTTAAAAACAGCTATTATATATACATTCAAGCAACTAAAAGTAACTTTCAAGGAATTAAAGAACACTATGATAACAATGATTAATCAAATCGAGACTCTTAATAAAGTCTTGATTAATAAAATCTCAATAAATACAAAATAATTAAGTGGAGATTCTTCACTTGAAAAGTAAAATAACTGAAGTGAAGAATCACCATAGGGGTTCTATAGCAGATTTGAGATTGTAGGAGAAAGAGTCATCAGATTTGAAGATGAATGAGTAGAAATTATTTAAGCTGGAGAAGAAAGAAAAAAAAGTCAAGAAAAATGAGGATAACCTCAGAGACCTGTGGGATGCTATCAGTCATACTAGCATATGTATATTAGGAGTCTCAGAAAAAGAGGAGAGAGAAAAGTTCGGAAAAATTTTTTTTGAATATATAATGGCCAAACATTTTCCAAATTTTATTAAAAACTAGTCCACAGATCCAACAAACTCAATGAGTTCCACAAAGAGAGTCACACATGGAGGCATCATAGTCAAATGGTGGTTGTAAACCAATGACAAAGAAAATCTTGAAAAGAATAAGAGAGGGCTTCCCTGGTGGCGCAGTGGTTGAGAGTCCGCCTGCCGATGCAGGGGACACGTGTTCATGCCCCGGTCTGGGAAGATCCCACATACCACGGAGCGGCTGGGTCCGTGCGCCATGGACGCTGAGCCTGCGCATCCGGAGCCTGTGCTTCGCAACGGGAGAGGCCACAGCAGTGAGAGGCCCGCGTACTGCAAAAAAAAAAAAAAAAAAGAATAAGAGAAAAATGACACATCACATACAGGGGGACAATACTATGATTAACAGCAGACTTCTCATTGAAAACAAAGGAAACAAGAAGACAATGGGATGATGTTTTCAAAATGCTGAAAGAGTGTGACTGTTAACTAAGAATTCTAAGTCCATTACAATTATACTTCAAAACTGACATTCCAAAATTAAAGACATTACCAGATACATAAACAATGAATGAATTTGTTGCTATCAGACTTATCTTACAACAAATACTAAAGGAATTCCTTCAGGCTGAAAGGAAATTATACTAGATATATTATACTAGATGGTAGCTAGAACCCATGTGAAGAAATAAATAACATTGCAAAATTAAATATACAGGAAAATACATGAAATTGTATATAGTTTCTTCTCTTTTCTCCTCTTAACTGGTTGAAAATATATAATATTGCATAAAACAATACTCATGAAACTGCATTACTAATCTTATAACATAAAGGTGTAATATATATGAAAATAATAGCAAAAAGGAGGGAGGAAGAAATGGATCTATATTGGACTAAGTGTGTATATTTTATAAAAATTAAGTTAGTATTAATTTGAAATAGGTTGAAATAAGCCAAGATCTGTAGTGCAAGTCTTAAACCAACCACTTTAAAAACCCCAAACTATTTAAGAAAAAAAATAACAAAGGAATTAAAATGATGCACTAGAAATATCTATTTACCACAAAAGAAAGTAGTAATGCAGGAACAGAGGAACAAAAGAGCATGAAACAGAAAATAAAAAGTAAAATGGAAGATATATATCAAAACATATCAATAACTACATTAAATGTGAATGGATTAAAAACAAATCAAATGCAAAGATTATTGGACTGGATAAAACTTCAAAATGTTGCTAGAGACAAAATTTCATGTTTTATAATGTAAAAGGGCCAATTAATTAGGAAGATATAATGCATATTAACCAACTTCAACTAACAATCTGTAGAATACTCCACCCAACAACAGAGCACATGGAATATTTTCCAGGAAAGACCATATGTTATGCCATAAAACAAGACTCACTAAATTTATAAGAACTGAAATCATACAAATTATTTTCTATGACCATAACATAGTTAAATTAGAAATCAACAACAGAAACAAATTTAGAAAACCCCCAATTTGGAAATTAACACATTTCCAAATAATATATGGGTCAAGAAAGAAATCACATGGAAATTAGAAAATAAATAGAATGAAAACCAAAACTTTGTGGGATGCGACCACAGAAGTGCTTAGAGGGAAATTTAAAACTATATTAGAAGTGAAGAAAGATCTCAGGTCAATAATTGAGACTTCTACCTTAAGAAACTATGAAAAGAAGAGCAAACTAAACACAAGGCAAGCAGAAAAATGGAAGCAATAAAGAGTGAAGTAGAAATCAGTAAAACATAAAACAGAAGAGCAATAGAGAATATTAATGAAGCCAAAGGCTGAAAAATCAACAAAATTGACAATTATTTAGCTAGGCTGACTGAGAGAAAAAGAGAGAAGACACACTACTTATCGAACTCAGGAATGAAAGAGAAGATATTCGTACTAACCCTGAAGAAATAAAAAAGGCTTATAAGGGGAAACATTAGGAAGAATTTTACATAACACATTGGACAACTCAGATGAAATGAAAAAATCCAAGAAAGACAGAAATTACCAAAACTGACTCAAGAAGCAACAGAAAATCAGACTAGCACTCTGACAAGTAGAGAAATTGAATTGGTTATTAAAACTCTCCTATGTAGAAAAGCCCAGGCTCACATGTCTTCTATGGTGAATTCTATCAAATGTTTAAAGAGCCAACATTACCAATCCTTCACAAACTCTTCAAGAAAATAGAGGAGGGAACGCTTTTCACCTCATTCTATGAGGCCATTATTACCCTGATAATAAAGCCAGACAAGGCATTACAAGAAATCTATAGACCAATATCCCTTGAGATTACAGATGAAAAGTTCTAAAATATTAGAAAACCAAATCCAGCAACATATATAAAGGATTATACACCATGACCAACTGGCATTTTTCTAAGAAAGCAAAGTTGGTTTAATACCTGGAAATAGATTAATGTACCACATCATCTAAATGTAAAAAGCTATAAAAATTCCAGAAGAAAACATTCAAGAAATCTTTTCGATCTTAGGATAGGCAAAGAGTTCTTAGATATGTCACCAAAATCAAGATCCATAAAGAAAAAGTTTCATAAATCTCAATGAAAAGCTTTTGCACTTCAAAGACACAGTTAAGAAAATGAAAAGACAAATCACAACTGGATAAAAATATTTGCAAACCACATATCTGATAAAGGATTTGTATCCATAACATTGAAAGCATTCTTATAATTCAATACTAGGAACAACAAGCAAATTTAAAATTGAACAAATTATTGGATTAGGTATTTTACCAAGAAGATATACAAATAGCTGATAACACATGAAAAGATGTTCATCATCATTAGTCATTTAGCAAATTCAAATCAAAGCCACAATAAGACAGTTCTGGAAAGTCTATAATAAAAAAAAAATCAGACTATAGCAAATATTGTTAAGGATGTAGAAAAACTGGAACCCTCATACATTGCTGATGAAAATGTAAATTGGTACAGCCAATTTGGAAAACATTTTGACAGTTTCTTAAAAAGTTAAACATAAGTTTATCATACAACCCAGTAATTCTACTCCTAAGTATTTACTCAAAAGAAATTAAAACTCGTGTTCTCCCGAAGACTTTTATGTGAATGTTTATAGTAGCTTCATGCATAATAGCCCCAAGTGGAAACCACCCAAGTGCCCATCAACTATTGAATGGATAACAAAATGCAGTATATTTGTACAATGGAAGAGTTTTCAGCAATAAAACTATTGATACAGGCTACGGCATGGATCAATTTAAAAAGTATTGTGCTAAATGAAAGAAGCCAGAGCCAAAAGACAATATTTATAGTATGATTCCCTTTATATGAAATGCCCAGTAAAGGAAAATCGATAGTGACAGAAAGCAGTTCATTGGTTGTCTGGGGTATACACTGACTGCAAATGGACCTGAGGGATCTTTTTGGGGTAATGGAATTATGCTGACACTGGACTGTGGTGATGGTAGCACAACTCTATAAATTTACTAAAATTCATTGAATTACTTAAAATGGGCAGTTTATGGTATGTAAGATATACTTCAATAAAACTGTTAAAAAAGATATTCTACGTAAAACCAATCAACCATCAAGCAAGCAAACCAGATACAAAAAATAGATATTATACCTCCAATTTTTTAACACCAACCTGGCCTTGAGCCTCTTAGTCAATTTTGAAATAGTGTCCCAGAAACAAGGCTAATTTTGCTGCATAAAAGTAACACAAGTGCCCTTTGAATATATTAGATGCATCATATACTGTGTATTCCTAAACAGTTGTAAGTGTTTTTTTTTTTTCTTTTTTTCCGTATGTGGGCCTCTCACTGTTGTGGCCTCTCCCATTGTGGAGCACAGGCTCTGGACGCACAGGCTCAAAGGCCATGGCCCACAGGCCCAGCCGCTCCGCAGCATGTGGGATCCTCCCGGACCAGGGCACGAACCCGTGTACCCTGCATTGGCAGGCGGACTCTCAACCACTGTGCCACCAGGGAAGCCCTGTAAGCTTCTTTAGGTACTTTCTTCTATTTATTTGCTATCACCTTCCTGTGGCCACCTCAGTAATCCACAAACAGAACTCAAAGTTGACTGGTGCCCTCTCAGTTGGAGCGGAACTTCATGTAATCCTTTCTCAACCTAAATTTTTACGGGAGGAGAGGGAGGGCACAGAGCCATGTAGCCGATAAGGACTGAGCTTCACATATGGGTCGGCAGAGACAATTCTGGTCTGTAACTACAATTGTCACACATTCTTACTTCAGAAGGGGTTTTCAGAGGTCACCTGACTGTTCTCACTGCTTCCCAGCTGGTGACCACCTGTCTTAGTGACTTTAACACTCTGGATTCAAAGTTGTAGAAATATGTGCTCTTACTTCTCTGGCTCAAGGCAGATTTCAAAGATTTAAAGGGCTCTGGGGTCTTTGGGTAAGGATTTCTCTCTGTAAATATAAAGGATTCTTATCATTACCAAAACATTCTGAAAACAATACTGTTCCTGGCTTTTGACCCAACTTCATATCTGTACACAAAATAACTATGCACTGAAGCCTTGCTATCTTATGTTTTCAAGGTTCCAGAAAGCACGAAAGTGGTAAATAAAGGGGATAGTACAAATGGAATTTCTCTACAGCCTCACAATTAGGCTTCTGAGAACACTGTAAGTGAAAATGCTAAGTAAAAGAAGCCTATAAAATCTGCACTGTCTCCACTTTTCTCCTCCCTGTTTCCTCACAGTCCTCAGGCTTAGAGACCCCAGGGAACTGGCAGGTGCAGATTTCCATGGAAACCAACCCTAAAAGAATGAAAACCCAAAGAGAGATTGTGTGAAGTACCCTGGCTCCTGTGTAATTTCCTTGCCAACGGTTTTTGAGGTCAACTTGGCTTATTTCATGAAATTAGAGGCCCTGCTGTCAGGATTTCCCCAGGCAAGGAGTGTTTGCTCCATTGGTTAGAGGTCCACAGATTATGGCTGTTTCTCTGCTTCTAGAGGAACGGCCCTTACTACTTGGCCTGATTTTCAAACACCTTTTATTCTGGCCTCATTCTAGTTAATCAGAACCATGTTTTTTCACATTTAGAATGCATGTGCTTATTTACTTTAAAATAATTGTTTAAAAATAAAGAGGAATAGTTTTTAAAAACCACATGACAAGATTTATATATATATGTATATATATATGTATATATGCACATATATATGTGTATGAATGGTTAAAAAATTTCTAACAGTATAGAAAATCAAAATGGAAAATGGGGGCTTCCCTGGTGGCGCTGTGGTTGAGAGTCCGCCTGCTGATGCAGGGGACACGGGTTCGTGCTCTGGTGTGGGAAGATCCCACATGCCGCGGAGCGGCTGGGCCCGTGAGCCATGGTTGCTGAGCCTGCACGTCCAGAGCCTGTGCTCCACAACGGGAGAGGCCACAACAGTGAGAGGACCACGTACCGCAAAAAAAAAAGGAAAAAGGAAAATCTTTAAGAGCTCCTCTCCCCAGAGGCGAAATGAGTATAAGTCTGAGGAGTGAGACTAGTTCCTCCATCCCTGGCCAGAGCAATACCATCATTAATGTCTCCAGGGTGCAGAAATGGGCTTCAATTTTGGAAAATCTCTGTGCTTGAAATCAGTTTGGGAACACTTCTGCACCTTGCTTTGTAATTTAATAAAAATATAGCATAGAAGACTTTCTTTGTCAGCTCACAGGCCCAACTCATGTAGTAGATCAGTGGTTCTCAAATGTGAGAGCATATTGGAATCACCTGGAGGCTTGGCACACCCGGTGCACCACCCCCAGAGTTCCCGATTTAGGAGGTCTGGGCTGGGGTCCATGAATTTACCTTTCTAACTAGCTCTCAGGTACTGCTGATGTTGCTAATTGGTGTACCATCGATAGAGTGCTCTGGTCACACCACTGTATGAACTTCCCATATGATTTTCAACCAGCCCCATAGCATTAAACGTTGTGAAGTTCCTTCTATTATCTCACAGTAATCCTCACAGCAACCTTATAATGCAATAATATGAACAACCACTATTCTTAAGTACTCACTATGGGCCAAACACTGTGAAATTAATTTATCCTCACAGCAATCCTTTCCTCTTTCATTTTGCAGATGAGAAATTAAGGGAAATTAAGTAATGTGGTTAAGTTCATACAACTAAAAAGTGGTGGAGGCTGGAAATGTAAAGGCAGATTTGTCTGATTCCAGAGTCCGTGTTCTTTTCAGAGTCCCTGCCCACAAGGAATGTCCAGGCCAGAGGCAGAATTAAGGATGAGACTCAAAGGACTAAGAATAATAGAAAGTGATAAGTGCTATAAGAAAGGCACAGGAGAGGTGTTCATTTAACCAAAGAAGGGGTCTGGGTGTGAAACTTATGCAGTCACGCAGGGCCCTGTGCTCAGAAGGGCTTGCACTTGGTTTAATGCTCTACTGACACCATCTTGAAGTTCTTAATATTTTTTTCTTTAATTTTTAAATGTTTTATTTATTTTTTATTGAAGTATAGTTGACTTACAATGTATTAGTTTCAGATTACAGCAAAGTGATTCAGTTATATATATAGTTTTCCAGATTCTTTTCCATTATAGGTTATTACAAGATATTGAATATAGTTCCCTGTGCCATAGATCTTTGTTGTTTATCTGTTTGAAGTTCTTAATAATATTTTTAACATGGGCCTCATATTTTTATTTTGCACCGGGCCCCACAAATGATACAGCCACTCCTGGAAGGCTTAATTTACTCTTCAAAAGCTTCTGTAATTCCTTAATAACCACTAAACTGCTGTGTCTACACAGTTCACTCTTCACTGTTCACTCACTGTTTACTGCAACTTCAGGGGCATTTTATAAATGATTTGTGCACCTTTTTATCCTATACTGCTTTGTTTTTAATCTCCAAGTGGACACACTCCTGGGATACTTCTTAACCTTGAGTACATTTGGAGAGGCATTCATTTAACAAGAATAAACATCATTAGGAAGATAAGTCTAAAGGAAAATAATTTCTTACACAGCTTTCCAAAATTGGCCAAAAATGTTTTTTATTTTTTTGGTGGGAGGTAGGAATTATTTGTTATTCCCCATCTCCTGCCCCGCATTAGTTTATTAATACATGGTTATCTTAACTATAATTTGTAGCCTCAGACGTGTATCCTTCCTATGTAAAGCAGATATTCTGAAATTTTTGCTACATTAGCTAATTTTCGTATTAGTTTTCCAGGGAGAAAGAATTATTTACACTTTTATCCTCTGAAGGTGGGAAAATTCCATTGTGAACACAGTGCACATCAACTGTGCCCCAGGGGAGTGCTGCCTTGTGTATTTCATATTTCACGCCATAACAATGTTATCTGATTTTATAATTAACATTAAGCTTTTATAGGAAAAAGTACCTTGTTATACTAGTTGTTAACCTTTCGATGTATTTAAAGCTCATTTCATAAGGAGACATATGCTTCTTCATCACCACCCTAAATGGGCTCTGTTGCTAAGTGTTATAGGATCTGGTAATGAAAGATACATATACAATGCATTTGCCCAACACCAGGGGCAGAATTAAGGGAGCAGTGGGAACCTTAACTCCTGAATTTCCTGACTTCTGTGGGTTTCATTTGCAATCTCAACATTCCATTGATATTTCCTTTCTCACACCAATTCTTTTTTATTCTTTCTTCCTCAACATCCCCACCTCCTCTCCAACCCAGATAAGACCTATTTAAGCATTCATACTCATTTTCCTTCCATACTTGAGTCATCTGTTTAATTTATAATGCATTAGTGTCATCTCTCATGGAGCTTAATTATTGCTTCCATGTTTCCAAACTATTGTCAGTGACACAATCAACCTAAGACAAGACATGTAATAAGAAAGCACTGGTAAACCTATAGGTATTTGTATAATTTTCCAAAAATGTAAGTAAATAACAGCTTACATAGAATTAGGTTCCCAAGTTTGTATTTAAAGTAAAAATAGAGAATGGTAAAAATGGCCATTGAAAATCTCTTACATCGTTCCTCAAGAATATGTGTATGTGTGTGTTTAAGATACAATAATCTTTACTACAGCTAAACTTAAAGGACAACTAAGACCAAAAGAAGAGGTTAAAGAAGAATCTTCACACAGACAATCTTGCAGCCAAACCATCTGTGTTTTAACACATCCCTAGCAGTGAAAGTGGAATGGTGGATGAGGCTAATGTGCTCTTCTTGTCTGATGGTTTACTTCTTTCTATTTTGATATTAAGCATCTTCAATGTTAATTTATGTTAATTGATTGCTTGCTCATGAGGATTCAGAAAAATAAATG
Organism: Hyperoodon ampullatus; assembly: GCF_949752795.1. Taxonomy (NCBI): domain Eukaryota; kingdom Metazoa; phylum Chordata; class Mammalia; order Artiodactyla; family Ziphiidae; genus Hyperoodon; species Hyperoodon ampullatus. Next base: position 15,194,541 of record NC_136927.1, on the reverse strand, counting down.
GTAGTCTCATCTTACAGAGAGTGAGGTTTTAAAGTCAGCACCTGAGTTAAATTTGCATGAAGTATAAACTTATACTTCTGGCATTAATTTGCATTTTTGTAACATCCATACTTGGAGAAGTGATAGATTTTCACTGCATTATCACCCAACTTCTAGGAGAATGTGGTGATTCAATTAGGTGTTGGTGCAGCCTGAAGGAGAACTTCTCAAACTTCACTGAGTCTATGAATCCCCTGGGGGATCCTGTAGATTTAGTAGGTTTGGGGGGAGGGGGCTGAGATTCTGTATTTCCAAGTTCCCAAGTCATGCTGCTGCCGTTGGTCTGCAGACTATACACTGAGAAGCCAGAGTGTAATTCAATCAGTATCGGGAACCAAAGAAGGAGTGGTCATGACATGGAATTTCCCCTCTGCCTTTTTGTGCTAATAGCTGAAAATACCTTTATTCCAGTTTCTTCACAAAAATAAAGTGTCAGAGGGTGGTGGGAAACTTCATGTTAATAAGTTTCTTCAATAAATAGGCTTAAGCTAGTTGGAACAGATGTACAAAATACTCTTATGGTGAAAATACTTATGTTGCTCTTTATAATGTATACATGTATATTTTCTGGTTTGACATTATAAAAATCCCACAGTGGTGAAACTATTCATATCAAGGTTTGAGATCTGAGTTGCAGATCTAGAATACTAAACAAACACAGGTGAAAGCATCTCTAGTGAGGAAATCACTTCCTGCTTGGCCATTTTTTTAAGACTGATGGCTGGTGCTTTGACTTTAAAAGAGCTCCGCCAACCTGAAATTATATAACTTTATTTAACATAGCCTGTTCAGTATTTAATTGCTCTTTTGATTAAAAACCAATTCTTTGGGACTTCCCTGGTGGTGCAGTGGTTAAGAATCCGCCTGCCAATGCAGGGGACACCGGTTTGATCCCTGGTCTGGGAAGATCCCACAGCTGTGGAGCAGATAAGCCCGTACGCCACAACTACTGAGCCTGCGCTCTAGAGCCTGAGAGCCACAACTACTGAGCCCACATACTTAGAACTCGTGTTCTGAAAAAAGAGAAGCCACCGCAATGAGAAGCCCACGTATCACAACGAAGAGTAGCCCCTGCTCACCGCAACTAGAGAAAGCCCACACATAGCAACGAAGACCCAATGCAACCAAATAAATAAATAAATAAATAAATAAATTTTTAAAAAGCCAACCAAAATATTTTTAAAAAACAACAATTCTTTGTGTCTACTCTGCAATTTAAAAGATTTTTTCCCTAGATTCAGCTGAGTTTGATAATATATAAATCCAGTATCCATTTAAAGAAGTCACAGTAGGATATGATTTATTTCCCATAAACCATGTCATTTCCTTTCAATATATCAAGGCATTTTTGGATTAAAGATGGATGTTTTTCAATGATGTAAACTCTGTATCAAAAATATTATAGCCTATAATCCTAAGCACTGTCATTTTCCTATGGAATTGGGCATTGTCTTGGACCTCATCTAATAATTAGATCTTCATCCTCCTCCTTTATTCAGTAAAACAATGACTAGTACTTTGCAATAAAAATGTCCTTTGACTGGACTGTCCAAAAGCACAGCATCAACTTTGATAATTCAAAGATTCACATTTTAAAATATTTACACTCATTTTTTAAAACTCTAGATTAAATGTTCCACCTACTGAGATAACATAGAATAGTAAAAATGGTAGGGAAGTTTAAAATTTCAATTAACCAATGTCATAAAAATAAACAGTTCTATCTTTCATGGACAAAATAGACTCAGAAACTCAGGATGTTTCTCTAGAAGGAGCTGCTTTTGAATATTTGGTTTCTCTAGTCTTCTCTTACCAGAAGAATTGGAGACAAGGTCGTTGGTAAGGGTGGGGTGAGAGCTAAGGGTGTTGGGAGTGGTGACAGTTCAGGGTGAGACCGCTGACCAGGGTGCTGAGAGGGTAATTTTTTTTAAAGTGCAACTGCCTGCCCATTCTACTGAACAATGGAGATGAACAAAGCTTTGCACTGACCCCAGTGACAGGGGCGGTTGCTTTTAGAGATGAAGCAGCAGCAATTTAGAAGAGAATTCGAATTTACTGTAATCAATGTATAACTTTTCTGTAGGGACTATGAGTTGATATTTTATATTTGTCCAGCTAAATTAAAAAAGATGCTTTTTCTTCATGCTTTTTCATAATCATGTATTACCTCTCATGGGACTATATGGAAGCTCAGTGAAATATTTCTTTTGGTTCAATTCCTTTGCTATATATACTTAAAGAATCTCCATTGCCAACCATGATACTTTTAGGATGCATCATTTGGAAATTGTAGTTTTCATATACTTTTTAAAAAAAATCTGTAAGGACTCAAATCATAGGGAATTAAATTAGATAAGAGTTTTGTGTTTTTTGTTTGTTTGTTTGTTTGTTTATTTTTCATATAACATGCAATTTGGAAGGAAGCAGTGCAGGGGTGAAGTGGAAAAGCCCTACCAAGGTCATAAGCGTATTCTTTCTTTCTGTTTTGTCATTTTTTAGAATTGAAACATGGCTGCTGCATCACCAGCAATGGAATTGACTCTCTAGGCAGGAAGAAGAAGGAAGAGGAAAAAGACTCCTACCAGTTCAGCCGCCTTTGGGTAACTCTCCCAGATGTCCTACACAGCGGTAACAACAGCAACTTCCTCTTCCATCTCATTATCCACACTGATCTTTTAGGGAAGCTGGGAAATGCAGTTTGCAGTTGCCTCCAAGAGTAGTAAGAAGTCGTAAGAAGAAAGGATGTAACTGGTAGACTCTTGCCACAATGTTTGGCATTTTAGTGAAACATGATGCTATTTCATGATGAAACGAGAAGTATATTCTCAGGAAAGGCCATTCAAGATGGTGTTATCTATGGGCTGGAAAATGTCCATGTCTATGTTTTCCCTCACATGACCAGAGAAGCTGGACAAACTCCTTACAGCTATTTTTAAAAAGAAAGAAAAAGAAGAAAGAAAGTAAATACTACAATGTGGCAGAGTGAAAGGTGAACAAACACTTAGGTGTCTCCGTTGCAGTATGGTAGATGGGATTGTTCACTCCTTCAGTGCCCCCTTGTGCCCAATATACTGTAACAGGAAAATAAAATTAAACACTGTAGAAAGAGACTAGTTGAAAAGTTTCCTTCATTACAGTTACAGTGTAGCAATATGTGGTTTTGGCTACTAGAAAATCTAAAAGAAAAAATATATATGTTCATGACATTGGAACAAAAAGTCACAATGTTCAGACTTATTTTATTTTGATAAGAGGTTTTCTTGTCAAAATTATATGTTTTAATTACATTTAGTTTAAATTTATGCCCAGTCCTATTATTTTTTTTTTTAAATCTGTTAAATCGCCTTCAACCTACCAAACTATGAACTTGGGTTACAATTTACAAGCAAATTTGATCATTTGGAATTTGAGAGGGTTTTGTGGAAATAAAATACTTATTTAGTTTGTGTGGATAGCAAACTAATCTTTATTAAAGGGAGTATAGATCAGAGTCCCTCTGATGGACTGAACAGGAATTGAGTAAATTTTTTTTTTTTTGCACTGAACCAAACCATGAAAATCTATGAACATCATTTTATTACTGTTTATCTTATAATTTACCTTATAGTTTATCTTATTATAAATAAAGATACTTTTTTTTTTTTGAGACAAAATGGACCCAAGTCAGACAATTACATCAAGGTGGTAACTTTTCATTCTTTTTTTTTTTTTTTGCAGTACGTGGGCTTCTCACTGTTGTTGCCTCTCCTGTTGTGGAGCACAGGCTCTGGACGCACAGGCTCAGCGGCCATGGCTCACGGGCCCAGCCGCTCCGCGGCATGTGGGATCTTCCCACACCAGAGCACGAACCCGTGTCCCCTGCATCAGCAGGAGGACTCTCAACCACTGCACCACCAGGGAAGCCCTGGAATTTATTTTCAATAAAAGATCCTGCAAGTAGAAGAAAACTCCTGAAACTCTGGTTTTATTGATGCCCATTAACACGTGAACTTGAAGCAAGAGTATGAAAGCTCTTAAAATCTGCCCTTTCAAGAACTTTGAACAGTTATGTAGGGAGTTACAAGTACATAGAATGAAAATGAACACCTTTTCTCGGTAAGTGGAGTTCAGGAGCTCTGAGAAACCATAAAGAGAAAGTTGAGGGTAATAGGACCTCACCTAGTAATTTTCTAGGGTGAGAAGATGGGGCTAAATGGCCCAGGACTAAACGGAAAGAGAGAAAGAAGGGCAACTCATTGTTAAATTATGTAGAAAAAATTCTGCCCTGAAATTCTCCTTTTGGGTAAGAATTTTTACGTTCTCTGACAATCTGATCAGATTGAACAGTTTGATAAAATGTTTAAATGACTGATATTTGTGTTTCTGGTCAATGAAAACCTAAATACAAATACAAGTGAAATATCTTTGCTTATTCTATATCAATATAAATAGGTGGAGAGTGGAAAATCAGTGTCTCACTTTACATTCAATCCAATCTTGCTTTCAGCTGGATTGTAGAGGAGATTCTTGGCATTTCTGCATGCGACTCTATTCAGTTACCCAGTTATGGGCCTTTTCTCTACCTTAAATCCATCCATAAGTGGCCATTATATCCTGGTCCCTAAGATAGTGAATGGGTGGAGGAGAACAGAACCCTTAGCAGCTACTTCTTCGGTTCACCATGTGTTTGCTCCTCCAAGTGTGATCTGCAAGCCGCTCACATCAGCATCACCTGGGAGCTTGTTTGAAATGTAAATTTCAAGCCCTCACCCCAAAGATATATATGGAATTTAAAAAAAAATGTCATGAAGAACCTAGGGGTAAAACGGGAATAAAGACACAGACCTACTTGAGAATGGACTTGAGGATATGGGGAGGGGGAAGGGTAAGCTGTGACAAAGCGAAAGAGAGGCATGGACATATATACAGTACCAAACGTAAGGTAGATAGATAGTGGGAAGCAGCCGCAGAGCACAGGGAGATCAGCTCGGTGCTTTGTGACCGCCTGGAGGGGTGGGATGGGGAGGGTGGGAGGGAGGGAGATGCATGAGGGAAGGGATGTGGGAACAGATGTATATGTATGACTGATTCACTTTGTTATAAAGCAGAAACTAATAAAAAAAAAATTTAAAAAAGATACTTGGGTGCAGTGTACGCACATTAACATTTGAGAAGCTTATAATACTTCTTCACATGGAAATGTTTATTATGAAGCTGATAAAGCTTAAAATATACCTCACATGACTTATGTGCCTACTCTGGGAAATATTTGGAACTATCCAGGAAATAAAATGAATAAGATTATCTGCGTATATTTCTATCCTCTGCTTGAGTTTCTTTTTCTTCTATTTTATGCCAACACCTATTCTACTGAATCAGCTTGGCTTTTGATTGGTTAATTGACTTATTCATTGCATAAATCTATATTAAACACTCTATGTACCAAACATAATAAAAAGATGATGAAGACATGTCCTTCTCCTTGAGAAATTCAGACTCTGACCAGGGGAACAAAATTAGTGTTTCAAGTAGCCCTAACTCAGATGTTCTTAACTTCAAGTGGGTCACCGGCCCCACTGATAGCATTATGGAAGTTAAGAAAAATTCCTCAGGAAAATGTCCACAATTTTGGATGTTAAAGTAACCAGATTAGCATGGAGATGGAGTTGCTCATGCTAAAGTCTGGGTCAGCAAACCAAAACTTCCCTACGTTTCTATGCCCTACTCTCCAGAAAAGAAAGGCCCAGGTTAACCAGCCAGCACTTGCCTGCTTAGCACAAGTCTCCTGACCTGGTTCCAACATTTCCCTTCACTCCGTATGAGAAAAGTAACCCTGCTTTGACCAGTTAGCAATTGCCCAGTATAACTTCCTTTATCCTGCTCACTTTGTATAAAAATCTCCTACCTTGTACAGCTCTTTGGAGCGCCTTACTATCTCTAGATTGGATGCTGCCCGACTCATGAATTGTTGGAAAAAAGTTTACTAGATAACTAAATATTCTATGAAAATTTTTCTTTTAATGTAGGGAATTCATGGTACCCCTGGAGCCCAGCTGCAGATCTCCTCAGATAGTTTTCTTAACCTGGTTCCCTTTGGCTGCAGTGTCTGGGATTCATGAATCTTAGAGACATCCCAAAACTCCAAAATCATATATAAAATTCTTCATCTATGTGCATTTTTCTGGGAAGAGAGACCATAATATTAATTTGCATACCAAAGAAAGCCATTTCCCAGAAAGTAGATAATACTTTTGAAGGTTTATAGATATTTTTAATACTTAGCATTTTACTACTTAGCATTTACTACTTAATTCTTCACATGTGTTCTTCTTAGCATCTCAAAAGAATGGGTAAACTGGAGATTAAGAGATGAGGTCTGAAGAAAATGTAAGGGATTTAGCTTAGCTTCATACTCTATCCTGATTCCCTGCCTTTTGAACCCATAAAATCTTGAGGGGCCTTCTCCTCCAAACACCACATCTGCCATGTTCATGAGTGTTCCTGTAGTGTTTCTGGCTCCCAAATCTTAGTCCCTGCTGGGCAGCACCAATCACCCCAATATCCCAGGAGGCCAACTGTTTCCTTAAACAAGTTTCCCCAGTTTCCTGCAGTGGGCAGGCAGAACTTCGTGACCATGAAGAAAAGGAGAGAGGGGAAAGAAGGAAGTTAGCTCAGAAGGAAGGGGTGAAGGAAGGACATGCAATGCCATGATAGTCTCTTGCTTGGAGAATACCAAGGCAATAATATTGAAAAACAAAATGTTTGCTTAAAATGCAGCTGAGACATGGGCAAGTTTTCTCTTTGGGAAGGGTGAAGTAAAAATGATTTGAAGTTGAATTTAATAAAGCTCTTTAAATAAAGAACCTCAGCTTGCCTGAAGTTACCCAGTTAGGAGAGCTCCAGCTCTATTTCATAGTGTTGGTGTTTAAAAATATAGCTCCTTGTATTCTCTTTTTCTTGAATGATCTTGGATGTTGTCACAAATACGAACAGCTATGATACATTTTCTTTGTAAGATTTTGTGCTTTAAAATATGTATTTTCCTTTTGTCTATAAGGGTAAGATACATAAGGTAGGCAATGGGCTAAAATATGTCCATTTTTTTTCTTTAGTGATAAATTTTTGAACTGTAATCTTAATCATGTACACAGAACTAGATTTGACAACCAAGAACATTCTAGATTAGGAAGAGTTGGCATGTTACTTCTTTGGAACTGAATTTCTTTTTAGACCATTAAAATTTTGGAAAAACTGTCTTTTGAATAAAACATTTTGTGGATTGTTTTAGAACGTAGACAGTGGTTCTTCTTATTTTTTAAAGCTGGAATTCATGTATGAATTATAGTGCCTAGAACAGTCTAATTATTTCGTTTCCATTTGCCTAATAGTAACAATTTACTCTAATTGAATCTTTTAATTGAGAAATGCCAGAGTACTTTATAAGCATTAATTAATGCTCCCAACTCTACAGTGTGGGAAGTTAAGTGTTAGCCTTGTTTTATAAATGGAGAACTTAAAGAATAGAGTTAAGTGACTTGCCCAGGGAAATCCTCGAATCTTCACTCCTTTGTTTCGTAGATGAGGAAACTAAGTCACAGAGAAGTAGTGAGACTTCACTACCCAAGATGCATTTGTCCACTCATTCATTCACTCATCATTTATTCATTTAACAAGGATTCATGGAGCACCTCTCACATGATAAGCATGCTTGAATTCTGGAAACACACTGAACAAGACAAAGTCCCTGTTCTTGAGGAGCTTATATGACAGTGGGAAGAAGAAAGTCAATAAGCAAGTAGACAAATTTTATACTGTATCAGGTTGTAATAAGCATTAAAAGGCCACACAAGGGAGAGGAAGTGTGTGTGTGTGTTGGAGGGAAGCTGTTGCTGTTTTATATATGGCATGCAATGAAGTTCTCATTGATATTAAGACATTTGAGCAGAGTTATGGATTGTGGGAGCAGGACATGCAGGTAGCTGGAGGAACAGCTTTCCAAGCAAAGGGAACAGCATATGCAAAAGCCCTTAGGTAGAAGAATGCTTGGCTTATTTAAGGAACAGTGAAGAGGCAAATTTACCCAAGAGAAGCCAGCAAAGGGAAGAGTCTTAGGCAATGAAGTTAGTATGCAAAAGGGGCAGCATTTCAGAAGACCTGGTCAGACACTGTAAAGACTTAACCCTGGCTGATGTATGGAGCCAGGAAATGATTTGGGCAGAGGGATGAGACACTCTGACTTATATTTGAGAAGGATCACTCTGGCTGTTATGTGGAGAAGAGTCAGGAGTATGTGACAGAAGTGTGCAAGTAAGGAGGTCAGCTAAGTGGTCAAAGGTTATGCTAAAATTTAATAATGACCAGGACAAATGGCAGGGAATAGGAAAAGCTACCACAAACTAAACAGCTATGGCACTAAATCTCAACTTCAGGGCACAGCCTTTCTCCTTGTCATGATGGGTATTTAATAAGCTTTAGAAGGTTTAAAATATTCCTCTGGGTGAGCAACAGCAAATGTATCTAAACTTTCTTCAATGTGTGCTTTTTAAGATATAGACGACAGGGGGCTTCCCTGGTGGTGCAGCGGTTGAGAGTCCGCCTGCCAATGCAGGGGACACGGGTTCATGCCCTGTTATGGGAAGATCCCACATACCACGGAGCAGCTAGGCCTGTGAGCCATGGCCGCTGAGCCTGCGCGTCCAGAGCCTGTGCTCCGTAATGGGAGAGGCCACAACAGTGAGAGGCCTGCGTAACACACACACACAAAATAAGATATAGATGACAAAAGATGACAGCAGGGGTTGGGGTAAGATGCACCTCAGGCACGGAAGTATGGTTTGCTCAGATGAGGCACATTCCACGACACTGACTCTGTAGATCAAAAGAGAAGTGAAGGAAGGGAGCTGATGATGGGCTGAGCATTGCTGCTGAAGGCTGGAGGGTGGTACTGGAGTTAAGCTTGTGGATACAAGGTCAATGAACCTGGGTTCAAATTCCATCTCTGTCTTGCAAGCTGGATGACCTTGGGCAAATTCACCTCCCAGAGCCTCAGTTTCCTCATCTGTGAAGTGGGGTTAGTAATACTGGCCTTTTCATTAGGTCAGATCATTTACAATCTCAGATCACTGAGGTGAAACACTTACTACTATTTTTCAGTAGTAGTCAGACTCATTAAAAATTCATTTTCATAATTCTTAAGTTTATTAAAGAAAACTTTTCCATGGAAATGCTTATAAAACAAGTTATTTTTATAATTCAGCCTTCATTTGTTACTGCTTAAGATCTTCAAGAAAGTTTAGCAAGAAAATTATGGGCCTCAGTCTTTCTGTTGATTCTTTGTCATCAGGTATTCTGTCATCAAAATACTGCACTTTGTCATCAGTGCACGCTATGTTATAGAGTCTAAGATTTTTAATTGTGTGAGCCATCTCACTTAGCAGGAAGGTTCACTGTGAATAAAATTTTCAATTAGGGATGCTTTTCTCTGTGTGTAACAGAAAGACACAACCAGCAGGGTCTTAGTGATAAGGATACGTAATTATTTTACATGCCAGGGAATCTAGAGATTTGTAGACCAGGAATGGTGTAGTGGTTCAAAGATCAGAGTCCTGGGAAATTTGTATCTTCCTATTTTATGATTCTTGGGTGTTGTTGGGTTTTCCTTATTTTGCTGCTTATGTCACAGTCACGAGATGGTTGCTTATCTCATAGCTCTGGACTTACATCCTCATGGTAATCACATTCAGAAAAGCAGTGGAGAAAATGATGTTGTCCCTTCACCAAGGGAAAGGAAACCCCCAGTAGACATCCTCTCACCTCTCATTACTCAGTTTAGGACCACATGACATTTCTAGACCCTTTTACTTCATCCTTGAAAGAAATGGTTACCATGCCTGCTACAGAGCAGCCATGTGTCATCCTTATAGGTGAGAGGAGACCATGTTCCCTGAGACCAAGATCTCTTTGTTCACTCTTAAACACAAAATCAGGATTCTTTTAGCAGGTAATAAGTACACTTGTGTTCGTGTGTGGGACTGGAGCAGGGATGACAGTTGGGAAGGGGAGTATCTGAATGAGTACTTCAGATAAGGTAGTGTTGGCTAGCTTTTCTAGAAATGACATTTAAGCTGTGATCTGAATCTTTCCAACCTGGTATGTTGGAGGAACAGGAACATATCCATGGTGGCTGGGTGTGATGGTCATTGAGGTTGACATGTAAGCAGGGCCAGGTCAAGAGTTTAGATCTCACTCTAAATAAAATGGGAAGCCATTGAAGGGTTTGAAGTACATGAATAACAAGATCTGATTTATGTTTTCAAAAAGATAGTTCTAGCTTCTGAGTGGTTAATGAATGGAAATGGCAGGAAGAGAATCAGGGAGATGGATTAGGAAGCTATTCCAGGTGACTAGGTAGTCGAGGGTAGAGGCGTGGGCTAGGATGATATGGTAGCCAGCCTCCACATTTGCCCCCAATGATTCTCTCCTCTTCGTATAGGTATATCTCATTTTACTGCACTCACTTTATTGCCCTTTGCATAGATTGTGTTTCTACAGACTCAAAATTTGTGACAACTCTGTGTCAAGAAAGTCTATCGGCACAATTTTTCCAACAGCTTTTGATCATTTTGTGTCTCTGTGTTACATTTTGGTAATTCTTGCAATATTTCAAACTTTTTATTATTATTACATTTGTCATGGTGATCTGTGATCAGTGGTCTTTGATATTACTATTGTCATTGTTTTGGGGCAACATGAACTGCACCCATATAAGACAGCGAACTTAAGTGAATGTGTTTTGACTGCTCCACCAGCCAACTGTTCCCCAAATCTGTCCTTCTCCTTGGGCCTCCCTATTCCCTGAGACACAACAGTATTGAGATTAGGACAATTAATAACTCTACAATGGCCTCTAGTGTTCAAGTGAAAGGAAGAGTAGTACATTTCTCAATTTAAATAAAAATCTAGCAATGATTAAGCTCAGTGAGGAAGGCATGTTGAAAGCCAAGATAGGCCAAAAGCTAGGCCTCTTGCCCCAAACAGTTAGCCAAGTTGTGAATGCAAAAGAAAAGTTCTTGAAGGAAAGTAACAGTGCTACTCCAGTGAACACACAAATGATAAGAAAGCAAAACAGCCTTACTGCTGATATGGAAAAAGTTTTAGAGGTCTGGATAGAAGATCAAATCAGCCACAGCATTCCCTTAAACCAAAGCCTAATCCAGAGCAAGGCCCTAAATCTCTTCAATTCTATGAAGACTGAGAGAGGTGAGGAAGCTGCAGAAGAAAAGTCCAAAGCTAGCAGGGCTTGCTTCATGTGGTTTCAGGAAAGAAGCCATATCCATATCATAAAAGTGTAAGGTGAAACAGCAAGGGCTGATGTTAAAGCTGCAGCAAGTTATCCAGAAGATCTAGCTGAGATAATTAATGAAGACAAAACAGCCTTCTATTGGAAGAAGATGCCATGTAAGACTCATAGTTAGAGAGGAGAAGTCAATGCCTGGCTTCAAAGCTTCAAAGGACAGGGTGACTCTCTTGTTTGGGGCTAATGCAGCTGGTGGCTTTAAGTTGAAGTCAACACTCATTTAACATTCCAAAAACCCTAAACCCTTTAAGAATTAGTCTAAATTGACTCTGCCTGTGCTCTACAAGTGAAACAACAAAGCCTGGATGACAGCATATCTGTTTACAACATGGTTTACTGAATACTTCAAGCCCAAAATTGAGACCTATTGCTCAGAAAAAAGGATTCCTTTCAAAATAGTACTTCTCATTGGCAATGCACCTGGTCACCCAAGAGCTCTGATGAAGCTGTACAATGAGATTCGTGTTGTTTTCATGTCTGCTAACACAATATCCATTCCACAGCCAGTGGATCAAGGAGTTATTTCAACTTTCAAATCTTATTATTTAAGAAATATATTTTGTAAGTCTATAGCTGCTGTAGATAGTTATTTCTCTGATGGATCTGGGCAAAGTCAATTGAAAAACCGTCTGGAAAGGATTCACCATTCTAGACACCATGAAGAACATTTGTAATTCATGGGAAGAGGTCAAAATATCAACATTAACAGGAGTTTGGAAGAAGTTGATTCCAGCCCTCATGGATGACTCTGTGGGCTTCAAGAGTTCAGTGAAAGAAGGCACTGCAGGACTTCCGGGTAAGATGGCGGAAGAGTAAGACGCAGAGATCACCTTCCTCCCCATGGATACACCAGAAATACAGCTACACGTGGAACAACCCCTACAGAACACCTACTGAATGCTGGCAGAAGACCCCAGACCTCCCAAAAGGCTCGCCCCGCACTCCGTGCCCCTCCCTCCCGCCCGGCCTGAGTGAGCCAGAGTCCCCGAAGAGGCTGCTCCTTTAACCCTGTCCTGTCTGAGAGAAGAACAGATGCCCTCCGGCGACCTACACGCAGAGGCGGGGCAAAATCCAAAGCTGAGACCCAGGAGCTGTGAGAACAAAGAAGAGAAAGAGAAACCTCTCCCAGCAGCCTCAGAAGCAGCGGATTAAAGCTCCACAACCAACTTGATGTACCCTGCATCTGTGGAATACATGAATAGACAACAAATCATCCCAAATTGAGGAGCCAGGAGTCAGTGCTGTGCCTCTGAGGTGGGAGAGCCAACTTCAGGACACTGGTCCACAAGAGACCTCCTAGCTCCACAGAATATCAAATGACGAAAATCTTCCAGAGATCTCCATCTCAACACCAGCACCCAGCTTCACTCAACGACCAGCAAGCTACAGTGCTGGACACCCTATGCCAAAAAACTAGCAAGACAGGAACACAATGCCACCCATTAGCAGAGAGGTGGCCTAAAATCATAAAAAGTCCACAGACACCCCAAAACACACCACCAGACGTGGACCTGCCCAGCAGAAAGACAAGATCCAGCCTCATCCACCAGAACACAGGCACTAGTCCCCTCCACCAGGAAGCCTACACAACCCACTAAACCAACCTTAGCCACTGGGGACAGACACCAAAAACAACGGGAACTATGAACCTGCAGCCTGCAAAAAGGAGACCCCAAACACAGTAACATAAGCAAAATGAGAAGACAGAAAAACACACAGCAGGAGAAGGAGCAAGATAAAAACCCACGAGACCTAACAAATGAAGAGGTACTAGGCAGTCTACCTGAAAAAGAATTCAGAATAATGATGGTAAAGATAATCCAACATTCTATTTCCAAGATCCAAAATCTTGGAAATAGGATAGACAAAATGCAAGAAACAGTTAACAAGGACCTAGAAGAACTAAAGATGAATCAAGCATCGATTAAAAACACAATAAATGAAATAAAAAATACTCTAGATGGGATCAATAACAGAATAACTGAGGCAGAAAAACGGATAAGTGAGGTGGAAGATAAAATAGTGGAAATAACTGCTGCAGAGCAAAATAAAGAAAAAAAAATGAAAAGAACAGAGGACAGTCTCAGAGACCTCTGGGACAACATTAAACGCACCAACATTCGAATTATAGGGGTTCCAGAAGAAGAAGAGAAAAAGAAAGGGACCGAGAAAATATTTGAAGAGATTATAGTTGAAAACTTCCCTAATATGGGAAAAGAAATAGTTAATCAAGTCCAGGAGGCACAGAGAGTCCCATACAGAATAAATCCAAGGAGAAATACGCCAAGACACATATTAATCAAACTGTCAAAAATTAAACACAAAGAAATCATATTAAAAGCAGCAAGGGAAAAACAACAAATAACACACAAGGGAATCCCCATCAGGATAACAGCTGATCTCTCAGCAGAAACTCTACAAGCCAGAAGGGAGTGGCAGGACATAATTAAAGTGATGAAGGAGAAAAACCTGCAACCAAGATTACTCTACCCAGCAAGGATCTCATTCAGATTTGATGGAGAAATTAAAACGTTTACAGACAAGCAAAAGCTGAGAGAGTTCAGCACCACCAAACCAGCTTTACAACAAATGCTAAAGGAACTTCTCTAGGCAAGAAACACAACAGAAGGAAAAGACCTACAATAACAAACCCAAAACAATTAAGAAAATGGGAATAGGAACATACATATCGATAATTACCTTAAATGTAAATGGACTAAATGCTCCCACCAAAATACACAGATTGGCTGAATGGATACAAAAACAAGACCCATATATATGCTGTCTACAAGAGACCCACTTCAGACCTAGAGACACATACAGACTGAAAGTAAAGGGATGGAAAAAGATATTCCATGCAAATGGAAACCAAAAGAAAGCTGGAGTAGCAATTCTCATATCAGACAAAATAGACTTTAAAATAAAGACTACTAGAAGAGACAAAGAAGGACACTACATAATGATCAAGGGATCGATCCAAGAAGAAGATATAACAATTGTAAATATTTATTCACCAAACATAGGAGCACCTCAATACATAATGCAAATACTAACAGCCATAAAAGGAGAAATCGACAGTAACACAATTATAGTAGGGGACTTTAACACCCCACTTTCAAAAATGGACAGATCATCCAAAATGAAAATAAATAAGGAAACTCAAGCTTTAAATGATACATTAAACAAGATGGACTTAATTGATATTTATAGGACATTCCATCCCAAAACAACAGAATACACATTTTTCTCAAGTGCTCATGGAACATTCTCCAGGATAGATCATATCTTGGGCCAAAATCAAGCCTTGGTAAATTTAAGAAAATTGAAATTGTATCAAGTATCTTTTCCGACCACAATGCTATGAGACTAGATATCGATTACAGGAAAAGATCTGTGAAAAATACAAACACATGGAGGCTAAACAATACACTACTTAATAACGAAGTGATCACTGAAGAAATCAAAGAGGAAATTAAAAAATACCTAGAAACAAATGACAATGGAGACACGAAGACCCAAAATCTATGGGATGCAGCAAAAGCAGTTCTAAGAGGGAAGTTTATAGCAATACAATCCCACCTTAAGAAACAGGAAACATCTCGAATAAACAACCTAACCTTACACCTAAAGCAATTAGAGAAAGAAGAACAAAAACATCCCAAAGTTAGCAGAAGGAAAGAAATCATAAAGATCAGATCAGAAATAAATTAAAAAGAAATGAAGGAAATGATAGCAAAGATCAATAAAACTCTAAGCTGGTTCTTTGAGAAGATAAACAAAATTGATAAACCATTAGCCAGACTCATCAAGAAAAAAAGGGAGAAGATGCAAATAAATAGAATTAGAAATGAAAAAGGAGAAGTAACAACTGACACTGCAGAAATACAAAAGATCATGAGAGATTACTATAAGCAACTCTATGCCAATAAAATGGACAACCTGGAAGAAATGGACAAATTTTTAGAAATGCACAACCTGCCAAGACTGAATCAGGAAGAAATAGAAAATATGAACAGACCAATCACAAGCACTGAAATTGAAACTGTGATAAAAAATCTTCCAACAAACAAAAGCCCAGGACCAGATGGCTTCACAGGCGAATTCTATCAAGCATTTAGAGAAGAGCTAACACCTATCCTTCTCAAACTCTTCCAAAATATAGCAGAGGGAGGAACAATCCCAAACTCATTCTACGAGGCCATCATCACCTTGATACCAAAACCAGACAAGGATGTCACAAAGAAAGAAAACTACAGGCCAATATCACTGATGAACATAGATGCAAAAATCCTCAACAAAATACTAGCAAACAGAATCCAACAGCACATTAAAAGGATCATACACCATGATCAAGTGGGGTTTTTTCCAGGAATGCAAGGATTCTTCAATATACGCAAATCAATCAACGTGAAACATCATATTAACAAATTGAAGGAGAAAATCCATATGATCATCTCAATAGATGCAGAGAAAGCTTTCGAGAAAATTCAACACCCATTTATGATAAAAACCCTACAGAAAGTAGGCATAGAGGGAACTTTCCTCAACATAATAAAGGCCATATATGACAAACCCACAGCCAGCATCGTCCTCAATGGTGAAAAACTGAAACCATTTCCACTAAGATCAGGAACAAGACAAGGTTGCCCACTCTCACCACTCTTATTCAACCTAGTTTTGGAAGTTTTAGCCACAGCAATCAGAGAAGAAAGGGAAATAAAAGGAATCCAAATCGGAAAAGAAGAAGTAAAGCTGTCACTGTTTGCAGATGACATGATACTATACATAGAGAATCCTAAAGATGCTACCAGAAAACTACTAGAGCTAATCAATGAATTTGGTAAAGTTGCAGGATACAAAATTAATGCACAGAAATCTCTGGCATTCCTATATACTAATGATGAAAAATCTGAAAGTGAAATCAAGGAAACACTCCCATTTACCATTGCAACAAAAAGAATAAAATCTCTAGGAATAAACCTACCTAAGGAGACAAAAGACCTGTATGCAGAAAATTATAAGACACTGATGAAAGAAATTAAAGATGATACAAATAGATGGAGAGATGTACCATTTTCTTGGATTGGAAGAATCAACATTGTGAAAATGACTCTACTACCCAAAGCAATCTACAGATTCAATGTAATCCCTATCAAACTACCACTGGCATTTTTCACAGAAGTAGAACAAAAAATTTCACAATTTGTATGGAAACACAAAAGACCCCGAATAGCCAAAGCAATCTTGAGAACGAAAAATGGAGCTGGAGGAATCAGGCTCCCTGACTTCAGACTATACTACAAAGCTACAGTAATCAAGACAGTATGGTACTGGCACAAAAACAGAAAGATAGATCAATGGAACAGGATAGAAAGCCCAGAGATAAACCCACGGACATACGGTCACCTTATCTTGGATAAAGGAGGCAGGAATGTACAGTGGAGAAAGGACAGTCTCTTCAATAAGTGGTGCTGGGAAAACTGAATAGGGACATGTAAAAGTATGAGATTAGATCACTCCCTAACACCATACACAAAAATAAGCTCAAAATGGATTAAAGACCTAAATGTAAGGCCAGACACTATCAAACTCTTAGAGGAAAACATAGGCAGAACACTCTATGACATAAATCACAGCAAGATCCTTTTGGACCCACCTCCTAGAGAAATGGAAATAAAGACAAAAATAAACACATGGGACCTAATGAAACTTCAAAGCTTTTGCACAGCAAAGGAAACCATAAACAAGACCAAAAGACAACCCTCAGAATGGGAGAAAATATTTGCAAATGAAGCAACTGACAAAGGATTAATCTCCAAAATTTATAAGCAGCTCATGCAGCTCAATAACAAAAAAACAAAAAACCCAATCCAAAAATGGGCAGAAGACCTAAATAGACATTTCTCCACAGAAGATATACAGACTGCCAACAAACACATGAAAGGATGCTCAACATCTTTACTCATTAGAGAAATGCAAATCAAAACTACAATGAGATATCATCTCACACCAGTCAGAATGGCCATCATCAAAAAATCTAGAAACAATAAATGCTGGAGAGGGTGTGGAAAAAAGGGAACCCTCTTGCACTGCTGGTGGGAATGTGAATTGGTACGGCCACTATGGAGAACGGTATGGAGGTTCCTTAAAAAACTACAAATAGAACTACCATATGACCCAGAAATCCCACTACTGGGCATATACCCTGAGAAAACCATAATTCAAAAAGAGACATGTACCAAAATGTTCATAGCAGCCCTATTTACAATAGCCCAGAGATGGAAACAACCTAAGTGTCCATCATCAGATGAATGGGTAAAGAAGATGTGGCACATATATACAATGGAATATTACTCAACCATAAAAAGAAACGAAATTGAGCTATTTGTAATGAGGTGGATGGACCTAGAGTCTGTCATACAGAGTGAAGTAAGTCAGAAAGAGAAAGACAAATACTGTATGCTGACACATATATATGGAATTTAAGAAAAAAAATGTCATGAAGAACATAGGGGTAAGACAGGAATAAAGACACAGACCTACTAGAGAATGGACTTGAGGATATGGGGAGGGGGAAGGGTAAGCTGTGACAAAGTGATAGAGCGGCATGGACATATATACACTACCAAACGTAAGGTAGATAGCTAGTGGGAAGCAGCCGCATAGCACAGGGAGATCAGCTCGGTGCTTTGTCACCGCCTGGAGGGGTGGGATAGGGAGGGTGGGAGGGAGACGCAAAAGGGAGGGGATATGGGAACATATGTATATGTATAACTGATTAAATTTGTTATAAAGCAAAAAATAAAAATAAATTAAAAAAATTCAAAAAAAAAAAAAGAAAAAAAAGAAGTCACTGCAGATGTGGTAGAAATCGCAAGAGAACTAGAATGAGAAGTGGAGCCTGAAGATGTGACTGAATTCCTGCAATATCATGATAATGCTTGGACATATAAGGAGTTGCTTCTTATGGATGAACAAAGAAAATGATTTCTTGAGATGGAATCTACTCCTGGTGAAGATGCTGTGAAGATTGTTGAAATGACAACAAATGATTTAGAATATGATATAATGTAGTTGATAAAGCAGCAACAGGGTTTGGGAGGATTGACTCCAATTTTGAAAGAAGTTCTACTGTGGGTAAATGGCTATCAAACAGCATTGCTTGCTATAGAGAAATCATTGGTGAAAGGAAAAGTCAATCCATGTGGCAAACTTCATTGTCTTGTTTTAAGAAGTTGCCTCAGCTACCTCACCCTTCAGCAACACCCGCCCCCATCAGTTAGCAGTCAACATCAAGGCAAGATCTTCCACCAATAAAAAAATTACAACTCACTGAAGGCTCAGATGATGGTTAGCATTTTTCAGCAATAGAGTATTTTTAAATTTAAGGTATTAGTATTTTTTTTTAGACCTAATGCTATTGCACACTTAATAGACTACAGGATAGTGTAAACATAACTTTTACATTCCCAAATTTTTGGGAAACCAAAAATTTCGTGTGACTTGCTTTATTGTGATATTTGCTTTATTGCAGTGGTCTGAAATGGAACCCACAAAATCTCCCAGGTATGCCTGTACTTACATCCTTTTGTACTCACCTCCTACATTTTACCAGGATTAGTCAATGTGACCAACAGAATACAGCATAAGTGATATTCTGTTACTTCTGAGATTAGGTTATAAAAGACTATGGCTTCCATCTTCATCTCTCTTCCTTGGATCTCTCTCTGAGAGAAATAAGCTCCCATGTGTTTCTAAGGAGAAACCCATGGAGTCAGGGACTGAAACCTCCAGTCAGTATCCAGCAGCCAGCAAAGACCTGAGGCAGGACAACAACCATCTGAGTGACCTCAGACATGGATCCTTCCCCAGCTGACATGATTGCAGCCTGGCTGACAGTTTGCAACCTCATGAGAGACCTGAAGCCAGAACCACCCAGCAAAGCCCTTCTCAGATTTCTGACCCTCAGAAACCCTGTGAGATAATCAATGCTTGTTGTTTTATAGTACTCTGCTCTGGAATCACTCATTATGTCAAATAGATGACTAATATAGGTGGGATCAGTGGAGACAGAGAGAATTAGAAGCTGGGCATATTCAATATTAGGCATTCCTACTGAAGAAAGCTTTTAAATCTCTTTATGATGTGACATTTGTGCACTGTGGGTGTGTGTTAAGATTGCGAAGGGATCTTAACTCTTGAACTTCCTGATACTTGGCATACTTTCATTTGAAACCTTCTTATTGTATGACCATAAATTTGTAGGTTACATATGTATAGCTATGCACAGTAGCTTCCAATGTGTCTGAATTTCCAAGGAAACATGTACCATGGCATTGGCTATTTATGAGTGTGGAGAAACCTAAGGAAAGGTATTTCCATTTCATATTTGTTCGCAAATTATAGCTCAGTATGGGTCTTTAAAAACTAGATTTGCTTTACTTCAAACAACTTGCTTATCCTGAGTCCTCTGGGTGTGTTGCTGCATATACATATTTCTGAGGGCTCTTTTATAAATGATGTAGTGTGTCAGAACCTTATCACGCTTAGGCTCCTTGGAAACAGAAGAAGTTATCCTTTGCCTGAGAGTTTGCTCGGGAAAACTAAATGCCATCTTTAATTTGAGGTCAGGTTCCATTACCTTGAAAACTTTTAGTCTTCAAAATACAAAATTAATATAGCAAGATACAAATGATATCTCCAGTGATCAGAAGGAGGCATGTCCCACGTACCCTACAGAGAGAAGGATAATGGCAAGCAACTGAGCCTCTTGCACTGGTGACAAAATAGGATGGAAGCATAGCAGAAATTCTTGAAAGTTGAGTGTGAATAGGATTTTTTCCCTCTGCTTTCAGGACTGTTCTTTTCCTATCTCAAGGAAGACTGAGTCTCCAGTGTACATGGACTCTTGATTTGGCCTTAAGCTTACAGTTTGTACTTCCCATATGAACACCCACACCCTGTACTTCAATCATGCTATGTCACCAGCAGGTGGCAACAGCGAGTGCAATAGAACAACAACAACAAAAAACGTGAGGTCAAGATCTCTGCAGATAAGTGGGAGGGTGGCAGGCCATTGTATGCAAAAGGGAAAAGACTTCCACTTATTTAAAAAGAAATATATTTTACCACTCTACTTCACCTCTCCAAAAGCCATTTTCTTTCTGCCATCAACATTGATTTGCACCACAGTTCAGTACTCTATTAATCAGAGGAAGTTCTTTTAACAGCCTGCAGATCTTTTCCTTTACATCAAGGGAAGGTTGGTTTCCCAGCATTTGTTAAAGGGTTATTTTCTGACTTGCCTGCCCCTGTGAGACTCTTTAAACAACTCTGAAAGCAAGTGGCAAGGAATACTTTATTATTTAGAAGACTTAGCAAGCGCTAGCTAATTTGACCTGTTAAGTAGAGAACTGGAAAGCTGGGAAGGGATGACTGGATTATTTGCCAACATGCAAGAACAACAGAATCCATGGTGTTGAAAGCTGACAGCAGCTGTGGTCAGAGGGGTTCACTGGCCCTGACTCCCAGGTGGTTGATAAGGAGTCCCATTTCTTGATGGATACCATCTCAAAGAGAGGGAATTGTAACCCTGCAGTGGCTTCTGTGATTTCAGAGCTAGAATTGTGACAGACAATATGGCAGAGTGGACATGCTTGGATTTGTCACACACACAGTGAGGCTCTCAAGCTCTCTTTCAGGTTCAAGGAGGAAGTTTATTTGAGAAGAGGTCAACTGGGAGCACGTGTTCTTGAGGGAACATCTGCTCCATAAGGCTGCAGACCCTTGTAAGGGCATCCTTTGCAGGCTGTGGATGGGACAAGCCATAACGGGTAAGGATGAGTTTGCCCTGTGCTTGGGTCTACTTTGAGCTCCAAATTCTGTTATAGACTTAATAAGTTAGTGGGACATCAACCATCACATTGCACCAAGGGAGATAAATATAATAAAAAAACGTGAGGTCACGACTGTAGGCACAGCCTTAGCAGGGCACCTCTAAAACGATCCCTTCATACTCGTCTGAAAGCAGGAGTGTGAGAATTTTGTAGAACCTCTTGCCTCCATCCCACTTAGAATCCAAACTGTTAGTATCTTCCTGAGATGCAATTCCAGTCACCCAGGAGGGCCTTTCCCACTTCACTTGCTCTCAAAGACCAACGACTTGTCATAATTTTAAGAGGGTGGAAGCTGTCTTTACCTCTGCACCTAAAAAAGCTCATTGTAGGAGGTCGAGTTACAGCTTTGGCTTTGCCTGTGACTGACATTTAAACTTCTTATAAGTCACAAAATTTTTGCATTTCCATTTAGTCATCTGTTGAAAAGGGTAATGATTCTGCCTAGGAGACACTACAGAATACATAGTAGTAACTAATTATGGCTATTACTTCTTCATGTGCTAATTGCTAGACCTCAAAACATCCCTGAGCTTGATCACTGCTTCTGCTATTCTAGGGAGGACAATTCTGAAGTATAGATTGACCAAGAACCCCTCCAAATAGTGTGTAAATCTAGCCAAGAATAAAGCACAAATCTTTGGACACACATGAACAGCTGTGAGGGAAAGCAAATTGAGTGGGTGTATCTACACCAGGGGACTGCATTACTGTAAATAATGATGACTTGAGCTCTTAGTTGTGATGCCTTAACTTTTTCAAATAGATCAGAAGCAAGGGACACAGAGGAAGTTTGCTAACCTTGGTCATGTCTTAGATCCTCATTTGACCTCTAGATTCTGGATTGCTTTGAGGACTAGTGAAACACATAGCGATGATTAGCAAAATCATATATATATATTTTTTTCTCAGACCCAGATAACAGAATTATCTGAAGGAGATGAAATAGAATAAAACAGGGTAAAAAGAATTATGAAGGAAAATTACCTCTGACTTAAAACTGATTATGGTGACATTTAACATTAAAGAGGATTGTTGCAGAGTGTAGAATTGTTTAGTCATTACAATCATCATTTTCAAAACCACATATTCTGCTTTATCTCTGTAGTAGTTTTGTCTACTAGCAAATGAAGAGAGGGCCCCTGGGCTTTTGGAAATATTCAAACTATTCTATAGAATTACTCATGGGGGTGGGGCAAGAGGGAATGGACTCATAAACAAATGGTTATTCACAACTGTCATTGAATTCCTATTAAAAGTATCTGAACATCTGGATTTCTTTGATGAGCTCAGACTTTTGCTTCTTGCCACTTATGAACGTATTTCCAGAATTTGGGGAATAAATGAGTTCAGTTTCAAAGTTGATGAAATGGTTTGTGAACTTTAGAAGGAAAATCAATGTGGAAGAATATGGTTACAACAAAGTGATTTATTGTGAATATTTAATCAGAGTAAACAAAATTTGTGTCCTTGGATAAATGTTTAATTAGTGAGGTCTTAATTGAAGGCTTAATTGTGGATGAAGAGTAGCTGAATTTATATTCAAATTGTATATGAAATATATAGCAGCCGATACTATTATGCAAAAGAGAGAATTATGCATATTCACCAAGTTTTTCTGTGTTTTCCTATTTGAGGTTCCAGGAACTGGTAAACATTAAAGTTATGAAATGTACCACATTATTACAAAAACTAACTTTTTTGTGTGCGTTTTCGATTTCTTAATGGCCTCTGATGATTTGACCAAAGGCACTTGTTAAATAGAAGATGAAAGACATATGACATCTTTCCTGGGCAGTTCCTCATCTCCCTGTACCATACAATTTGAAAACAATATTTATGATTTTTTCCACTTTCAAATAATATATGCCCTATTATGGAAAACAGGTAAATTTATAAAAAGTATAAAAAAGAGAAACACTGATCCTATTTCTCAAAAATTAACACTATTAATATTTTAATATTTTTTTCTCCTATTTCTACATTTTGCATATTATGTATCATTTTGTGGTTGATTTTTTACTTCATATTTTTACTTTGCATATAATGAGATTCACATTTCGGTTTGCACGTTATGAGTTCTTCCTAAGTATATCTTGCTGTAATATTCAATCAGAATTGATAATTAATAGCATAAATTACCAAACATTTTTATACTTAAAAAATATTATTTAGGAAAAACATACTTTAATGATGAAAAAAACATGAAACCTAAAAGTAAACTTCATTTTTTATTGATCACTACTACGAACATATTAAGTGCTCATGAAATGCCTCTTTGCTTCTTGATTCTCCAGCACTCTTGGGACAGTTCTTTACAACTATCATTTAGGTATTGGGAGTAAAGTTTTGAAAGTTGTTTTTCAGACCAGGAGGCCTATTGGAAAATAAAATCCCTAAGAAGTCACAGAAATTCATGGATCTCCTGGAGAAAAGTTATGTATTTTAGGTTCTCCTAAATTAATGTTAGGCCTGAAGGTAGGCTGAGAATGATAAACTTCTAAGGACTATTTTTTGTAGTATGATGTTAAGTGAAATAGAAAATATCCCCAATATCTGGAACATGTACATACATTGCAGTTTATGAGTTAGAAATATTTAGAAAAGAAAGATGCTATTTTCTGAATTTCTCTATGTTTATCTCTATGATAATCATTTGCATTCTGATTTAATTTTCTTTGTGGGGGTCAGGTGGGGGAACTATTAGTACAATTTTCCAGTCTGTTGAAACTTTTAAATTAGGCTGAAAACCGTTGAGCACACCAGTACCCTCACCTTTCAAGATATTACATAACCCTTGCTTTTTAATAGGGAAAACAAAACAAAACAAAAATATAAAACCCTCTAATGAAACACAGCACAACAACCTTAGATGGAACGTTTCTCTTTGCTATTTCTGAATAAGTCAAAGTAACACATGGTTAGTAAAGTGTTTTAGCTGCTGAGGTAGCAATTTTTTGCATCCATGAATTTGAGACTTGGATTTGCAGACTTTACCCCGACCATTCTGTCCCCTACGTTGATATCCTAAAGCCTCAAATTCGCTTTGAGACAATTGAAAAGGTATTGACACATTGAGAGGTGCATTAATTCCTCTTATTCAGAGTTATGAAAAAAGACATAGGTCATGAGCTCCTGCTTGGAAATTGTAGGGTTCCTGATGTAAACATTCGACCTGGAAGACACTTGAGCCAATTCTGTCTTCTCCAAACCAATCTTTATTTTCCAAAGAATAAAGTCTCAGTTTGCTTAGGACCATGTTTCAGTTTGCCTAAGTCAGTCCCAATGTATGCCTGTTGTCTCTGTGTAATTATATTAGCATCTCCTCTCACTCTCAAGAGTTTCTGGTTTAAAGGATAAATTATGGAGCTACCTTACTAATGAGGGAACAGAACCTCAAGTTTTGAAAGAGCTGAAGGTGGGGCTTTAAATAGATCAAACTAAGTTTATGGCAGAGAGTTTAGAGATGAACACTTCTTACTTCCAAGCCAGGGTTAAATTTATTATACTGAAGCTATTCATGATTTCAGAGGAGTGAAACAAACACAAAAACCACTAGATTTTTGACTAAGCAGTGCATGCTTCGTGATTTTAGTGATGCTCTCACTTTGAGAACCTCTGACACTCAAAGTTTTAAAGTGATGTTTTCATACTGGAAGACAGAGATGGGCGAGTGCACCTTCCCCAGCTGCAAGCAGTCACTTTATCTTCTTCATATATAATTTATTTTATTTATGCCAGAGTTTTCTCAAAGTAAAAGAGGGGTGGAGTAGAAAATTTGTTTGAAATACAAAATTCACAGAAGAAGGTAGTGTGATGTGGAGTTGGGTTGGTCACTTTTCCCATCAGGGGGCACAAGATCACTCTGACAGCAAAACTGGAAGGTTATCCAGTTGGAAGGGGGAAATTGCCTCTCCATTTATGCTGAGAACCTTGCTGCTCAAAGTGTGCCCATGAACCTTGAGTGTAGTCTGGAGATTGTTGTAATGCAGAGTTAGGAGATGCCAGGGCTCCTGTGAGAGTCTCCTAACTCGATCCTGGTCAACGTGCTACAGTGAGTGATTGCAGAAGAAAGTGAGTCACTGAAGCGGAGGCAGCACTAAAGTTTACTTTGATGTGGAGGAGGCATCAAAAAAGTCTTTAGCTTCAGAGAGTCTCTGCTTTCAAGCCATTATGAAGGAAGATTAAAGTGTACCATAAATTGATCTGAACTGTGTTCAGTTCTGTGTTCTAAGCACACAATAAAATCCTGCACCAGAAATCTTTGGCGGGGTGGGGTGATGACCTGTACACTCTCTTTCACTTGGAGAAATACATAACTGGAAATAGATGGGAAACCAACAACAGGGTGAGAAAATAGAGGAAGGTTAATGAGATTAAAATCATAAGGAATACATCATGTCAGTCAGGAAAGTTTGTCTCAACAATTGCTTAAGCCAAGGTTAGAGGTATCTAGTTGGTAAGAATGAAGTTATGTATTGATAAGCGCCATTGAAATTAGATTCACCAGGACCTTCTGAAGGTGGAGTTAATAAGAACTTCCGATAGTGTTCTTTCAATTATTTTGAGTTTTCCAGGAATAATTAGATCCAAATAAGACAGTGGATTCTCATTCCCTGCTTTTCTTCAACAACAAAATGGGAAAATACATATTAAAAACAGAATTTTGTGTGAGTCAAGTAGAATCACCTGCAGCAATGATGAGTCATCATTTTAAATTACTTGTCAACTCTCAGAACCCTGTGGTCACTATGAATGAAACTGTCCTTCCTGGAGCGTGCCCCAAAGATAGCCCCAAAGGGCATCGTTTTCTGTCTACCTTTTAAGACACCGAACTTTCTTTCTGCCTTTTAAGAGGCCAAGCATTCAAAACGCACTTTTCCTTTGTGCACCTGCAGTTCTGAGTCAACAAAAATCACCAGCCCAGGGTGATAAGCTCCATATAAATAATTAATGACATGGAACTAATTACTCCTGCATTAGGCCACCTGCACCCTCAAAGCCTGAGAGCCCCAGGTGTGAAAATTGCAGGGGCAACTAATTGTGAGCTGCATTTCATCACGTAAACCCTGCAGAGGAGGCCCTGGCTGTTTCCTGCTCACGTTTTTTTCAGGGTTCAGCAGGTCGAGCATGGGTGGGACCGGCAGCATTTGTAACTATCTCAGAAGGCAAACCAGACAACACAGTGGCTCTTGAAAACCGAGCCCTTAGAGACCACCAGGAGGTAATAGGGATTAAGTTTAATTAGAGGAAAATGTGCCTTGAAGGATATGGTTGGAAATTGTCCCTTGAGGTATGTGAAACCTCCTGCCACAGCTCTAGGTGAGAACGCTACACTTAGGGGCCATGATTATTCAAGTAGATTCAGCTAAAAGAGTTCAGGATTTCACTCTCCAAATATGTGAATTAAATTACTACATATCTATACATCTGAAGTTTTTATTTTGGTGAGGATTTGTTTTAGTGCATTGGTGGTCCATGCTCACGTGCTTGTGTGTGTGTGACGTAGACTTCCCCAACAAGATCTTAAAATCCTATTTAAAAGAAATCAAAAGCAAAGAACTCTATGCTGACTTAAACACCAGTAGAAGTTCTGAGGCTGTCTTGTACTCACTGTTATTTTGTGTTGACTTTGGAATGAGGAAGAAAAAGAAAAAAAATAAAAACATGACTAAAGTTTCTACCACTACCAACTTCAAATTCACGTTTGATTTTGTTTGATGCAAAGCACAGTCTAAAGATCCAGCTCCTCACTTAATGATAGTTTCTTACCAACTATTATTTCTATTTCATAGATTGAAGGTGAGTTGAAGAGAGGAACATTTATGAAGTGAGAGAAGTAAGGATTCTAAAGGCATTTGGGAAAAAAATTTCATCTGGGTTTGTCCAACTATATATTTTCCCTTCTACACACACACACCCCCACACCCACAATTTTACAAGAATTAGATCATAGAATAGAGTACCTATTGTTTTCCTCTTGTAAGTTTAAAAATTTAAAAAAACCCAACACTTCTTTGGCTTGACTCCCTTATCCACTTCTTTTCTGCCCCTCCAACCTGCAACTGAGGCTGACAACCTATGGTTTTCTCTATGCTCATTATTATGTTTAAATTTATATTTAAATAAATAGTGGTCTCTAATCATTTTTAGTTAATAGATTTCTTTGAGTAAATATTGAGTGGAAAGTACAGAGAGATTCCATATACCCTTCAACTCCTTTCCCCTATTGGTAATATCTTGTATTAGTGTAGTACCTTTGCTACAATTGATGGGCCAATGTTGCTATATTATTATATATTATTATTAACTAAAATCCGTAGTTAGGGTTCTCTCTTGTGTTGTACATTCTATGGGGTTTGACAAATATGAACTGACATGTATCCACCATAATGGCATCAAACAGAAGAGTCTCACTGACCTAAAATTTCTAATCATGTTTTTACAAAAATTGGATATATGTTGCATCTTGCTTTTCTCTCAGTAGCTTCAAGTCAACTGGCTGGGTGGAGCCACTTCATTCCTTTCAATAGCTATGTTGTTTTCCACAGTATGACTATGCCACAGTTTATTCAACATTTCCCCTTGTGGAGTAGAATTCACATTATACCCTTGTGCATAATACACTTTTACATTTACAGGATTAAGTCCTAAGGGTAGGGCTGCAAGATCAAAGGCTATGTGCACTATTAATTTTAATAAGTATTGTCATATGGCTTTCAAAGATAGCTACATCAAGTGACATGTCCATGAGCCATATGTGAGTACATTTTTTGGTCCTGATCCCCACCAGGACCAGTTTATTTATTTTTTTAACAGTCTTTTTTTTTTTTTTTTTTTTTTTTTGTGGTACGCGGGCCTCTCACTGTTGTGGCCTCTCCCACTGCAGAGCACAGGCTCTGGACGTGCCGGCTCAGCGGCCATAGCTCACGGGCCCAGCCGCTCCGTGGCATGTGGGATCTTCCCGGATCGGGGCACGAACCCGTGTCCCCTGCATCGGCAGGTGGACTCTCAACCACTGTGCCACCAGGCAAGCCCAACAGTTGGTATTTTTAAACACTTGGTAATTTTTGTTTGAGAAGTACACATAACATACTAATTACTTACATCGGCTCTGAATCCTGATTGGGGGAGAGTTCTAGCCCTACCACTTTCTGCTCAGTGACTCAGGCAGTTCACTTTTGCCTCCCAGGGTCTCAGTTTCCTCATCTGTCAAATATGGATGCTAATGATTCTATTTCATTATAGGGTTGATTGAGTGATTAAACAAATGCTGCACATAATAGGCTTAACTTCTGCCTGCCTTAGACAAAGCATTCAATGAATGATAGTTTTTATTATTAGAATGTTACAGATTAATTATCAGGCTTTTGGAGCAATAGCCAGGAATATCGATTCATTATGTATATTCCTGGATGGATTGTAGAATTCTACCAAATTTGATGGTAATTAGGTGAGATATAAAGCAGGTGCAAACGTTCCCTTAATGCCAAACCACAGAATGTAGTGCCCCCAAACAGAAGGTTCATTCTGATCCCTCTCTCTGTAAATGTGCAAGAAAAAAAGAAATGAAATAAAATCCAGGTTATCATAGAACCTTGTTCTCTGCAAGCACTTTTGAGTGGAAGCTACCATCTTGACATATTAAATTTATTCAAGTGTTATTTCCTCCTTTTCCGTATTTAAAAATGAAATAGAAGCTGTTACTATTAAATATTCAAGTAGCACATTTATCTTCAGATTTGATTTTAAATCTTTTGTTTAGGCAGTCTGTAGGTTGTACCTCAAGTACGTTATATGCTCCCTGTGATGATGGTTTCTCTGACTCTCATCCTATCCCATGCTGTTTTTGCTACTCATTTGCCAAAAATTATTCCTTAAGGGAAGCCGGGAGCATCTTTGGAGAGAGAGGGAGTAAGGGGGACGGGAAGGTAGTAGGCAGAGGAATGGGTGTTTGATCTTTATCTTTGAAATGGCAGCATTCTCCTCCAGGACTCCCTAGGCCAGTGGCAGCCAGGTGACAGCTCAATTGTTCTACTCTAGTCCCAGCTGAAATGGGACTCAGATGAGAATTCTTATGATAGGTTAATAAATTGGGAATGTCCTGATAGTACAGCTCCTGGTCTCATGTTGGGCAATGTCTAGTTATGCAGAATGCTGGTTATATTGGATAAAGCCCTGGAAAATCATGAGGATTTTTGCTTGTTTGTCTGGGGACTTTTGCTCTACTCTTTTTTTAATTTTTTTTTTTATTCTTGTTGTATGTATCAACAGTTTATTCCTTTTTATTACTGTTATTTTTATTGATGATTAGTATTCCATTGAATGGATGTACAACAATTTGTTTATTTTTTCATCTATTAATAGGTATTTGGATTGTTTCCAGTTTTTGGCTATTAAAAATAAAGCTGTTATTCCTGCACAAGTCTGTATGGACACATGTTAGTTTTTTTCTTTTGGGTAGATACTTTTGTTCTATTCTGAAGCAGGACATATGGTTTATGAGCTGGATGACCACCTGTTAAACATGCCCTGCTACATCGGCCCTTATTCATGAACCAAGAGTCAGGGCATGTATTACTGACAAGGGAGTTTTTATTAGCTGCTGTGATTAATGCCAAATATTGAAATTTCCAATATCTTTTCACTATTTCATGGGATTTGTGGAAGAGACTATTTTAATCAAAATTGGTATTGACTTGAAAAATCAATAAAGTGCACTTTCTGAAAAATAAAATTGAAAATTAGTTGTGTGTTTTTAAAAATTCTAGCTATTTCATATATGATACCATACCAGAAAGCAATTTATTATATTTTAAATTATTAATTATGTAATACCTACTGAATGCTCATGGTATGTGAAAAATGGACAACAAATGTCTAAGATCTAACTGATCTAACTCCCCTCTAAGCTTACCCTCCAGAATCGGAAATACAATATCTGATAATAATTTCAGTAGATAGAAAGCTCTGAGCAAGTGCAACTAACCCTAAGTGAGTGTGAGAAGAAGAAGGATTAACTTTTGCTTGGAAGATCTGCAACAAGCTCACGTGGGCAGAGAAAGGGGCCGGGCTTTGAATGATGGGTATGATTCCAACATCTTCAGTGAGAGGAAGCCTTCTTAAGAAGCAGTGATGAGTGTGAAACCTGAGTGTGAGAAATGTCCTAGAGAGAGCGAATAGAGTGGTTTGGAACCCAGACATGTGTGGCCAGTCTAATTTCGAATATTCCCTTTTGTTGTCTTTTCATCCAAATAAATTTGTGAATCAGTAAAAAGAAAAACCTCTTGTTACGCCATGTGTCTCCACCCTGGACCAACAAAGTTTGTTCACCCAATCCAAGAAAAATGGTGGGCAGTAACTCTCAAATTGTGGTGAGACTGTAATGTTGAGCATCTTGAGTAACAGTTAAAAAAAAAAAAAAAAAAGGATTTCCATTCTGGAGTCCACAGGGAATTATTAAAATATTTTGAGTGGACATGGTGGTGAAAGTCAAAGAAGAGACAGTCCCCAAGAAATTCAGAGGAAAAACAAGACTTTCCAATCATTTATATGGAAGAGACAATGAAAAGGAAGAAAAAAGGGAGGAATTGAGATTTTAAGCTGTTGTGGGTTGATTGAAAGGTAATATAATGATTAGATGCTGATCTGTAGAATGAATACATATAGTTTGCATCTCATTTTCCTCACTTCCTAGGATTGCAAATTTGGGAAAGGTTCCTTATTTTTCAAATAGAAATCCTAATAGAACCCATATTATAGAGTTGTCAAAACAAATCTGTGCTCCCAAAATTTTGCATTATTAGGAAAATATCTCAGGCAAGAAAGCCTAGATAGTCTCACTAAACTGTCCAAGTCTCTTCCATTTGCTGGAGTCAATATATCAGAGGCCGAAATCAAAATTAGCATGAAATAGTGGGTAGGATTTCGCCTTGCTTTCCCATTTGTATATTATCTATAGAATTCCATGGATGGTTTATAGAAGTTCCGGTAGTGAAGGAAAGAGAGTAAAAAGAAAGGCCAGGGGGCTTCCCTGGTGGTGCAGTGGTTGAGCGTCTGCCTGCCGATGCAGGGGGCACTGGTTCGAGCCCTGGTCTGGGAGGATCCCACATGCCGCGGAGCGGTTGGGCCCGTGAGCCATGGCCGCTGAGTCTGGGCTTCCGGAGCCTGTGCTCTGCGACGAGAGAGGCCACAACAGTGAGAGGCCCACGTACCACACACAAAAAAAAAAAAAAAAAGAAAAGAAAGGCCAGGAGTGCTAGGTGGGACATTCTGAGCCAAGGCAGAGAATTATTACCAGGAAAATGATGTGTGATGCGGGGATGGGAATACAGCAGGAGGACACCTGGACAGTGCGTGTACTCGTTACACTGCTTATTTTGGAAAAGATGTGGAAAATTGAATGCAGAGTTCGAACATGACTTTTGCAGCTATGATTCACTGAAGAAGTCACTCTCAGCATCATCGACCTCGGCGTTTTTTCATAGGTCATGTTTACTCACAATTTATAAAGTTATAACATGCAGTTGAAAGTTTCTCTGGCATTATTTAGAAATGTCAGGGAGGGCAGTTCCTACCATTTCACTCTGGCTGCCTTTGATTTCTGATTATGTTTTAATTCAGTAAGTATTTATTGTGCTTAGAGCAAAGAAGGGCTTTAGTTTTGTGTGCTAGGGAACCGCAAATCTGGAGCCTTCTGGAGATTTAGTTCTTGTTGTGTCTGCCAACTGGTTCTCACCTGGTCAGTTTTCAAAAAATGAAGAAACGTCTGTGCTATGGACTCTGAGAACATTGTTCATCTGGCACCTCACACTGGTCCTCTTCATTTTCTGGGTCATAACTGGGGAAAAGTATTTGGTTTTTCAAATGTTTTGAAGAAAAGTCCTTAGGTTGAGTATGTTATGAATCCCCACCTGGCTGCTTCTTATCCCTTGTAATTTGAGTCCATGAAAGGGAGGTCACTGCTCCAAAGGGAAGGATTCATTCTTAGGCAGTTTCAGTTGTTAACATGCCGTTTCTTAAAATCTGCATCTATCTAACATTTACTTGCTCCTCTTGGAGCTAATTAGAATAAATCTCTTCCCTTTTCTGTATTAAGAGACATATTTTAAAATTTTATTTTATTGAAGTATAGTTGATTTACAATGTTGTGTTAATTTCTGCTGTACAGCAAAGTGATTCAGTTATGTGTATATATATATTCTTTTCATATTATTTTCCATTATGATTTATTACAGGATATTGACTATAGTTCCCTGGGTTATACAGTAGAACCTTGTTGTTTATCCATTCTATATATACTAGTTCACATCTGCTAATCCCAAACTCCCAATCCATCCCTCCCCTACCCCCACCTCCCCCTTGGCAACCACAAGTCTGTTCTCTATGTCTGTGAGTCTATTTCTGTTTCATAGATAAGTTCTTTTGTGTCATATTTTAGATTCTACATATAAGTGATATCATATGGTATTTGTCTTTCTCTTTCTGACTTACTTCACTTAGTATGATAATCCCTATGTCCATCCATGTTGCTACAAATGGCATTCTTCATTCTTTTTTTATGGTTGAGTAATATTCCATTATATATAATGGATTACTACTTCTTTATCCATTCATCTGTTGATGGACCCTTAGGATGTTTTCATGTCTTGGCTATTGTAAATAGTGATGCTATGAACATAGGTGGTGCATGTATCTTTTCTTTTTCTTTCTTTTTTTCTTTTTGCAGTACGCGGGTCTCTCACTGTTGTGGCCTCTCCCGTTGCAGAGCACAGGCTCCGGACGTGCAGGCTCAGCGGCCATGGCTCACGGGCCCAGCCGCTCCGTGGCATGTGGGATCTTCCCAGACTGGGGCACGAACCCGTGTCCCCTGCATTGGCAGGCGGACTCTCAACCACTGTGCCACCAGGGAAGCCCGCATGTATCTTTTCGAATTATGGTTTTGTCCAGATATATGCTCAGGAGTGGGATTGCTGGATCATATGGCAACTCTATTTTCAGTATTTTGAGGAACCTCCAGACTGTTTTCCATA
The DNA here is from genome assembly GCF_949752795.1 of Hyperoodon ampullatus. Taxonomy (NCBI): domain Eukaryota; kingdom Metazoa; phylum Chordata; class Mammalia; order Artiodactyla; family Ziphiidae; genus Hyperoodon; species Hyperoodon ampullatus. Next base: position 15,161,242 of record NC_136927.1, on the reverse strand, counting down.
GTGGCTGCACCAATTTACACTCCCACCAACAGTGTAGGAGGGTTTCCTTTTCTCCACACCCTCTCCAGCATTATTGCTTGTGAAGAGAGATCAATTTGGAGGCTATCATGTTTCTATATCTTTCCTTTTTTCCCCCCTTTTACAAGCTAAACCTACCCCAGTCTCTTCAATAAATTCTCATGTGACATGGTCAAGACTATTATATATTTCCTCTTTCTAGTACTTGAAGTCTGTCCTATCAGTAATTAACAGTACAGTATTATGTCTTCAGGATAACTTATCTTGTTAGGTAAGCTAGGGTTTCACATAGATGAGCAACTAATTTTTAAAACTAGTTTCCTTCTGAAAGTTAACATGTTGACTTGTGGGGCTGATAATTTCAATTTATTGGACCAATTTCCTAAGGAAAACGCCTTTGGCATAATTTTGGGAGTTTGCCTCTCTGTTTTCCAAAGAGGTTTCTGGTGACCAAGTCAGATTTAAACATACATCAAATTTTATAAAAAGGAGTTTCTAGATTTGGGAGCAAAATTATTTTGTATTAACATCAAAGCAAGCTCCTTCATTCAACTGTTCATTAAACATTCCCTGAGTGCCTGATATATACTGGGTGAGAAGTGGTGAAAGATGAGTCATGTTCCTGTCAGTCACCGAAAGCTCTCTGGGTCTCAATTGCTTTTGCTCTGCCATTGATACAGCTCATTATTCCATTCAGAGGGCTTCCATGTGCACTATGGCATTTGAACCTCGGACTCTGGAATCTGGAGGAGCAGAGATGATGGGGTTCTCACTTTCAGTTGATAGCTGAGGTACCTTAAACCCAGGTAAAATCATTTGACTTTATCCCACCCTGTTCACAAGGCTCTGCTAACAACTTGGTGATTTTGAAACCAAAAGTGATGTGAGAAGGTTTAAAAATGACAAATGAGTTATTATTCATAGTTTTGAGTGGAATATGTTACTCTCGGTACATCTTAGAGACTATTTCTGGTGTTAACTAGAGAGAGACACCTCTCAGGGAAATGTTTTGAGGCCATTATTAAACTTCCTGATACCTCGGAGATAATAGTACATATTTATTATAATTTAGTAACAAATTTATCTGTAGGATATTTTTCTAGCCACCTCAGCTTTGGGAAAAATGACAAAACCTAGAGGGAATCATAAAAATTCTTTGAGCAGCCAAACAGATGTTACAAGTTCTATAATGGAGTTTTTAACAAGAGGATTTTACGGAATCTAGAAATAGCTAAACGTTTATATGTTATCCTTAAGATGGCAGAGGATAATTTAATCAACTTAGAAAGGTGGTTAACCAATATACCTTTTAATAATACTAAAAGATGGAAGTCTTCAGTTATGTGGGAAAATGACTAATGTAGAATGATATTGGATACATGAGCTATTACTATGAGTTGTTTAGCACAAAAAATGTTGGATTTGAAATTGAAAACAATTTTGGAAAGAGATTAATACAGGCTCAGGAGGTTTTTTTTTTTTAAGTAATATTGTTAAGTAAAAGGATGTTTGCACTTAAGCCTTGAGAATGGTCCCCAACCCTTTGAAGCTGTGATTTCAGCTCACATCTATGTGATGCATGCCTTTTACCTCCATTTCATTACCATCTCTGGACCCCATCATTAAGCACATTATTTAGCACTATAGGTCAAACTCTTTTCAAACAAATGCCTCTAAAATGCAAAAATATTCCCAAATGTCACTAATTTTACATGGACTTGCATACAATAAAATTTTAGAACTATAAAGTAACTTGGTTAAACCTGAGATTTTATTGTATAAGAGAACTTGGACTGTGCCCAAGTGATCTGAAGTGTAATATTGTTATCCACCTGGGTTGAGCCTAACTTCCTATGAGCTTTGGCACTGAGGTAGGGGGGCTTGAGCTAATTAGTCACTTCTTGCCAGAGGCCAGGGATTAAATCATGTTTCCTGGAAACTGTATAATTCTATAGATCTGTTTTCAAAGTCCTGTAACTCTCAACAGTGTCACCCATCTGCAAAGTTACATGGTATTTTCCCCCCAGTATTTGACTGCCTGGGTGTAAAAGGAGAGAAATTTATGGTTGATCTAGGGTTGGAGGTGCAGTAAAAGCAGAGACAAAAAGGAGTTAATAGGTAAAGTGGAAGCTGAACGGACAACCCAGGATGGCTAGGCTGCTTGGAAAAGGAAGCCAGAAGGAGGAGGCTCTTGGAATGGAAGGAAAGGGGAGCAGCTAAGAGAGGAGGAAAGATGGAGGAAGATGGAAAAATGTGTTCCGAAGGAAGGGTACATGGAGCTAAAATTTCAGAAGTGGAACAATCCTGAAATTCAGAGTATCCTTATGGAAGTAGATTAGCAAAGGCAGTAGAAATTTAAGTCATGGGGTTCAAGCAGACAGAGCATCATGGGTATCTGATAGCGGCCGTGTCATTTACTTGCATGTTGCTAATTGATTTAAGAAGACTGTGATCCAGGTACCAACGTCTTCAGTGGATGGAGGGAGTATTCTAGGAGCCAGTAGGTATCAACCATGAGGAGGGACAGGAAGTGATGGAGTTAGGTGTCATAGGCTTGGTGGATGGGAAGTTTTGTAGGAGGTTGGTAGGTGGTGAGAAGCACAGAGGATGCTGATGTTGAACTCACCCATGAGTGGCTGGAGATCGAACAGTCTTGCCTTAAGAAAGTGACAAAGAGTTTGAAAGGAGTGAACTTGTAAAAGGGCAGCTTTTGCTTAGCAGGGGGACACATGTTTGATCTGGTTTCCTTAATTCTTAAGACTCTTAGGATCTGTTTTCCACATTTAATTTTCTTGCCATCATGTACGGTAGAGTGGCCGATGCTTCAACCTGCAAAGGAAGAGATTCGGTGGTTTGGTTTTAACGCCTTCTTTGAAAATCAGCAGCCTGAATCGGCAAGCCTCATCCTTCCCCAGTAATGTCCCCCAGCTATGAATTCTCCAGTAATTACATGTTGGGTAATGAGGTTTGCTTTTATCTGTACTAAATTTCAGTTTTAAGCTTTATTAATGGGCTTTCATTTTGGCCTTTGTGGGAAAAGGGCAGTGAAGAGGCCTATTAAATTTTCTCTTGGTTTTTATATATCTTCCTTCCTTCCAGATAGAATAATGAAAATGTGCTTCCTTTCTTCTCCTGTAACATGTTCTTCATCCATTTTAAGCCAGATGCCCCTGCCACCATTTCTGAGCACCAGGTGTGCCACTGATTAGTTCTTGAGCTTCTCTGAGCCTGTTTCCTCATTTGTAAATTCATGATAGTGTTATCTACTTCAGAAGGTTGTTATGAGGTATAAGTGAGGTGACGTTTGCAAAGCAGTAAGAATAGCGTTTGGCAATAATAAGCCTGATGAAACGTGTTTGTTAAATAAAAATACTGTGTGGGAATGGGGTACATTTTGGGAGTAATTTTTTAGTAGTAAAACTTGTTGGGAACAGCAACATAAAGCATAAAGCTATTGACTAGTGTTGTCCTCTTTCAAAGATGCAATTCTTTTTCTCAGAGCTCCCCATTGTGGTTCTGCAGACTGGTATATCTCCAGTAGAATCTTGTGAATAGATCCATCCATCCGTATCAGCTTCATAACTTCCTCTACCTCAGCCACCATGGGCCACTATCTCTTTGCTGTCTCACACTTGTTCCAGCCAAAGATTAGGGATTTCAATCAAAGCATTAATAGTGGATTAGGAAGCTGCCTTCTGCATTGGTGCACTATACCAACGCCTCCCAAGACTAGTGGTTGGGCCATTAAAGGGCCTGAGTTGAAGTTAATTGTCAACCCACTTCCTAACCAAACCTCTAACTCAATTAGCACTTATTTGACTATCTAAATCTTTGGCTTGAAGCACCCTGCCAGTTTGGGTGGGAGCTTTTGGTATGAAAGGCACCCTTTTCCTGGGAACTCAGCCCAGACAAACCAATTCATTTCACACTTTTTTTTCCAACTTACTACAACTGGGAAGCAAATCTTCATTATACTTCATCTATTGGGATTGCAGCCAGCAAGCTGATAGATCCCATCAGCCCATCTCTTCAGTTACCAGGTCTTTTCATGCTTATAGTGGCTTTTGAGTAACCATTTCATGGAGAGGCTTCCTGGGCTCTCTGGCAGTTCCTTTGGGGAGAGCAACATTTTTGAAGATGATATTTGTTTCCCTCTTAATGCCATTTTATAACTTCAGCATTAAAGCTTGTTAAGCAAACAAGTACAGCCTACAGTTTTGTACTAACCTTTTATGACTGGTGAATTCAGTGACCTTCTACTTAGGCTTTGATCTTAATTATTTTAAATATCATAGGGTCTGATTCACAAGGCAGTAACTGCAGGTCATTATTTCTGGCATGATTAGTCTAGGTTAGAAATTAGCTTTGAGGCCCCCGGCACTATGCTCTAACACTTTCTGAAATGGAACACCTGTGTAATGGCTGCACAGATCATTTAGTTAAATCAGTCTCTAATTTAATGAGCTCTGACTTCACATTTGTGTTGTGATCTTTAAGAGTTAAATATGTATGCATAGTTTTGAATTTGCCATGTTGTACAATTATCTGCACACTCAACTCATGTAACTTATTGCTACTAATTTGCACAAGAAACCTTTGTATAGATAAGCATCTGTAAATTAAAAATCAGCCTGGAGTTTTAAAGGAGCAAAATAGAAAGCCACGGCAATCTATCTACACATCAACCTACTTACCAAAATGTAAAGAGCAGCAACACAATGTCCTCATGATCTATCCTCAGAAACTTTAGATGAAGTCACAAGTGAACATGAGATTTCTAGCAACTACACCAGAGGTTCAAGATTGTATGTGGTCAATTGCCATTTAGTAAGTTCCTCTTTTATTTTGTGGTCTCTGGACCATCACATCACCTGGGAACGTAGAAATGTAGAGTCTCAGGCCCCACCCCAAGTCTCCTCAATTCGAATCTACATTTTTAACAAGACCCTCAGATGATCTGTAGATACAGTGAACTTTGAGAAACACTAATTAGTTCATTCTCCTTAAGCTGATATTAAATTCCACTCCCATTGTTGATATTTTGGGGCAAAATTTCTAAAGAGATCAAATCAAACAATACTAACAAAAGCCAATATAATGTGGATCTCCAGCAACATCAAAAAAATCCTGAATCTGACCACATCTCACCAGGACCATCTTACCATCTTTTCCCAAGCCCGTATCACCTCTTGCCTAGATTATTGCAAGAACATTTTAAGTATTCTTCCTGTTTTTGCCTTATTCCTGCTGCTCCCTCTAACTTCACCACTTGATCACAATCGATTCTCCACTCTGCAGAATAATTCTTTTAAAACCTGAGTTAGATCTATTCCTCTCTGCCTAACAACTTCTCATGGCTCCTCCTGCCACTCCGAGTAGAGAAGATATGCTCAAACATTTCACACTAATGAGCACTCTTAGAATCATGTGAATTCTTCCTGGAATGGGTGGATATCGGGCATCACATGGTGTCCACATCCCAAGTCATATTTTAATACAGAGGTACTTTTTACTCCTCAAATCTTTGAAACCACTAGGGTTTGTGTCACCGAGTTTCCTTCACTGAACAAGGGAAGGGATTGCTACTGGCTGCCCAGTTCTCCTTGCTCAAAATTCTAGGAAATCAGCCTTGTGGGAGAGAAGGTGGCATGCTTAAAGAGTTGGCTGTGTGGAGCCTGGATTTCGGTAGTTGTTCAAAAAACTAGCTGAGGCACATAGCACAGGGAGATCAGCTGGATGCTTTGTGACCACCTAGAGGGGTGGGATAGGGAGGGCGGGAGGGAGACGCAAGAGGGAGGGGATAGGGGGATATATGTAGACGTATATCTGATTCACTTTGTTATAAAGCAGAAACTAACACACCATTGTAAAGCAATGATACTCCAATAAATATGTTAAAAAAAAAAAAAAGAACCAGATCATGCTGACACCCTAATCTTGGACTTCCAGCCTCCAGAACTGTGAAAAATAAATGTCTGTTAAAAAAAAAAAAAAAAAAAAAAAAAAAACTAGCTGGGGAAACCTCTGTGATGCTGATAAAATTGCACTTCTCGCCCTTCCCTCATGCTGCCTTTGTCTCCTTCCCTCTTGCTATATAATTTTTCTTCCTTCTCATTTTCCTTCCTTCTTTTTCTTTTTTTAAATTGAAGTATAGTTAATTTACAATGTTGTGCCAATCTCTGCTGTACAGCAAAGTGACTCAGTTTTACACATATAGACATTTGACATTTTCCTTTTTACCTTCCTTGCTTCCTTCATTCCTTCATTCCTTCCTCCCTCCCTCGCTCTCTCTCTCCCTTTATTTCTTTCTTTTTCTTTCTTTCTTTTTTCTCTTTCTTTCTTTCTCTTTCTTTCTTTCTTCCTTCCTTCCTTTCTTTTTTCTTTCTTTTCTTTTTTCTTCTCTATTTTCCTTCACACCTTCCTAAGTTTGCTTTGAGAACTGAAGCATATCGTGAATTGCTGACTATATTCAAATGTCTTCATATTCCTTTTCTCATGTTAATGATAAATTGAGTTACTGCTCATATTTATTTACATATATTCCCTAGCACTCAAAGAGCAAGAAGTTTTCTGTAGCAATTTAATGGATCTCAGAAGAGGAAAACCCACATCTCTGCTCTGAATCTTCAACCACATTTGAGCAATGCTACTCATTTAGTTCACCTGGAAATACCTGACTGCTATCATGGGCCAAACCATTTGCAATCAGCTTTCATAAAAATCATTTGATATTTGTACAGATTGTATTTTTCATAGATGACAGCACTGATATTCCCCTTCCCACATGTTCTGGAATTTTGAAAATCTGTCATCAAGAAGTGAAGTCTACATCCCCACTCCTTGAACCTGGATGGGGCTTTGTAATTGTCTCAGGGAATAAATAAAATGAAAGCATGCACTATGTGACTTCTGAGGCTAGGTCATAAAAATGTGTACTTCAGAGCATCTGGGATGTTCACACTGTAAGGGAGCCCAAGCAGCCATTGGGAGGTCACGTTGAGATGAACCATGGCCCCCAGGTCCCAGCCCCAGCTAGGCTCCCAGTCAATATCCAGCCCAAATTGAGCCAGCCATGGGAGTCAGCATCCCCAAAATGCCTCTTCCATACCCCAGTTGAGCTCATTGAGCAGAGATAAGCAGTCCCCAACAAACCCCATCTCAAGTTGTGTATTCATGAACAAAATAAATAATTTTTATTGTCTTAAGCTGCTAAATTTTAGGTTGACTTATCAGGAATGGGTAATATATATAGATATAGATATATATGATATATGATATATATTAGAAATTCATCTTTGGATTTAGCCAAAGAGTTCAAAAAACACTTGATCAAATAGTGCAACCCACATTTTAAAACTGGGACCCCACAAAGAATAGTCATTTTTTTTCACCTTTTCTGAAGCATTTACTTTGTCCCAGGGCCATAATTTGAATGCAAAAATCTCTGGAACTCTGCCCAGGATTCGTTTAATTTTCTAACAACTTATCACATTGGGAAATGATGCGCTACTGTGCTCAGGCCTGTTTCAGCCTCCTAGAAGCAATGATGGATGACTCCTGAGAGGCTTCACATCAGGAATGAAAGTAGCAAATGTGAATTCCAAGCTCAATCACAACCATCACATGGGAAGCTTTAATTTTGTCAAGAGGGAGGAAGTTCCTTAAATAAGACATGATGTAAAAAGGGAATGAGTCTTCAGCAAGGGGTAAGAATGAGGCTAGCAGGACTGAGCTGCTCTCCAGGGCTGGTCCACAAAGAACTTGGAGAGCAATTAAGTCGAGAGAAGGGTGGAATATTAACCATCTTGACAGTCCTCAGTAGCCCGGGGATCCAATGTGCTAAGAGAGGGTGTTGTTTTAGAGACCTCTGGGCAGAGGCAGTGCTCAATGGCAGGCAACCATAAGCAAAGTCCATCCATGTAGAGGTAGGTAAAGCCCTCCCTGTGTCTGCAATCTAGCCTTTTGTGGGCAGAGATAAGTCAGAATCAGAAGCCTGTCTGAGCTGTGGTTCAGAACAGCACTCTCCATCTGAAGTGGATCGCCAGCCAATGAAGAAGCCAGCACTCCTTCCCCCTAAGGGGTTAATTTGTGTATTATTGTAGGTCTATTTGTTGCATAATATTCTTCAGGATATTTCTCAGGTTCTAAAAAGCAAAACAGAAAATATATTTGTCCAAGCACTGTTAGCTGCTTCCCAAGGTGTTTGCATTGACTGTCATTTTTTTCTTAATGTTCTTCTTATGACAACATAAGCTCTCAATCACTCATCTATGTGTCCTTGAAAATTGCATGGGTCCACCTTAATTACAGAGCCACAAAAACTTGAGAGAGGCCATCTCTTGGGTAAATGGGTCCTTCTGCCAGTTTGCAGAGGTGGTGGAGGGGAGGAAGCAGGCTAGATGCAGGTGAGTTGTGAAGAGGATTACCTGATGATTCTAGGTAGGAAGAGGCAGAGGAGGGGGGCCCGAGAACCCCAGGTTAATACTGAAACAGCCCTACGAGCAATTTGGCACAGTTTGGTATCCTGTAGAAGAACATGAAAAATGAAGAAAAAGTTCACGTATGTGTCTATTTTCTTTCCTGTTGCATCTCCAGAAATTAGGGCAATGCCTGGCAGGTAGTTAATGTTCAAAACTATTTACTGGAAGAAAGGAACACATAAAACCCTACAGTGCCCACAGTACATCTCTGTTTTCAGTCCCTGCAACCATCTTCTAAAGTCTCTTTTGCTTCTTTCTTTAAAATTATTAGTGACAATAGAAGAGCATGAGTCCTCTTCATCAGAAATTCTTGTGACTATCAGGGAGGAATAAATTCTTTTGGCCAGCCTCTAATTGATTAATTATCAATTGATTAATCAATTGATAATTTGAGCAGTGGGCTCAAAACTATACATTCTAAGGCATAAAAATCAAACAAAATATTCCCAGTCCCCTGACTCTCCCATAAAGCCCCTTTTACTTCCTGTTCAAAGTAATACTGGTTATAATCAGGTGCTATTAGTTTGGTGGGATCCTTAGCCTCTGCTGGAGAGGCTTCTTCCTCTTGTTTCAAATGTCCAGACTAGAGACCTGCCCCACCCCTCACTCCCTTAAATAAAGAAAAACAGAAGTTAATTCACTGGGGAGATCTGTGGACACGGCCAGGTTACAGCTTCCCGGGGGCAGAGGAAACCAGACTCTCTCTTTAATAAGCAGATGGTTGACCTTGGTGACTTCTACTTTCCACTTTTCCTTTCTCATTTGAGGCCCTGGGAGGTGGGTTTCCTCTTTTGTCTAGCAGGTATATTATGAAATTCCAAGGACACCAGGACAGAGAGCAAGGTATTAAAATGAAGAAGAACATTCAACGCTTCGGCTTCTTTCACATGTAATATTCATAGATCATCTTCTTGAATGAAATGGCCCTGGCCTTGTACTTCCATATTCCAGGGATAAGAGCATCCACTTTTCAAGTTCATTTTATACCAGGTCCAGGAATATTCTAATGTGTAAGGATTAGTTTTGTGTCACACATTCCCTCGGAAGACCTTGGATTTCAGCCACAGCCTGTTCTATGCCATTCATTAGCATGTCCCCACAAGATGGAACCCCATTGCCCACAGTGTAAACAGATTAATTCACCTGATAAGTGGCTTCCCTCATTCCTGTTTCATTTTCCTGGGATCATTCTTATTTTCCTATTTTCTCAAATAAATAACTGCACCCAAATCCTTATCTCAGGCTATACTTTTGGAAGAACCCAAACAAAGCAAATCATCACATGTGAGGGCACGGATAGTATTTCAACTTTTATATGAACCACACAGACAGTAATGTGTTGGTTATCAGCTCTTCCAAGGAAAACTCCTGATTTGTAGCACTTGCCCATTTCTGTGGTGTAAATATTTCCACTGTGGCCAATTTCAACCTACCAACATGATACAACTAAACTTAGAGTGGCATGAGATGGGCATCATCAGCTCTCTGGAGGCAAGCTGGCTCCAGCACATTCCTGCCAGAGCCCAGATCAATACAATTCACATAAATGACCACCATCAAGAAATACCATTTAAGAGTGTGGATACTATTAATGTTTTATTTTCTGTTAGATGCCCTAACACCAGGGTCCCCAACCCCCAGTACTGGTCTGTGGCCTGTTAGGAACCAGGCTGCACAGCAGGCAGGTGAGCGAGTGAAGCTTCATCTATATTTACAGCCTTCCTCCATCGCTCACATTACTGCCTGAGCTCTGCCTCCTGTTAGATCAGTGGCGACATTAGATTCTCATAGGAGCACGAACACTACTGTGAACTGCGCGTGCAAGTGATTTAGGTTGCGTGCTCCTTATGAGAATCTAATGCCTGATGATCTGAGTTGGAGCTGAGGGAGTGATGCTAGCGCTGGTGAGCGGCTGCAAATACAGATTATCATTAGCAGAGAGGTTTGACTGCACAGAAGCCATAATAAATCAATTGCTTGCAGACTCATATCAAAACCCTATCAGTGAGTGGCAAGTGAAAACAAGCTCAGGACTCCCACTGATTCTGCATTAAGGTGAGTATATTACAGTGTAATAATAATAGAAATAAAGTGCACTATATATGTAATGTACTTGAATCATCCTGAAACCATTCCCCCCACCCCACCCCGGTCAGTGGAAACATTGTCTTCCACAAAACCAGTCCCTGGTGCCAAAAAGGTTGGGGACCGCTGCCCTAACACACTGTAATGCATATTGCTTTATTTATTTTAAGCATTAAGAATGCATATTTTACCCAGATACCTATATTCAGAATGTAAGTCACTATTTGGAACTGCCTTTGTGTAATCATGTTGCATAAAAAGCAGTTGCTATTTCCCCAGAGGGAAACAGTTGACACGCTCACATTGGGATAATTTGAGGAGAATATAGTGAAAGAGCTATTTACAAAGGAGTAGACAGGGTATAAAGAAAGTAGGATTTGTGTAATACTCTTGGGTCTATGTTATTAATCCTTGGCCTGAAGGAGCAATGGGAAGATACAGCTATCAGAATGGAGGACAGAGATGGCTGTGCAGAAAGAGTCAGTGGACAGGAGTTGAAAGTTTGAAGAAAACATATCTAGCCCACAATAACGCACCAGGAGGCTGTAGGGATAATTACTTTGGCAGCTCTCTCCTCCTTTCCCATCTCCTACTCAGGCAATCCATTGGCAAAGCCATCTGTTCCCTTGAGATGCTTCCAGTCTAGTTCTAGTAGGGTCTGAATACTAATTTGAGCCTCAAAAGATTCACTGTGTTGGCATTAGAGCACATTTTCACAAAATGAAGAACCAACTGAGGCCATAAAGAACTAGGTTGCAATAAAGTTAGTTGGCACTATGAAATACTAATAGCACTTGGGCTGTTTGGAATGATCAGGGAACGTGGAATCAAATGCAATGCTGATCTGTTTCCTGGGAAAGCTGTACTTTAACTAATGAAAGTACCACAATCGAAGTTGGAAGAGTGGAAATTTATGAGGCAAGTATGCCAGGGAACATTCTGAAGGAAATCCAAGGGAAAGGTGTCTAGACAATATTAAGGAGTGGCTGGACAATGCCGTCAGTTGGTGACACAAATAACGATCTGTAAAGTTAGCGGCTCAAAATGGTTGCCATAGATACTTCTGGAATGGAACAATAGGGTTTCTAGCAATGCTTTCTTTCCAACATATTAAAATTTTGAAAGAAATATTCTTGATTTTGTTTTTTCAATTCTTGACTGCTGACCCGTGGAAAGCCCCATGTTTTAGAATATGGGACTGGGAGCAGTATTCTACCCTGACCTAGATTTTGACCTCATTTTACTTTTTGACCTTTGGTCAACAGGTTTCAGAGAAATTATAAAGACCAAGACTGGAATTTTAATCTTTAGTATTGCTTTCCAGTAGTGAGAATTTGGGGGTAGGGTGAGGTGGAGGAAGCATTGCTTTCAGTAAGAATTTTTTGAAAAAGAGAGAAATGAACTAGTGCCAGCGATCTTTTACTTGAAGGTCATTGGACTCCTGGCAGCTGAAATTTCTGAGTTTCAATCAGTGTTGCTTATAGAGCATACAACATCCTGCACCTTTAATGGTGCATGCCTGGCTATCCCACAGCACAGCACTTCCTTCCTGGGACCACAACTTTAGTGTAACTTTTTTCTAGGTGGCACTTGGAATGTGATTTAAGCTCATCTTTATAAAAAAGAAGGAAGGGAGAGGATGACGATATGCTGAACAAAAGAGCAAAAGAGTTTATCAGGATGATTTTCATTACAATTAAGAGAGAAGACCCACCCCAAACTGGCTTTAACAATATGGTATTGGTTTTCACATCTGGAAAGTTTATAAGCTTCAAGCCTGGTTTGTTCAGTGTTCAAGCTCTTCTTCTCAGTGATTCTCAGTCTTCTTCTGTGTGTTGTTTTTGTATTCATGGTACCAAAAGAGCTACCATGGCACCACATTCACATCCTGCATCATCACCCAGAGCATAAGAGGAACTATCCCAGAATTCTCAGAGAATTCCCAGAAGTCACTATGATTTGATTGACACCCCCACCCCCCAGATCAATCATGTTGTCAGAGCAATAGAGAGAGTGTATCTTCTCTACCCTCAGTCTGTGCCTCTGGAACCACATTCACATGAAGGGAGGCATGAAATAGATGGTAGAGAGGTTACCATGGCACACTTGTGAAGAATGAGCATGTAAGAGAAAGAAGAAAGAGAGGCCCAAAAGAGAGTTTGACAATAACAAGGTTAATTTTATGCTGCAACAGGTTCGGGCAATACCAAAACTATTTGAATCAGAGGCAGTATCACTGAAATACATTAGAGTGGTTGTATCAAACAATAAGAAAAATTTTAGTCCCATCACTTAAAAATTATGAGGTTTTGGTGGGTAGGTTTATTTTTCTGAGTCTCAGTTTTTTCAACTGTAAGATATGGTAATAATTACTGTTGTACAGGGTTGTGTTGATAATTAACTAAGATAGTGTTTCTAAAGTCCTTACTATGGGATTTTGTGTAAAATAGGCACAAAATATATGTTAGGATTAATGGCCAAAATGATAACAATAATTTATTGCTACTATATTTGGTTCATTTTATGCACTCCCACGGTGGTAGTTACTATATTTTAGAGTTGTTCTGATAATTTTAAAAGATAGTGTCTTTAAAGGATTTGGAGTAAGTGGGGAGATAATTAATATTAGAATAATAATATATTTTATTTAATATTAAATAACATATAATTAATACTAATTTTATATTTTATATAATTCCAAGGTGCTAATTGGAAAGACAACACTCCCTTGCATATTTATATTTAATAATGGTAGCTTGTAAGATTTGTCTTATTACTATATGGCTCCGTAGCATAGTCATTGTGAAAGGTCAATAAATAAACAGTGCTACAGTGATGGTTTTGATTCACTAGTTTGTAGTAGTTGTTACTAAAAGGTTAACTCAATATGTATTCATTTGTTTACCATGCTGTAATTTTCAGAAAACAAGGTAGAGATGGCCATGACTGGATTCAGGGGGTGAGGTCCACTGATGGCCAAGCCTTACTGGGCTGTACTTTCAATTACATGCTCAATGGCTTGTCTTCAGCAATTTTGTTCTCATAAGCTACTTTCATAAACTCAGGGGTCTTTCTTTATAAGCAGTAGGTCAGATGAAAGCTGTACATCATGGTGGTATTTAGTGTATGTATTTATGTTTTGAATTGTCTTAACTATTCATCCCTGGTACTTTTATTATTTAATTCCTATGGCAGTCTTGTTTTTAGCTTCAAGTGTTGTCTTCCTTCAAAAGTTTGTGTCCTAATCACTGGTTAATTTCAGTTTTTATGCTCCATATGATTTTTCCCTCTCATCTTTCTGAAGCATGTCTTCCATTACTTCTCTGGGTTCTTTTCCAACTTTTAACCATTTAAATACATACTAAAACATTTAAAACTTTGCTAAAGTCTCAGAAACACATATAATTATTTGATCAAGTAAATAAATGATTAAAAACTCATAGGATTCTTAAAAAGATTTTATGTGCTACATAAAATTTCAAATGAGAGACACAAGTTTGCTATTAGACAACATTAGAACTTCTAACTTACTTATTTTTTCCATCTTTATTAGAGTATAATTGCTTTACAATACTGTGTTAGTTTCTGCTGTACAACAAAGTGAATCAGCTATATGTATACATTTATCCCCATATCCCCTCCCTCTTGAGCCTCCCTCCCACCCTCCCTATCTCACCCTTCTAGGTCATCACAAAGCATTGAGCTGATCTCCCTGTGCTATGCAGCAGCTTCCCACTAGCCATCTTTTTTATATTTGGTTGTATATATATGTCAATGCTACTCTCTAACTTACCTTTAAAGATTGAGTAAATCCATGTTTAGAAATGCATACAATTCTTATTAAATGCCATTACCTGTCACCGTTAAGCATTGACATCTATCAATTAACAGACTTGTTTCATCAAGAAATCACTGTATGCTTGGACATCCTTTTGCTGGCATCTTCATGTGAGAATCACTCCTACTGAATCTTAAGGATATATACATACATGTACCCATAATCCCCTTCTAGGTTATAGATGAGATGACAAATTATTTGTATTTAGATATACATAATCAAGTGCATTTACTTTTCTTGGAATTTGATCACCAATTAAATGAAACTTGGGGGGGTTTTGATACTAGGAAGTAATAAAATGTGTTATCAAAGGATGATAAGTTCTTCACAAAGAATACATTTTAGAATGAGGTATGCCTTCATCAGTTTAGATGCATCTTAGAATACTTACACTTAGAGCATGTAAGTACCATATTTATGATTATTGGCATTTGGCCTTTGACCTCAGACCCCTTACTACATTAGTGTTTCATGGGAAAATAAATTATGCCTTACAAGCTTGCCCTGCCGAGTACCATTTTAAGGAATGCAATGTGCTTTGTAGTTACTCATTCACATCTTCTGCTATCAAATGTGTGTTGATCAATTTATAAATACTGAAAGTTTTGTCTCTTGGAGGTTCGCATAAACTACATAAATGGCAAGTTTGTGGAAATCTTATGTTGTTTCTTCCATTTGCCAGTGAGTTGAGTAGAGAGACTACTGAAAGGTCCTGAGGTTTTTGCTGCGTGACTGTGGGCAAATTCTTTGCCTCCCTGAATCTCAGTCACTTCATCTGTAAAAAAGAGAGGGTTGAAGCACATATTCTTTAAAATGTTCTTCTATTTCAAATTTTAATCTCACAGGGTGAATCAGGAAAGTAGAAGTTACTCATTAGTACCACATTAATATGGGACCAATAGGTCTTTTTGGAGCCTTCTCCAAGTGAATGATAGTTCCTGGGTATCCCTGTGAGCGGATAACAAAAAGGGCAGGAAACTCAATTAACTTTGAACCCCTCTTCCTCAGACAACCTTCACTCTCAGCCCAAGATTCACCACTTTAGCTATTTGATTGAAATTTTACAAATGCTTTTAGATTTTCAGAGTTTTCTTTAATGTTAACCTCAGCCAATATATCTATATCTATCTCTCTCTATATATATTTATATATCTATATGTTTCTGACAATTTTTTATATATAAATTACTGGAACTCCTACTCAATTTTTATTCTTCCCAGAACAGTTCTGAGGATTTCCCCACCTATTTTTCTCTGTCCGAGTCATGACCTTTTCCTTTATAATGCTTGCATTTATTTTATTTAGGTGTGTTCACTCATTTTTTCAGTTTTCCTCATTAGAAAAGAATTTCCATGAAGATAGAACCTTAGCTATTTTGTTATTTATATATACCCAGGCCTGACACTTAAAGAAACATAATATATGTTGAATAAATAAACAAAATAAAGTTTATCGTGTACAATGTTCCAGGAAAACACTGTTGAAGGATTATATAATATCCTCCCATAATTTTGAGGTAGGTTATATTATGCTCTCCTTTTTGACAAATGAAGGAACTAAAGGTCCAGAATAAATGCAAGTAGGTTAAACTCTCCTATATAAAATTATTAGCTTGACTATTCAAAATGAGTATATAACAACAATAAAAACCAGCCAAGTTTGTAATACGTCTTGTCTCTGTAAGATAGACAAACAAAGTGAAATGATGAAACAGGTAGAAAAACTAAGAGATGAGAAAACATCCCCTGGAGACTACAAGGAGAAAATGGACAAACCCATAATCATAAAAGGATATTTTTATACACTTCTTTCAGAAACTGACAAATCAAGCCAACAAAAGATGATTATAGATACAAAATTTTCAACAATTAAGAAGCTTGATATTAACTTTACCCTCCGACTTGGCTGCTGTTTCTCCTCTGTTATTCTTTTCCTTTAAATAGACTTTATTGAAGGATACTTTGCTGAGTAAAATGCATAAATCTTAACAGTACTGTTTGATGCACTTTGACAAATGTAGGCACCCATCCTATGTAACAGATTAGAGCATTTCCATTACCAGAAGGTTCTCTTGTGACTTCTTCCAGTTAGCTCCCGAACCCCACCCTCCAAGGCAAACCCAATCAGATTTCTAGCACTAGAAATTAGTTTTTTTCTGTTCTTGAACTTCATATAAATGAACTCATAGTATATATATATTTTATCAGTTTGGCTTCTTTCACTAAGTATAGTGTTTTTGAGATTCACTGATGCTGAATTATCAGTAGTTCATTCTTTTTCATGGCTAAGTGGACTAGTATGGATTTACCACAGTTCTTTTGTTCTCTCACTTGCTGATCAACATTTGGATTGTTTCTAGGTTTTGGTTATTATGAATAGAGTCTCTATGAACATGTACGTACAAGTTTTTTTTTTTGTAGACAGTGGCTTTTATTTCTTCTGGAGCTGCTTAGATCATAGGACAAGTATAAGTTTAACATTGTAAGGAACTGCCAAATTGTGTTTCAAAGTGATTTTATTATTTTACATTTTGACCAGCAATATATGAGGGTTCTATTATTCTACCTTCTCACCAGGCTTGTATTAATCATTATAGTGGATGTGAAGCGGCATATAGAGTAGTATCTCAGTGTAGCTTCACTTTGCATTTCTCTAATCGTCAAGATTCTGATGATGCTTCCATGTGCTTATTTCAAAGGACTTGAGCCTTTTGCCCTTTTAAATAGTCTGGGTTGCAGTTTTATTAAGTAGCATGTGATTTTATATATTCTGGATATAAGTCTATGGTAGGCAGAATGCCCCACCCCCAAGATGTCCATGGTCTAAAACTCTGGATTCTATGCATATGTTACATGATATGGCAAAAGGGATTTTGCAGATAGAATTAAGGTTAGGGGCCTGAAAATAAGGAGATTACTTTAGATTATTTGGGTGTGCCAACCTCATCACAGGAGCCCTTAAAAGCAGAGACATTTCTCTGGCTGGAAGCAGAAGAGATGAAGCAGAAGAAAAAGTCAGAGATTTGAAGCATGAGAAGGATTTGACACCTCCTTGCTGGTTTACAGATAAAGGGGACGATGTGACAGAGAATAGAAGCAGTCTGACAGAGCTGAAAGAGGCTCCCGGCTGACAGCCAGCCAGGAAATGAGGACTTCAGCTTAATAGTCTCAAGGAACTGAGAGTTGCCAGTGAACTGAATGAGTTTGGAAGTGGATTCTCCCTGAGAGATGCCAGTAAGAGCCCTGGATGGCTGTGACCTTAATTTGGGGCTTCTGAGAGCCAGAGCAGAGGAACTAGTCCAGCCCACCTGGACATCCAACTCACAGAGCTGTGAGATGATACATTCATGTTGATTTAACAAGCTAAGTTTGTGGTTATTTGTTAAAGCGTCAATAGAAAACGAATGAAAGTCTCAAGTCCTTTGTCAAATAAATCCACTATGAATATGTTCTTGCAATCCTTGGTTTGGCTTTTTACTTTCTTAATGGTGTCTTTTGATGAGCAGCAGTTTTAAATTCAGTTGAAGTCCAGTTTATCATTTTTAAATTTCATCTTTAGTGCTCCTTATTTTGTTCTTGGGAACTTATCTCTTATTGATACATCAGATTCCCTCTTCCAGGGGATTTTGGACTTTTCCAAAGTTGTTAAGATTTGTCCTGCAGCTCCCAGTATTTCCCAAGAACAATTAAAATGTATCAACTCACTGTTTAACCAGGGATCCTAAATATCTTACCCACATTTATGGGCCAAGGCTTCCCTATACACAGAACCGTTCATCCTTATTTTATTAAACGGATTTTGATCCATTTTCCCTTAACAATTACCTTCCTGTATAGTTTATAATGGGATGTTTAATTCTATTGGAAAGTAAAGTATCTTCAATACATATTTTCGTTAGCTCCAATTTACTGAGCCTTGTAATGTACTCCCCGGGAAACATAATATAGCTCTAATATTCACAAAGTTAAGTATTTTTTTTTTAACATCTTTACTGGAGTATAATTGCTTTACAGTGAGTGTTGTGTTAGTTTCTGCTGTATAACAAAGTGAATCAGCTATATGCATACAAATATCCCCATATCCCCTCCCTCTTGCATCTCCCTCTCACCCTCTTTTTCCCAACCCTCTAGGTGGTTGGAAAGCACCAAGCTGCTCTTCCTTTGCTATGTGGTTGCTTCCCACTAGCTATCTATTTTACATTTGGTAGTATATATATGTCCATGCCACTCCCTGACTTCATCCGAGCTTACCCTTCTGCTTCTCCATGTCCTCAAGTCCATTCTCTACATCTGCATCATTATTCCTGTCCTGCCCCTAGGTTCATCAGAACATTTTTTTTTTTTTTTTAGATTCCATATATATGTGTTAGCATGTGGTATGTTTTTCTCTTTCTGACTTACTTCACTCTGTATGACAGTCTCTAGGTCCATCCACCTCACTACAAATAACGGAATTTCGTTTCTTTTTATGGCTGAGTACTATTCCATTATATATATATGCCACATCTTCTTTATCCATTCATCTGTCAATGGACACTTAGGTTGCTTCCATGTCCTGGCTATGGTAAATAGTGCTGCAATGAACACTGTGGTACATGACTATGAATTATGGTTTTCTCAGAGTTTATGCCCAGTAGTGGCATTGCTGGGTCATATGCTAGTTCTATTTTTAGTTTTTAAGGGGACCTCCATACTGTTCTCCATAGTGGCTGTATCAATTTACATTCCAACAACAGTGCGAGAGGATTTCCTTTTCTCCACACCCTCTCCAGTATATATTATCTGTAGATTTTTTGATGATGGCCATTCTGACACGTGTGAGGTGATGCCTCATTGTAGTTTTGATTTGCATTTCTCTAATGATTAGTGATGTTGAGCATCTTTTCATGTGTTTTTTGGCAATCTGTATATCTTCTTTGGAGAAATTTTTATTTAGGTCCTCTGCCCATTTTTGGACTGGGTTGTTCACTTTTTTGATATTGAGCTTCATGAGCTGCTTGTATATTTTGCAGATTAATCCTATGTCAGTTGCTTTGTTTGCAAATATTTTCTCCCATTCTGAGGGTTGTCTTTTGGTCTTGTTTATGGTTTCCTTTGTTGTGCAAAAGCTTTTAAGTTTCATTAGGTCTCATTTGTTTATTTTAGTGTTTATTTCCATTTCTCTAGGAGGTGGGTCAAAAAGGATCTTGCTGTAATTTATGTCATAGTGTTCTGCCTATGTTTTGCTCTAAGAGTTTTATACTGTCTGGTCTTTAATCCATTTTGAGTTTATTTTTGTGTATGATGTTAGGAAGTGTTCTAATTTCATTATTTTACATGTAGCTGTCCAGTTTTCCCAGCACCATTATTGAAGAGGCTGTCTTTTCTCCATTGTATACTCTTGCCTCCTTTACCAAAGATAAGATGACCATATGTGCGTGGGTTTATCTCTGGGCTTTCTATCCTTTTCCATTGATCTATATTTCTATTTTGGTGCCAGTACCATACTCTCTTAGTTACTGTAGCTTTGTAGTGTAGTCTGAAGTCAGGGAGCCTGATTCCTCCAGCTCCATTTTTCTTTCTCAGTGGTGTTTTGGCTATTCAGGGTCTTTTGTGTCTCCATAAAAATTGTGAAAGTTTTTGTTCTAGTTCTGTGAAAAATGCCAGTGGTAGTTTGATAGGGATTGCATTGAATCTGTAAATTGCTTTGGGTAGTATAGTCATTTTCACAATGTTGATTCTTCCAATCCAAGAACATGGTATATCTCTCCATCTGTTTGTATCATCTTTAATTTTCTTCAAAAGTGTCTTATATTTTCTGCATACAGGTCTTCCTAGGTATTTTATTCTTTTTGTTGTAATGGTAAATGGGAGTGTTTCCTTAATTTCTCTTTCAGATTGTTCATCATTAGTGTATAAAAATGCAAGAAATTTCTGTGCATTAATTTTGTATCCTGCTACTCTACCAAATTAATTGATTAGCTCTAGTGGTTTTCTGGTAGAATCTTTAGGATTCTCTATGTGTAGGATCATATCATCAGCAAACAGTGACAGTTTTACTTCTTTTCTGATTTGAATTGCTTTTATTTCTTTTTCTTCTCTGATTGCTGTGGCTAAAACTTCCAAAACTATGTTGAATAATAGCAGTGAGAGTAGCAAGCTTGTCTTGCTCCTGATCTTAGAGGAAATGGTTTCAGTTTTTCACCATTGAGAATGATGTTGGCTGTGGGTTTGTCATATGCGGTCTTTAACATTTTGAGGTAGGTTCCCTCTGTGCCTACTTTCTGGAGAGCTTTTATCATAAATCTATGTTGAATTTTGTCAAAAGCTTTTTCTGCATCTATTGAGATTATCATATGGTTTTTCTCCTTCAGTTTGTTAATATGGTGTATCACATTGATTGGTTTGCATATATTGAAGAATCCTTGCATTGCTGGGATAAACCCCACTTGATCATGATGTATGATGCTTTTAATGTGCTGTTGGATTCTGTTTGTTAATATTTGTTGAGGATTTTTATATCTATGTTCATCAGAGATAGTGGCCTGTAGTTTTAATTTTTTGTGACATCTTTGTCTGGCTTTGGTATCAGGGTAATAGTGGCCTCATAGAATGAGTTTGGGAATGTTCCTCCCTCTGCTATATTTTGGAAGAGTTTGAGAAGGATAGGTGTTAGCTCTTCTCTAACTGTTTGATAGAATTCGCCTGTGAAGCCAACTGGTCCTGGGCTTTTGTTTGCTGGAAGATTTTTCGTCACAGTTTCGATTTCACTGCTTGTGATTGGTCTGTTTATATTTTCTCTTTCTTCTTGGTTCAGTCTCAGAAGGTTGCGCTTTTCTAAGAATTTGTTCATTTCTTCCAGGTTGTCCATTTTATTGGCATACAGTTGCTTGTAGTAACCTCTCATGATCCTTTGTATTCCTGCAGTGTCAGTTGTTACTTGTCCGTTTTCATTTCTAACTCTGCTGATGTGAGTTTTCTTCCGTCTTTTCTTGATGAGTCTGGCTAATGGTTTTTCAATTTTGTTTACCTTCTCAAAGAAACAGCTTTTAGATTTATTGATCTTTGCTATTGTTTCCTTCATTTCTTTTTCATTTATTTCTGATCTGATTTTTATGATGTCTTTCCTCTGCTAACTTTGGCGTTGTTTTTGTTGTTGTTGTTGTTGTTCTTTCTCTAATTGCTTTAGGTGTAAGGTTAGGTTTTTTATTTGAGATGAGTCTTGTTTCTTGATGTAGGATTGTATTCCTATAAACTTCCCTCTTAGAACTGCTTTTGCTGCATCCCATAGATTTTGGGTCATCGTGTCTCCACTGTCATTTGTTTCTAGGTATTTTTTAATTTCCTCTTTGATTTCTTCAGTGATCACTTCGTTATTAAGTAGTGTATTGTTTAGCCTCCATGTGTTTGTATTTTTTACAGCTCTTTTCCTGTAATTGATATCTAGTCTTATAGCATTGTGGTCGGAAAAGATACTTGATACAATTTCAATTTTCTTAAATTTACCAAGGCTTGATTTGTAACCCAAGATATGATCTATCCTGGAGAATGTTCCATGAGCACTTGAGAAGAAAGTGTATTCTGTTGTTTTTGGATGGAATGTCCTATAAATATCCAATAAGTCCATCTTGCTTAATGTGTCATTTAAAACTTGTGTTTCCTGATTTATTTTCATTTTGGATGATCTGTCCATTGGTGAAAGTGGGGTGTTAAAGTCTCCTACTGTTATTGTGTTACTGTCCATTTCCCCTTTTATGGCTGTTAGCATTTGCCTTATTTATTGAGGTGCTCCTATGTTGGGTGCATAAATATTTAAAATTGTTATATCTTCTTCTTGATTTGATCCCTTGATCATTATGTAGTGTCCTTCTTTGTCTCTTGTAATAGTCTTTATTGTAAAGTCTATTTTGTCTGATATGAGAATTGTTACTCCAGCTTTCTTTTGATTTCCATTTGCATGGAATATGTTTTTCCATCCTCTCACTTTCAGTCTGTATGTGTCCCTAGGTCTGAAGTGGGTCTCTTTTGGACAGCATATATATGGGTCTTGTATTTGTATCCATTCAGCCAGTCTGTGTCTTTTGGTGGGAGCATTTAATCCATTTACATTAAAGGTAATTATCAATATGTACATTCCTATTCCCATTTTCTTAGTTGTTTTGGGTGTGTTATTTTAGGTCTTTTCCTTCTCTTGTGTTTCCTGACTAGAGAAGTTCCTTTAGCATTTGTTGTAAAGCTGGTTTGGTGGTGCTGAATTCTCTTTTGTTTATCTGTAAAGGTTTTAATTTCTCCAACAAATCTGAATGAGATCCTTGCTTGGTAGAGTAATCTTGGTTGTAGAGTTTTCTCCTTCATCACTTTAAATATGTCCTGCCACTAACTTCTGGTTTGCAGAGTTCCTGCTGAAATATCAGCTGTTAACCTCATGGGGATTCCCTTGTATGTTATTTGTTTCTTTTCCCTTGTTGCTTTTAATATTTTTTCTTCATATTTAATTTTTGATAGTTTGATTAATATGTGTCTTGGCATGTTTCTCTTTGGGTTTATCCTGTATTGTACTCTCTGTGCTTCCTGGAGTTGATTGACGATTTCCTTTCCCATGTTAGGGAAGTTTTCAACTATAATCTCTTCAAATATTTTCTCAGGCCTTTTTTTTTCCTCTTCTTCTTCTGGGACCCCTATAATTTGAATGTTGGTGTATTTAATGTTGTCCCAGAGGTCTCTGAGACTGTCTGCAATTCTTTTCATTCTTTTCTCTTTGTTCTTCTCTGTGGTAGTTATTTCTACTATTTTATCTTCTAGGTCACTTATCCATCCTTCTGCCTCAGTTATTCTGTTACTGATTCCTTCTAGAGTATTTTAATTTCAGTAATTGTGTTGTTCATCACTGTTTGTTTGCTCTTTAGTTCTTCCAGATCCTTGTTTAATGTTTCTCGTATTTTCTCTATTTTGTTTCTGAGATTTTGGATCATCTTTACTATCATTACTTTGAATTCTTTTTCAGGAAGGTTGCCTATTTCATCTTCATTTATTTGGTCTTGTAGGTTTTTACCTTGCTCCTTCATCTGTAACATGTTTTTTGGTTGTTTCCTTTTTTTCTTTGATGGTTGGTGCTGTATTCCTGTCTTACAGGTTGTTTGGCCTGTGCACTGGAGTTTGCAGGCAGTTAGATAGAACTGGGTCTTGGTGCTGAGAAGAGGACCTCTGGGAGGCCTCACTCCGATTGATATTCCCTGGGCTCTGAGGTTCTCTGTTAGTCCAGTGGTTTGGATTTGGAGCTCCCACTACAGGAGCTTGGGCCCGACCTCTTGCCTGGGAAGAAAGATCCCACAGGCTTCATGGCACAGTAAAAACGAAAAGAAAGAAGAAAGAAATAAAAAATGGAGCAGTACAATATCAAAGATAAAAAACAAAATAAAATTAGAAAGATAAAAAATACATTAGGAAAAATAAAAGTGTAATTGAAATAACTGCAATGAGATAAAATAAGACCACAGCAGAAAAAAGAAAAAAAGAAAAAAAGGTGGGGATGGGGGCAACAAGCCAAAAGGAGAGATCACTCACAAAGTATAAGGAATAAAATAAAATTAGAAAAATAAAAGATTTATTAAGAAAAATAAAAATATAAAGAATCAACAACAATGAATCAAGGTAAAACAGAACCCCAATCTAAAAGAGGAAAAAAGAAAATAAAAAAAAAAGGAAAAAGACCTCGGCTATGGGGGCAGAGTTTAGGGAGGTGTTGGAACTTAGGTGCGGGGTTTAGGGTGGGGTGGGACCTAGGCAGGTGCAGGGTGACGTTGGAGCATGTGGCGGTGCCTAGGTGGGGTGATGTTCAAGCATGGGATGGGGCCTCTGCTTAGGACCTGCATGGAAGGGGAGAGGCAGCACGTGGAAGGGAGGGCCTCTGGAGTGTGGAGTTCGGGAGTTTGGAGGTAGGGCCCTGAGTGAGGTTGTGTAAGTGGGGTTTAGGCCCAGTGCATTGGAGAGGGTCTCTATGTGTAGAGGTAGGGCCCTGGGTGGAGGTGTAGGGGCGGGGCTTGGATTCGGTGGGGCGGGGCTTGGGTTCCGTGGGGCAGGAGGAAGGCTCTGAGGGCAGAGGATTAGGCCTGGGAGCCCAGTAGGCTCTCCGGTGCCTAAGTGGACAGGGAAAGCACTGGCTCTGTTCCTTTCCATTCCTTAATGCCGCTCCCTCTCCATCTCCCCCAGGATCTCCCCCATCCACGCTGGACCCCTAATGCCCTAACCGTGGGTGGGTCCCGCTGGGTGTAGGAACTCCTTCCCTCCCTTAGTCACCCCTCATGGGTGCTGGTCCTGGAAGTCCAGCCTTTACTTTTGCTCCTCCTTCCCTCCCTCCCACTCCCTCAGGACCCACGTGGCTGGAGGGGGCCTCGGTGGGCAGAGGATCAGGCCCGAGATCTCAACAGGGCCCTGGGGGTCCAAGTGGGCAGGGGAAACCTTGCCACTCTCCCTTTTGATCCTCTGCCCTACCAGTGGTTCCCTAATTTCCCCCTTTGGGCGTAGGATCCCTTCCCCTCTCCCAGCCACCCCTCAGGGGGCCAGTCACGTCCTACCTCCACTTCTCCTCCCCTTTCACTCCCCCCACACCCTACGTCCTACTGGGTCACTGAGGGTTCCTCCCAGCCCCTTATGTGTCCATGGTCCCCCGCTGGTGCCTTGTCGGTGCCCTAGTTGTGAGGAGACGCGAATCTGCGTCCTACTAGTAAGGCATCTTGACTCTGCCCCCAAAAGTTAGGTATTGTTGACACCACTTTTGAAAATAATATTGTAGCTTAGTATTTAAAGGAAAACACAAACATACTGAAAATCTACTGCTTTGGGTTTTGCCACTTTTAAACTCTGATTCCCATTAGGGTATTAATCTATGTCCACACATTTCTTTTCAGAGTAGAACCTTACCAGTTTTATACTTTAAACAATTCTGATAAAAAATTTCTTTTGGACTCCAAGATCTTTCTGTTTAAATATTTAAGCCTAAAAGCTATTGGGGAAAGTTAATGAGGAGTAGAGGATAGTAATGTAGTCTTAAAGTGTCTTTTCTTTAGGTAAAGAGAAAAATATTAAGTACAGAGTGAAGAACTCAGTTACCACCTTGGTGAAGGGATCAAAAATAATATCGTAAATGTAGGCAGATGGGCATTGTATGTCTTCCAGGTGTGATATCCTGAAGAAAACATACATCGTCTACAATATTCTAGCTGGGGCTGCATAAACTGAATCTAAATGTGAAGGAAAACAGAGAAGCCCCAAAGGAGGAACAGTATATTTTTTTTCAGAAAGGACTATATTCTTTAAATATGTCAGTCCTAAAAGATAAAGACTGAGGAACTGTTTCAGATTAAAGCAAACTAACAGGGTTTTCAGTCAGCTGGTGCTCTTCTGAAAGAGCCAAACTTGCACAGCTCTTTATACCTGTACGTTCAGTGATATCATTTTGATAACTTGAAATTGGTTACGGTGAGAGTGTTCACATCACAGAAGTGACAGTTGTTACAAATGGAGGAAATTATCCACCAGAGCACTGGTTGTTAAACATTTACCAGCACAACACTGAAGGCTTGACAACTAAGCACAATATGGGATCTGAGACTGAATCCTGAACTGGAGGGAAAAATATGCTACAAAGGCCATGACTAGGTCAGTTGACAAAAACTGGAATAGAGACTGTGGAAGAGGAAGAGTACAGTATCGATGTTAAATTCACTGAAGTTGGTAATTGACTGTGCTTATGTCAGAGAATATTTTTATTCTAAGGAAACACACATTGAAATAGTATTTAGGAGTAAAGGGCCAGGATGTATGCAACTTACTGATGCAAGAAAGAAAAGAGGGGGACTAAAAACCATGTCTATAAAAGAGCAAATGATAAAGCAAGTGAGACAAAATAGTAACAATACATAAACTGGATAAAGATTAGATGGGTTTTTAAAAACTCTTCCTGCAACTTTTCCATGAGCTTACACTTATTTTTAAATAAAAGTTTTTAAATATCTTAAAATATATATTTTTTAAAAGGCACCGCCGTGAGACCAAGTTTAAAAATCAGAAGACCTGAATATGCATTTGGTTTCATAACATCTCTTTTTAAAGTCAAGGAATTATTCTCCTAAGCCACACATGGAAAAGAAAGAGAATTTTACCACCTGGAAATTTTACCTCCCTTGGTAAATTCCTTATTTTGGCAGGTTTAGGAACTAATGAGATATGAGGACTAGCTGTTGTGGTTTTTGTGTTCTATGCCACTTGGATCAAAGATGGCTCAGAATTTCACCTGCATTGGGCAAACACTGCTACATGAAACTCAATTCACTGTAATTCATTCTCTTGAAATTTTATAAAGAAGTTGCAAGGGAAATGCATGGATAATTACTGTTTATGCTCAAGAACCAAATTTACCCCTTTCATTGGGTTTGAAGGAGCTGGTAATGAGCTTCTTTTGTGGCCCTGCCATTCACCAGAAGACAGCTCTTTCAAGCTGAAGGCTGATTTAATTCTTTCTCACTGAATAGCATTTCAGCAAGGTTGCCAGGAGAATTTTATTTTTGTTATTTTTTTCAGTACAAATACTACATATAAACGTTAAAAACATCAAGCTGTACAGAAAGGAACAAGATGAAAAATAACAATCATACCCACTCCTTTTGCCCCTAACCCCATAGTCATCACGAGCCATTTCTTGTATACTTCTGGGGAAGAGAATATACACGCACACACCTATGTACGCTCTTTAAAAGCATACAGATGATTCTTTACTCGATATATAGTACTTTACATTTTTCTCTATAACAATATATCTATTCCCCCATCCAATAATACATCTGGGACATCTTTTCTATTAGATTGAACTGTATGAAATTGCTGTTTTGATGGTTTGACCTAATATCTCAGGATGTAAATGTAGCTCATTTTTCGGACCAGTGCTGCCATGGCCTTAATGCAACAGATACACAGAAATGTTATCTAGTCAGTCCCAGTTACTGGACATTCGATTTGGCTATATTTTTTTGCTATTATATACAATGCTAAAATGAACATATATATTTATAGGTATATATGGATACTTTTGTGACTTTATCTGTTTGATAAGTTCTTAGTAAGAGAATTTCTAGATTGAAAAAAATGCACATTTAGAGGGAATTTGTTAAATTTCCCCCCAAAATGTTGTACCCCTTACATGGACCCCAGGAGTGTAGGACAGGAATTTTAATTTTTGCTAATCTTATAGTAAAAATCTTAGCTTTTAGTTCATTGTCTTCATTGACTTTTTAAAAAATAAGTGATTTTGAGCATCTTCTTACAGCTTTATTTGCTCTTTGTATTTCTTTTTCTACAAAAGTTGCCTTCTTTGTATCTTTTAAAGATCATTGTTTGACTCATTCCTATTGATTTGTGGGAGAATGTAGTTCAAGAAATTAGCTATTTGTCACATGTTTTGCAATATTGAATGAAACTGAGGAGTGTGAATAAAATGTTAACATTGTGACAGTGATTTTGAGACTATGTCACAGCTTATGTATAAGATTTTTTCCTTTTGCCATTTGATTTTAATTTTTTAATTTAATAAACATTTTACTAATTCTGTAAACAATTTTTACTTAAGATTTAACAATTTTTTTCCTTTATGGCTTCTGTATTCTTTGTCAGAATGACTTTCCTGCTCCAAAATTATTAAAAGTTCACCCCTGTTTTCTTCTAAGAGCTCTAGGATTTCCTTGTTTACATATGTCTCTTTCCCAGGAAAGTTCTGATTATAAATATTCCATCTTAGTATCAGACTATTCCACCAGAATTAAATTTGGAAAAAAGCATAACTATTGCCAATAATTCTAGTTACTATAACATAGGTGTGTCATGGTCTGAATTAATTAAGCATCCCTCAAAACTGTTTCTACTGTTTCTACTGTTTTTCCTCCCACTCCTTCCTGATTCATGCTTCCATATCAACTTTCCAATCACTATTTCAGTGTTTTGGAAGGTGACTCTCTGGAATAGGAACGCAGCTTGAATCCCACCTATAAATGTTGAATTTGTATTCTGATACAGCGCAGTGGTTCCTGAAAGCCAGGCTTCCCCTTGGCACTCCAGACTTGAAGAGATGAGACCTAGCTTACTCTGGAAACTGGAGGTAAGAGTGACTTGGAATTACAGGTTATGGAAGGGGTTTGAGCCATTCCTAATTTAGGTTCCCATCTGAAAGGTGGCTCAGATACTTGTTCCATATAAGCCAAAAAAAAAAAAAGTGTCCAGGTAACAAGACCTTCCCTGGGGCAAGCAAAAGTTCAGGAGATAAAGTCGGGGGGGTGGGGGTGGTTGTTTCTGTGCATTTTGTTTGCTTGCTGGCTGTGTTTCCCCAGGAGCTTATTGGGTATAGGCAGCCCAGTTTTCATTTAAGGAAAGGTTCGTGGGCGTTTGTGGGCTTCAATCCATAGGCCTCTGCACTACATCTATGACTTGCAAAAACAACCTTGTGAGATGCTAATTCAGTCTTGGGTTTCTTTTTCATATCAAATACTGCCAACTTGGCCTTAAATGTGTGCCAGATGCACTATGGTATGGTTTTGTGATGTGATACCATTAGGAAGTCTGGGTTAAGAATGGATGCAAGCTGGCGTCTGCTCCTGGAGTGGTTTCTGTCACTTATGACTGTGACATAAGCTTGGGAGCTTCAGAGCTTGCTGGGGACCTTGGCCAGAAGTGCCTGGCAGCAAAGGGTCATTGAATCCCTGGTGACAACTCCAGGTTCTCTGGTTTGCCTCTCCTCTCTGATGGCTGGATTTCTGAATCCTATGAGAACTTGAAGAGTGCTTGCCTGGGGTAGGGAGGAGAAAGTTTCACCAGAGCACAGCATGCTCTGTAGAAGGCTTGTCACAAGCATCCCAGGGTAATCTTCTGATATGCACGCCTAGGGTAATGTTTCCTTTCAAATTTCAAGATGTTGTCATTGCTGATGGGCCCAGAAACTAGAACATATTTAATTTTTCATTAAGTTGTGAAAAGTAAATGAGAGAGAGAGAGAGAGAGAGAGAGACAGAGAGAGAGAGAGAGAGAGGGATACCCAGTGGGGGAAAAATGAATAACTGGGAAGTTTAAGGAAAGAAAGAGATGATTTAAACTGAAATGGATTCTTTTGGGGACAAAAATACATGGAAATTTTCCCATATATAGATTTTACAAGAAACATATTCTAAACATTATGATGCATATTATCATTATGTACATCTTTTTTATTTTCCTTCCATTGCTTGCAATCAAGTGAAACAATGGTTACAATTTGTGCTTTGTTTCTGACTGATTCTGACCAAAACTGATGTCTCTCATGCATAACTGTGGTCAAATATATACTACCAAGTGATTTTAAAATTTTGTACACTTTAGAAAACTAAACAATGTTATGAATCAATGAAATTCTAACATTTTTAAATCTTGAAAATCCAGGTTCTGTTGGTCACTGAGCAGACTTGAATATTTTATTTCTGAAACCTGTTTGATTCCTTTGCAAGTATTCAGGGTGAATTAGTTAACACCATAATGTTCAGTGGTGCCGATAATAATAATTACAGGCGGAAGAAAAGCATAGAGGAAGGCAGCGATGTATCTTGGCCATTATTTCCCTAATAAGGTATTTACAAAAATGCAGAGCAATGAAAGGGATTTTTACATTGAATAGAAATAAGGTGCTGAAACCTAGTTTGTTTTCAGGATATGGCCAGCAGTGACAACCTTTGCTGTCTAGGATCGTATTCGGTAAAGAGAGCATGTACTTGTAAACTTGGGTTAGAGGTAAAGAAGATAATCCATTTCCTTCATTTCCGTTTTCATTTTTTCAGACATTCGTCCTAGGGCAGAGCCATTTGCCATGATGGAATTGTTCTAAATCTGCCCTAATATGGTAGCCAGTGGCCACGTGTGGCTATTGAGCACTTGAAATGTGGCTAGTGTGATTAGAAAACTGCCTTTTAAATTTTATGAAATGTTAACTTACATTTAGATAGGTACATGTGGCTAGTGGATGCTGCTTTGGTCAGTGCAGCCCTAGGCTAGAGCTTAAGTAATTTTCCCAGTGAGGATTGACTTGGGGAAAACATCACTAACCAGAGCTTCCTAAATAACATCACAGGTGAAAAAACATTCAAGTAAATGTTTACATTTTCCAGAATTTAACTTAGGTAAGATTTCATAGGACCCTAGTGGCTTTAGGGAAAGTCCTTGATTATGGACAAAAAGAAGCTCTAATACCACTTTCTAAAATGTTCAAACAAAAATGCACAATTTGATAAATAAATCTATCACTTAAATCTTTAGGATTTTCTTCCTCTTTGAGACACATTTAAGTTATTCTGATGTGACCTTATATCAGGTCAGATGTTACTTTGGAAGCCTCTTGTGTTTCTTCCAGACTATCTCAATAGAAAGCTTATGTGAGAAGGTTTATGGAGGAGGCATCTTTCTTTTATGTTTTGGTGCTTTACACTGGTCTTCTTTTAAATCACGGAGAGATGGGGTAAGTGCATGAAATTGTTCTCAGAAAAATGTTTGCAGTTGGCTTTACTCCACAGCTCTGTGAAGAGCTAAGCTTTTGTTTGTGTGTGATCACCAAAAGTAAGCCTTCTATTTCTAAATGAGAGATTTTTAAACATGTAAACTAGCAGTCACCAAGGAGCATGATCTGTGTCATGATTTTTCTGTAAGGGACGTGATAAAAGGTAATACCAAGGCATAGAGATTAAGAGATATCAAATGACTCTGAGCAAATTGGCATGCAATAAATTAAGTTTAACTTCTTGGGAACTGATTTTATTCATGAACCTACTTTGTCACATGGACATGCTCTTCTTTTGGGGGAAATCATTGTTCAAACACCATGTCCAAGGTGTGTATGTATGTATCAAAAACACTGGGCTTTGTATGTGACTTCTTAGCTGTGTGACAAGTTTCTTCATTCTTCAGTTCTCCAGGCATGTATTTAATAATGAGTATCTATCTATCTTTAATATTTTAAATTTACTAAACAAATTTAATGCCTTCTTAAATATTCTTTTAGGAATAATAATGCAGCAGGAATACGTGAAAAAAATAATTGATCACATAATTTTAAATGTTAGGTAATGGTTGGGGTTTGGGTGAAAGTAGTTTATTTGGGAGGTGCAGAAATCAGTGGGAGGGAAGTGGGGAAGCCACAAGGGAGAGAAAGTGAATACCAGGCAAGGTGATGAGCAGGTACCCACTGCGGGCAACTGGAGCTCCTTCCTGCTAAGCCATCTTGGAAACTGTGTAGAATATGCCTCAAGCTTGTCCCATCTGAGGAGTGAAGAAGCCAATATATTTATCAGCCAACTCTTGCTCACCAATGCTGAGGACTTCTTCCCAGTCTGTTAATTTCCAAGCACCACACTTAAGGGCAAATAATGAGCAGAGTGGTCTTCCATGGCTTTGGAAAATGCCTGTAAGCAAAGAGATGCAAATACTGCAGTTAGAAATAAGAAGGTGCACAATGAATTGATAAAGCTGAAGAATAAGTGGAGCAAGAGCATCATTTGCTACATGGGAAGAGAAGTGTCCAAAAGTCCAAAGAAGAGTCTTGTCGGGTTTCCTGTTAATGGTCCCTGGTCCTACTTGAGATCAGTGCTGCCATTCACTTCTGGGGGACCTTGGACTCACAGCTTCATATTCCTGGGCCTCAAGATTCCTCTTCTGTAAGATTCAGTGATTGACTTAAAAAGCGATAAAAATGTTTCTTTTTATGCTAACACTGTTTGATCACTGTCATTGTCCTCTAGGACCTTGCTGTTTAAAGTGTGGTCACAGACTAGCAACCTCAGCATTACCCGGGAGCTTGTTAGAAATACAGGATCTTAGACCCCAGTCCAGAACCAATGAGTTAGAATCTTCATGTTAGCAAGATCCCAAAGAGATTCATATGCACAGGGAACCTTGAGGAGCAGTGGGCTAAGGTATTGTTTCCCATGCTCCTTTCCTTCGGAGCAGGCCGGGGGTGGGCATTCTTAGATGGACTGGCTGTACTGCTGGAGCCAAGCAGGTGGTCTGCCACACACAGCCTTCATCCCAGCAGCCCCAGAGAGAGCAGACTGTCTTGTCACTCAGCTGGCTCATCCATCTGGAGACAAGAGAGTGTGTTCTCTCCCAAGACTTTGTTCAGCTTGATGATTCCACAATTATAAGAGCAGACAGTGAAGGGAGCAATTGAACATGCAGAAGATATAGCAGCTTGGGACCAGCACTTTTCATTGGAAACTCGACTTTCTCCCCAACTTGTTGGCAAAAACTGTGGAGTTTGAAAATGCTAAATGGCAGGATGCAAAAATAAATCTACATTATGAATTCAGTAATATAAGAATCACTTCTATGAGTAGACATAAAATTTAATTCAATTTCTGGGATTAGTAAAACTATGGGTGAACATTTTCAGCTAGCAGCTGTTATCACATATGCATTTATTTGATTCATTCTGATATTGTTCATTCTTTCAAAAAAATCTTTTTGAACAACAACCCCACATAAGCATAGTCCCAAGATTTGAAGCAATAAGGTAAATATGCAATAGTCCGGTAAGAGAGACAGATGAAAAATGGTGATAGCTATAATATAAGGTGATAAATATCACTAGTGAATTATGTCAGTTACCCTTTGGAAAATGATTATGATATCTGGAAATCTCAATGAAAATCTTAGGAATTTAAACTTTTCTAGATAGTGTATGACTTAATAGGAAAAGATTCTACCAAATTCTAGATATTACTTGATGCTCTGAAGCAAGATTTGGTAACTATGGCAAACTATGGCCATGCTGAACCCACACTTTGCTTTTATAAATAAAGTTTAATTGAACCACAGACATGTTCATTTGTTAATGTGTTGTCTGTGGCTAAGTTGAGTAATTGTGACTAAGACCATATGGCCTGAAAAGCCTAAAATAGTTACTATTTGATTCTTCACAGAAAAATTTTGTTGATCCCTGTTCTATAAATGTAACCATACTAGAAGGTCACCATAACAAATCCTTGTTAGAGACCGACTCCCCAGGAGTCATCAAGAAGAGCCCAAGAAGGAGAAACCTTTGACCAGAGTTGAGTGTTTTGAAGAAAATGGTCCTTCTCAATCGCCTGCCTCTTTCTTGGCATGATCTAGGTTCCTGCTCATTGTTGCCATGTAACTGATATCACAGAACCTCACAAGAAGAACTCTCTTCTTGTGTCTATTCAGAAGCAGTGCAGGTACTCATTTATATATTAAGGAAAACACTTAGCAGGACTCCAGTCTTCTTCCCACTTGGAACCTTAGTGGTGTCAGGCCTGATCGGTTCCTCTGTGTAGCTTCAGGAAGACTCAGTCCACTTGCCTTTGGAATTGAGCCCCTGGTTCTAGGGGTGGCAACTTCCCGACACCAGTGGCCCTATTGCTTTGTACCCATTTACAAGGCAAACACTTGATATGGCTTTTCAGCCTCATTACTGGCATGAAAATCTTCCTCCAGCCTTTTCTCTAGTGACAAAAATAACAAAAATGCTATTTTTTTTGGTTTCAGGGAATACTAATTATCAGCTCTCTCAAATATATGAAATATTTCCCCCATTCTATGTTTCATTTGTTACAGCTTGACCTCTTCCCCTCTGAACAATTTCTGCCACCATTTATACTACCTCTTTTTCTTTGCTTCAGCAAAATGCAGAGGGAATACCCATTGGATTTTTAAGGCAATACGCATTAGCCTTCAGGTTCTAGAAACTGTCTTATATTTTTTGCTTGACAATATTCAACAGAACTGTAGCCTGGCACAGCCTGTCAAACCATAGAGCTAGCTTTCTAGTTTGGAAGGACTCCCCTTCACAGAGGGAAAGACTTACAGCATCCTTAACTCCACTCATTGCTGAATTTGAGTTTCTCTGAAGCTGGAGACAGACGTGACCACCAGGGATGCCTATAAGTTAAAAGTCTGGACATCAATGTGAACCAGAGAGAGAATGGAAAGATACATAAGAGGCTACAACTTATGGTTGTAGGTCCCTAAATGATCAAATCAGATATTTTATTTTCCTTCCTAGTTTTTTTTTTTTTTTTTTTTGCGGTACGCGGGCCTCTCACTGTTGTGGCCTCTCCCACGGCGGAGCACAGGCTCCAGACACGCAGGCTCAGCGGCCATGGCTCACGGGCCCAGCCACTCTGCGGCATGTGGGATCTTCCCAGACCGGGGCACGAACCTGTGTCCCCTGCATTGGCAGGAGGACTCTCAACCACTGCGCCACCAGGGAGGCCCCCCTTCTTAGTTTTTTACTCTATTATAATAACAGCCTTGCTGTGTTTCCTTGCATACATTATGCTGTTTCATCTCTCACTGGCCTTGATCAGTCTGTTTCAATCCATCCATCCATTCAGCTAGTAACCCCAATGTGCTACATACTCTAAAGAGAGCCTATTGGTTTTGGTTACTTACCATGTCCAAGGCACTGTGCTAAGCACTTTACCTGTATTGGCTCATTTCTTTTGGAGAACTATCATGTGAGATACATAGTCTAAGTGTCTGCATGTTTTAGGTAAGGAAACCAAGGCTCAGGGGTTAAGAAACCTGCTCAGAGTCATTCATATGGAGGGTGCAGGACCCACTAGTTTCAGGTCACACTACTAATTATGCCCCTCACCTTCCTTCCCGATATAACATATCATTCATTCTAGGCCCTAAGAACATGAAGTATTCTAATTGAAGACACAGTCCATGAGAAGAATAAACATACGTATGATCAAAACTGTTAAATATGACAACACAGACATGCACAGAAATGAGAGGAAGAGAGTGGGGAGGTAGGTGGCTCAGGAGGAGGTGAAAACAGGGAACACAGATCAGAGAGACCCTGGAGAAAGGAATGTCTCTATTGAGTTTCTCAGGTTGGTTAAGAACTGACCAAGGGGAAATCGGGTGGGAGGAAGGAATTTAAGACAGAGGAAACCTCAAGATCATAGAACAAAGATAAGAAATACCTTGCAAGGAGTAAGTTCAATACTGCCAGAATGTAGAGAACACTGCAGGGAGAGGTGGGAAACAGAACTTCAAGATCAGTGGGGGTAATTTCCGGAGGGTGTTGTGGGCCTTGCTAAGATGCTCACAGTTAATGGGAAGCCATGAAGTACTTTAAGCAAAGGAGCTGAATGTCTGATTTGCATTTCAGGTAAATCACAGTAAAAGCTGGGTTGATGATGAATGTGAGGAAGGGGGCTGCTGTGGTCAGTGCAGAAGTATGGGAAGCGATGAAGAGTGGTGTTGAAGAAGCTGCAGTTGTGATGGGAAGAAAGAGAGGAAGCTGGGAGATTTTCATGAGTCAAAGTTAGCAGGACTTTTGGACTGACTGAATGTGAGGGCAATGGGAGGAAAAGCAGAGATAAAAATGGGATTCTGAGTTCTAATTTGGGTGACTGGGCAGATACTGGTGCTAATGACTGATCTGTGAACTGTGGGGCATAAACCAGGTTGACGGAAAGATAATGGGCTTGAAGTGTTCTTGAAATATATCCTCAGGAAACTATCCAGAAGGCTGTGAGACATGCAAGTCGAGGTTAGAGAAGATGTCCTTGTAGAAAAGAGAGATTTAAAAATAATCAAAGTTCTGGCAAGTCACTCATGTATGGGCAGTAATGGGCTAGAATCATCAACTTATAAAAGAAGTCAAATAAAAAGGAGACTGTGAAGGACATAGAGAAAGCATAGGGTCGGGGGGGAAGGAGGATCAACAAGAGTATCATATCATGTAAAGGAAAGGGTAGTTTTTAGAAGGTCAACACAGTAAACATAGAAGGTAGTAGAGACTGAGGCTGTCCTGTAGATATATACACATGATGAGCATCTAACCCCTCCGTTCACTGTTCCTCTCTCTCTTTGACTCCTCACCATGCTGTACCACTGTATATTCTCCCGTGCATTCTTCAAAACTCAATTTAGAGGCATTACCCCCTTAGGCAGGCAAACTTTCTACCCATCTAAGCTACAGGAGGTGCTTCTCTATTTGACCTCTCTCATTGAACACACAATACCTACATGCTTACTTCCTCTCTAGACTGCAAGCTCTTCAACGTTATTGTGGTAGACTGATTTGCTCTAAGGACCCCACTTTTTCATGCTTCTCTCTATTCATTCCCTTTGGTAGTGGCCTCCCACACTTGGACTTGACTGTGTGTCTCCATTGCATTTTATTCGGGCCAATGGGATAGTAGCAAACTTAATGTAAGCAGAGACTTAAAAAGTTCTTGTGCATTTTCACTTTCTCTTTTAGATTCCTGTTACTACAGGGTGACAAGTCCAGGCCAACCTGCTGGAGGAAAAAAGATTGCTTGGAGCAGAACCAAGTTGTCCTAACTAAAGCCATCCTCTACCATCCAGCCCCTAGCTGGCCCAATGGCTGACTTCCCAAACACTGTTTTGGGGTGATTTGTTACACAGCAATACCTGATATTAAAAATTATGTCCTATGCAACTTTTTACTCTAGCACACTAACAAAGTACTTAACATATAGTAAGTGGTCTGTAAATATATGTTGAACTGAAAAGCGTAGGAGAAATGGAAGGAAAATTCCAATCTATTGCAGAGTGTTTTTTCTTTCCTCTCTTTCTACCAAACATCATGACTGCCCCAACTTTCTCACTTACTTTTCCCTCTGAGATCTCAGGAGCTAAGACTGTAGGGGCAGCTGTGGGAATTCCAGCAGGCACACTGTGGTTTGAAATCCACAGACAAGGGAGCATGGCTTCCTTCCTTGGCCTGCTGCCCCACGCGCGGCAAGCAGAGCAGCCAAGCCCAAGTGGCAGCCGCAGTGTGGGAGCCCAGCTCTGCTGCCATAAATTACCCAGGGGCAGGAAGGAGCAGTGAGAGTCAGCGGTTTCAACTACCTAGTAGTTCATTTTTGTTCTTGTTTTTCAGTTCGCAGTCTGTAAAATTTATTGCAAAATTAAGCTACCTGCTCCAGAGTCAATAATATTCCTGGTGCCAGCTGGTGTAATAACTCACAAAAAGGGCAGGAGACGGAGGGAGTGAGACTGCTCTAGGAAGTAGACTTCCAAGCCCTATTTGCTGCTGCCTACTCCCTGCTGCTAAAGGTCAGGTAAGTAGAGGGCTAAGATTACAGCTTCATAACATCCTTGGAGGGCTAGAATTTCTATTGGGTTCGAAATTTAAAACAAAAACTCTTTCTTTTGCATGATGGATTCCTTTTATCCTTCCCACCTCTGTTTCCATGTTGGCATAAAAGTAGAAACATTCAGTTTCATATTTTGTTTCTGACATTGCAAGGAAGAGGTACTGTACAAAGCTTGACCCTGTGCAAACTTCCTATGGTGCTTTCTAATAGCCTAACATCAGTCTGGAGGGGCTGTGGAGATTGCTCTTACTGCAATGTCTTCATTTACAGATGCAAACACCAAGTCTTGGTGTAATTAATGATTGTTCATGTCCTACTAATCCCTACCTGGGATTAGAACCGAGATCTGCTGCCCAGGTCATAGTCGAGTGCTGCTTCACTCGACATTCTGCTACTGAAAGGACTCCAATTTATAACTTCAGTCTTTCTCGAATATACATAGTTTCTTTAAAAAATGTCTCTTCATCTCCTTTGTGTGTGTGGAAAGATCAGCACAATAAGTCTATTTATTATTATCGTTATTATAATAAGTTATTATTAAGTCCTACTGTTTCTTAAAGAGTCTAAATTATGTACCTGGTCATCCAAAAGGACCATACAGCCACATTTTCATTCCAGCTGCAAGGCACCAGATGTTATCATTAATTTTCTTGTAGTTAATTATCATTACAAAATAACGCTCTGAAAGACAATGATTGAAAGGTTATATTTGGTTATTCCTCATGGTCTCTTCCTTGAAATGCCTACAATATCATCTTTGCCAACTGGGGTGTAAGCTTAGTATTTCTTGAGGGACATTTAGCAGTTGGAAATTAAACTCTGCAAGTTAAATGTCTATTTATTTCTTGATCAATATCCCATTTGCTCTTTTAGAAAATTTAGATGGATTTTCTTTCTTTCAAATCCTTGGTTCTTCTTTATTGGTTGTTGGAGCTTTAGCTACTGCTCAGGGCTGGCTATAAGCCTTAGATTAGAAGGAATTGCTTTGATGTTTTTCAAAGTCAAGAAAGAATTTTGCACCTCTCTGAGTATCCCTTGACTGCAGGTAAAGAATGTACCTCTCTGGAGAGGTACCAATTAAAGTTAATTGTATATGACCTGATTGATCCATAGAGAACTTAGAGTTTCTAACTGAATTTGCTATTGTCTTCATAAAATGAAGATTTGGTTTAGTTACAAATTGTGGATTGGAGGATCTGGCTGCATTCTCTATCTGAACACAATGGTACTGTCAATAAAATGAACAGTATTCATTCATTTAGGAGAATGACAGCTGTACAAATCCACCCTTGTCACAGAATTCCGGCTTTATTCCCCTTGTAAATCAAGGGTGGTTTAGAACTGTTTCCCGGCTTCTGGGAGGGAATGCCAGTTCTACCACTCAAGAGCTGATATTTTCCCCAAGTTCTTACATGGGTGGTAGGGGTGAGAGGGGTATGTGGAACTTTTGTAATTTGACCTGGGACTGAGCAAGAGGAGCCTGGCTTTAAACTTCACCAAGACCTTGAAACTCAGCCCAAGCTGATTAAAACTCCTGAGTATGTGAGTCTTTTCAAGTGCGCTAATTGTGTTATGTTGTGTATGGAAACCATGAAAAATGGGTATTTTGAAAGTCTCCAGCTTGGGGTGCATTTTACTTCTAAGATGATTAAACATCTGTTTCATTCTGAGATTTGGGTAAAAGCTCAAGTGAATGAACAGTTGGAAAACATATTAAATAGGCAGAGTTAAGTAGTCAGTAAAATGGATATACACTCTGGTGATGTTTATTCTGATCTAGTTAAACTCAAATGCCTAAAGTAGGTATAATCTTTTCAGTTCTATCTACCAGTATGTTAAAAAAAAATAACGGTTTCACTTTGCTGTACACCTGAAACTAACACAATATTGTAAATCAACTATACTTCAATTAAAAAAAATGTTTTTTTTAAATTGAGTATGATTGACTTCAAAATAGGAATTTATATGAAAAGATACTTTCTTAAGTTTACTCTCTCTTTGTATATGTATTTATTGAACATTCCATGATCTCTATGGGAAGCAAAATTAAATGTAAGGCTATCATCCCCCTCACAAGATAGTGTACCATTTCATACTCAATTGCCTTCCTTACCTCCTACATACCGACACTATTCATTCGCCCACCTACCAAGGACCCTAGACATTAAGTTTCAGAGTCAGTCTTTCAGAATCCATGTTATACAACAAAGAGCAAAAAGAGAAAAAAGGAAGCATTTCCTCAATTCGTCATTTACCCCTCAATTTGTGTAACAACAAATTACCTGCAGCCTGTATGTTGAGCAGATGTACAGGCTGTAGATAATGTTGTGGTGAAAGTATGGACTTTGAAACTCAACTGCCTGAGTTCAGATTCCTGCTCTGCCACTTATTAGCTATATGACCTAGGGCCAGTTATTTAAACTGCTTGAGCCCCAGTTGTCTCATCTACAAAGTGGGATAATAATTCCACCCATCTCAAGGGATGTGGATGAAAGAAATCAGTCTACATAAAGCCCTTAAGGTAGTGCCTGTGTGTTTTTACACTTATGTATACAATATACACATGTTTCTCTTAAAATACCTTAAGTGTCTTAGGAATCTCCTATTTGTGAATTCAAGCCATCATGAAATAAATTGTTTTTCGGTTATGCAAGATTTACCTAATTAAAAGCCTCCAATTTGAGGTCATTTGGTACCCATATGCCACCCTCCCCTTGAAATCAGGATATTTTGCTTGTAGCTTAGAGCCCTCCTGCTTGTAAAGCACACATTGTGAAGACCCAGAGTTCCACTTTGGAGATTTTAAAATAGTTTTTTTCCTGCTTTTTCTCAGACTTATATACATTTTATTATTGTTATCATCACGAAGGAGAAGAAAGGCTGATGTGCTTGATGGAATAGTTTTAGTTACGGAATGAATGGAAGTCAGCTGGCTTTAGCTGACTTGCCTCTCCGGCATCTGCTCACCCTTCGAACAACCCCTTAAAATAGCACAATTCTATTTTTCTAGAGTTCTTCTCATTAGGAAAAGGTTTTAAAGATCCTTTTGGAAGCTCATTTGAAAGCTTATGGTACTCAGGATGATGAGGTTTTCCTGGGGTGGGGATTTGTTTCAGAGTGAGCCATAAATCAACAAGTGTGATGCTTTCTCTGGTCTCCTTTATGATCCTGATGGAGATGAGCCATTCCTTAACTTAAAGCTTAAATAAGGTAGAAAAAAAAAAAAAAAAGGAAAGGAAAGAAAGAAAGGAAAGGAAAGAAAAGAAAAAAAAGAAAAGAAAAAAACTAAACCCTCAAATTTTAAAGAAACACATCTACCCAGGCTCTACTTTCTCTCTCTAAGACAGATGAACTTTGATTAAGGTGCCTCTCTGTCAGGCAACAGGGTGAATAAATTCACAGATTTCCATGTCATGGAACTTGAAAACTTTTACATAATACAAAGTGGATGAATGATCTCCTAGCCCTTTTTTAATGTGTGAACTTTTAAATTTTGATCTAAAACATTGTTTTTATTTTCTTTATGGATCATGGCTCCATTTGTTGCCTCCATTTTGAAATTTGTCCTCTGTAAATCCAGTATTATTGTTTCTATCTCATTTCAATAGCCTTTGGTAATTTCATCAGTTTATTGGAATACTTGAGGTATACGATGATAAAATTCAGAATAAGAGCCTTTTATTCCTGGTTTGCTTTCCCTTCTACAGCATAAAACTAGAAACTTGTAATCAAGAAGGTGTCAAAACATCACTAGGCACGAGATAAACAGTTATAGTAATGATAGTTCAGGAAGAGACCATTTACATGCATAAGAAAAGAGAAAAATATGATGTAAGATGAAAGTATTTAAGAGTTTATAATATCTTCCCCCAACAGATGTCCTCTCCAAAATCTTTCCCATCTGACTCTCCCCTGTGGGCTGTTCTTTCTTAGACAGCAGAGAGAAATTGCCAATAGCTGCTGACTTTTGGGACAATGTGCTTTTCCACATGAATCTTGACTTCCTGAAAGCTGCCCCAACCTAAGGATCCAAAATAATCTATGTGTGGAACACATTTACAGAAAATCCTCTGGCTTTGTGCCTCAACACTGGGTGGGCCATTAGTAGAGTGACTCTGTAATTTATCACTGAAACCAGGGCATTTTTGAGAGTGAAAGGAAATGCTACTGATAATTATCCAGGACAGCATAAGCTGAGATTATCTCACACAAATTTGTCTGAATTATTAAGTAACTGGACAGTAAATTAAAACAACTCACTCAAAAGAAAGGAGGAAAATCATAGAACTATTTTCTTTCTATAATGTTTAGAAACTATACTATATACTTTGTATCTATTAACTCATCATAATAACTGTCTTAGATAGTTGTCATTATTTCCATTTTATGGATGAGAAAACTGAGGCTCCAGGAAATATAGTCATTTGCCTAAGGCCACAACATATTATATGTTGGGGGTAGTACTGACTTTGAGAGGTTAGAAATTATGAAAGGAACTGACCAAGTGAATGAATGAATGAATGAATGAATGAATTATTAAACAGAATGATAAAAGGCCCAGCACATCTCATTCATGAGATGAAGAGAATCCTGTGTATATTACCATCTGGGTTTTCAGAACTCTGACAATTTGAAAAATATTCTTAGCTAATTTACACTTCCTGCACCTATTTTACTTTTACGACATCATAAAGATAACAATTTCCAACAAGTAAGAAAGCTCAGGAACACTGCTGTGGATAACTTCTCCAAGTGGGAAAATATATGTAGCTTCCCAGTCATAAATTTGACTGGCTGAAAAGAGTTCTTACATTTTTACTTAGTAATTTCCCTTCCAATAATGTATTTTATGGAAATATAGCTGGGCCTTGTACCCTCTGCATGGACCAGTCGTTGGATGCAGGCCACCCTGGGGAGGCGTTGAGACCTTTGGCTGGAGGTTTTTACAGCTCAGGTAGCTGTATGAGCTTGAGCAAGTTATTTTATCCTCTTTGGTTCTCTGCTTTCTTATGTTAAAATGGGGATTAGTAATAAACGTTGTTTAATATGCATGGTTATTGGGGAAATCAATGAAATGCCACTGTATCTCAAAGCACCTGAAAACACCAAACATGAAATATGAGAGGAGTCGTGGCCGTTCTTACAACCTTGAGTGGATTTTGCCTTCCAGTTGGCAGTCAGTGAGGACCTGATCTTTTTAAAGGAGGTCCTTCAGTGGCACACTTTGGCTCTGGAATTATTCATAACGACAGGTCATGTTGAACACATTTCTTCTCTTTATGTTCTGAGAGACATTATCTTTAGAAGGATAAATATGATGGTTGATTCCTAGCCATCATACACTGGGTGTGGCGAACAGATTCTAAAATGGCCGGCAATTATCTCCTGGTCTTTATGTGATATGTAATTTCCTCTCCTTGAGTATAGGCAGGAACTGTGATTTGCTCCTAACCAATAGAATATAGCAAAGAGGATTGTTTGCCACTTAAATGATTGTGTTACATTAGATTGTAACTTCCATCTTGTTTGCAGACTTTTTCCATTGATTCTCTTCCTTTCTGGCATCATGAAGTCAGCTGCCCTGTTGGAAAAGGCCACATAGCAAGGAAGCGAGGACAGCCACTGTCTAATAACCAGAAAGAAACTGAGGCCCTCAGTTTGATAGACCACAAGAAACAGAAGGTTGTTCTGTCAACAACCATGTGAATTTAGAAGCAGTTCCTT
This sequence comes from Hyperoodon ampullatus, assembly GCF_949752795.1. NCBI lineage: Eukaryota > Metazoa > Chordata > Mammalia > Artiodactyla > Ziphiidae > Hyperoodon > Hyperoodon ampullatus. The sequence goes on along the minus strand of NC_136927.1, from coordinate 15,117,960 downwards.
CCCCAGTTGAACCTTGATGAGAATGTAGCCCTAGTTGCCACTTTGACTGCAGCCTTGCAGAGGACCTGGTCAGGCCATGGATTTCTGACTACCAGAAACTGAGATAATAAATATGTGTTGTTCTAAGTTGTTGTGTTTGTGATAACATGGTTATGTAGCAATAAATGACTAGGTTACAGTAATATACAGGTAATACAAATAATATACTTTCAAAGACATATTTTCCTGAATTATTTCTCAGAAACAGGCATTTTATAAACTAAGCCAATTACTTATTCACTCTTAAATTGTGAGCACATCACTGAGCACCAACCAGTACAAAAGAATTCACTCCAAGAGTTTTGGGAAAAGGTGCAATGAACTCAAACCTGGGAGTGGATTCCATGTCCAATATGTACTAGCTGTGTAACTCTGAGAAAGTCACATAACTATTCTGGGCTACAACTCCTTTATCTTTACAGTGAGATAATATTTCCATTACAGGATTTTGTGAGAATTAAATGTGATGATGAATGGAATTTAATTGAACTGACACAAGCTCAATAGACAATGCAGAGGAACAGCATTTATTCATGAAAGTGAGAGAAACTAAATTCAGCAGAGGTTGATATTGCCCTTATTTTACTGTGATTAGATTAACCAAGTTAGCTAGATTGGTTTTGTCTTTTAAAATCAGATCTTGCTAATAAAACTGATAAAATGGGTTCGGACTTGAAACTCTGGGGGCCTCTCAGGCTTCTGAAAGGTCTAATGGGATAACATGTTAGTGACTCTAGTATGCATATTATCTAAATAAAATATGTTTTTTATTCATTTAACAAATATTTATTGAGTACCCATTAAATACCAGGCACTCTCTGTGATGTTAAAGTTTTAACTTTATTTGATTATCTAAATAGATAATTCTTCATTGAAGGTCAACAGATTTAAATTTTCAGGACAGGTTTTCATTAGCTCTGGTGTCATGAGATGATTTTCTTTAAAGTCAAGATTATTGAGGTGTCTATATAGAATGGTGTACTATTCAGCAATAAAAAGGACAAACCAGTGATACATGAAACAACCTGGATGAATCGCAACATCATTGTGTTGAGTGAAATAAGCCACACAAAAACCTATGATTCCATTCATATAAAATTCTGTAAAGTGTGAACAAACTGAGAGTGGTTACCTGGGAACAAGAGTGGAAAAAGAGATGGATTGAACTGGGTTTGAAGAAATTCTGGGAAGCGGTAGAAATATTTGGTATCTTGATTGACTGTGGTAATGGCTTCACATATGTAGAGATATGTCAAAATTCATCAGATTGCACACTTTATGGGCATACCTTGATTTATTGTGCTTTATGACATTTCACAGATATTGCATTTTTTACAATATATGGGTTTATGGCAACCCTGCATCAAGCAAGTCTCTTGGCGCTCTTTTCCAATAGCACTTGCTCACTTTGTGTCTCTGTGTCATTAAATATTCTTGCGATATTTCAAACTTTTTCATGATTATTATATTTGTAATGGTGATCTGTGATCAGTGCTCTTTGATGTTATTATTGTAATTATTTGGGGGCACCAGGAGCCATGCCATAAAAGACAGCAAATTTAATCGATAAATGTTGTGTGTGTTCTGACTGCTCCACCAGCTGGCTGTTTCCTGTCTCTCTCCCTCTCCTCATGCCTCCTTACCCCCTGAGACAAAACAATATTGAAATTACACCAATTAATAACCCTACAATAGCCTCTAAGTGTTCAAGTGAAAGGAAGAGTTGCACGTCTCTCACTTTAAATCAAAAGCTACACATAATTAAGCTTAGTGAGGAAGACAGGTCGAAAGCCAAGACAGACTGAAAGCTAGGCTTCTTGCACCAATTAGCCAAGTTGTGAAAGCAAAGGAAAAGTTCTTGAAGGAAATTAACAGTGCTACTCCAGTGAACATACAAATGATAAGAAAGCAAAACAACCTTATTGTTTATACGCAGAAAGTTTTAGAGGTCTGGATGGAAGATCAGATCAGCTACAACATTCCCTTAAGCCAAAGCTTAATCCAGAGCAAGGCCCTTCAATTCTATGAAGGCTAAGAGAGGTGAGGAAGCTGCAGAAGAAAAGTCCAAAGCTAGCAGGGTTTTGTTCATGAAGTTTAAAGAAAGAAGCCATCTCCATAACATAAAAGTGCAAGGTGAAGCAGCAAGCGCTGAGGTAGAAGCTGCAGCAAGTTATCCAGAACATCTAGCTAAGATAATTAATGAAGGTGGCTCTACTGAACAACATATTTTCAATTTAAATGAAACAGCCTTCTATTGGAAGAAGATGCCACGTAGGACTTTCATAGCTAGAGAGGAGAAGTCAATGCCTGGCTTTAAAGCTTCAAAAGAGAGGACAACTCTCTTGTTATGGGTTAATGCAGCTGGTGACTTTAAGTTGAAGCCAGTGCTCATTTAACATTCTGAAAACCCTAAGCACTTTAAGAATTAGGCTAAATTGACTCTACCTGTGCTCAACAAATGGAACAGCAAAGCCTGGATGACAGCACATCTGTTTACAGTATGGTTTACTGAATACTTCAAGCCCAGAGTTGAGACCTATTGCTCAGAAAAAAGGATTCCTTTCAAAATAGTACTTCTCATTGACAATGCACCTGGTCACCCAGGAGCTCTGAAGGAGCTGTACAATGAGATTCATGTTGTTTTCATGTCTGCTAACACAACATCCATTCCACAGCCAGTGAACCAGGGAGTCATTTCAAGTTTCAAGTCTTATTAAAGAAATACTTTTTGTAAGGCTATAGCTGTCATAAGAGTTTGGAAGAAGGTGATTCCAATGCTCATGGATGACTTTGTGGGCTTCAAGACTTCAGTGAAGAAAGTCACTGCAGGTATGGTAGAAATGGCAAGAGAACTAGAATGAGAAGTGGAGCCTGACGATGTGATTGAATTGTTGCAATATCATGACAAAGCTTGAATGAATGAGGAGTTGCTTCCTGTGGATGAGCAAAGAAAGTGATTTCTTGAGATAGAATCTACTCCTGATGAAGATGCTGTAAAGATTGTTGAAATGACACCAAAGGATTTAGAATATTACATAAATGTAGTTAATAAAGCAGTGGCAGGATTTGAGAGGATTGACTCCAATCTTGAAAGAAGTTCTAATGTGGGTAAAGGGCTATCAAATAGTGTTAGACTTTTTTAGACCTAATGGTATTGCACATTAATAGACTACAGTATAGTATAAACATAACTTTTATATGTATTGGGAAACAAAAAATGTGTGTGACTTGCTTTATTGCAATATACACTTTATTTTAGTGGTCTAGAATGGAACTCACTCAGAGTTATGCCTGCAAATATGTAGTGTATCATTATCAATAACACCTCAGTAAATTAAAAAAAAAACTTTTCTAGATCATTTTCGAGACATGTGAAATAAAGTTCATTAAGCTAATTGATATATAATCTATATATAATTTAGTCTAATACCACTTTTATAGTGGAATTTCAGCACAATCTAGGACAGGGAAGGAAAATACAAATATCTGTTTTTGACTGCAAATCACATAAACTACTAAGGGATTTGTTATGAACACAGTGTGCAAAGCCACCAAAAGACATGAAGTCTTGCTACTGGGAAGAGACGTTTCTCGTAGATGTTTCAAATATTTCTCTTGATTTTAGGAAATGAAATGTCCTACCATTGGACTTTGGCTGGTTACTGAATGGAATCTGTAGCAATTATAAGCCAACTTTAAATCTACGCTACCATGATTTTTCTGGGAAATTTGCAGTAAATAAATGCAAAAAAGAACACATTTTTAATGTCCAATTCAGGAAATTTCTTTGTCTAAACATAATTTGAGTTTACAGTTGGGATTATGTAGATTTGTGGACATCTGGGTGGACTAATAAATGCAAAGAGTAGGCACTAAAAATTTAAATACTCTTCACCCAAATGTTCGGTATGTATTTATATTTCTACTTTTGATTATTTCTTACTTTGGATGTGTAATATTTTATAGAAATATTTTTTCCAGTAGGAAAATCACCCATCTGATGTGACTACTTGAGTTCAGAGAAGAAAGCATCTAGATACCTTAGAAATAGTCATTGCTCATTGTTTATGCCATTCACAATGACTTATTTTTTTCCCTTCTATTTTTCTTTCATGATTTCCATTTCTTTAGCCTTCCTTTAATGTTATGGGAGAATGTCTTAGGATTATCTTCTAATTCGGTCAGTTGATTTTCTATGATATCCAACCTGCTCTTCACTGTTTCCAGTGACTTTTTCTGATCCTGAAGAACCTCTACTGTCTTCAGAGTGATACCTTTTCTTTTTTTTTTTTTTTTGTGGTACGCGGGCCTCTCACTGTTGTGGCCTCTCCCATTGCGGAGCACAGGCTCCGGATGCGCAGGCTCAGCAGCCATGGCTCACGGGCCCAGCCGCTCCGCGGCATATGGGATCCTCACAGACCGGGGCACGAACCCGTATCCCCTGCATCAGCAGGCGGACTCTCAACCACTGCGCCACCAGGGAGGCCCCAGAGTGATACCTTTTCATGACTACTGATTCTTGTCTAATAAGTATATTACTATTAGAGATACAATTAGGTTACAAGTTCAAGATCTCTGAGATTTTCTCCCTTTCTTGCATTACGTTTTATAAAGTGATCATTATTCTGCTTTCTGAGGTTCAACATTTTCCTTCTAGGTCTGATTTATTTATTCTTCTTCTGATCTATGAATGCATCACAATATATTTCTCCATTTTACTATTGGTGTACCTTTAAGTTTCTTCTAGTTTGGGGCTGTTTTGGATGTTCTTTTAGTGTTTATTCTGGTTCACACAAGCTACCTTATTTTGGTTAAATAAAAAGGAGTAGAATTGTGGAGTCATGGGTATGCACATCTTGAAGTAGACTAGATAATACCCAACTGTTTTCCAAAGCAGTTGTACCAATTTACATTCACACCAGTCAATGTATGTCTTCAATTCTCAGACTCTGTAGCAGACATTGTTGGTGCCCCACCCATATACTCTGGCACTCACTGCTTTCTTGCATGGCCAAAACCAGGGCTTTCAACTGCAAACACCTGCAACTCTTTTCCTGAAGGCATTTTTTTTTTCCCTGCCAGAGACCACCTAGGTCCCCAGTGGAGCAGCCTAGAAATACCCAAGAGTTAAGCTTCTCCTCACCTACCCCTGGAAGATGTCCTCAAGAAATCCTCACCAATGCTCCCTCTTCCCACTGAGAAGAAATAACTCAGAGATGGATTTACTACCTCTGAGTGTTTTTCAGAGGATAAAGCTCTATTTGCTCACAGTGATAGATTGCTCAATAACAATACTTTTTTGACTTTCTTCTCTTTCTTATCTCACTTTCTATATTAATGTTTCCTAGTATCATCTCCCATATAAACTACAGGCACTTGAATCCTTTACTGACACTTTTCGACATTTATGGCATACACGAGCCTTCCTTCTGTCTTCCTACACAGCCCTGCGGCCTTGCTCCAAACACTTCTCACACTGCCTTGTCTTCTGTGAGGAATGTAAGCTCAATGAGGGAAGGGACTTCTTTCCTTCCCAACTCTGTCCCTAGTACCTAGCAAAGTGTCTGGTACAAAGAAAGTGCTCAGTATCTCATAGAGGAGGGATTGTCTCTGGCAGAATCAGAAGGTTAAAGGTGCCATGATAAAAAATAAAGCAGGGACAGGAGATGGTGAATACACAGAAGTGAGGATATTGGAATGTCTCAGACAATATCTCTAAGGAAGAACATTGGACCACGATGAAGTACAGGAATGAGCTATGCAGATATCTGGGAGGAGAGCATTCCAGAAGCTAAGAGGAGTATATGCAAAGGCTCTGAAATGGAAACATGCTTGAAATATTCGAAGATAAGCTTACAGGCTTGTGTGGCTAGAGGAGAACAAGGAGAGAATGACAGGAAATGAGACAGGAGAAGCAGACAGTTATAAATACAAAGTGATGAATGCAGGAATCATGAATATATAAATGCATGGGATAAATATCTGGATGCATATGTGTGTGAGAAGCAGCAAGGTACAGTGAAAAAATCACATATTTGAGTTAGGTTTAGATCTTCTTGTGAAAAAATTTCCTGATTTGGAATTTGGGAATATTAATACTTAACGTAGAGGGGTTGAGGATTAAAGGAAAAGCACTGCGCAAACTGCCTTGTCAGAATCGGCTCCCAAAGATAACATTTTAGTAGTAGTGGTAGCAATAGTCAAAGTAGTAGTACTCATTCTAGCACAGAGGTAGTATTAAAGTGCTCTCCTAATTGTGGCAGGAATAGTTAATATTTCTCTTGAGCAAAGGGATGGTCAAGGGGAGCTACTGAGAGCAGCTAATATTTGAGTTCAGTTAGAATGAATGCAAAGATATTATTAAAATATATCAGCCAAAAAAGAAGAGTGGCATTCTAGAGATTAAATTTTCCCCTTTGTAAATAACTAAAGTCATTTCTGGGATGTTTCAAATATATTTCCTCAAGTTGGAATCTTTCTTTCAACATAATGACTTAGTTAATGCATAAAGTTTACAACAGAAAGTCAAGAATGGAAACTGGTAAATGAATTACAACATAATAGGCCCTAAGGAAAAAACTGTCAGGAAATATAAAAAAAAATATTTGATAACATCTAGCCCAAATATTTTATATAAATGGCTCAGAAAATTAGGAATCTCTCTCTTTCTTACTCCCTTTTCTCCAGTCTGCCTCCTATTATATCCACTCCAGCTATTGGATTTTATAAATATCTCACTCAAAGCATTACCTTTGCATTGCACACATTTTATTGATATTGTTAAGGTGAGCTGGGTGTTACCTGCTGGTTCTGAATGCTTACCTGCAGTCTGTGGTGACAGACAAGTACATTGACAAAGAATGTCAAATCAAAACCACTTGAGTTTCAAGCAGGAGAAAGACAGGATATTGAATTGTGTATAAGTTAATACTTAAGGAGTCCATATATCATAAAACCTATGACATTTGGAAGACATCATTATTCTAGAAGTTTAAAATATCCTGCACCCATCATTATCTATTGTTTATAATCCAGATTAACATATCAATGAAAAAACAAGTCACACAGATCATGGAAGAGCCAAGAAGCTAAACATTGGGTATTGAAATAACCCAGATAATAGCAACAACAGGAAACCATTATCATCCCAAAGTCTGGAAGAACAAAAAGTATTATCAGAACCCAGGGACCAGGTTCACCCAGTAGAAGCTAGAACCATAGTGCGCTTGCCTTATAGGGGTTGAGGTCATAGTGGAGATATAGCCACTGCCAGAGATGTCACCTGGGGCAGGAGGAGTGGGCATGAGAAGGGAGAGATACCCTGGTTTCTCCATCACACTCCCCCTCCATTTTTCCACCAGTGCCTCCTGTTGTCTGAACCCAGAAGGGAAAGTGCTGATATGGAATTCTAGGATACAGATTCCAAGGCAGTCAGCCTCACCATGATGCAGAGCAAAGAAAGAACATAACAAGTATAAGGAATGGATCTGAAGACAAGCCCAAGACTAGTATACCAAGGACTAGTTGAACAACCAAAGTTCAAGGACCTTAGAGAGAGGGAACTTCTTTTCAGGACCCTGCTCTGAATAAATGTCAGCCCCAAACTCTAAGTCACTGAGCCTCATCAGTCAGTCTGACTCTCAAGAGAGAGAATTGCATTTGTTTCAAGTCTTCATTCAGATTCAATCACCCGTAGTCATACAAATGTATCAGCCTGGCACTTCACCCTGGTGGATTCAATTTCTGAGAAAGGGGTGGCTCAAGGCTGGGCATACATCCCACACTTTGCCTGTCTGTAGATTTCAGTCGGCCAATACTTTTTTTAGGGTTTTTGAAATTGTATTATTCTTAAGTGAGATTAGCTTATTTGGGGCCATATTTGTCTGATTTGGATATCAGTATTATGCTAACAATATGCTATTAATTGGCTAGCTTTGCATATTTTTGGATCAGAGGATAAGTGTAGGAATTATCTTTTCCTATAATTGTTTAGTGGAACTCCACAGTAAAATAAGTAATCAGAACCCCATGTTAGAAGCAAATCTTTAATAACTCCTCAATTTTACTCTTATTTTGGGTGCTTCACTTGCCAACATTTTTATCTTCCCCCACATTATTTGTCATATAAATATTTTCAAATTTTACATATAGCCATGTGATTTCTCTTTTAAATTTAAGAATATTCTGTCTCAGTTATAGCTATGTGTTCATTTCTTCAAGGTTTAACATTTATTAAGAGTTCTTAGAATTAAAAAGAAATCAATTATGCAATTTTTTTTCTACTTTCTAGCTCACTAAAATTCATGCCCTGAATTTTTTCTCCTGTCTAGGCATTTGTTTGACTTGTTTGCCAGGGTATGTCTGTGTATCAGTCTCTTTTCACTAAGCTTGGTGAATTGTTTCAATTTACTTGCTTAGTTTTCCCCCAAATCTACACATTTTTTAAATGCTTTTTGTGATTGCTTATGTTACAATTTTACCAATTTTTCTCTTGAGAATACACTTAAGTCATTGGTTGGATCATCATTCCCTTATTTTTCCTTTCCTTTTCTTCTTGCCCTCCACATTGAGGTAAACTGCAAATTTGTCTTCCATTTGGGTGACCAGTTGTCCCAATTAGCCCTGGATTGACAGGTCCCTGAGACATGGAATTTTCAGTGCTGAAACTGGGAAAATCCAGGGGAATCTGAGGCCATCTGGATACCCTAACTGAATATTACTAACTCAGTCTCTCACAGCATCAAGTCAGTACTTTACTCTTTTCAGCCTTCCAATGTAAGTTTTACTTATTCAGTTTTTTAGAAATATTTTCCTCCTATTGTTGCTTACCTCAATGCCCTCCCTTTTTATACTATCCTAGAGTCTTTGAATTCAGTCTGTCAAATTCTTCTTGTCTTCTGTCTATTTTTTAACAATCTTTTCTTTGATCTAGTAGAGATGCCACCAGTTTTGTTTAAATGCTATTTTAGTTTTTATAGTAAGTAATTCTCAGGGAGAGTATCTTTTGAAGTTCCAGTCTGATGTTTCTTTTCTATTAGTATGAATCATACAAAATGATCATTTTTAAGACCAAAAAATAGTCAAATATCCACATTTCCATTAGATTCAACACGAATATTTATTATCACATAGTCATTTTCATAGACCATGTTTATTCCTTTTATTCATTCTTGATAGGCATAATTAACGTTTGCTTTTACCAAAGACAAGGAATGTGGCTTTTCTTTGATTTTACCTATTGTCTATTTGGGTACTGTCCATTCTCAGACACAAAGGTAGAGGGTTATCCGTACATGGTCTAGACCAAGGTATTCTGTTTCCTCTTCCCAGGGTCTAGGCTTTGCTGTACTTCTCTCTTTTATGACTACAGAAAAAATTTGTAACCTCAGCATGTAGTCCTTCCAGTTCTTCTAATAACTTACTTTTGTGAATTATCTTTCTGCCTTCCTTCCTCTTTTATCCATTCCTTTATATCAACTTCTATTTTGTTTTCTGGGAACCAGAAATAAATGCAAAAATATAAGAGTTGTACTAAACTTAGTCTAGCTTCCTTAAGTACCAGCAGCAATGTAATAACAACGATAATAGCAACATTCACTGAGCACTTGCTACGTGTTAGACATTGTGGTAAATGTTTTACATGGGTGATCATTTTATCTACTGAGTGGCCCAACTTTCTTATCAGTAAAGAAATCTTGGGTATCTCTAAACTAGGTGCAAATTGTAAAGCAGGGTAGGATTTATTTCTACCTTTTGTTCAGGTAAGCAGATCATTTATTCCTTTCATCTAACCAACTTCATCAACATTTCAGTTAGTGACAATTCCTTTTTACATTCTACATTCTAACTTGCCTATCAATTTTCATTATCGATGTTTTTGAGAGGAGTAATATCTTCAAATGTCTTTATAAACATTTTGAAGAGAAATTTTAAAAATTATTCTGTAGTATTTGTAATTATATAACTGTTTTATTTATAAACTGGGATCCTAGGAACTTTTAACACAGAGAAATACTGTGCTTTTTTATTGCAAGTATTAGAAGATATAATTCATGAATAATAAAAGGGTTTATTAGTTCATTATTGAAAAGTCAAAGTTAGAATGGGCATCAGGTGAAGTTTCACCATGGTTTCATTTCTGTGTGATTCTCTTGCTTTTCCCTCACTTATATTTATTTCTTGTTTTCAGACTTGCTTCTGTAAAATTGGAAAATTTGTGTGTTAATTTCTGAATATTAAGTCATGCAGAAAGAAAGGGTTGTTCTGTCAAATCCTTGAAAAAATGTCCTAAGCTGTGTTCTACTTCTGCAACTCCTGAATTACTCTTTGTTTCTGGGATGTATCACCCAGGTTTACCCTGGGATTGTAACTGTGGTCAGTCGTTCCCAAACCTCTTGGCTGCTACCTACACAAGGCAGGGGGAGGAGACTGTCCCTAGGAAGAGAAGTTCATGCTTAAAGATTTATCCACATTCTCTCAAAGTAGGAAATATATCATATCTCTTCCTTCTGAAACAAATATCCAATAGGTGGTTTGCACTTAAAAACTTTTATCAAAATGTTACTGGGGTGAGAATATATTGTTCTTTGACTTGGAAAACTCTTCCTTCTTTGACTTTGGGTGTTCAGTTCTTCCTTATCGGGGGTGTCCCACCACGTCGAGGACTCTTTCTTGGTCTCACCAAATCCTATGATGAAATAAACCATATTGCTTTTATTTTCTATGTTTCTTAGTTTTAGTTCTAGGATATTTACTATATGTCTCTTAGTACTGTTATTAGAACAAGACATGATCTCGCACAATGTTTTCAAAAGCTTTACGTGACTACTCCGTATGTTATCCTCATCCTTCCTGTTAAATTAAAAGCGTGTAGTACGTAAGGAGTGAATCTGATAGATTCTTGCTCTCGTCCCTCAGCACCTATTGTTTTGTGCACACAGCATAAGCTAAATAAAAACCCATTCAATAAAAGAAATAAAAATATTTCCCTGGAATGGAAAAATTTGCTCCAACACAATCACTACCTACATAAGAATCTCCTATCTACTCTCTCATCTCCATCCAAATTACATACTCAGCCTTATCTCTTTCCTCTAATTACACCCCCTCTTGACCTGTAAATGATGGGAATACCTCGCTGACCTTTGCTGAACTGGTTTTAAGTTTCTCTCCTGTTTGCAAATCTAATGCATTGAGAGTTTTTTCTCTCTAAACTCTTGGAGAGCTGTGTCAAAGTCTATACCCTTTGAGTTATAATATACCTTAGAATGATTTTAAGCCCAATTTTGTTCATAAAAATTGGTTAATGATTATATGGTTATTTATTATTTATATGGTGTGATTATATAGTGTGGCTCTGAATAACATCACATAAAGTGGAAGTACATAATATCAAGGAATGCACCTAAAAAACCTGCATTAATTTGAACCTTATGTAAAAGAGCAGAAATACAGAGAGTACTAAAATACATTTAACATGCACTTCAATATTTTGAAAGGAAAAACAGATTCTTCCTTTTTATAAACTGTATATATATATATATATATATATATATATATATATATATATATATATATATACACACACATATACATCCAGATCATTATGGAATAAAAACAAAAATTTAATTCAAACATGAATATTTTTGCATGCTTAGAAAAAGCTGCCTCTTAAATCTCATTCCTGAAACTAGTCTTCTCATTTCAAATTGGAAAGATCTGTGTGTTTTTATTAAAGTTTTAAATGCTTTGGAATAATAAATAGCATTTTTGGAGATCGATTTAATCTTTTAGCTTTTCCCCTGTAGCAACAAGACTGATGATTTGCAGTAGTCATCAGTTATTCCCCTCTCTCACAACAGACCAACAAACTAAATTATTCTGGTGTATTTTAGAAAAACGAGCTATAATATGAAGTGTGCTGACTGTCTTCTCTTCCATTTCCCTTCAGGGCAAAATGCAGTGAAACAAAATATAATTAAATTGCGTAAAGGAGTTAAACTACAACCATGTAAAAACTTTTTATATTTGTCAGAATATTGAAATGAATGAGAAACTTCAATGATTTAAGCTGTCTAGAGGAAATACTAGTGATTTGAATTTAACAGAATTGAAGTCTTTTGAATCCTGAAGTGCTAACAATTAAATGTTAACCCAAACAAGAGGAAATTATTTATTTATTTATTTATTTATTTTTAAAATTTATTGGAGTATAGTTGTTTTGCAATGTTGTGTTAGTCTCTGCTGTACAGCAAAGTGAATCAGCTATACGTGTGCAATATGCCCTCTTTTTTGGATTTCCTTCCCGTTTAGGTCACCGCAGAGCACTGAGTAACGTTCCCTGTGCTATACAGTAGGTTCTCATTAGTTATCTATTTTATACATAGTATCAGTATTGTATATATGTCAGTCCCCATCTCCTAATTCATCTCCCCCACTTGGTGTCCACACGTTTATCCTCTACATCTGTGTCTCTATGTCTGCTTTGCAAATAAGATCATCTATACCATTTTTTTTTAGATTACACATATACGCATCAATATATGATATTTGTTTTTCTCTTTCTGACTTACTTCACTCTGTATGACAGTCTCTAGTTCCATCCACGTCTCTACAAATGATCCAATTGTGTTCCTTTTTATGGCTGAATAATATTCCATTGTGTATATGTACCAGATCTTCTTTAGACATTCCTCTGCTGACGGATATTTAGGTTGCTTCCATGTCCTGGATATTGTAAATAGAGCTGCAAAGAACATTGGGGTGCATGTGTCTTTGAATTATGCAAAGCAGAGGAAACTATTTAAATAGAAACTGGATAATTCTCAAACCTTACTCTATTTCTAAGTGTTGGGTGAGAATTAATTGATGATATATTTTTTTCCTTCAGGTTCTATCAATATGTTTTTTTTTTTAATTAACTATTTTTTATAAAAACTGCACTGAAAGCTAATCTGGACAGATTACCTAGTAGAACATGGTAGAGACAGCACAGATTCTCAAATGAAACTAACAAGCTATCCAGTTGCAAACAGCGTTACCACTCTGAACACAGAAAGTTTATGCTTAGCCTCAAGGAATGAAGTAAGTGATCATGGAAAGGCTATTTATGGCAGATCTGCTCTTCTGTCACCAAACTAATACTGAGCTCAAATTCATTCCTTATACCCTCTGAAATGCTATTAATTAGACATATACAGGGCATAGTCCACTTACAATATGACAGTTAATTTCACTTTATTTACAAACCACAAAATGAATCCCCAAACTTAGTCGTTGCAAATGTTAATCTGAAACAATAAAGTGTGCAAATCTACCACTATTTTTTTTTCTTGAAGCTTAAAGTCTATGATATGGATCAATAGGGTTCATTCAGATTTAACAGTTTAAGTAATTTTTTATGTGATATTTTATCAGTCAGCTGATTCCCTGGGCTGGTAGTGGGGTGATGTATGTGGGAAACACAGAATAAGTACTATTGTCTAAAGAATGCTCATTATCAATTTGGGAGGTCACTTTCTCAATTTAATGAGTTGTAGTGGGAGAAAAATAAGCAGTTTTGAGGGAAGAAAGGAAGTCTGTAAACAATAAACAATATTTATCCAGAATTTACTTGCTTTAAATACTGTGCTTTATGTGGCTTCATTTTTACACCCCTGTGGCTGAGGAACAGTAGATGCCCCATTTTGTGGAGGAGGAAAATGGGTCGTAGATTGTGCACATCTACAGAGCTAGTGCATGGCAGAGATGGGATTCAGACCCAGGCTGTCTGACTCCAGAGCCTTTTCCTTCCATACTGGTGTTTCAGGAAAGGCTACCTTATTTCCAAAGAATGGAATGTACACTAATTTACACAAGGACAGAAAGCCCAGCTGGGGTTAACTGAAAACTAAAATAGAGAGCTGGAAAGCTGTTAGGGGCCAAAATCTCTTTCATTATAACAAGTAACTCTCTCCAGCTCTTTCTTCTTTCTTACTTCCTTCAATTAGTTTTCTCTGCTTTCAAGTTTCCACATGGTCCAGCATTAGCTCACAGCAGTCTATGTGTTTCTTAATTAAAATTCTCAAGAGCCATAACCCAAGTTGATTCAGCTCATCACTCCTAAGTTGCTAGATAGACAATGACTTGTTAAGATGTCCAATGTCAATCAATAAATGAGAGAAAGAAAGAGACACTTAAACTAGATTAGAGCAGCCATGGACCAGGAAGAGGGTAGCGATCCTTCAGATGTACAGCCATCCTCTTCCTCTCAGACACTCAGTCAGCTCCTAATGCCTTGGTTCTCTGCAGCTTGGAGGTTGCCCTTATCAATTGTATAAAGACCAAAACCAAGGAAGGAGCTACCTAAGTCCCCAGTTCATGTCTTTGTGTATTATAGGGGCTCATTAAATGTTATATTGCCTGGAACTACAGTCACTTTTATTTAGTTAGTCTTGGCAAGAGAGAAGTCATGTTCCCATTATTGTTTCTTTATATTTGGGTGAAAGAGCTGGCCCTAGAAGGTGAGTGGGAAATGGAAAGAATAGCTCTTATACCTCTCAGTGAAAGAAGAAATTTCTTGTTGGGTTCATACATGGGGATTCTAAAGGATTCAAGTATTGCAATGAGATCTCTTCCCCTCTTATTCTATCCCCTGCCCCTCTTCAGGGGACTCTACTCATCTTCATTCTAAGGCAATATTCTTCATGGAGGCCCCTCAAGGGGGTTCACACTTCTTCCTTTGTCTCTGTTCTTCTTCAGCGAAACCTTTGCCAGTTGCTAAGAGTTCTCTATTATTCTAGAACCACCATTGTCTCAAAGATGCAAGCTTAAAAGCTACTGTTCACTTTTGCTGGCATCATGAGGAAACCATTCCTATATAGTTTAGATTCCTCCTAGTATAACATTATTGTGTTATGGTTCTGAAAATCAACCTCTATGTCTTCATTCTGGCATATGGCCTGGCTGGCAGAAAAATACTGGTAACATTATAGAGCCTCAACATTCTTTATACATAACTGAGGAAATATTGTAGTCACTCCTTTGTCATCTTTGTTTAGCTTTTTTCAGTTGGCTTTAGAATTTGTTGGCTTGGCCCCTGAAGAATGAAGGAGTTGAGAAAGTTTGACCTTGCCTACAGTGAACTTTCTCAAGGCATGAAGTTTAAAGCCAGACCCCAGCTTCTCACCACAGTACCCTTAGCCAGCTGACAGCCCAGTGGAAGCACCAGTGTTGGCAAGAAAAACCAACTCTTGACATAGCAAGGTCAGAGCTAGGATCCTAGGAAGCAAGTTTGGCTATACACGGTCTCTAATTTTAAAGCAAAGCAATGAAAGGAGACAGCTTGGTAGTTGTTTTATTTTCTCTAGAGTGGACTTATGTTGTCAATGGCAGAAAGCCATGAACCACGAAGATAAAATAATGCTAACCAGAGTGCTAAGTAAAGAAAACAAAGATGGCTCCACAATTAGTAGCATTATATATGTTAGTGCTAAGTAACAACAGATGTGTCTACAGGGAGTGAAGCATTCCTTGCAATCCATCAGAAACCAAAGCCCTCTGATACCACAAGCCATTATGGTTTATCTTGAGCTTGGAGGAACGATGGCTGAGTCCACTGGTTTGGCAAAGTGGGGATGTTGTCGAGGGTGTTCCAATCTACCTGTGTCACACTTACCATGCTGCACACTTGTGATGAGTTAACAGGGAGACATGTGCTGTAAAATCCGGTTCTGTAAAGACATGCACTTGCCATGAGTCATTAGCAAGCATGCAGAGCTAATTGGCAAAATACTCATAAAAGATTTTGAAGGTGGGTTAATTACAATTCATTACACCGTAAACTGTCCCCAGGCTATTGTTAAAAATTGCAGGAGTTTCAGGGCTCATTATTTTATGATTCATTTTGCCATGTTGTGAAAAACAGACTCTAAATCAAACTACATTTATTATAGGTCAGACCACAAAATCTTTATTGGTTTTTCCAACATTCCACCCTCGTTATATGAATTCATATGGGCTGCACATTTCTGTCAATTGGCAAGAAAGCATGAAATAAAATTTATGATATTTTCTTACCTTATCCTCAGTACAGCCTTAAAAATCACAAGATCTAATTGCTTCCCCTATTTCCCGAAGTTCAGGAGAAAAATAAGTATTTTGAAATCAACCCCAAAGTTGTGATGATTGAAAGCAACTAAAGGATAATGAAGTCTGTCTTCTAAAGGAAGCATTTTAAAGAAAAACCTAAGAAGCATCATTCAGATGAAATATATTAAAACTGTTATTTGCCCCACCTAGAAAAATGACTAGAATGCACTTTTCAGTTGGAAGATAATTTGAAGTTCATTGGCTTCCTAAGTGTTAATCTTATTCTCCTTGTCCCCACCTTCAAAAGTATCTGAAAGAAAAAAGACACTGTTTATTGCTCAAAAACCTGTGATACAGTTGCTTGCCTCCTGTCCTTACCACAGACAGACTTGCTCAGAATCATGTAAGGGCTCACACTTAGTCATTCTGTACCATTATATGTAATTGTTCATTGATTAATGCTTTCAATTACGTCACATGTTCACTATGTGACCCAAACCACTTTGACAGCAACAGCCTGCTATACTTATTACTGAGGATGAGTGAAAAATAAAATGCTAGGTTCACTTCCAGCCCCCGAGAGTTCAGCAGCTTATTTGAACCTTATCTGAACTATCAAAATTTTGACTCTGCAAAAACCCATGTTTGAGGAAGGGGAGGGAATGTGTGGTGCAGAAGGCTTTGGGTGGAAGGGAAAGGGGGTTGTTGGAAATTGTGGGAGAATGAGTTTCCTTGGGAGTGATCCAGTACTTCCTAATTCTGGCTGGGCCAGAAATACCGCACAAGTCTTTCTTGAAACTTCCAAGATCTTGGGAAGGCCTTTCTCCAAGAAGTTTGCCACTTCTGTATGCCTGGGTTTTGGCCAGGCCCGGAGACAGAAATATGTGCAAGAGGAAATAGTTTAATAGAAAGTTACCTGGATACTTGAGAATTGTCAAAAGAGGTTTACCTCTAATGAAATTGAACCTGAACAGTTGGGCCAGGGTCAATGATCATAACCCTTTCCATCCCTTATAGAAAGAGGGACCTGGAAGGTGACCTTAGAAACTCCTAGGGCAATCCACTTATTTTATAGAGGAATTCAGGATATCAAGAGGAGCCACATGACTGAACCGATACAGATGTGGACCAGAGTGAAGTCTAGAAAGCCAGCAGAAGAGGCGGAGGAAAGATAGAGTCAGACAAGCAGATTTCCCAAGGCTTGAGTTCTGGCTTCACTCTGCTGCTAATGAATGGTATCATCTTGGGCAAGTCATTTCACTTATCTGACCCTCTGTGGATGATTTCAACCACAAAGTACTAAATTAACCATTTCTGTGGGATGAGAGAGCTAAAAAGGGGTGATTTAGAAGCGTGACCCAGCTGGATGGCAAGAGTGTCACATAAGGAAGAGAAAGCATGCCACCCAGGAAGGACTGGTGAATAAAGAGAAGACTTTGAATGAGAACATAAAGAACCTGATAAGGAGTATTCATTTTGCACTGGGTAACAGGCAGATAGTTACTTTTTAAAAAGCTTGGAAAGGAAGTAAAATTGTTGGATGCATTTTTTCTTCTAAAAGTCATAATAAAGTTTTGTAAAATAAACAAAACAATCTAAACAAGGGTGCATAAGAGGAAGAAGTGCCCCAAAGAGGGAGACACTGGGAAATATTAGTTTATCAAATTGTGCTTCATGGGACATAAGGCAAAATGTATGGACTTTCTCAACCAGGGAAATCCCTGGTTTATCTCTTGAGAGTAACTTTTTGTTTAAAGAAGGTTTTCTGATGCTAAAAAGAAGCTTGCTAGTTGCTGAGCTTGCAAGAAATCAAGAAAATTAATGGTACTTTTATGAGTCCATATACTATGACTCTTTAAAAGATAAAATTCTAGGGCCTCTAGTGGGTGAATTTCTGAAGTGGCTGTCCCGTATGAAATACAGTTGAAATTTGTAACATGGCCATTCTGCCTGGCAGGTACCTTTGGCACTAGACATCTCCGAGCTGGCCTCTCCAAAGGAAGAGGGGCCAGCTTTCTTCCAGAGATTGACACTTCAATTTGGGTCATGGTCTCTCTTTATTTTTTTTCCTTAAAGATAAATTTCTTTATCTTTTTTTTATAGTATAGTTGTTTTACAATGTTGTGTGGGTGATGGTCTCTTGACCAAAGATGTTCACTGTGTGAGGGCAAAAGTCAAAGACTAGGATCCACTGCCCTCCCACCTGCCCTGCAGTTACAATGACCTCCAGAGGAATCTGATTATGGTGGAGGAGTTGGGGAAAGGCAACTGTAATCAGTAACTCAAGAGTATAAACATTGAGAAGGAAGAATAGGCAAGAAAACAGAAACAACTAACAAGCATAGTGTCATGATAGAGAATCATGCATAGTGACCAAGGCAAAACTGCTGGGCTGGCAGGGGGCAATATTGACACTGGAATCTGTTGGACAATCCTTCCCATGTTGATCTTGTAACTGCATGATGGGAGCAAGAGAGAAGGGAAAGTTGTGCAGAGCACCACTAATATTAGGATCCTTCTCTTTGCCAGGCATATAGATCATTTTTTTAAAGCATTAAGAGACAAGATCATCTTCTTTTCTGACCAAAGGCCTTCCTATCTCCAGCGTGTAATTGCGTCCTCAGTAAGCTCTTACTCTGAGGCATGAAGGCTTTAGCTACTACCTCAACCGGCTCCCTGCTGGGGACGCCTCGGCTGAGTACAGCAGAGACCTGCAGGTTTCAGAGCCAAGTACAGAAAGCAGCTGGCTCCCAACCTGTTGTCCAAGGGAGCTAAGCAGAGCAGAGCTGACAATTGCCTTGGCAATGGGAGTGAGAGCCAGGCACCTGTCAAATGCTGCACTGCCCACTTTCCTGTGCCCCCCTTTCCAGTATTCCTGCTAAGAGAATGATGGTTCACACTACTGTGTTCTCCCTCCACAGAGCCAGCTGCCAGCATCCCCCTAAATTCCTTCTCCAGCAAATATTTTGATCCCTAAGAAAGTTTATCTCTCTCTCTCTCTCTCTCTGGCAGAAAAAACAACAACAACAAAGTGCCCAGAAGCAGAAGTGATGATGTCTTTATTTTCTTCTTAAGTGAGGCTGTTAAACACAACATGCCCACTCTTTTGCTTTGGGAAAGAGGGCAGGCCTGTGGTGTGGACTGTGTGCGTGAGGTGTGGTGAGGAAAGGGATTGGAATGTGTGTATTTATCTGTCATCTGGGTCTTGAGAAACTTGAAATCTGCACGCAGAAGCACTGGCCCTCTTCTCTCCTCAGTCCTGAGTTAAAACGTTACTATGTCGATTCTTTCATTTCTGGGTGTGCTGGGTCCAGTCTGACCCCAGTGAGAGGGCATTGGAAAATGGACCCCGAAGCTCTGGAAATGAGTTGAAATGGGCATTTCACAGGACCCGGATGAAAAGGTTTATCAGCAATCTGGCCTCCCTGCCTCCGGCACCGCTGCCTGCTGGATTGGCCCTTTGGCTGGAGACATAGGCACTGGCTTGGGAGTCAAAAGAACTAAGTTCAACATCGACTCTGTTGCTAACTCATTTGGGCCTCCAGCACGATTTTTCCTTTGCTGAGTTTCAGTGTCCTCATTTGTAAAATGAGAGGGCTAGACATCACCTCCAAAATGCTATGATTTCCCTGAATTTGGTCATACTTACATGGGGGAGCCAGCAGCTCTAACCTGAAGCCTAGGACCCAGGGAAACCTATCTCAAGTTTGTTTCTTTCTTCACACAGGAAACAAAAACACACAGTGTTGCAAAGAGCCCAGGGAATAGGTCTTGTTTTTAGAGACGGGCCTGGAGATGACAGCGGCTTGCATGCCAGACACATTCCTTCACCAGAACCACAAAGAGCCTGCATAGATTTGTTGCTGTTTTTAATTGCAAACTTTTCTAACAATCTGCCCTTTAGAAATGATTGTCCCTCTCTGAAGATCAGATCACAGCCTAGTCAGTTCTCAGAGAAAATTAAATGAAGAATGCTGAGCATGGAATCTATGATTAGGATGCCTGGCTAAGTAAAGATGATCACGTACGTACTTTCCCAGACAGGTCAGCTGTGGCCCGGGGGATCCACAACAGGGCAGCAAGTGATTCATGCTGGCTTGATAGCCTCGCTAAAGCTGGATTTACAGCTGGGTTTAGGGTTGAACGTTGGAGGTAAATCTGAAGGAGCAGAAAGAGGCTAGAGGGAATGGGTAGTCAAGGGAATTTTCATCCAAGATTTTCAGAAGCAGGAATCCATTCCACCTTTGTCGATGACTGTGGTTTGCTAGGATCAAGATCAAAGGACTCCCCGTAGGCAGAGCCATGACAAATGCGAGGCTCAGTCTGGTGAAACCTAGCATTAGCCCTTCTTAGGCTGCCGTCTAGACTGGAAGTGGGTGCTCGTGCCAGACCAGGCTGTGTGGTTGAAGGTGCTCCTTCATGACGGGGCAGAGGAGGGGTACAAGCTCTTCACGATCCCCACAGGGAAGTCAGCAGCCAGGGCCAGCTTAGTGAGGCGCAACATGGCTAGAGTTCCAATCAGAAGGGGAGATTTTGTGGGAAAATGGGGGACAGGGCGTAAGCATGGAGTTAAGTTGTTGACAGAGATGCAGAACCGTTTGTTAGCAAAATCCAACTGCCTTGAGTTGGGCATCTTCCCCTCCCCTCCCCGATGGCTTTGGAAGGCTGCTTCTAAACTCTGCTAGAAAGTTGTTCATTTGCAGACCCAAGACAACAGCAGGCATTTGAATTGACATTCACCAAGAAGAACAACTATTGTTTTTTGTTTTTTTGTTTTTGATGGTTCCCATAGTTTCTCAGAGCTTCAGCTAAAGTTCTAAATAGATGATGAGGGGATATTCTGGACTCTGAATGAGCACGGGCACTTTCCACATTGTCTGCTACATAGCACATCAACACTAGCCACTGGTTAAATCTTTATTTGCCTCTTGAGAACACCGGCATAGGAAAACCACCACCACCACCAAAAAAAAAAAAAAAAAAGATAGCAATGACACTTTTCCAGTTTTAGTGCATGCATTATCTCATGAGGCATTTAGATCAACCTGGCGAGGTGGGCAGCGTGTTCCTACTGAAATTTTTAAGAGTGGAGCTGTTACCGACCAGGGTTCTTGGCCTCCTTAATCAATGGAAATTGATCAGAGGCCAGACAAGAAATTCAGGCAAGGCTTTATTGGGACCCCTGCTGCAGCAGGGGGGAGCGAGAACAAAGAGCAGATTCCCTTGCTTGCTCTACTTCCTGAGGTGGGGGGAGCTGGTTCCTTATATGGGGTGAGGGTAAGGGTGTGTCCAGGGGTCGGGCCAGAAGGGTGGCTTAGGTTGTTTGCCCATCCCTTTGGTGGTGTTGTGAGCACGGGGGCATGCGCAGTACCTTGCTTTTTCTCCAGACTCTTCAGAAGTGGCAGTGGGTTTTTTTGGTCCTTCTGTATCTTGCTGTCCATAATTTGCCCCAACTGCACATGCATGAAGTATTTTTAGTCCCTTATAGCTTCTTTGTATATTGTTGCTGGAGGAGACGTTTGTCCAGGTGCAAGCACTGCAGCTAAGTGTCCTGGGTCCCAGGTCCCAGCCTGTCTCAGAGCTAAGAGAACTAGCAGAGGAATCAAGGTTTCAATTTTACTTCTGGCAATAATTCAAGCATCATTCAAGGCAAATCTCACTTTCCTTGTCAATGAACTTGTCTGTAAATTGGGTGTGCTGGGAGTAGGATGGGGTAGCATCTAAACCTCTAAAATGGTTATGCCCATCGTGGTGTAGTCATCAGATAGAAGAATTTCTGGGGCCTTGAAAAATGATGGTTATGGATAGAATGCAAAAATCATCATGATATAGTGCTAAATAAAATGTCAAACATAAGATTCTTTACATACTGAGTTTATAGCTTTGTAAAACAATGTATGGGGAAAGGGGGAAAGGAAACAATGCAAATTTTAGCTAAAGTTACAATAGGATAATATTTTATGTATTTTCATATTTTCTATAATGTGACTAGCTATATCATTTCTTGCAGATCTAAATGGAAATGAATCTGTGAATTGAAAAAGAGAGACCGCCCCCCCCAACAATACCCAGCCCTACAAATGGATTTGCCACTTTAACTAAAGTCTTGAGCAATTTATCAACTCTGAGCTTCAATTTCCTTAACTGTAAAAAGACTATTAAGATCTTACTTATAAGTATTAAGTCCTTACTTTGTGTCAGACAATTATTCTGAGCATTTTCACTTGTACTAACACATTTAATCCTTGTTATAACCCAAGAAGTAGGTTTTATTATCACCCACGCTTTACAGATCAGGAAACTGAGGCGTAGGAGGTTAAATCAGCTCACTGAGCCATGGGTGGATGTTCTCAGAGCAAAACAGGACAGAATAATTCCAAAGCGCATAGCATGCCCACCGAGCCAGGCTACTTCAAAGGATGATTTCAAAATTGTATCTTATTTCTTGGAAACGCCTCTATTGCAGTGCTCTCCTATCACAGGCACTAAAAAGATCTAGTTCTTTCCTAGAGTCATTCATTTCTAAGGCTCACACCTATATCTGTTAAGTTACAAAGCTGAAGACTGAACAACTGGGTGCTCAGAACATCAGTGTAGATTCATCATTTGGTCGCCAACTCCATTGGGCTTAGCCAACTCGGGTTAATGATAACAAATACGTACTTTGGGAATCATGTGGTTAAATTTAGAAATGTGTGTTTTTGTATAAAGTGAAGTCATCATGAACATGTTTTCATGTTATCTCTAATATTCCTAATTTTTTTCATAAACATCTGGGGCTCAAAGAAAACCCGAGCCTGCAATGCCCAGAAAGTCTTTCAACCTTTTTCTCCTTCAATGATCTTTCAGGACAGTGTTTGATAAGGAACAGGGAGGTAACACTATACATAGAAAACTGAATCGCCATAGTTCTGATTCCTTTTCTTGTAGAACATTGTTTTGTGTGAGCTACTTGCGGCCCATGGTATCTTTTTTTTTTAAATTACTGAAGTATAATTGACATAACATTTTATTAATTTCAGGCATTACAACATGATATGACATTTGTGTTCATTGCAAAATGATCACAGCAAGTCTAGTTACCAACTGTCAATTTTTTTTTTCTTGTGACGAGAATCTTCTTAGCAACTTTCAAATTAACAATAAGTACAATATTATTGACTACACTCACCATCCTGTACATTAAATCCCCATGACTTATTTTGTAACTGAAAATTTGCACTTCTTCATCCTCTTTACCCATTTTGCCCAGCTCCCAAACCCACCTCCACTCTGGCAACCACCAGTCTGTTCTCTGTATCTATGAGTTTCATTTTGTTTTGTTTTGTTTGTTCCTTTGTTTTGTTTTTTAATTTCCACATATAGGTGAAATCATAAGGTATTTGTCTTTCTCTGATTTATTTCACTTAGAATAATACCCTCAAGGACCATCCATGTTATTGCAAATAGCAAGATTTTATTCTTTTTTATGACTGAGTAGTATTCCATCATATATATATATATATATATATATATATATATATATATATATATATATATATATATATATAAAACATCACATCTTCTTTATCCATTCATCAATTGATGAACACTTAGGTTGCTTCTATATCATAATTTTACAATGAACTTAGGGGTGCATTTTTAAAAATTATTATTTTTTTCATCAGATAAATTCCCAGAATTGGAATTCTTGGATCATATGGTAGTTCTAGTTTTATTTTTTTGAGGAACCTGTATTCTGTTTTCCATAATGGCTGCACCAATTTACATCCTCACCAACAGTGCACAAGGGTTCCCTTTTCTCCACGTCCTCTCCAACACTTGTTATTTTTTGTCCTTTTTATAATAGCCAGTCTGACAGAGGTGATTAGTGACGTTGAGCATATTTTCATGTGCTTGTTGGCCAACTGTATGTCTTCTTCAGAAAAAATGTCTATTCAGATCCTCTACCTATTTTTTAATTGATTGTTTTCATTATTAAATTGTATGCGTTCTTTATATATTTTATATTAACCCCTTATTGGATATATAACTTGTAAATATCTTCTCCCATTCAGTAGGTTGTCTTTGTATCTCACTGATGATTTTCTTCACTGTGTAGTAGTTTTAAATTTGATATAGTCCTGTTTGCTTATTTTTGCTTTTGCCTTTGGAATCAGATCCAAAAATATATCACCAAGAGTGATGTTGAGGACCTATGTTTTCTTCTAGGAGTTTTATGTTTTCTGGTCTTACATTCAAGTCTTTAATCCATTTTGAGTTAATTTTTGTGTATGGTGTAAGATAGTGGTCCAATTTCATTATTTTGCATGTGGCTGTTGAGTTATCCTAACACCATTTTTTGAAAAGACTGTCCTTTCCCCATTGCATATTTTTGCATCCTTTGTTGTAAATTAATTGACCACATATGCATGAGTTTATTTCTGGACTCTCTATTCTGTTCCATTGATCATTTGTTTTCATGACAATACAATACTGTTTTGATTACTGTAGCTGTGTAATATAGCTTGAAATCAGGGAGCATGAGGCCTCCAGCATCTTCTTCCTCAAGATTGCTTTGGCTATTTGGAATGTTTTGTGGTTCTGTACAAGTTTTAGGATTGTTTGTTTTATTTCTATGAACAATGCCTTTGGAATTTTGATAAGGATTGTATTGAATATGTATTAATTGGGGTAATATGGACATTTTAACATTAATAATTCTTCCAATCCATGAGAATGGAATATCTTTCTACTTATTTGTGTTTTCTTCAATTTCTTTCATCAATGTCTTATAGTTTTTAAGTGTACAGGTCTTCGACTCCTTGGTTAAATTTATTCCTCGGTATTTTATTCTTTTTGATGCAATTGTAAATGGGATTGTTTTCTTAATTTGTCTACATTGTTAGTGTGTAAAAACACAAAAGATTTTTGTGTATTGATTTTTTATTCTGCAACTTCACTGAATTTGTTTATTAGTTCTAACAGTTTTTTGGTGGAGTCTTTAGGATTTTCTATATATACAGTTATGTCATCTGCAAATAGTTACAGTTTAACTTCTTCCATTCCAATCTGGATGACTTTTATTTGTTTTTCCTGCTTAATTGCTCTGTCAAGGACTTTCAATACTGTGTTGAATAAAAGTGGCAAGAGTGTGCATCCTTGTCTTGTTCCTAATCTTAAGGGAAAAGCTTTCAGCTTTTTGCCACTGAGTATGATGTTAGCTGTGGGCTTGTCATATATTCCATCTACACCCACTTTGTTGAGAGTTTTTATGATAAAAGGATGTTGAATTTTGTCAAATAATTTTTCTGCATCTATTGGATGATCATATGATTTTTATTCTTCATTTTGTTAATGTGGTGTATCACACTGATTGAATTGCAGTTGCTGAACCATCTTTGCATACCTGGAATAAATCCCACTTGGGAAGGGTGTATGATCCTTTTAATGTATTGTCAAATTTGGTTTGGTAATTTTTTGAGGATTTTTGCATCTATGTTCACCAGAGATATTGGCCTATAATTTTCCTTTTTTTGTGGTGTCTTTGTCTGGTTTCTGTAATGCCCATAGAATCTTGAGAGCCCTTTTATATGATCTTTATAGCCCCACTCAGTGACTTAGATACTTAGTGTTTAGAAGCTGCATGTTGCCAAGCTAACTTGTGACACCAAGGGGTTTAAGTTCAAGTGAAATCTCCAAACTCAACTAGACACGAGTTTTAGCTACTTATGTTTTCTCACATGGATGGCTCATATAGTAGTTGACAAGCACCACCTCCCACTGAATTAGGCATTTTGATGTTTAAGTTTTGTATGGGGACCACTTCCAACTGACCATGTGAATCTGGGCAGGTTTTTACCTTCTGTGAACCTCTTATCCCTCTAGAAATGGAGTGGATTATATTGATTAAACTTTCTCCCTTAGAAAATTTTAAGATTAGGTTAAATTATTTTCATTCAAGTAGAAAGATAATTACTACTACCCGTTCAAAAATAACTACTATGCTGTCCACCTGAAACTAATACAACATTGCTAATCAACTATAAAATAAAAATTAAAGAAAGTAACTACTGTGTTGTACATCTCTCATTGAAAAGGAAGCCAGCAACTCAGCAGCAAAGTGGGAGGTGTGGTGGTTGTTCGCCTGGGTGTCTCCTATGGTACAGTCCATGATCTCATAACTCCTGCTCCTGGTGCTACCCTCCACTCTCTTTGACAGGTTTTTAACTAGAGAATGAGAGTATAGGTGCTCAACTACATAATCAGCATGTGTTGGAATTCTATAGAGGTGGAGTCCCAGCTTCTTGGCGGGAAGCGGGAAATCTTCATGAAGGGTAAGAAGTGGAAACCTTACCAGGTACAAGTCTCGTTCACTAGACATTGCTCTATTAGGTTCCCTTAATTATTTGAAAAGTCCTCTTCCTCCTTACTCCAGCTTCCCTCCCTTTAGGTTGAACCTCCCATGAGTTTTATGACTCATCCATTTCATTTTCTATCTAAATGATTAAAGCAAGTGTTGACACCCTCTCAGGACCAGCCTGTGAAGTGTTCATTTATTCACTGTAATTTGAGTCTTCCTCTGCCAGGAGTAATAACACCCCCCTCCTCCCTCAGACCACTCTGGCTGCAGAACCTCAATGCCAGCCTGGGGCAAGGGAAGAAAGAAAGGAAAAGTAGAGGTGAGTATAATTGCTCATAGATTTGTGAATATTTTGCTGTGGAAGGTTCTGACACTGGGAAAACGTGCACTGACCTTCAGACCACTGTTTAAGGAAGGTAATCCTGGAAAAAGAAAAGCAGGTTTGTGGTTTTGAAGCATCTCAGCTTTAAGAAATAGAAAAGGGGTTAAAAGAAAAAAACAATGAAAATGAGGAGCAGCTTGAAGAACAGACCTAGACAAAAGAGTGTATCAGGAAAGAGGATGAGGGGCTGTTCTTTCTTTCTATCCTCCTTCTTTCCCTTCTTTTTTATTATCAATCTTCATAGGGTACATGCGTATGTGGCTGAAGAACCAGTGAATAAGTCAATTTTCGAATGAATAAATGAATGAGTGAAGCATAGGTCAATGTTTCGTAAATCTGGTTCATCTTCGGGATCAATTGGAAGCCTTTTCTTATAATACAATTTCCTGGGCTGTCCCCCTGGTGATTCTGATCCATTAGGTCACAAATGGATCCCAGGGATTTGTAGTTTTCAACCGCTTCCCGAGATTCCAATGGTCAGCCAGGTTCGGAAACTTGAGGCCTAGAGCACAGCTGTAATCTAGATTCTATTCCTCCTCATTTCTACAATAAATGAGGGCCCTACTATGAATGGGGGCCCACACTGATTGGCCCCACATTGAATTTATTTGCAAATGAATTACTCAGCTGCTATTCCCTTCTTGATAAACTACCTGATCCCCCTGCCTGCCATCCTTGTATGTTGCCAGTGAAACTTGATGATATTTTGCAAAATTTTTTCTTAGAAAATTTTAAATTAAAATAATGAGAAGATTTCCAATACCGTTCTATTTCAACTTTTCTGGAATTGTCCATCCACAAACAAACCAAGAGTCCCCTTTCTTGGTTTACTTGTTCATTTTTGGTTAGAAACAAGGGTGCTTCTGAAATCCATGGCTTTAGAAATGCCTGAACTCATCTCCCTCTCCCTGCTTCACCATTTTTATTATTCAATAAATAGGTATTGAACATCTCTAGATTGCTAGGAAACTAGGAATACAGAGTTGAAAAAGGTCATCCTTGTTTTACAGACTAGTACATAAGTTGAATAAGAAAATGGTTGTTCTACAATCCAGGCATGGTAAAAGTATGCATAGGTTAGGAAAGTTGGGGTATATGTTGGGTCAGGGGGATAATAAGTACTGATGAAGAAAGGGAAAATCAAGGTTTAGATGATGAAGGAGGACTAAAGCATTGTGTCTATAGCTGTAGAGGTGATGATGTTAAAACCTTGGAGAACTCAAATCAGAGCTGTGTGTGTTGGCAGGGGTGATGGGAGATGACACTGGAAATGTAGGGACCATATTATGACATACCTTGAAGGTCTTCCTAAAATTTTGGATTTTAGACTGAAGCACCAGGAATCCCATAAGGGACTTGAGCATGGGATGGACATAAACAGATATATATGTTTGAAGAAATGCTCTCAACATTGTATGGGCTTTGCCTGACCTGAAATTTGCCAGACTGGTGACTTCAGGGGAACTAAAGAGAGGGGACAGAGGAAAATATTGAAGTAGTAGAAATCATTGCTAAACTTTGGTGATGCATGGGTGTGTTTGCATGTGGCAGGGGGAGCAGGGACAAAATAGGGGAACCATAGGATGAGTCTCAGGTTTTTAAACCTTGACCACCTAGAGAATAGTGGTGCCATTCATGGAAGCAATCGTTTGACTGATTTTTATTCATTTTCCTGTGGTATCTGAAGAAAATACGGACAGAAGCATAATATGAATACCCAAATCCAAGCACTTGAGCAAGTAATTTTTTTTTTGAGTTCTTAACAAGGCTGAAAAATCTCCTAAGCACTCATGAAGGAAACAGCAGGGCCAAGACGACTTTGAACTCACTGCACATGATTCCTTTTATATAAGACATGCTTGACAAACATTAATTAAATCTCCCAGCACCTCTTTGAAGTAATGTAGGAAATATGTACAAGTGGGTAAACTGAGGCCCCGGGAACTAGAAGAGCCTGAGGACATACTAGGGCAGGTGCAGCATTTGAAGAGACACTCGTAAGAGGCCCCTGTTTCTCTGATGAGGAGAGATATAGGTGCTTTTTTTAACAAGCAGAGGTCTTCCAGCAAGTTCTGTAAACTAGGCAGGATGAGGCAGGTTGGTTATTGACTCCAAGGGCCACATTCTCTGACCTTAGACCTTGCAGCCTTGCGCCTAAGAGCATATCCTCTCTACTCATAACCCAGACCCACCATCTCCCTTCTGAAATCTACAGCTGTGTCATATCCCTTCCAATGCTTCCTTTGTCCTTGTAACTGACTGGTAGTCATGAGTGTCAGAAGATGAAGGTGCTTGAGTTCATGGCCAAAAGAAGGAACCTGAGTCATTTTTGTCCCTGAGCTTCTGCTTGTCAGCTTTTCTGTGTTTTTGCAGATTGGACTCTTTGGTTCAGTGTGCAGGATGCTTATTGCAGAGGAAGAGTCCAGCTATGCTACAGGCCCATCAGCAGCTTTGGTCAAGCTTACAGGGGGCTCTGGATTTAAATGACCCTTCGAAGCCGTCCCAAGTTGGTTACGATGTCTGGCCTTTGTACTTCCACATTGATCAATCACTGGACCTGGCTACCCTAGGTAGGGCTGCAGCTAAGCCAACACTTGAAGAGGCTAATGGCTGAAGGCTGTGCACAGTACAGATTAAGAACCTCATTTTCTGCTTGTGAAACTAGATGCATCCAAAAAGATGGTCCTTGACCAGTTATAGCTGCTGCCCAACTATTGATTCATTCTACTCAATTAGTTATTCTATCTATCTATCTATCTATCTATCTATCTATTTTACCTATAGCACGTATGGTGCTAGATGGAATTAGGTGCATTTATAATGACAAAAGACAGTCAAAGTCCCTGTGCTCAGGAAGCTCAGTCTAGTGAGGGAGACACAAAATTAACAGATGAACATAGAAACAAAATCAGCTCAGAAATAGCTAAATGCTTCAGGAAATAAGGGAATCAGATAGAGAGGAAATACCAAAAAGTAAACATATGCACATATGTTGCTGACCAAAAATGATGGGAAGCACTTACACCCTTATCCAGTGAGATAAAAGGTCTTCTTTCTGATAATATAACAAGATATGCAGATCACCAGCAATTTAGGAGTTTACAAAATTTAGGAGTTTACTATTTCTTATGGTAAATAATTGAAAACTTGGTTTTATAGTGCAATTGGCCTTCTTCTGGGCAAAGGGAGTGAATTAAAAATAATTACTCAGAGAAAGCAACATGTTTTTTTAAAAGGAAGATCTGGAATTGGATTGTAAACAATACGTTTTCTGCGTAACACATTGGTAACATCAAGTAACTATTTTTGCCCTTTTCACTAACTCTCTCTTTTTATTTTTGACATGTTCTTCTGAATCCATTGTCCTTTATTTTCTTATTAGAAGTTTTAAATTTTTTTTCCAGAAGCATTTCTCAAAGAAATCTTTGACTATGAACATATTCAATTGCTTTACTGAATGTAATGTCCCCTTGAAAATCCTGTTCTAGTTAAAATTTCTAAGGAATCCATTCAGGGATGAGAGACATCTAGGCATTTTGTTCATTAGCTTGGTTAACCATTGGTTTTCCATTTTATTTACTATATTTTCCTTATTCTCTATGATTTAAGTCTCTAAAACATTTGGGCGGTTTTCATGAAAGGGGCTGTATCATAAATGCTTTTAAGGTCTATATGATTTATACATACAGCACTCATGATTCATGTCTCAAATGGCCGTGTTGGTAGATTTTTTTATTAAATTCTTGATTTATGTGAAATAGATAAATATACGGATCATTCAGAACAAGGGTGTCTGTGTCTGGGGGTGGGGAGGGGAAGGACGAGAGGGATTTGGATGCATGAATAACTCCCTATTGGTTCTAATGGGATTTGCACAAGGAAGACTCCTGTATTCCAAGATACAATCTTTCTTCATTCTAACATGTGGTTAGGTATATGTTATTGATATCATAACTTTAATTTCTGAGCCATGTTAAATCGATATATGTTTTAGATGTTCTTCTTAACGGAATGAAACATAAAAGAGCATGCCTTTCTTCTTCTCCCTCTCCCAATGTTGTGTTTGGCAAAATACCTTGACATTCTAAAATGTCTTATCTACCTCTGATTTTAAATCATTTGAGGGCTGCACAATCCCCCATGTTTAATCAGTATTTACCATCATAATAGCAGAAAATGAAACGAAGAGTGCTTCTTAACAATGAGAGCATTTCATAAAAGACGATACTCAAATTGGATTTCCTGTAATAGTAATAAAACATTTTCAAGCTCACTCCCAGCTGAAGGAAAGAACTTTTACCCTCTCAAATCTGGAGTTGTGTGAGAATGTGCATGCGTGTGTTTCAAATAACCAAACCAATAAGTCCTATTTCTCTGCTTATTATAATCAAGGGAACAACCCTTCTGATAAAATTGTGTTCAGCAGTTCCTAAATGCCCTCCCTCATCCTAGCTCCACTTGGTATAATATAAAAGGCAATATATTTTGGAGGTATTTTTAATAAAACTTTTTCAGATGACTCTGTGTGGCAACCCAAATTCATTTATGGTTTCCTATTAGTTCATTTTTATAGAGGTTTTAGTCTGTCCTATCTCGTGGGGTAAAAAGTCACCTTTTCCTTTTTCATGATCAACATTTGTATTTCTATTGACTTAATCTCTCCATTTCTTACTGTTTCACATATAAGAACAAGGTTGGGGCAGAGGGAAAATTAGGTTGCTCATACCCCTGTGATATTAAGATTGACATTTTGTATGAATCTTACTATGCCCTGATATTTTTTTATTATAAGGCCCTATATTAACTCTGGTGTTTATAAAGGTGGAGACAAAGTAGAGACAGGAGCAAACTCATGATCTGTTCATATTAAAATAACTTCACAATTATTCTGTGTTATTTATGCAAAATGACTTCTTATGTAGATAAGCTGTTTCATGGATCATAACAGTGTTCTTCATTCAAGATGACATATTATGTAGATAAGATGCTTCTGGGATGGTGAGAATTTGGAATGACTTCATTGCAAGATAGACTTGTGGGAAGCATGACATAAGCATGAGAAAAGGAATATAGCCAAATTAAGAAGCAATTGGATGAAACCCAACTGCAATCATTTTATGTTTCACCATTTGTGTTCTTTAAGGGCATGACATAGTCCTAGAGAGGGGAAAATGAGTTATTCAGGGAAGCTTATTGCTTCTTAGACTTTCCACTAATTCTTCCACCTTTAGCCTCAACCTCAACCCAGAGGTAGTGGGGCGGGATTTGAATGGAGGTACCACTGGATCTGTTTGAGTCATGACTGTGCTTCAATTCTCCTCTTAATATTCTGCTTCTTGGGCTTGTGGACTATTGGAGGCACTAGATACCTGCACAAGACAGGCTATGGAGTTTGCAGGGTTCAGTGAAAAATGCAAAAGCAGAGCCTTTTGTTAAAAAATTATTAAGGATTTAAAGATGGTGACAATAAAGCATTAAACTACACATGGGGACCTTCTAAGTGTGGGACCCTGTGTCTCTGTACAGGTTGTACACCCATGAAATCGGCCCTGCCTTCAGATACTTCTAGATGTGAGAGTGAAAGTAAGGGTAGAAAAAGGAATTTTGGCTAAATGTGTGTGTAAGGAGAAGTTGGACACCAAATTTCCATGTCTATCAGTACAGCTGAGCTGCTGTTCATCTCCCTCCCAAGCGGAAGGCTCAAGTTGAGCATTCAGGATCATGGCCTTTGATATCCTACTCATTTGCTGCATGTGATGAATTGGTAAATTTATTTCTCAAAGCTCCAGATTTCTCATTTCTGAAATAACAGTTTAAAACAAATTTCCAAGATATCTAAAAACTAAGTTTAATATTTATAAAGCTATTCCAAAGCAAGAAAAAAAATTTTTAAAGCAGTCATTTTAGGGTTTGAGGTAGCTTCTTAGAAAATTTTGGGCAAGAAGAAGTTCTTGGAATGTCTTATCATTAACATTTTTCTCTAATGATGGTTTTGACTTCACTCAAAAGGTAGCAGTGTATGGCAAAGCATGGCAGTTTGGAACACTCTGAGGTGCCACAGATCTGAAATGAATGCAGGCTCTGTCTCCTATTAGCTGTGTGATCTTGGGCAAGCAACTTACTTCACTGAACCTCCTGTAAATTGTGGTCAGTAATAGTACTTACATCAGAGGGTTATTGATGTGTTCAATAAGACAACACACAGATGGTACATCTTGGGGTGTCTGGCACATAGTAAACATTCAGTAAATGTAATTTGATGTGGAAGAAGAAGAAGGAGGAGGAGGGGAATGTGGTGGTGGTAATTATGGAAGCCAGAGTTGATAAATAGATGAGAGCTGAATTGAAACGAATCTCTGCTGGAATCTTCTTCCCCCACTACCTGTGAGAACTCGGGCAAGTAACTTAACCTCTTAGTGCCTGGATCAGTTAGTTATCACTGAGTAACAAACCCACCCAATACTCAGTGACTTACAATAACGATCATTTATTTTTGCTCATGTGACTACACAGGACTCAGCAGATCTAGGCTGGGCAGCTGTGCTTCGAGTTGAAGATCTAGCTGACATGGGTTACATGTTGACAGTTGGACTCAGGTCTGCTTTCCATGTCTGTTATACCACTTGAATTAGTAGTCTGGATGGAACGTAATATTTTCATGGCAACGGTGGCAGCATGAGAAAAAAAGCTCCCTGTGCAAATCCATTTCAAGACTTTGCTCACTATGGCTGTGAATATCCCATTGACCAAAGCAAGTCACATGGCTGAGCCTAAAGACAAACATCAAGGAAAACACACTCCACCTCTAGTGGGGAGAACTCATATGGTCAAGGGTATGGAGAGAGAGAAGGAAAAGTCCTAGGGCCAATCATTTTCTTATATGTAATATGTAGTTAATAAAATGACCTCCCTCATAGACTTGTTTTGAGGAATAAATAAGATAATCCATGTAAAGTATTTAGCACAGTGCGGGCCTATACTTAGCACTTAATAAATGTCAGCTATGTTGGTAGTGATGACTCTGAACATTCTTTGACCCAAATACAATGAAAGATTTTAGATGAGAGAGGCAGGTGTAGGTGTGAGTAGTTGGGAAAGAGTTAGTGACAGAGTTTTCAGCTAGATCTTAGAAGATAGCAAACTTTGCAAGGAAAAAAAAGGGAGGAGGGTGTTCCTGGATGGAGCAGAACAAAAACAAATAGCCTAAGGGCAAAATAATGTGGATTTACAATGTTGATTTTGTTTAGTTTTAGGTGAATTGCCCACCTTTTCGTTCCAACACTCAAATCCTCGAGATGACTTGTCAGTCCCAATGTCACTGTTTGTTCGGAAAGAGAACAGAGCATACGTATATGATAAACCAACTGTAAACCTGTGTTCTCTGCTTGGAACTTCCTCAAGCATTTCCCTTCCCTGGGCAGGTGCTGCTTCCCATGGGTCTGCTTCCATTCTGAGTGGAAGGTTTATCCACAGGAATCCAGGCTGCCAGAAACTGAAATATTCCTTGTGGGCTCAGTCCTGCCTTGGAGCCTTTGAGAACGGCTATTGCTTATACGTAAGGTTCCGGGGAGGGCCTTGAGTCTCTGTGAACTCTGTTCTTCATGACAGTGGGGTTTTGAGACACAAGACCCTGTGAGCAATTAATACTGTGAGCTCTTCGATTCAAGCTTTCTGCATATGCCATCCCTGGCCCTCCAGCCCCACCAGCCTGCTGCTTTGATTGCACCATGGGGCCCTGAGGAACTAGCAGGGGCAGAGAGCCTGCTGCTAACGCAGCCAAATTGTCCAGGCCTGTTAGCGTCCTCCTCAGTAGCCACAGCCTGAAGAAAAATGAAGGCCTTTCCTCCCCTCCTGTGTAACATATGTGCACTAGGAGGGTGCTCTTTGGAAGACAAATCTTTAGAAAAACCATACATAAAATCAAGCATGGAGCTGGAGCTTGGAACTCTTCATCAGTGAGAAGAACATCTCTCCTCTGATCTCTCCCCACCCTACCCTGAGAAGGATGGTTTGAGAACCTCTCTTCAAGTGCCAATGGCTTTTACCTCAAGCCTTTCAAATCAATTTTGAGAAATCACTACCCAAAAAGCCATTTTATCTGGTTATCCCAGTTGATACTGGTGCTCTCCAGAGTTATCCCGACCTCACACTCCTTAAGAGATGCAAATTAAAGGAGCCAATGGGGGCAGCCGGCGGCTAGTTAATGCTCACGGCAGAGGATAGTGTGGTGTCCTGCCTAGACGCCCCTTCCAGGACCCAGGCATTCATTCCCCAGCTGCCGGAAGTGTTGGCAGCTAACTCCCCTCAGCTGCGTACCTCTCTGGTCTTTTTGCCTGCAGATGGAGAGCGGTCTCACACCCAAGGTTATACCCCTTTCCTCGGGGCAGCCCATATCCATGACTGGTGGATGTCAGCGTAAGATGGACAGCACCTCCAGGTGGGACAACTCAGAAGGACTGACTGTTTCAGCTTCAGAGCTGCCCTCAGGGCTGGCTAAGGCTTTTGCCGCAGCTTATCTCCCTGCGCAGTCCTGTGCCCCGCTCCCCTACATGTGTTAATACTGAGAACACTCTGCAATGACTCTACACAGATATCTTTCGAGCGTGGATTTCCTCAGAAATCTGACCTGTGACCTCTGCCCAGTGCCATGTGACTCTTGGCATGTTTACACACCTTGGCTCATTTAATTTCCACAACACCATTCTGAGCCATTGAGGAAACTGAGGTTGGACAGTAACTTGCCCAAGATTCCTCTCTTGGTAACTGACAAAAATGTCTACCTTTCTCCAAATTCTGTAATCTGTGTGCTCCCTGACAGTTAAGAAGAGCACAGGCAGCTTAAAGTACCAAAAAATGTGGATCATTTATCGAATGAATGACTAAATAAATGCAATGTCAAAGTAGACAGAAAGGAGGTGGTCAAAATCTCTTTGTAGGAGGACCAGGGGTGAGTAGCAGTGATCTGCCGTGGACTCAGACGTATCTGGGTGTGTCTGATGCATGGATACACACTTGTATCCCTGGAGGAGAAAGCGAAGGCACACTCACATGTGGGTATTTGAGGAGAGTTTAGGGAAGGGGCTACTTACAAAAGCGTGGACAGATTATAAGAGACCAAAAAGGGATGGCAAGTTCCTTAGGTCTAATCAAGGCAGAGAGCCACTGCCACTTGCAGGACTGAAGAGGCTGGGAAAAGGAGCCCAAGTGCTGGGAGGGGGCTGCCTGACAGGAGCCGTTAGTGGAGGACTGTTCAAACCACAGACTGATGGAGAGCGAGTCGGGAAAGGAATATTCCCGTTTCTCCTCTCTCCTGCCCTTCCATAGCCCACTGACCAAGGAGTACCAGCTGGAGGGTATGGGAGCTAATTTTTCAGTCCACACACACTGGGGTCTTGGGACACAAAGCAGGGTAGGCTGTGGAGGAGTCCGGTGGGGCAAATAGAAGTTTCTGGCACAGCACTGAAATGAAGACGCTGATTTCTAGAGACACTGAGATGAGGGCACCAAGCAACACTCACTTGATGGTCAGATGCCAAAACATGCCCCAAAGATGGGGACACTGCCTCCTCTCCATCTCAGTAAGAATGTTCACGAAAGAGACAGAGACCTCGCCATAGCCCCTGAGGGCTGGCAAGTTAGGGAGTGCTGGGAAGCCTCACCCTCGCCATGAATATCAGCTCCGGCAGGCGCTAAATGTCACGGTCCTCAGTGGCTTCTCCCGCTGTGTTTATCAACAAGAGGTCCCAGGGAGGAAGACAGGTTCGGGCTATTTCTGAGTTTAAGTGAAACAAATGTGGAGACTCAGAAATGACTGAGGAAAACTTGAGATGGAGTCTGCAATATACTGGGTTGCACAGGCGCATGAAAATTTGCCAGTAAAAGGAGACATTACAATTAATGTAATGCTTTTATACCCACAAGCCGGAGAAACCTGGGGAACAGTTTAAGCATAAAATCATGGACATTTAGAGAAAGAGGAATCTGAAATCCAGGCTAGAAGCTCATTCATTCAGCACATACAAAAAGAGGCAACTCATTCAGCAAATA
Organism: Hyperoodon ampullatus; assembly: GCF_949752795.1. NCBI lineage: Eukaryota > Metazoa > Chordata > Mammalia > Artiodactyla > Ziphiidae > Hyperoodon > Hyperoodon ampullatus. Next base: position 15,081,082 of record NC_136927.1, on the reverse strand, counting down.
CATTTGGACACCTTTTCTTAGCCAGGTACATGCTGCTAGTGTGCTTCCTAAAGTGGGGTCCACTGAACCACACGGGGTCTATGGATACAAGTCTTTCTTTGTGTCATGGACTGAGAAGGAAACATTGTACATTTATTTTTACTAACCTCTACCTGAACATTGTTTCCTTCAATTATAAATGTAGGCAATAAAACACATTAGGAGTAATACACAGATATATTCTTATATCACATTATGATTATTTATTAATATTATTGTGTATATTCATCACTACATACTTGACAACACAGTAGTTTGTTTAATGTATTAATAAAGAAGCATATATATTGCTATACCACACTTTTTGGAAAATATTTTAATAATTATATTTTGATATAATTTGTTTCCTTTGTAATCCCATGCATTTTAGTTTATGCATTTAAACCATTATTTGGAGATGGGGTTCAAGGCTTCATCAGACTACCAAAGGGATTCATGGCACCCAGACACTAAGAACCCCTGTGCAAGGTGCTACTTCAGGGGCTCTCTGCAATGTGGCGGACTCAGTCAGAATTACACATGTGACACACTGGGGGCATAAAACATGACAGGGTTAACCTACATGAGGGGTGGAGAAAGATTTGATGGGGGTGGTGATATCTAAACTAGTTTCAGAGGACAAGAACATGTCCAACAAGTGGGCAAAGCACTGGGGTAAGGGGAGGAAAGGGCCAGGGAGGGAAGAGCAAAGAAAGGGAGGATTCTCGGCAGAGAATGCAAGGCGCTGAGGAATAAAAAAGCACCGTGTGGAAGTGGCAGTGGTGGTGGGGTGGGCAGGAGGTACAGAGAGAGCTGGGTAGGAGCCCAGCGAGAGAGTTTGATGCATTTCTCTGAGCCCTTGGAGAGCTGTTAAAAACTCCGTGCTGGGCAGGACATGATCACATCCACATGTTGTGTTCAGAATCATCCCCAGCTGCCGTGTGGAGGTTGAAGAGGAATTGCAAGGATGGGAGATAATGAGATACATTAGGTCCCCCTTGCCAGAATCTAGGCCTGACATCATGAGAGCCCTAGGTAAAGGTGTAGAGACCAGCATGATGGACTCACTCGGAAGGCAGTGAATAAAGTTCCAGATCACACCAAAGGCTTCCTGTGACTCTCTTCTAAAGACTTTCTCTGACAGAAAGAGGATGTTTGGTCAGCGTGTAGAGTCTGAAGATGCTGAGAGAGATGATGTCCGAGGAATAAGCCTCAGTGAGGGATGGGCGTTGGTGGAAAGATACTCCTGCACCTTCATTTCCAGGTGGGATTTTCTGAGGTGTATTCAGCAGAGCCTGTCAGAGGGCACTGATGGATGTGAGCTCCAGCTGCCCACAGCGGTAACTTGCTTCCTCCTTCACCATACCCTCACTGTTCTTCCTGGGGTCACCTCTCCGATAAACTCCTTGTCCCTAAACCTGTGTCAAGGAAGCTTCAAGGGAACCCCAAACTAACAGAGACTTTCTCTCCAGACCCCAAACTAACAGTAGGTCTGGAGAGAAAGAACTGTGAAAGGAGGCAGTATTACAGAAACTGATCATTTATCCAATGTGAAAATGAAAGAGTAGACAGTGTCAAGGATGATGTCAATTTTCCTTTCTGCCTTGTGTGACTAATAGAAAGACCTGCAATTCTCTGAGATTGGGATGGGCAGGAGGAAGAACAAATTGCGGGGGAAGGGCATCATTAATTCACGGTGGACATGATGACGTTGAATACTCTTGGAGCACTGGACATAAATGTCTCATAGGTGGTTGGAAATGCAGATGCTGCGTTTATAGAAAGAGTTGGGTTGGTGGTGATGGCTTACTTGGAGTCATCAAGGATTTGGAGGAGATTTTGCCGAGAAAGTTTAGGAAACTAGAACCTTGATCTCTGGAACAGGACATTTGTGGAAGCTGCTATCTTCCGGGCTGGCCTTCTCCATCTTCTAATTCTGCTTCTGCCACCTGTGTCTAAGCACTGGCTGCTCTGACTTAGTGGAAAGCAGTTTCCTGCCCAAAACTCCTTCCAGTAATAGAAAGCCAAATTTTTTAAAAATCTTTTTCTGGGAGATGATCAACTGTAGGTATGTTGGCAAGAGTGTATACCTCCCTGTTCCAGTTTCTACAAAAGCAAATATTATTTGTAGGGTGATCATATTATTTATCACCCAAATCAAGACACTTTTGAGAGTAAAGGGAAGCACTGTTTATAACCGTACCTTAGCAGTAAGTATAAATTGAGATGGTCTCAGACAGATGAAGACATATGGGTGCACTGATTATCTCATTACGACCACATATATTTCTAGAAGTATGTAGAAGTATCTAGAATGAGAGATAAAGAGACAAGGACAGAAAGGGGCAGAGAGAAGGAGAGGAAAAAAGAGGGAGAGAGGGAAGGAGAGAGAGAGAATGAGGTTCAGTCACACATCTGTTTTGAGAGTCTTTTGTGACACAATTACCTGGAACATTCTTCCCTTTCTCTGCCTTTTTCTTTTGTATACATGTAGGGTTTATATTTTATCTTATTCAGCTTTTTATCTCCAGCCTATAGTCCAGTGTCCAGTATACACCAGACAGTCAATAAATGATTTTTAAATACATGAATTAGAAAATTTTTCTTTTGAAGAATACTCCTAAAAATTCCATTTCACAACCAGTCTGGCCCACATGGAAGTTTTCTTCCACAGTCATTTCTAGTTTTATCACTCAATTGAATAGTTGAATCGATGTTCTGTTGATCAGTTTAGGTATGGAAATTTGATCTCTGTTATTCTATTATACTGATCCTATTAAAATGTTTTAATATTGGTATTTTTTCTGTAAAATGGGATAATTACAGTGCTCACCTCATATGATTATTGTGACGATTAAATGAGCTAATAAGTACAAAGAACCTGGCCCACAGTAAGGGCTCATTTCATGTTAATTATTGTTGTTGCTGTTTTTCTTATCACTTCTAAAACAGAGATGGGACCTTTATACTTATTGTTATTTGGGCGAAATATAGGGACTCCATTTTTTAATGACTTACAAACATGTTAACCCATATTCAATAAAATGTTTTCACCGAAGTAACTCAATTCTTCATATCTGGTACACTCATAAATAGCATTCAGTGAGTGAGAAGCGATATAAGATTTAAAAACTACGTTTTTCCTGAAACACTCTAATTTCAATATTTGAAGCTATGTTTCTGGAATATTCAGTTATCTCTTCCCCTTAATATGAGAGAACATTGGCTGTAGTAAGATGGGTGGGAAAAAAATGCCTGGAATTTAAATCAAAAAACTTCATCCAAACATATCTTCCATGAGTTTTTGAGAGTGAAGAAAACTCCTTTCACCATCATTATTAATGTTCTTTTCTGGGTTTCATATCATAAGGTTTAAAGTTAAAATGTGTCCTTCAATAGGTTGCATTGGCAGAATTTCTAACTTATCTAGAAATGTGAAGCTTAATTTAGGCAAGCGTGTCAAACGGACACCTATAGTGGGGGTTATCTCCCTTCTTGAAGGAACTCTCTCCCGCTCATGTCAGAGATTGAACTTAAAGACCTTGCATTCCTTGGTCACTAGTTGAAAGTCCCTCAGACTAACTTTCTGCCCTTTCCCCTTTGAAGAGATTCTGAAACACATTCATCACCCCCCTCAGTCCTCTCATCTATAAGGGAGGCAAATGTTGCATCCTGTTTTTTTTCTTACGCTTGCCATCCTTTCTTCTCCCTCCTGACTTCCTGGAATGGGGGAAATATTTTAATACCTGGGACATTGCTTCACTTTTGGTTCACTTAGTCATGTCTTCTCATGGACATAGGATTATCTTAGACTAGCGCTATCAGACAGAACTATTGTACAAAGATGGAAATGTTCTACATCTACAGTGTCCAAAATGGTAGCCACTAGGCACATGTGCTGCTGAGCATGTGAAATGTGGTTAGTGAAACTGAAAAGCTGAATTCTTAACCTAATTTTATTTTAATTTGATTAATTGAAATAACCATAGGGAGCTAGTGACTACCATATTGGACTGTGAACTTAGGATATCTTTTCCTTCAGAGATTTCATCCAAATTATAGTTCCTGGGGAAAACAAAAACAAACCCAAAAGTGAACAAAAATGCTATTTATTTATAGTCACAAGCACTGTTTAAACCATGTGTCTAGATAACCACAAAGAGACGTTTACTGGAATTGTGAGGCATGTTGGGATTTTGGCTTAATTCAAAGATTTCCCTTGACTTTGGTGATGCTGTTCATCTTTTTCCTTTTCTTCCACTTCTGTCATCCCTCCTTAGATAAATATCGCTAAGATTTTTAATGTTGGGAGTCCTCAGGAGTAAGTCAGACTCTTTCCTTTTTTAGCTCTATATTCTGTTTCTAGGTTATCTTACTATGCCTATAACTTCAGTAATCTCTACATCAGTGACTCCTAAATTTATATCTCCAATGCACACTTCTCTTTGGGGCTTTCTCAGATAGAGCATGTTCAAAACTGAATATGTGACTTCATCACTGAATGACACCAATCTAGCCGGGCAACCCAGAAATCCCCAAATCATCCTTGACACCTTCATCTCCTTGTATGAATTCCTGCATCTAAGCCATCTCCAAGCCTAATTGATTTAACTTGGAAAATAGCTTTCAAATTCATTCACCTCCCTTCATCACTACTGTTGCCATCGTGATCCAAGTCCTGGATCTTTTGCTAGAGGTTTCCACATGACCATAGTTACATAGACTTTCTTATGCGTTTTATAAGTGCATCATGCTCCTTTCAGTCATGGAGCCATTACAGTGTCTCTAGAATTAATACTGCCTGGAGTGCTCCCCAACTTCACCCCCAGCCACCCTGTCCTGCTCAATACCTGGTTGATCTCCCTGAGAGTTTATTCAGGCCTTAGTTCAAATGTCACTTTTTAAGGATAATTTTTCTGCTACCCTTGGGTATATCTGGACCGCATTATACACTTTCATATCACCAGGTACTTCCCCTTCTGAACATTTACCACAACTGTGATTAATTGTCTTTAATGTTGTCTCTGCTGCTAAAAAAAAAAAATTAACTTCCATGAGGTCAGGAACCTGTTGGTCTTATTCATCACTCTATTCTTGGTGCTTGACTCAGTAGGTACACATAATAGGTGCTCAATCAATATATGTTGATTCCTTAGTTACATAACTGGAAGTTAAATATACACTCTTGTTGCCTGGGGTTAGTAAGCTGGAACATCACTCAGTATCTGGATCAGGAAATTGATGGGGAATGAGTTTGGTAACTTGTCATTTGTATGTGATGTGAATTCTCAAAACAGTGAGTTTCTCTGTGAATAAAACAGTAAGAAACTGGGATCTTGGAGTTTTCAAAACAAACTCTTGATGTAAACCTTTACACTTGTGTTATCGCAGCTGCAAACTTTCCAGCTGTTCTGTAATATTTCAAATGTGTTTCAAATTATTCATTTACTTCTTTGAGTAGTTCTTCTTGAGTATATTTTTGCTTTTTAAAAATTTTCAGTTAACTTCCTAACATGACTTTAATTGTTATTATTCTGTAGAACAATGTTCTTTCAAGAGTTCTTGCCAGAGACTCAACAAAGCCATTAACTGACCATGGTTACTGATTTCCAAAGAGTCATCCATACTTCAGGAATAATCTTTGGAATCAATTATCTTTATTTACCTAGCATGACACCAATCTACTAACTCTATTATTCAAAAGTGGCGCCTTTTCTATTTCCTTTGTTATAGTTCCCAAGCATGAATTTGACAGTTTTCATGCAGGAAAGGAAAATGAACGTTTCTGGACTTTTATGAGACTTTTTGTCTTTGCTTATTAATTGCTCCACTGACCTTGTAACTAGCTTACTCTCTTTGATCTGATACTTTCTTATTTCGTGCTTGCAGATGTTTAAAATGTTCCAATATTTTTCCCCCTGGGTAAACTGGATGCTTTGTGGTAGCAGCTGACGTAGTTTGCTTGGCCACCAAGGCTTAATTTGATAACTTCTCCTAACACATAGGACACTTAAATGAGGATGAGAGGGATTACCAGGCTACGCTAATCTAAATTTGAGATAGTCTTCATTGGATTGCCTAGCTAGTGAGTTACATCTTTTTTTGGAAGAAAGGGATTGCTGTGTATAGCCTGCCAAACTCCTGATTTTACAAGTTCACAGTAAGTATTTGTACAAATTAAAGTCAATTTAAAATATAAATTACTGAAAGGAAACACAGGCTTTTAAAGAGCCAGATAATTGATTTTAAAAACTTAAATGTCTGCTTTCTTCAGAATATTTGAAACAAGTAATAAGAAAGTTTGAAAAGTTAACCATGGAGTAAGCATCCAATAAATTATTGAAGTATATAATTTTATTGAACTTAATAATTAAAATTATGAAAAGGTCATAAAATATTTACACTCCTCAGTAATCAGTAACTATTTTGAATAGTTGTTTTCTAAGGCCATGGAAAGCTATGGTTCTCTTTAATTAACTAATTAAACTAAATAGTGTTTAACTTTTGTTTTTAGAAACACATCTTGTTTTTTTTCATTTCTTAAAGCAAATTGTAATTTACTGTACTTTTATCAAGGGTCAGACTTTAATTATCACCGTTAAGCAACAATAGAGAAATTCAATAAAATGATTTTTTGCATTGAGGAGCAACTATTTATAGATGATAATAATACCAATAATAAGTAGTCACACATGCCTTCTGTAGGCAGAAGAAAAAATGTGAAATAAGACCAAATTATATCTAAAGCAAAGGTATGGGTTTTATATGCACCTGCTAAATAAAGAACTTCCCAGATACTAACCCAAATGGGCACCAAGGTCATAATCACAGGAATATTACAGTGTGAAGGTGGGAGGATTCAGGGCACCACATGGTGCAGCCACTCCAGAGTCTTCCCTGGAGGTGAGTGTTAGGTATCAAAGCTGTACACCCCAAAAGAGTAATTATTAAATTTGGGAACTTGATAGAAGGAACCATTCAAATTCTATGCCATAGTAACTTGAGCTGTTGTAAATTTTTGTATTGTTTTTGAGATGAATTTTATTTTTATTTCATATTGGACTATAGTTGATACACAATGTTGTGTTAGTTTCAGGTGTACAGCAAAGTGTTTTAATTATACATATATTTATTCTTTTTCAAATTCTTTTGCCATTTAGGTTATTACAGAATATTGAGCAGAGTTCCCTGTGCTATACAATAGGTCCTTGTTGTAAATTTTGAATGGCTATAAAAAGTCGGTTATGATTTCTTTTCTCTATAAAGTGTACCTGATCATGTCTCTGGGCACACCTTGTCCCCATTCAAGCAGATCTGTTCTACTACACACCATCCGGAAGACTGCTATCCTACACGGGGATGAAGAACTCAGCTTTGCCTCTGGCGAAATCTCAGCTTGTCCCTTATGACCTTGGGCAGGTCACTTAACCTCTCTGAAGTTTAACTTCCATATCCGTAAACCATAAGGATAATTACACCCAATTCTTCAGGTTCCTGTGTGGATTAAATGAGATACTGCATGATAGTGCCCCGTGACTGCTGGATAAATGCTAACTGCTGTTACCTCCAGTATTCCCTCTGTGGACTTTGAGTGAGCCTTCTCGGTCATGCCTTTCAGCCTTTACATCTCTTATTGCAATATTGTCACTAGAAAGGGGTGTAGTGTTAGCTTCAATAAGTCTGCATTTGCTGCTGTGAGGGTCCTGTGTGCACAGCACCTGGATTTCTCAGAAGAAAAGCCATTAGAACCAGATTTGCTGCTTCCGCCAGCAGAAGCAAAGCACTTTAACTTCATTAGCACAACCCTGTCAATAGCTTTTCAAGTGGTCAGGACAGTAAAAGTTCTATTCAGCTTGGGGCTATTTTGCATTATCTTTAAGGGACACTTTCTCCCTGGAGAGGCCACCTGCCTCTTAAAAGTTGAGAGGGTCTCTCTGCTCAATCCTGAGCTTCCACACAGCTGCTGAAGGCAGACACACATTCTTAGCATTTGGCATCACAAAGGGGGCTCAAAGGCTGGGCAAGAACCTTGCTGTCATTTTGTCAACCTCTTGCCTATTTTTTCCCAGACTTCCCCCAAATTTTCATTAGGGCTCAATACTATCAGAATATGCAGTAGTATTTTTTTTATTAAGCTTTTTATTTGAGATGACTGCAGATTCACATGCAGTCATAAGAAATAATAGAAATTCTGTGTACTGCCTAACTTGCAACTTTGACTCAGTTTCCCCCAATGGTAACATCTTGAAAAACTAAAGTACAATATCCAGAATACTGACATTGAAAAAAACAAGATACGGAAAAATTCCATCACCACATCCCTGTCCCACTTCACCCCTCCTCCATCCCTGACCTCTGGCAACCTGTACTCTGTTTTCTATTTCTATAATTTTGTCATTTCAAGAATATTACAAAGGTGGACTCATACAGTGTATAACATTTTGGTATTGCCTTTTTCCAGTCAGCATAATGCCCTGGAGATTCATCCACTAGATTGTGTATCTGTACCTTGTTCCTTTTCATTGCTGAGTAGTATTCCCTGGTATGAATATATCATGGTTTGTTTAATCATTCACCCACTGAAGTACATCTGGGTTGTTTCCAATTTTAAGCTAATATGAATAAATCTTCCTTGAATAGCCATATACTGTTTTTACATGACCCTTAGTTTTAATTTCCCTGCAATAAACTTTGTGTCCAATTGCAGGCTTGTATTGTAGTTGCATGTTTAGTTTTATAAGAAACTGCCTACCTGTTTTCCACAGTGACTCTACCATGGTATATTCTACGAACAGTGTAGAATGGATCTATCTGCCTCCTCTCCAGTATTTGGTATGGTTACTGTTATTTAGTTTGGCTATTCTGACAGGTGTGAAGTGATATCTCACTGTGGTTTTAATTTGCATTTCCTCAATGGCTAATGACGTTGAATATTATTTTGCAATAGTCTTTTGCAGATGGTATAATTTAAGAGCTGGAAAGAATTGGACAGATCCATTTCAGTGATTGAGCCCCAAATTAATGTATTTGGATGAGAGTCAGGTCCCAGTGAGAGAGAGAGAGAGAGAGAGAGAGAGAGAGAGAGAGAGGCACTTTGCTCTGAACTCAGGCCTCCTAAATCCCAGCTCAGTGATGTTTACACCAGATCCTATCTCTAGGACACATCAGGGATGATTTGCTTGCTCTGATTAGGTGGTAAGGCTGATTAAGAATGTATATAAGTAGGGCTTCCCTGGTGGTGCAGTGGTTGACAATCTGCCTGCCAATGCAGGGGACACAGGTTCGAGCCCTGGTCTGGGAAGAGCCCACATGCTGCGGAGCAACTGGGCCCGTGAGCCACAACTACTGAGCCTGCGCATCTGGAGCTTGTGCTCTGCAACAAGAGAGGTCTCGACAGTAAGAGCCCCGTGCACCGCAATGAAGAGTGGCCCCCGCTCACTGCAACTAGAGAAAGCCCTCGCAGAGAAACGAAAACCCAACACAGCAAAAAATAAATAAACAAATAATTTTTTTAAAAAAAGAATGTATATAAGTTAAAAAAAAATAATGTATACAAGTAATCCAGCAATTGCAACTGTGTAGTATTTAGCACATATCTGCCATCTACTAAGAACTCAATAAATAAGTGAATTTATGTCTATATCTATGTCTATATCTCACCTTATTGTGGGAGCTAACATTTTTCCTTTCTTTAAAGTAGGCATGTTATTTCCTGCCTTCCCCTTTCAGAGCAGGAAATAAAGAAAATAGGATTAAAATTTTTTTTCAAATATTGTCAAAAATAGAGAGAGAAAAAGAACAAACATGTCTGTTCAATCTATCCTGTAGGTCTCATTGTGGGTTACTAGGGTTAGTAATGGGGAGGGGGGTGGATCTTGTGGACCCAGGAGCTCATCCTCCTGATTTGCAGATGAGGACACAGGAGCTCACAGAAATGAAGCCCCCTCTCAGGCGCTGCTCAGGAGGGGCTCAGAGGAGCTGGGACTGAAGGTGTTTCCCAGCAGGGAGCCCAGTGTCCCTGACTGAGCCCCTGCCATGTTCTCATACAGGACAGGGACACTGGAGACCCAGGGCTCTGTTTACCATGAAGGACTTTTGGGGGTGAGAGGGGAGGTGAAGAGTGCTGGGAAACTGTAGTCACTCCCGGGGGTCAAAATTAGCCCGTGTAGCTTGACTCCTTCTAGCCCAAGGAATGTCATCACTTGTTCAGCTTTGCTGAGAGAACAACTCTTTTCATTTGGATATAAAAATGCTCAGCACTCTGATGACCACATCTAAAGCCAGTTACCACCCAGGCCCCAGGCTGTGCCGATCCAGATGGCAGATGGAGTAAAAGGAATTCAAAAATGTGCTTAAGACAGAAAGAAAGGGGTAAACAAGGCATGTATGTAATTCAGAAAGAAGGTGCTTCGGAGTTAGGAGGTGATCACCACAGGGAAAGAAGCAAGCTTTTGCCCTGGGAGGGGCTTTCCAGCCTCTGAAGCTTTGTGAAATACGTCACAGAAGCAGCAACAACCCAAGGAAATGAGGGATGTCCAGAGGCCGAGGGAAATGTCCTTGTTTTTGGATCTCTGAAAGATGTGGTTTTGAGCATCTGTATCTGACTATGAGCCAGTGCGGACTTTCTCCGGGTGCTGCTGGAGGAGATGGTATGAGTCCCGGAGAATCGCCTGACATCACTATCTTCCTGGAGAAAGCAGCACCACAAAGCTCTTATCTCACACAATTCATTCCTTGATAACAATTGTGTTTGTCCCATCATGTCCTGAAGCAAAAGTAGCAGGTGTAATAGCTGTTGAAAAAAAAAGTTAACTGGTACGATGAATGATTTATATCTTCATCATACTATAAATTATAACAGGAGACAGAGGGAAGGGATTTTGGAAGCACTGCTTTTCTGCAGAAGCACAAAGCCCTTGCTTCTTTTCCAGTTATTGTTCATTTGCTAAAAATAAGGTCTGTGAAATATGTAAACATCACCCTCCCCCCCCCCATATGGAAACCGTGAATTATTCAGATAGTGGCTCTAGGTAGACAGGAAAGAATTGGATGTTGGCCTAAGGCCTTATGTTCCTGTCCCTGACAGGCTCTGAGCTTGTCAAAACCGCTCTTCAATCACCTGGCTAATAGTACAGTGTATTTCAGTGACTGAACCGGTCACATAATTAGAAGCATTCTCCTCTAGCTGGAAAGAAGTCTGCTGGTACATTCTTCTAAATGAAAGAAACCCAACTAGTTGTGCCAGGTTATATAATTTAATGGAGAAACTGTAGAAGGAGCCCTTGAAAAAGTGTGATGGTGCATTCATTTTGGGTACAATATTAAGCACTCGAGCAGAAAGTTTCTCTTTTAACTCCCAGCCAAGGCTCATCGCTGTTGTGTAAATGAACTCAGTGCAGCCAAAAGCCCCAGCTGGTTGACAGGACGGAGTCAGTGGCGACCTGAATGCGTGGGGTCTATTTGCGCTTGCTCGTCACATATTGGGCAAACCACCACTGACGCCCAATGCAGGAGGCGAACATTTCTGCTCTCATCATTGTTATAAGCCCAGTTTTTTTAAAACCTGGTCTTTATTTACTCTTTAAACAACAACAACAAAAATCTGATGGTAGATCCCTCTGAACTCCTTGAATCCAAAACGGCATCTCCCTCTCTTGTTCTCTCTCCCTGGCCGCTCCTTTATTTTTCCTCTTCTCTTTTTCTCTTTCATCTGGCTTCTCCACCCAAAAAGCCAAGGGAAGTGAGGTAACAATAACTTTGTTGCATTTCACCTGGCCCACCCAGAGAAAAGCTATTTCTAGGCAAGTGCGGAAAACCCAAACCTTGTGGAACTCACCCGGCCCTCTAATCTAACATCCTCTGTGTGCTGCAGAGTCTAATGTTTAATTTGAAAAACAATCCGAAAATAGCATGAAAGGAAACGTGGAATTTGCATAGCTATATATATGTTTAAGATAGTCTTTTCCAAAAACACTGTGTTTGAGAGCTGGCCCTCAAACTTGAAGTTGCCCGAATTTCATAGACTCCTCTGAGATAAGGAGTGTAATTTTCACTTGAGTGATGGTTGATTTTCTGCACAGTCCTCTTCGTCCTCTTCATACTAGGGAGACTGATCTCAAACCCTGTCCTGCTGCAAAGCTAAAAGCTGACATTCAGAACTGTGTGCTGACTAATGCTAAGTAACAATGACAATGAAGACAGGGCGATTTCTAATGTTGGATTGTCATATTTTAAGAGTCTTATTAAAATCTCCTTGTTTTTCTTTCCTTTTATTTCTACCTTTCACTCTCTCTCTCTCTCTCTCTCTCTCTCTCTCTCTCTCTCTCTCTTTCTCTTTGCTATTTTCTTGACCTTTTTCTTTTCCCTGTTTTTGAAACTTTTTTTTTTTTTTTTTTTTTGCAGTACGCGGGCCTCTCACTGTTGTGGCCTCTCCCGTTGCGGAGCACAGGCTCTGGACACGCAGGCTCAGCGGCCATAGCTCACGGGCCCAGCCGCTCCACGGCATGTGGGATCTTCCCGGACCGGGGCACAAACCCATGTCCCCTGCATTGGCAGGCGGACTCTCAACCACTGCGCCACCAGGGAAGCCCCCAACACCTCATTTTTGTAGGCAAAGCCTTGGTTTGGTTTAATCCAGCTACCTGCAGATGGACTTTTTTCACTGTCAAGCCCTTTGGAGGCTGACTTCTATTTCCAAAACTCTAAATTTAATAGCTGGAGAAGAATAACAAAAATCTGCCATTTCAGGTTTCCTAGAGATTCAATCATAATCAAGGTGCCTTTTAAAACAACCTTACTGACAGGTGCTAGAGATCCAGGTGTGAAGCATAAGCCCCTCACTTAGAAAGGGTTGCTCTGCAGGTCCAGGTGCGGGGCAGAGAGGGTGCAGAGATCATGCGGTGAAAACATTTAAGGGAGAGTAATAACCAGTGTGTAGATCTTTACAAAAGGGGTTCTTATCTTGGGATCCATCAACAGATCCATGGGTAGCAGTTAGAGTGTCCGTGAACTTAGATAGGAAAAAAATTACTTCTTTCTGTTTCCTATGCTTTAGTTGAAATATAACTTTTCCATCAATTATAAATATGGACAAATCCCCATGGTACAATAATAGCAGCCCTCTGTCACCCATCACATTACAGCTAGTTGTCACAGATATCTCAAACTGTTCTTTATGCTCCTATCACTACTTTGAAATTGTGGTAAAGACTAGACCCACTACTAGATCTTTCTATTTAACAATTACTTTAACACAATTACAAATATTATTATAACTATTTCAATATAATTGTTTTCCTTAATAATCTTATGCATTTTACTCAATGCATTCAAAATCATTGTTCTGAGAAGCAGTCAGTGGATTGTCAAATGACTCCCTGGCACAATAAAGGTTAAGAATCTTGGTTTGGAGATTAAATGATTCTTCCAACTAGATATTTGTGTTTCTAGATTTGGGGCAAGTGGGGGACTCTAGAAAGTAGGAGAGAGGGGACCTTGGAATTTGTCTTGGGCCTAGCAGAGCTGCTGCTTACCTCTGTTGGGCTGGTGTCCAGAGCTAAACATCCAAATAACCCTCCTAAACTGTAGAGAAACAGAAAACAGCCCGTGCTAGGCAGCAGATGTGGGGAAAATAACAAAACAAAGCAAAACACAACTAAAAACCCCACTGAGGGATTAACAGATACACACTACTACATATAAAATAGATGAATAACAGAGGCCTACTGTATAGCACAGAGAACTATATTCAGTATCTTGTAATAACCTATAATGGAAAAGAATCTGAAAAAGAATATATATATTTGTATATATATAAAATACATATATATGTATTATATAATAATGTAGATAATATATATAACTGAATCACTTTGTTGTACACCTGAAACTAATACAACATCATGGATCAACTATACTTCAATAAAAGAAAAGTGAGAAAACCCACTGAATGTCTTATAGCACAAAGGGTTTCTTATCATTTCTTCCCTTTTTTGCACATATTTTTCCTGGTGCTAATCCCCAAACTCCCCCTTTTTAAGCAGTTTTAGATATAGTCCAGAAGATACCCATCCCCTTTATGTTACTTTGCATAAGCATTTGCGGGCAAAGCAGCTTTTACAGAACTCTCACTCACTCACAAGTTGTCCTGCCTGACTCTTTACTAATATTGCAACAATGACAAAAGGCCAGCTTGCTACAAGAGTTAGTATTATCTTCAGGTATGAGCTTGGTTTATTTGCAAGACCTACCTCAGCAGGGGCCAGGGATGTAAGTTGATAGCCATTGTGTGTGTTACATTAACTCAGGGAGTTACTGATTGACATAAAGTGAGTTTAATGAGACTTAAAGTTTCCCCAGAGTTTCTGTTAAAAAATTCTCATCAGAATAAAATTGAGAAGAGGAGGTCTTGTCAGGAAAAGTTATTTTTTTTTTTTTTGCTTCTATTATACCTTCTGATTCTGGAAAGTGGTGGAAAGGAGAGGAAGGAAGGAAGCACGTGGGCAGTGAAGGTGGGCAGTGATGTTTATGGGCGCCAAGGGACAGGAACAAACTTCGCAGTCACAGAATAGGTTCAAATCCCAGCTCTTCAACTTTACTGGCTGTGTGATCTTGGGCTTGTTGCTTAACTTCTCTGAGCTTCAGTTCTCCATCTATAAAATAGACAAAATTATAGCCCCAGCTTATAGAGTTATTGTGAGAATTCAATGACATAGGATGTGCAAGATGTTTGGCGCTGTGCCTGGCATCATGTAATGAGAACTTAATAGCGGATAGCTCCCGCAGGGGTGGTGCTGAGATGGGGTGAGTACGTCAGCAGGAAGGAGAGACAAGTGTATGAGCAGCTGCTATCTTGACCCACCTGCTGGGTTTGTCTGTAATCAACCAGCCAGTCCTGTTCCACTGGGAAGGGGTGTTCTCTACACTGGACTGCCAGCAGCCTGGCCTCCTTCCTTTATTATTAATAATCTTGGTTGCCTTATTGAATGACTGCCTTGTCTCAGTTTTTCTAACTTAAAAATCAGGGTCTTAATGATAGTTAATATCCACCTATCTCACAAGCTGGATGAACTAGTATACATGTGAAGTCATGGTATTTTTCAAAGTCAAGATAGTGACTCCACTACTCCCATAATGAGGGTGTGAGCAGTGAGGTAAATGTATATATAGATGCCTATCTGTACCTGGATTTTTTCTATGTAGACTGCCTAGTTAATGTTTTAAATGGGATAATCATTTAACTGATAAATAAGTCATGTGAAAGTCTTTGTAAACAGCAAGAATTATTTAAGCCAGCAGTTTATAATTTTTATTAGTGTTGTTCAAAATAAAAATAATTTGGTCATTGGGAAATTGCCCTCTGGAATCCTTTGGCCCTCTGTCAGGGAAGAACTTAAGTCTGTCAAAGGGTATAAGAACTCTAAGTTCTCATCCTGGACGCTAACTAAGAAACCAGGGATGTTCCTGAATGATTTAGAATCTCATCTTCCTCTTCTGTGGGATAAGAAGATCCTGGACTTGACCTATGATCAGCATTCTTAATAACCATTCTTGGAATATGGTGTTAAAAAGTAGTTGATGGAGGGTATAACAGATAAAATTTTGAGTAGTCCTGCATATACTCCTTGCTTCTTCCAATACCCAGTGATATAAACCTCATTCGTTAAAAAAACAAAAACAAAAACAAAAAACAAAAAACAAAACACCTCTCTTAAATCTATTTATGTCTTAGTTAGGAATTTTTAAAAAGTTCAGAGAGTGGTTAGAAACACTCATAATGATCTCTCACCTACAGTGGTACGTGTGGACCTGGAAAAACTTGAAAATGAACGCTGCCTTGTCTCTAAACCTGTGTGCTTATTTAAGCCAATAAATATTTTACACATGTTATCATTTAGAGCCTAGATTACACTGTTCTTTATTTATTGAAAGAGTTCATCAACAAAAAGCATAGCTCATCTACTCTGGGACTGAATCATTCATCTGGTTTGATTGTGGGGAGAGAAACGTCATAGGGAGATTCGATTTGCCATATTACTGTGTGCAAAACTGGCTAAGGTACTGGAAGGAAAACAAAGGGAATTAAGATATGATTCTGTCTTTAGGAAGAAAATGATCAACTGTTGTCTAAAAGGCTGTCAGTACCTCCTCCAACCAGTGAGAAGAAACCAACTGGCTGCTGATGCTGTGATCTTCACTTGCCTGCATCCGTGCTGGCCTCTGGAGCAACAGTGCGGCATAGGTATCCAGGCCCGTGGGATGATTCACCCAGTACTAATTTCATGATGGTTATTATTAATAGTACTAGGCTAGTTTGCATTGATGATTCTTGATTCAAAGTGATATTGTGCCTGTTTTAAAAATAGAGTGATAACTTATTGGCAGAGTAACTCTTGAGAAGTCACGAAGGCAGAACTCTTTACAGAATTGGTGGCCAATATCCAGGCTTGGTTTGAAAACCATGCTTTGAGGGAGGTTCATTTCTTGTGCTTGGCCAGAACAGCTCAGAGATGCTGAATTATAATTTGCTGCTTTTCAATCCAAGATTTGGCTATACATTTAGATTAGTTTATGCAAAATTGGCAGAAGTTGAATTCTAGCTTTTTTTAGTGTCTTAAGTCTGATCATTTCCCTCTGGTTAGTGTAGAAAGAACTAAAGCCTTCTGTTCTGACCAAACAACCACAACCTAAATAGGCCAAGACACTAGGAAAATACCAGGGCAAGTGAAATGAGGAGTGCCGTTTAGAGCAGCCAAACTGAAGCATGTAGCTCAAACCGATGCTGGGGCAGCCTGAGCAATGTCTCCAGAGGCCTGAAGCACTTTGCATATGAAGCTCTAAAGTAGGGGTGGTTTACATGAGTCAGGAAAAATTCAAGTACTAAATAGCTCTGTTTCTTATGATCTACTGTTATTTTTGCTTCTGTGTACCACTTTGGGAACTGTGTTATTCTTCCCTGGGGACCCATTCCTTCCTCCCTTTCAGTCCCTGAGGTTCGGATGGAACTGACTCGCTTTCCACCTCCATCAGCCCATACCAGGGCTGGGATGGTTACATAACACATAACTGACCCATTAGACCAATATCAGATTGATCATGATCTACCATCCAATTAGGGAGAGTTAGACCTAGGTGTTTTGCTAGAGATTTTAGAAAAGAGGTCCTGTCCTTCTTCTAGATATGTAGATATCTAGAAGTAGCAATACCGGTACCAATGTGGATATACTGGTAGAAGGCAAACCTAGCACTCCTGGAGACCATCTTTGTTACCACATGGAGGGAGCTTGTCTGAGAATGAAGCCAAACCAGAGGAAAGCAGAGTTGAGAGACAGTAAAGGTATACCATTTGAATATCATTAAATGAGGATCTAAGTCAAGCTTTACCTAAAGTGACAGGTGTAATTAACTGATTTATTTTTACACAGGACAATTTGAGTTAGGTCTCTGTTATTTGCAATGGAAAGTGCTCTGATTAGTATACTGTCTTTTGTAGATCCTGTGTATCAGTCAGCTATTGCCACAATAATGTTGCATAACAAAATACCTAAAAAACTAAGAGACATCCAACAATACTCATTTATTTTGCTTTTATTTAGTCATTTCTTTCTTATGTATTTGTGAGTTATCTGGGATTAGGTTAGTCTAAACTGGGTTGGATTGGGCTTTGTTCCAAGCTTCAGGTTGGATCAAGTCTACCCATGAATCTCTCATTCTCTTTAGACAGGTGGCTACTTAGGGTATATTGCTCTTCTCATGGTGACTGACAGAAATGCCAGATAGCAGTCCCAACATAAGCACAGTTTGAGCCTCTGGTTATGCCCTGTTCACTAACATTGCACTGGCCAAAACAAATAATTTGATCAAATCCAATGTCAAAGTGGGGAAAGGCAATTTCATTGGAGGTGCAAAGGAGAGTGAATATTTAGTGAACAATAATCTAATCTACTACAGTCTGAATTTATACCAAAGGCAAAAAGAACTGCCTATTATCAAATCATGTGATTTTAAAACTACAGGGCTATAAATATAGTGATAAATGAACGACGTACAACATTTTAAATAAGTTAACGTAACAAATGGTGATTGATTTTTTTAGCACTGAGCACTGTGTATTCCTGAAAGATTCAATCTTCTGATATGTTTCTAATATGGAGGATGTTGAAATTAGTTTTAAAATGAGTAGAACATCATACAGGTGCCTCTTTCTGACCAAGATATTATTTCAGTCATATATGATACATGTAGCTATCAAATGACTTAGGAATTCAATAAGAATTTAGTTTAATTTTGAAATTTTACATCACAGAGTGTGCAAATATTGTGAACCCCAACAGTCTACAATTAAAGGACAATATCTGAATGCATAATAATAATGGCTGTCATTCTTTTAAGTATCTCCTAGTTTCAAGTACTTTGCTAAATGAGGCTCACTGATGTTAAGTAATGTGGCCAAATTCTGATAAGAGCCAGAGAAAAGACATCTACCTGGGTGTGTGTTGCTTTAGGACTTGAGCCTTTATTTTACTACATTACAGGAAGTCTAGGTTAGACAATGAAGATGAGTTGGCAGCAATTCTAGAAAATGCCACTGCACTGATAAATGAAACCATTGCTCCACTCCTGCTTCAGGGCAGGAGGTCGGATTAGGCAAAGAGAGGTTTAGTTAGAGAAGATGACTGAGGGCAGCAGCTTGGTACAATGGTGAAGAGCATAAGATCTTAGGAGGCTCGTCTGGGGTAATTTTCTGCCTTGTACCAGGCGGAAGACAGTTGTCCTGACCTACAAATTCATTGTGGGGAGTTAATGTCGTACTGCATGAAAAGATCTTTATATAACCTGTGGCCAAGGGAGCACAGTTGTAAAATCGAGTCAAAAAACAAAAACAGACTAGCTCTCCATCCTGGTGATTCTATAACTTTCTTGGGTAAAACAGAGTCTGAACCTGATAATCTCTTGAAGTCACTTTTGATCCTTGTGGTGGTATTTAGATTTGGGGGCTTTTCTAACCACCTGAAAAAAATTTAAAGGGTGACAATGTCCTTGGTTTTGTGTGAGTAACAACAGTTGGTATCCAGGCTGCCTAAATGATCACAGTTGGGCAGAAAAAGTTCCTGAGAAAGCAGAAACTTTGTCAAATTCCACTTCACTATCTTGATGCAAAGTTTTATAGTTAAAATTTTTGGATGGAAAAATAGGATTTTTTTTTTTTATCTTTACTCTGAGTAGAGACGACATTGGACTGAGGGTGGAGTGTGAAGTAGTTGGAGTCAGTAATAGAGTCTCCTTCCGCTCATGAAAATGAAGAGGAAAAAATATCTCCTCAGAATTTGTCAAGTCTGCTCTACTATATAACAGTTTATGGGTGATAAACTGGATGATGGCCGTGATAACATCTAAGATGCAGTTAATACACGACTATGATTCTGTTTATAAGGCACTTTTCAAACTAGGTAAGCCCAACTTGAAAATAATTGCATAGGAGGGGTGGTTCCAGACACGTGGAGGCACGATTCTCCATTCTCATTTGAGCGTGGAGACAACTAGGTCTAGGGCATGTGCCCACTTCTCTCGGGCTGTGAAAGGGGAGGAAGTCTTGATGTATTTTTGTAAGTCTTCTTCTCCTCTTCTATTTTTAGGGTAGGAGGGTGGCTTCCCTGCTGGATAAAGATCTGAGCAAACATACAGCATTGGGAAAGGCCCAGAAAACGGAGTCAGGCACCTCCCTCTGGCAAAATCCTGAGTGAATAGATAGGGGCCTCAGTAGCAGCAAGCAGGTGACCTGTCAGAACACGAAATGAGAGGACTTCCAAAGTCCTGGCCTTGCCCAGATAATATCTTGCCTCCCATTTCTAAACGTTAGTTCTGAGGACCCAGAAGGGGAGTGGTGCATTACTCCCGAGAGATCTGCTTACAAAGGGAGCAAGAAGGTTCAGCCCTCAACTATTTTGAGTTTCATAGGCACCGCGACATGACCGTACCATGCTATTAGTTTTGTGACTCCAGGAACTCATTTGACCTAGCTTTCTCTCAGTTTTTTTTTTTTTTTTTTGAAGAAGAAGTATAGGTGATGGGTTAAATCAGTAGCTTTAAAATTGTGAGCCTCAGAGCTCTGGCAGTCCTTAGAAACCTCAGAAAATCTCAACAGCCCCCTCAGATTTGGCAGACAAGTAGGGAAAGCGAGAAGGACTCCAATCCCTGCACAGCCCCCTTCACTTAGAATTCTTTCTCATTTGGGGTTTTGTAGATGACTCTGAACAACTGCTGTCCTTAACCATTTGGAAGCCACTGTACTAATTGGTCCTGAAACTCCCCTCTAGCTCTGTGGTTCTTCATGACCCTGAGCATCGGAGTCAGTTTCAGATTTTATTCATTCTCAGGAGAATGTTCTCAGGAGTTCTCATACTCCAGTGTTATGAGTATCACAAGGTGGCCCAGGGATAAAAGAAACAAAAAGATAAGATGCCTGCCCTCAAGGATTTTACTATCTAATGAAGAGAAAGAGAAGCAAATCCATCATTGATTAAATGGAGTCTTAAGCCAAGAAGAGAGAGAACAGAGAATGGATTGCTCAAGTCTAGCTGAGAGGGACAGAGGAAGCTTCAAAGAGAAGAAGGCCTCTGAGCTGGACTTGACAGGTAGAGAGACATTGTACAGGAAGATGTGTATGATCTGACAGTGTAATTCATATCTGTCCATTCCCTCCTTGAAATGTGATGAGTGATTCCTAATGTACCTAGAATACAAGCCAAACCTTTTCATAGGGCTACCAGGCCATTACGATGTGCCCCCTGACTTCCTCAGACTCTGCTCCTGGTCTCCTCCAGGCTCATCATCCTCTCATCTCCACTCTTCAACACTCCATGCTCATTCCCACCAGTGGTTTTCACCTTTGCTGTTCCCTCTGGCTGAAATGCTTTTCCCTCAGAGTCTTCAGTAATGACTCCTCCTCATATTCTGGTGTCAGAATAAATTCAGAAGCCCCTTGTCAACATTTCCAGTTTTCCTTCTCTGATTCCTTCTGGGATTGCTCATAACTTGCTGGCCCCTTGAGGTTAGAGAACACTGGATGACGTGCTTTGGTGAATGCAGTGGAAGTGGAAGTAACACTTGCAACTTCCAGGCAGAATCATTTTCTTTCCAGTTTGAAGCTTTACGATGTTTTATTCTTCTGGGATTGGGACACTGAGAGACTCTCCTAGACCCATGCGAGACTCTGCCTAAGTGAGAAATTCTAAATGTTTATTGATTTTAGCCATTGACATTTTAGGGATTGCTATCCCGACTGATATAGATCTTTCCTAACTGCCACTCTTAAAGTTGCCCCTCCCCTTTGACTACAAATAACTTTCTATCTATATTTACTTTTTTCATTGCACTTATCTGAAATTATGTTGCTTGCTCATTTATTTGCTATTGATCTCTCTCCATGAAAATAAAAAATTCATGAGAAGAGTGTCTTACGTGTCTTGTTCTATATCCTCAGTCATTACACAAGTCCCTGGTACAAAGTCCCTCAAGAACAAATGAACACAAAGTGTATCTGTGCCACAAGGGGACGGTGTGACTAACCTCCAGAGAAAGGAAACATATTTAGAAAGGCATGTATGAGAAAGCTTGAATCAATGGACCCTCTCCCCAAATTAAGAAAATGTGTATAAAGAATATAGTTATTTATATGGTCTTTGTCAATCTCAATTTTCTAAATCTTAGACTCCAAAACATTAACAATTATGAAAGAATATGGGATTTAACCTAAAATCTTATTATTTATTGGTAAAGAAGTTAGATGTAAATTTTCTGCTGGGTTACAATGCAGAATTACAGTAGAGTGAACACAAGAGCTTTTTATTATTTGTTTTGAAAGTAAGCTTTATAAAGTTTACTATTCTAGGTAATGCAGCAGAAAAACTATGATGGTAACAGGTATTATATGATTTTTCTTTAAGATCTGAGAATTGAAAAATAAATCTTGTTTTTTTTTTTTCAGAGAACTGAAACCTAAATCTTAGTTTGTTTCACTTGCATTGGCATTATCCCCAATATATTCCTTGAAAAATGAATTACGTATAAGAGCACATAAATAGGAGAGCTGCGAAGTTCAGCTGGGTAAAATATTGGTTATACAAATTTCAAAACTCATTGAGTAACCTATAGATATAGGAGAAATTTTATTTTAAGAAGTGTTAAATTGTCTATATGACAAGAAAATTATTTGAAATGAAGTATTTTGCTCAGGCGGTATTGAATTACTAACATTTCTGAAACTATAAGTACATTTTGAAGCCTATGAAGTCTGTTAAGATGATTAGAACTTCTAATGCAGCACAAAATTGTTTCTAGTTGATTTCTCAACAGTAAGTTTTGGATGAAGATTTTAAAGATGACCCTTCCCTCTTAGGAAGATGTGCTGGAGCTGTAAACTTCGGATTTATCTGACTTTACAAGCTGAGTTCCCTTTAGATCATTGTCTTCTACTGGGGGTATTACAACATAAGGGACAACCCACTTGCACTTGTATTAAGAAATTTTGAGATGATTAAAACCCTGTGGAGTCAATGAAATTAAATAATTTGCACCATTGCCCAGGGAAAGCTCAATATTATCGAGATGATTGTCTTAAGAGGAAGTCTTAAACCCAGGGTCAAGAAGGATGTCATTGTACTTTTCATAACTGCAAGCACTCCCGAGGGAGCTCCTTTGTTCCAGTACAAACTTTGGGCATCTTTGGCATGTCTTTCTCTCATATCATCATTCTCATTTGTCAACAAGAAGCTGTATAACATGGCACTGCTGTCAGTTTCTGTTGAGAGTCAGACCTGCTTATGTTTTTACCCATAACAGAGGTAAACTGTGGAAACTATCTCCTCTTTGCTTATCTGATCCTCCTTCTGCACTAGTGAAATTTCCAGTCTTTTTTTCCATCAAACATGTAAACCACTGCTGAAAAGAGTGAAATTAACTTCAGGTACTTTAAAATATCCAAGGGCATGGGGAAGGTCCATGTGCATATTGGACAGGAATGGATTCAGGGCTTGGCTCAAAGACAGTGGTCAAACTTATTATTTTCTTTTATAGGATTCTTTATGTGAAGGTGTTGTTTTTCTTTAAGATGATCTTTGCCGCAAATGGTAGAGAAGAGAAATCCTGCCCAAGGGAACTTAGATTCTGAGAGCTTCACAAGAGAGTGTGTAGCCATGCACGTGAGTAATTACACAGGCTGTGCAGAGTGTAGGAAGATCATTTCATGAGAATATTGCCTTGTTTGTGAAGGCGGGTATGGATGTACTCTGTGGTAACTTGGCAACCAAAGAGATAAAGAGGGAGTAAAACATGAGCTAGTTATGGCGGCTGAGGGTGTTGTATTCTTAGACACATTTGGAAGTTTTCCCAGGGCTTTTCACCTTCGTTGATGGTGGCCCAAAGCCACTGCTGAAGGGGTAGGCCTATGTGCACATGTTCTTATCAAATGACCTTGCTCCAGTGGCTAACATTCATTGGGCCGAAAAGGACCTATGATCCAAGCTGAGCCAATCATATTTTCCTCAAATCTGAACTAAGATACACAGAAACTAAAAGCAGTGAATATCAGATGCTGTCATGTGCTATCCAAAGCCCTGGGACCTTACCATGGCAGAGCACTATGGCTACCTGTCCCAAAGTTTGAAGGTTTTTCTGGTAACCAAAGGCAGCTTTGTCCATGGTCACAGCAGGCCAGAAGCATCAGACAATTGATGCACTGAGGAAGTGTTCTTGCCCAATGACTTATAAGAGTTAATGTATAAACATCTCAGCATTTTTGCCCTTTGGCTGGAGCAGCTGTGACGTGCATGTTTTACACTGATTTCCAGAGTTTCCCAGCAAGACTAAGTTCTAGTCACCCACAATAGTGACTGGCTTGATACACATGCCATTGGTTGTCTTCTCTTTCCCGTCTCACTTCCCCACATCCTCATCAATATTTTTGGGGATCACTTCTCAAATAAAATACTGTTTCAGAGTCCACCTCTGAGGAAACCTAAATTAAGAAAGAAGGAATAAGTTCAGGTAGATTGAGCTCAGTGTTGGGTTATAGAAACCCCAAGTCACATATGTTCAAGTTGAAGTTCTGGGGGAAATAAATAAAAAAAAAATTCCCAAACTAGTTTGCACAGCTGAGAGATGAGTAGAGGCTGAGATGAGAGACCATACAATAAAAAGGAGAGAGCCTTCCAGTCAGCCAGCAGACTGCCTGATAACCTCCTAACATTTGAGTTCTATGAGGTTCTAAATACCTTCTCTTCTTGAGATAGTTTGAGGCATATCTGTTTCTTGCTGTCTAAATATCTCTGAATGGGACAAAAGTCAACAATCAACTATGGGGGGAGATGCTGGGTCAAGAAAATGTGTTTGTGAGGAAATGCTGGTATGCCGTCCATGTACTGAATGCAAGGAATATACAAAACACTAGTGTTGAGAGCTTAATGGGGAAGGACCCAGATCTGAAGGAACTGGTGCAGGAGGTGAGAAAATTAAGCTGTGATAGGAAAAATGATGATTTATTATAAACTTGGAATATAATAGTGGAGAAAAAATAGCTAGCCATGATTTAAAAAGAGACACTAGTTAGTATTCTTAGAGCCTAAGTCAAAAGTGGACTAGAGATGCAATCGAGAACCCTGGTGTCCCCTGGAGTCTCATGTTGGGGTCTTTTAATCCCTGCTTTTCAGTTTCTACAAGAGGTGGGATTGTGCAGGGTTCTAAGATTTGTATTTTTGCTTTTTAAACAGATGCTCACACTCTCAGCCTAATGAGAGGAGGACATTAAGAAGATGGAGTTAGAGGACACGCTTGAGCAGGACCTTGTTCCGACCCTTGTGGGGTCAAAACAATTCTAGTGCTAAATGGAAGTTATCAATTCAGTGAGTATCAAGGATGATTGGGAAGAAATGATTGAAGCCTCTGGATGATCAGCAACAGGGGGAAAATTAGGGGCAAGCCTGTCACCACAAGGGGGTTCCCCTGAAGATAAACAATACTTGAATTAAATAAGTAAAAATTGAAGGAATCTGGGGAAAGAAAAGGAAAAGTTCAAGAATGTGAGAATGCAGAGAAAAATCAAATATGGAGAACGTCCTTGGTTAAGTTCTTTAATAGAACTTTCCAAAAACTTGTTGGTCGTGACAGATTTTTCCCTTTGTCAATTCTTCCATTGCCTTTGCCCATCCCATGCCTCCTCCCCAACATGTCCATTTAGAATTTAAAATTTTTTCAAAAATTTTCCAAAGACAGCATTTTATAGAATTTTTCCTTTAGAATACACAAATAGATTTAAAAACCCTTCAAAGGGAACTAAATTAAGGGGTCCTGATGAGTAGTCCTATTGGTCTGTTTCCAGAGGAGAGGAAGAGGAAAAG
Source organism: Hyperoodon ampullatus (assembly GCF_949752795.1). Lineage (NCBI taxonomy): Eukaryota > Metazoa > Chordata > Mammalia > Artiodactyla > Ziphiidae > Hyperoodon > Hyperoodon ampullatus. The sequence goes on along the minus strand of NC_136927.1, from coordinate 15,055,673 downwards.
GAGAGAGAGTGACAAAGGCTACTTTTGGTATCCGATGCCAATTAGCCCAATGCCATAGCCAACCTTACCATGCCTTAAGAAGAGGAGGAAACAATAGTTTCCTTTTTTTAATTTCTAATTTTCATTTTGAAATGAGTATATATTCACAGGAAGTTGCAAGGAAATGTACAGGAGGGGTCCCGTGCACCCTTTACCCAGCCTCTCCCAATGTTAACATCTTATATAACTATAGTAAATATCAAAACCAGGAAATTGACATTTCACCAGTTGTACATGCATTCATGGGATGTGTGTGTGTGTGTGTGTAGTTCTATGCAGTTTTAACACATGTGTAGCTTCTTGTAATCACCACCAGAATCAAGATACACAGGTCTTTCTTCCTTGTGCTTCCCCTTTATAACCATCTCTCCTACCCCCATTCCAAACCCCTGGCAACCACTAATCTGTTCTTCATTTCTATAAGTTTTTATTTCAAGAATGTTATATAACTGGAATCTTATAGTAACTAACCTTTATATGATTGACTGTTTACTTTCAGTATCATTTCCTGAGGTGGATCCAAGTTGTTGGTTGTGTTAGTAGTGTTTCTTTTTTTTTGACGAATAATATTCCAAAGTATGGGTGTATCACACTTTGTTTAACCAGTCACCCATTAAAATATATCTATTTATTTTATGAATAAAGTTGCTATGAACTTTCATATACAAATTTCTACAAGAACATAATTTTTCATTTCTCTGGATAAACACAAGATTGCAATTGCTAGGGTGCATGGTAAGACCATTTTTAGTTTCCAATAGGTGTTTATTGATATCTCATTCTAGTTTTAATTTGCATTTATCTAATAGCTAATGATGTTGAATTTTCTTTTCATGTGCATATTTGTTATCTGTATATCCTTTTATATAAAAAGTCTGTTCATGTCTCTTTCCCATTTTCTAATTGGATTATTTGGTTTTGAATATTTTACTTTAAAATGATTTTTTTATGACTTCACCATTGTTTGTGTCCATTTCCCCCGCTTTATTCTAAGTTCACTCACTCTGTGAAATGAGTAAGAATGTCTGTCCTCATTTTAGAGATAGATTAAACCCCAATGAGTCTTCTTTATGTATCTAAAAACTGTGATGTAATGAGTTAAAAGGGAGCCCTGTTGTGTATTGAATTTATTCAAACTCTAATGTTTGACTAAGCAGGGAATGTCTAGAATTAACTGGATGTACCAGATTGAAAAGTAAATGACTAAGAACAACAATAAAGCTGAGGAAAACTAGCAATGCCTTTTGGGGTATCTCTTGTAAAAAACTTATATTTGAAATGTGAAAAAATACATTCTGAGATATCTGCCATTTTACAAGGAAGTTTCATATATGGTGAGCACTGCTATAATTTGATTAACTTCTACCAACTAATGTTAAGTTTTCTCTTTATCTTGAATATTTTTTTGTTATTCCTTGATTTCTATCAGGATTACTGAGATTTCTTCATTTCTATAATTGACTTCTTCATTTATTTCCTCTTCCTTTAGTTTAGATGTTATACTTCTTTTTTCGTTTTGCTGTGGTTACCCTTGTATTTTGCACATGTTTCATTCATGTGATAAGTTAGAGTTACCAATATCTCAATTGCCATCCAGAACAACACAAGGAACTAAGAACAATACTGATCAACTCACTCCCATCTTCCCTGTCTTTGTTGTTTAGTCTCTCCTTGAGTTCAAGTGCCTTTAAGTTAGAAAGTGTATAGTTATTGTTTTTTGCATTGTTGTATGTTTACCAATTTGTATCTTGCATCCTGCTTTTTATCTGAGTTCATTGCCCTTTTCTATTTCTAGAGTATCCATTTAGTGCTTCTTAAAGTATATATGTTCTTTATTCATAGAATGTCTCTTTTTTCAATATACTTATTTGCTGTTTCTACTTCTGGCTCTTTAAACATTTTAAACACACTTATTCTGTAGATTTTTAGATTGTTTTATAATTTTTCATTTTTAGTGTGCTAATTATCTTGTTTGTTAATTCCAGTCACTCTCCCAAATAATGCTTAATTTCCTCTTATGATTTATACTTTTTAATAGTGAACCCATCTTTCAGAGACACCATGGGTTGTAGATGTTTTCTTATGTCAGCCAGGGACCCAGCAGCTTCATGGTTTGGGCCAGTACCCTGGACTGGATTCTACCAATTTGTCTGGGATATAAATTGAAGTCTTACGCTTGCACATGTCCTAGATATGTGGTTTTAATATCACCTTGAGCCTTGATATCCACTAAGAGCCTAAGATAGACAAAAAAAAATTATTACCATTTTTCTAGGCTAGCAGACAGAATTTTTCTAGTATTCTGTTCATTTAAAAAGTGATAAATGAATATAAACTTATCATGGTGTACTTAAGAAGGCAGATATGCAATTAAGCAGTAGATCATTTGAATAATATCTTGTATTTATATAACATTTATTTATGCTCCCTGAGTTCAGAGACAAAATCTTATTTTCTTTCTGTATAAATAATTATCACCAATTGAGGACCTATTTTGTTTCAGATATTATTCTGGGTACATTACATATATTGATGTTCAACTTTATATCATATACTCAAAATGGTTGTAGTTCTTCTTATTTAGTAGATTAAAAAATTGTAATTCAGAAGGACATAGATCATGCCTACGTGCACATACTTTGCTCACTTCTCACAGAAAATGTATTGAGCAATGGAAACAACATATCACAGCATTTTATGTAAAAATTTGTCATACATTATATTATTTTGGTATTATCCAACTGAAGTTCTACAGAACAGGAATTTTGTAAGATGCTGTATAAGAATAAAAATGATTCTCTGTTCAAAAAAATGTAAAACTACAATTATTTGTTTGATTTTCTGAATTCTTACGCATCTTTTGTAGATTTCTGATGTGCACATTAAGTGCAACAACCCCAAATTTCCTAATTTTTCAAAATATAACACTTATAACATTTCCTGAATGTAGCACTTTAAAGAATTCATTATGCTACGTTTTCCCCATTCTTTCTATTCTCAAAACTACCCTGTTATACTGAAAGCACAAGCTGATATTTGGTAGACAAATTATAAAAATGAGGGTAAAAGATGCAAGATTAGACAGTGATAGTCCTTGAATGAAAATCTTGGGCTCCAGACAGCTAATTTAGTGCTAATTATGCTCTCTAATGCTTATCAATAATATCTATGAATATATGACATAAAAATGTCAGCTTTTTAAAATGTTCCACTGAGTTTTTCTTATATATTATGAGGATTTAGGATAGTTGTGGGGAATTACAGATTAAAGTTTGAGGAGATTGTGGTTGACTATATTTCCAAATTTGGCCACCATATTATGCTACTTTATAATGTGACTTTGAGCAGTGGGGTCTATGTTTCTTCCCCTTGAATCTATGAGCATTTGACTAAGGTGAAAGTGATGATCTGTGACGTCTAAGGCTTGATCATAAAGGTGATAGAACTTTTTCCTGGTTCCACTGGGATGCTTGCTCTTGGATTCCAGCTGCCATTGCAACAGCATGAGAAACCCTCACCAGGCACTTCCTACTGAGAACAGTCAACCCTCAGAACTGTGAGAGGATAACAAAATGATTTTTGTTGTTTTCTGCTACTAGGTTTGGGATAGTTTGTCACACATTAATGGGTAACTAATAAAAAAAAATCAAAATCATCAATGCAGATGGTTGCATAGATCAACTGAGAAGCTACTCTAATAAGATCCCCATACCACTTAGGACCTTGGGAAATAGGGAGCATCTAAGTAGATTATAGAATTAAATAAGAGACATTTTGAAACTTTTCCCCTTGATTCTAGAAATGGTACACAAGTTTAGTGTAGAAGACATGAAAAATTCAGGAATGTACATGAAGAATTTTTTTTTTAATTTAAATGTGGACAATATTATAGGTATCAGTTTATATTGTGATTTCCTCACTTACTACTTCTCTGATCTTCAATAATCTCCTACAGTGTCATGTGTAATGCCTATTCATACTTATGTAGGTCCTAAAATGACAATATCATGTTTAATACTCTTATAGATTTCTTCTTTCAACAAACATGTTTGAGCTCTTTCTATGGGGCAGGTGATAGTATGGATACCAGGTACAATTTAATGGATATGGTCCTGGCCATCACAGAGGAATTGGGCAATAAACACTCAAACAAAAACATAAATAAGCAACTACAATGGGCAAAATTATTGTGAAGTGACTGCACTGAATGTTGGGTTGTATAATTAATGGGGAAAGCATACGGTGACATAAAGCTGAGTTTGATGGATGAGAACGAAGGGCTATTTGAAGTTATGGGGCAAAGCATTGAGGAAGAGGTACTTGGAAATGTGAAGGTTCTAACGTGGCCCGTGAAGTGGATGAAGTTAGCGGGCAGGATGGCTACTGTGAGGGAGGAGGAGTGGGCAGGGGCTTATAGCATAGTTCAGTTATGTTGGACATCCAACAATAGTCACTATTTTAACAATGCTGCAGGAATCATTATTATACATAAATTATGTATCTGTTTCCTGCATATTCCTGTTTCTATAGCATAAGTTACTGGAAGTGAAACTGATGAGCCAAAGAGCTTGCCTTTTTTATGGCTTTGATGCATGGGGTCCTCCAGAACTTTTATCCAAATTTAACTTTAGCTTCCTTCCTTCCCTCTCTCCCTCTTTCCTTTCTTCATTCCTTCCTTTCTATCTCATTTTTCCTCTTCTTCTTCCTCTTCATCATCTTTATCTTTTAGTCTTCATTAGAAGAAATTTTAATAAGATTAACTTCACAGTTCATTTAAAAGGAGGAAAGGGGTTTGATTTTCAGTCACAGCGATATTGACATCTTTTAACTTTCCTTCTTTAAAATACCAGCCCTGTATTTAACATATATGAAACTTATCTACTGATGTTCTTGGCCCTTTCTCCTACCTTTTTTGGTCTTTCTCTTCATTTTTGTTTCTCCCGGTTTATTTCCTGTTAACAATGAATTGTGGGTGCCTTTGAATAGAAATGTCTTGTAGACCTTGGGGGCTGTGTGTTCTCAATGCCACACACATGGACTTGGGTTGTGCTTTTTCAACTGATCCCTAGAGGTTACAGTTTTATAGGCCATGCACATATTTTTGGAGATGGCCTGGACAATCCTGCCTGTGCAAAAGTTATGTAAATGCGTCTTAGAGACCCCACAAGAATATGTGCTAAAATTCCAGAAAGGAACGTCTCAAGGAGATAGGAAAGAACAGGAGGCTTTTGAGTCACAGTTGATCTGTTGGCATGTTTGCAAAATTGTCTGCTATCTAGCTAAGCTTCCTCTCAAACAAATTATTGCATCTCCACAATGAATGGGGTAAACACTTCACATTGGAAATGTTTGCAGGTGAAGCAAACAATACTTGGAAGGGAGTAGACAAACTTAGGGACTGTTTGCTGAAATGTTTGGAAAGCATTTGCCATTGTAGGCAAATTCAGTGTCTGACCTGTATTGTTGATTCTTGTGAGCAGATAGGGGAGGAGCAGAGGCTTCTAAATGCGAAGTCAAAGAAACAAAAAGGGGAGGTGTGTATTCTGTTGAGCATTGCACACATGTAATGGATTCTTTCAAAACTGTTTAATTCTGAGGTGAAGGTTTTGTTTCGTTTTTGTTTTTGTTTTTTAAATAAATGCAGGCGTTGTATGTCAGTGTGAAAACCCCTGATGTTTCCTATGATTATATACTGGGATTTATTAATAAATAGCATTTTCACTTGACAGAAAAATATTCTTTGCTGAAAATTCAGGCCAGTGAAAAATTAAAGGGTCAGCATTGACTTAGGTCAAATTCATGAATTAGAAATCAGGGCCCTTTCCTCAAGACACTTTACTGCCATCTGCCGGAAAATCAACAAAGTAAAAGTACAAACCAATGATGACTCTGTCATGGATGGAGCCCTCTATGGTTGTGCAAAGCATAACTTGCATGTTCATACACAGTAGCCCTGTAGGGGATATTCCAGATTTAATTAAATCAGCTGGTAGAAGTTGATGTTCAACAAATAGTGACAGGAATACTGTCTATTGATATGAATTTTGAATTAAGAAGGTTGGATTTCCCTGCAGATCCAGCCTGTAGGTAACATCATTCCATTTTTTTGTGGAGTGCTAATGATTTGAAATGAATTGCTCATAATTTTTCCATATAGAATATTGACTGCTATGAAAACTACTGTGAGAAAGAGTAAAGGATTATTAGGGGTCCGGCAGGGTTTGTCTCTGTCAACACCCCTGCAGAAGCTTTGGGTTGTGCTGGCCAATATCTGTGCTAAGAATATATAAACTGTAGTGTCAGCAGCAGAATGGGAAGTCTCCAGGAAGACAGCCTCAGCTAACCATTTTTTTTCCTTTACCAAATGCTGGGCTCCAGGTAGATCTGAAAATGGGGCCTGGTTTAATTAGGCAGAACTTTCAGGAAGCCAAGTAACAAATGACAACTTAATTAAATATAATTAAGACATTTTAGACCTTCTTGAGGCCTCTTTCAGCAGGGCGATGATTGCAGCACAGGGAGGCCACAAGGAAAAGAGAGGCAAGGTGCTTTCATTTTCTTTTTTCTTACTTTTAGGTCTCAGCTCTTTTTTTCCTCTTCACTATTGGAAATGCAGCTGGATCCCATTTATAATCCATTTTCGCATTTGTTTGAATTCAAATCCCAGATTGTTGTGCTTTCAAGGTTGAATGTGTGCGGCAGCTAACGTTTCTCCAGCCATTTCAGGAGTTACTGGATAACTGGGCTCCAGGAAGGGAAACTATACCACGCGTTTGAGCCACAGGGAGGAGAGAGAGAAAATAGACCCAAACCCAAAACTTCTGACATCACTGTTGTTTGGAGAGATTGTTCTGCTCAGAACATGTGCTGCCTACTTAAGACTCTAATTATTCTAAATAATTAGAATAAATTGGCTCTAATACCTATGGTTTATTATTTGATATTAAAGAGCAAGCCATTTTAAAAAGAAATTCATAATGCAATCAAAATATTGACAACAAACTCTATCCGTAGAAAGTCTTGGGCTTGGAAATACCTATGCTTTCTACTCTTCCACCTGAATTCTAATCTGAGTGCTGTCCTGTGTGCTCCCCAGGTCTTTTCCAGTATCCTGTTTATGTCTAAATCCAATAGTCCAGCCATGCCAGCTTGTTACCACATGGAAAACTCCATTACTCAGAGAAAGTTATGAATCCCTATATTCTTTATGCTTTAAGATCCACCATGACATCTCAAAATAATTGCCAGGTAAACCCACCAGATGGTTTTGGGGGAACAAGCAATAGACTTATAATTTCCATTAGCATAATATTGTTATTATAAAGATTTAGTGACCTCACCAATGTGGTGTCCTGTCTTCGTGGAAAGTTTGTGAGCCAGAAATAAAATAATACCTATGGGGACCCATGAGGACATTTGAAAAAGTACTAGTGAGGTTAATGAGATCTCAGGTCTCTTCAGCTCCTAACAGAAATGTTCTTACTTCAGCTGAGCTCAGTGGTCTGGGATGGCACATGGCAGATGCAAAGCAGACTGAAGAGGGAGAAAGAAAGGTTCATTTCCAGTCCCAGCTCTGCTGCTACACTTCAAATTAAGATCGAGGCTCTGATCTGGTTTCAGATTGCCTGAATTTTGGTTCTGGTTCCATTCTTTACTTGCTGGAAGACCTTGGGCATATTACTTAAGCTCTCTATGCTCCAGTTTTTTCATCTGCAAAATGGATATAATAACAGTACCTCAATCAATGGTTGTCATGAAGGATGAGGTAGTTCTCACAACAGTGCTTAGAATAGTGCCAGATGTAGTAAACACACAGTGAATATTAACAATTATTATTTCTATTTTTAGGATTATAGAATGTTAAACAAGTCATCTGACTGTGCTAGACCTCAGCTTCCTTGACAGTCAAATGAGAGAGGTTGGCTTAACTCTGGAATTCTGTGATTCTATGAGCTATAATCTTGATAAAGTTAAAAACCACTGTTTTGAAATATGAATGTGAGTTTTGCTCTTTGAGACCTATCATCAGACTTTGGAAATCAGATGTATTGTACAATGGGTATTAACTATTGGAGCAAGAGTTCAGAGGAAAGGTTATTGAGAAGAAAAGGCTTTTATGTAGGGGACAGAAGAGGTGGTGGGTCTCTTTGCCTGGTACTAACATGCTTGGGAGTTTGTTAGCTCTTGCTTGTTTGGGGGTCATAGAGAGAAGAAGAGGTGATTAGTTTTTAAAGGGGCTTAAAATGGATTGTTCAAATTGGTCATCTTTAATCATGAGAGGCAAGAACACATCCTTCTCCTTCGACATGGAAGTAGCATCTTTCATTTTGACCTTTTGTCTGCAGAAAAGGGGAGGACCTCTTGGAAATACCGGGAAATAAATCAGGTGGTTGCTACTCCTGGGCTGGATAAATCTTTTGAGCCCTGCCAGTTGCCTGTGTCTTATAGTGCCAGTAACATATGCCCCGTGTTTGCACAAGGATTATTTTAGTTTCTAGATGTCTGACCATAATCAATCACAGTAGTTGATTATGCTCTGGGGATGCAATTGAACAATCCATTAGGCATTGACTCCTCTGTCTTCTACCCACAGGGCAATTGTTCTTTTCTCCTTTAAGGAAGAGAAAGTGTCCTTTTGCCTCTCATGTCACTTTGATACACAAGTTCTCTGTCCTGTTATTTGTAGTTACCCTGGTGAAGAACACAAACGGTCTTGCCCTTTGCATTAGAGCAGCCATCTTGAGGAAGACTTTGAGCTTCAAATCTTTACACTGTTGGGATGGATGGAGCCAAAATCCCTTGCAAAAAAGTCTCTTGGTATGGGGTAATAACACAATTGATATCCCTGTTCTCTATCAAAATTGCCCTTCTCCTCTTGTCCAGTGACCTGACTCTGCAGGGACATGGCATGTCACAGCCAATACAGAAAGAACTTTCCTCCAAAACCCCAATTCCCAGGAAAGAAACCCATTTATATATGAGGTAAAAGTCATTAAAGTTTCTTTTAAGCACACTGCCTGGTTTCTTTAAGGGCAATGTCGATCACTTTTTATTTTATTTATAGGCCATATGTAATTCATGTGGATAACTTACATAACTTTAAACCAGCTAATTTGGTATAAATTGTATTTCTGTCTTTAGCTACAAGTGCAATACTCAAGAATCTCCTATTTTGAGTCACCGTCAGCTTTTCAGGATTTGCAGTTAGTCCACGTGGTTCCATTCATGTTAAACACTCAGCCCCATGAAATTCAAGCAGTTCATTTCCTATTCAAACAAGCTAAATACAAGAGACAAAATGAAGATAAATTCTTCAATGGAACAAGATAAGCTGGTTGGGTAAGGGCAAAGATAATTAGTCAGTCTTAAGCCAACTCTGACTCTTCCAGGTTTTATCTTTGCAGCTCTTGGTGATGGACCTCTGTCTCTGAAGCTTAGTGATATCTATCTTTCTCCCATACCTGGGGCATTTCAGTAACAAGTTGATGGTGGCTGTAAATGCCCACCTAATAGTCTTTTCATTGTGTGCACATCCCTGGATGATGGGAGGCAGGACAAAAGGTGTGGAAAAATTGGCCTTAGGGAGAAGCAAGATGAGGGTTCTCTTTGTGAGGAAACACTAACAACATGAAAGTTTCTAACTGAAATGCTTGGTGGGAAGCAGACTTAAAACCAATGTCCTCCAATGTTTCACATGAGGGTATTGCTACATAGGTTTTGGAGGATGATAGTAAATCAGTTCTTCTTTTAAAATGTACAATATATATAAATTTTAGTTTCATGGCTCCCAGCCTTTTTTATGCTGCACAATGAAATCTTCAAGTGGAAGGGGACTCTTGATTGACCTGTAAGAATGATCCAAATAATTGAAGAAATAGAAACTGCATCCACGGTGTGTAGTCTCCTCAAAGAATGACTCAAGACCAGGAGACTTTAAATGTTTTTGTTTCCAGAAGGACTGTTGATATGTACAGGTGGACATGGTAAAAACATGGCTGAAATTTGAAATACTTAGGGCTAGATAATTGAGTATATTCCAGAATCTGAGGCCTAAAGCTTCCATCTGCATCCTTCATATATTTTGCAAAATATAAATCTTGTGATAAGGCACAAAGTCCCACGTTTCCAGATGTGGGAAGTTAAGCAATTATATACATATATAATTACATTTCAGAAAATTTGCATCTTTCATAGAATCTAAGAAGACATGCTTTCCATGAAGCTGGCATATAGCCTGATAATTAAAAGCAACTGTTACAAGGAAAGGGAGGTATGATAAGGTAGAATTACAAGTCAAAACAAAGCAGGTCAGAAGTAATAGTCAAAGGGATGTATATTGAGGATGAGAGTTTCCAGAACAATAGAAATCATCATTTTCCTTCTCATGAATAACTATCATGTTCTGGGAAAAATCAGTGCGAAGGGACCCACACTAGTTTCACCCTGTCAAATGTGAGAGGACTTCAAAGAATTCTTCAAGCATCCAGATATGGAAAAGATATAAAAGGACAACTTTATATAAAATTATAAAATTCAAGATTGTGTCAGTCATCTGATTGTTACACTAAATGCCAGAAGATAATTGTGAGCAATGGATAGCTTATACAAGAATAAAGTAAAATTATGAAAATAGGTCTATTATTACTTTACAATAATCAAATAACTTAAAATTAAGGTAAGTTAGCTGTAATATAGCCATCTGAAATCTATTTTATGGCATGGGAGAAAGAAAAGCAATACTGAGATTTTTAAAATCTTGTTGCAGCATAAAAGCCATTTATGTAAAAATTGAAAACATAAAATAATACAATATATGGTTTTGAATTCATATACATGAGATAAAAATAGAAAAACATACATCAAATACATACTAATTTACAACAATACTTCCACTAGAGAAAGAGGGAAGAGGAAGAGAGGATTGAGGAGGGGGGTAAAAAGGACTTCACTTTTGAGTGTAATGTTTTATTTTTAAAAATATCTAAGGGGGCTTCCCTGGTGGTGCAGTGGTTGAGAGTCCGCCTGCCGATACAGGGGACATGGGTTCGTGCCCTGGTCCGGGAAGATCCCACATGCCGCGGAGTGGCTGGGCCCGTGAGCCATGGCCGCTGAGTCTGAGCATCCGGAGCCTGTGCTCTGCAACGGGAGAGGTCACAACAGTGAGAGGCCCGCGTACCAAAAAAAAAAAAAAAAAAAAAAAATCTAAAGCACATATGACCCAATTGTGTTCATTTTGGGATGGTAGATAAACAAAATTTGTTACAAATTTTGTAATCGTTTGTAATTTTTTATATTTGTTCTTATTTTGAAAAAGAAAAACACATAACAAAATTGAGATATCACTTACCAAACTACAAGCTAATAGTATATGTGTGTGTGTGTAAACATGTATATGTGTGTACTGTACACACACACACGAAGATGACATAACATTCAATATTAATGAGGGTTAGGCTAAGGAAGCTATGGCCTCTAACACTTTGAGAGAGTCTATCTTGGCAGAGGAGATCTCGGAAGTCTTAATCCCTGGGAATTTAGGCCTTTATCTTAAGGCAATAATAAATGTTTAGCAGAAACAAAGTTTTTCATTGTATTTTAATTAATGCTTCTTTTGCCCATACAGCAGATATTAATTGAGCATCTACTATGTCCATGGAACTATCTCAACATGCAAAGTCAGTCCCAGCTTTCAGAAAGTTAATGCCATGTTTATAACAAGGAAAAATTTGAATTCAAAACCAACAAAGTACTGAACAATAATTGGTTGGCTTATTACAGTGTGACTCTATATATTGGAAAATAACTTTGCCATTTAAAATAATTTTACAAATAAAAAAAATTAAAGATATTTATAATGACTTTGCTACTGAATTCTATGAAATAGTTTATATCCTGGGACAATTCTGGTCAATTTAGCATATCTACTAATACATTTACTTGTATGTTTACTAAGTATGTGTAGAAAACATGCTATTGGTGGTTATTTGGTAGGATGTTGTGAAATTTCTGGGTTATTTTTACATCTACGTTTTCTAATTTCTTTGATAATAAGCATAAATGTTATAATAATAAATACCTTTTCAAAATTAAATACAGAATTATTATAGCACATGATTTTTAAGCAGGAAAATATCTGTAATTAATAATAGCCATACTTCATCTTTAAATAATAAATTTAAACCTATGGAATCAATTTCCAGAAAAATGCTCAATTTACTATCTGCCATATAAACTGTATATTTAATCATTTAATCCTATTTGGGGGCAATAAATATAAAGGTTTTGAATTGTACACATCCTTTGACCCAGCTATTACATCTTTAACGATTTACCCAACAGATACACTTGAATGTGCATGTAAATGGTCTTCATTTCAGCCCTGTTTCTTATCAAGTTAAGCATTGTTTTTATTGACATAAATTCTGTGAAATTAAACAGGAGTTTCTAAGTATATTTTTTTACTGCAAAAGATGTAACTTTATAATTTAACTTTCTTTCATAAAATGCTATATATTTAAGGTGTATGACATGATTTTATATATCTCTCTATATACATATATAGTGAAATAATTACTATGGTCAAGCTAATTAACATATAATCCCCCCACATTGTTACCATTTGTGTGTGTGTGTGTGTGCGTGTGTGATGAGAGTACCTGAAATTTACTATCTTAGCAAATCTCCAGGATTCAGTAATTATTAACTACAGTCATCATGCTGTACATGTGATCTATAGACTTATGAATCCTACATAACTACAACTTTGTACCATTTGACCAACATCTCCCCATTTCCCCCACCTCCCTGCCACCCTTCCTTGGTAACCACTGTTCTACTCTCTGCTTCTATGTATTTGACTTCTTTAGATTCCACATATAAGTTTGATCATGCAGTTTTTTACTTTCTGTATGGCTTGTTTCACTTAGTATAATGACTTCCAGGTTCATCCATGTTGTGTTCTTCTATTTTTAACATTTCATTAGACATACATATATGCACACACATATACATACAATTATATACACATACATATATAATGTCTTTATCCATTCATCTGTCAATGGACACAGATTGTTTCCATAATATCTTGGCCATTGTGATTAACATTTCAGCATTATTTGAAATAGCAAAAGCTAAAAATAATATAAATATCCATTGATTAAGGGATTAATTAAATACAATCCATATAATAGAATGTTTTGCATCAATACAGTGAATGAGGCAATTCCGTATCAACTGATATGGAAGTGAAAAAAAGAAAGATACAGAACAATATATTCATGATGATATAGTGTATTAACTTACTTGTCTTATGTATGTATGCATGAAGGATTCATAAGAATCTGTTTTTGGTGAGAATGAGGTAAAGAGATTTTATACTTTATATTTTGTACCATATGGTATCATTAAATTCAGTTTTTGTTTTCATGGTTTACAATGAAAATCTTTTAAAATATATTTGAAAAATAATCTGAAATAAAAAATACAATTAGTCTCTCTTTTCCCATGTATTGATGGCTTAAGACACATATACATTTCATTTTAAATTATAAATAGTACTAAAACTCCATTCAAAGCTATTTTGCAATTAACCACTTTCACTTTGTGTAATAAACACTCTGAGACAGCAATCGGACAACATTCATAAGGATAATTAATACTTTTCCTCTGGAAATTTGAGAATAGGAACTATTTACACATTTGAATTCTAACCTGTGACATTTTTGTTCCCTTGGTTCATCTTTGAGATGAGTGTATGAATCTTTTGAAAAACTGATTTATTCAACAATTTGGGGTGAAATTCAACAGAAAATTCTGTTTATATCACTCCTCAGCAGCTTCTTGTGCACAGCTGAGTGTGCAAACTAGAAATCTTTGGGCCATATATAGCTTACATATGGCTCTACTTTTTGGCTCAGCACAGCGCTTAACATAAAACTGAAAGAAATTGCAATTCATTGTCAATGAGCTAACATTTTAAAATTGGGAGTTTTCTCATAAAAATCTGTTGTTTTCTCTCATCCTGAAAAATTAAATCTTATAATACTGGACCTATATTCCCACTGGGAAGAAGTTGGCTGGAGGTGAAGAGCAGCTGTTTCCTTTAGTTTGGACATGCAGAAAACTCTCCTATTTTCCGTAGTCTCCACGACTCCCTATTACTTAAACCCTGTCAGTATCATTCATTTGTGTTTTCTTCTTGGCCCTTTATGTAGCCCAAGTTTACAGCCCATGGATTAAAAGAAGAATCTGGACACAAGGGGAAAGTAGCCCTGACAGGAGTTAAAAAAAATACTTGTAAAACTTAGAAAATTAAAATAGTGTGGTACCAAAGCATGAATAGACAAATTACCCAATGGAAAAGAATAGTAAGCATGGAACAGACCCAGGTACATATGGAAATTTAATGCCTTATTGCTAACTTAGGAAAAGTATATATGTATACTAACCCATATATACAAAAACATGTGTATCTATTTCTGTATCTACCCATCTGTATATGTTTATGTAAAACCATGAACTTATACTGATATCTCTGATTTCACACACCACCACAGTGTTCATTCTGGCAACTTTTAAAAACCTAACAAAATAAAAAGTTGAAAACCACTCTTAAATTAATCAGCCTCTTGAAAGTTGGTTTTTTAAACTACGTTTAAAAAATTCAGGAAAGGAGTTATTGATGGGAAAGGATAGTAATATAAAATCAGAAAGAATGCATTGCTGGTATTTTTTTTTAAATGAGTAAATTGAAATTATCTTTCAAATCACAAAGGAAAATACCTTAATTATTTAAATAAAAATAAGTGGAGGAAAGGTGAGCAAAAGAAAAGACTAGAATACTAAGAAGTTCTCAAGTTGAAAGGGATAAAAAATAGGTATAAATGTGACTGATTTGAAGGATTTATTTTGAACGATAAAGTTCAGCTGGGCTGAAGAAATTGGTTTCTGTATTTTCCAAAAAGCTGTCTTGTCATCTCTCTTATTGAAGTGGACATAAAGCTAAATAAAAATAATGATCAGTGTTTGTTTGATAAAATTCCGAAACGGCAGCTGGATCCCAGAACCACATGATATTTTAAAGATGTCAGAGTTTGGCCTTCGTGCGTGGCAGTTGGCTGTGAATGTTCACCTTTAACTCTCGGGCTGTAATTAGATCACAAAGTTCATTTTTATTGTTTAAATTTCTTTCATTCCTCTGTTGCTGCTTAATTGTGTAAGTAAAGCAGGTTTTATCACACTTTGCAAGTTCATCACTTTTAATTCTATTCCTACCACGCTAGATTAAATTTAAGGGTCACTGAAGTCAGGAGCCACTGACCTTTGCCCTCTTAATGGTTCTCACCATTAATACTTGACCCTAAAAGCTATGTATACAATAAACTATATTTATAGGTGTGGAGGGAAAGGAAAAGCAGAAACAAAAGTGGGTCGAATGATTATTTATTTTGCCATGCTCTTCAGAGATTAGGAATGTTCACACAGTCTATACTTCAGCTGGTGAACTTGGACTGGCTGCCTTTTATGGTGTCTGAATAGAAAGTTGGGATGAATACATATGGGGGTAACACTCAAAATGACACCCTTGCTTATCTCAATCACTCTGGGATTGCTGACCCTTTACCTTCATTAGGTACTAACTTGATATCTCTCTTTCTGGTTTTCTTTGCATATGACAGAAGGAAAATAAAAGACATATTTAAGATGATCCTTCTCAGAAAGAAAAAAATATTCAAACCGTTTATTTTGGAGGATTAGAATTGTGAAAACTCTGAGAAAATTAGGAATTTTGTGAAATGTCTGTCATTATTCCATTTGATGGAAGAGAACGCAAAGAAAAAGTCTTTATGATGGAAATCTCCAGCATTCTGTTCCCATTAACTTTGGATATTTTTCTCCATTCAGAAATGTTCAGAGTTGGTTTTCTTTTCCTTAAAAATTGGAGAAATTGAATGATTTTTTTGTTTTTTTGCTTCTTTTACTTTCTTTCCTTTACTTTTTAACATATCTATTTTCCAGGATATTTTGTTATTTGCGTGATCAATTAAAAGCTGTTCTTTTTTTTTTTTTTTTTTTTTTGCTGAGCATAGCATCTGGGTTGAGCAAGGGAATTCATTTCCTGAAAACAGAACTTTCAGGGCATCCATGCTGCCTTTCAGTTCTCAGATTTACAGAAAACTTGGCTTTCAATGGCCCATGTGTGTGTGCGCATGTGTGTGCACATAAATACACATGAAATAGTGCAGTATTAAGAGTTACTTAAAAATACACATACAAATATTATGAAAGAGGACAAAGTTCAATATTAATTTACGAACAGGAGCATTCTACTACCCAACCGTTAAAACTTTGGGGGAGTGACCATTCAAAATCTTTTCTTAAGCTTTGGATAATTATTTTGGCAACATAACAAGCTATCCGATAGGAATGTATGGTGATTAAGGCAAAGAATTTTCCTTGGTCACAGATTGATGGAGAGTCCTGGGCTTATAAAATACTCTATTTCCTCCATTAATTGGGCCCGTGTGGAGTTGTAACCAAGTAGCTGAAACAAATAAAACATAAGGAATATTGTTTCCTTTTAAAATATTTCACTTAATTTGTGAAAGAGGTTTGAACTCCTGAAACATGCACAATCCCCCCCGCTCCATGACCCGAGTTCCTTTGCCCTGTGCCCAGCCCCTTCCCCTTCTGAAACATTCTTGCAATGCCCACAGCAATGCTATCCCCTCTTCCCAGTGAGGAAGGCTCCTCTAGCTACCCTCTAATTTGGGGGTGTAGGTAGAAAGGAAAGCAGAGAATGCAAATCTAGTCTGAGGCCCTGTAAACTTCTCCTCTTTTACCTGGAAGTAAAGCTAGAAGTTGATTCCTTCTGACTGTGGTCTCTGTGATCACTGTCACCTTTACATGCCTCTGAATACTTCAGGGAGCGTTCCTCATGCTTTGATGAGGAGTCTTTGCATGAAAGAAAGGTTTTATGAGAGGGTATATGTTCCCTGCACACTAAAGTAGGCAATCAATGGATTAGTACAGAAAAGCTGCAGAACAAGCAGAAGGAGGAAAAACAGCAAGAGAGAGTGAGTGTGTGGGCACGTGTGTGAGTGGAAGGTTTGGACATTGCCGTGTGCTGGTTTATTGCCTCTGTCCGTTCACCAGGGTATTGAAGTCTGCTCTGAAGCAAATCCCCTTAAATCACAAACACAGGGAGCAAAGTTTTCTACCCACTTTCTTTTTTTTTTTTTATTTCCCATTTTGTGAGAGAAGCCACAGAAAAGCATATTTACTTGTTCCCATTATTGTGGACACAAAAAATATGCTAGGAGGTGAAACAGGTCACAGATCAGTTTTAGTACATGATTTTCTCCCATCATTATCTGTATTGTACAGCCACATTGAGTCAAAAGACACACAGTTATTTAGGGCCTTTGGGCAGTGTTACAAAGCAAGCTAAAAACCTTGATGAGCGGAATTACCTCTGGGTCCTATAAATTCTGGTTGGAAATTATTTAAGACTATTTCTTAAGTAACACTGCATATTTTCAGCTCCTCTAAATATCAACATAGTGATGCATTCACTCATCTTTTCCTTTCATTACATGTTGGGTGTGTGAGATCATTCCCCATCTATTCTTCTCTTCTAGGGAATCAACATATCAAGGATTTGCCTCTAAACACCTTCTTTAAGAGTCAGGGTTTTGAGTTTAATGAGTCAGGCTTTTCCTGTTCAGTTGAGTCAAACTTTATTTCTGTCACCATACAGTCCTTTGGGTTTAGCTCTTAAAATTTAAGGATGCATGGAAAATAAGGCTATTTACTTTCAATGTGATTCATTTCTAAGTTTTTCTCAATATCTCTCTCTCCTTCTCTCTCTCTCTCCAGTGTGCTGTGAAGGAAGAACCTAGTTATAAATGTGTTATGCCCAGTGCATAATGAATGCATCTATTTTTAGGGTATAATATTTCCTTTTCATGGTAACGTTATAATCTTAATTTACAGAGAACAAGCAAGGAGACTGTATGAGGTAGATCAAGACTTCTTTATTCAGTACAGAGCTGAACCTCTCACCTAGAAGTATGGTGGCCATTTATATGGCCAGAATTTTTAAAAATAATAAGCTTATGAATTAGAGGATATAATTTTGATTATTTAAAAGAAATCTTTGAACAAATATTCACCATTAATTCCTTATTTTTATTGTGATACAATATAAAATTGGTAATATAAAATTTACCATTTTAAGCATTTTTAAGTATATGATCAGTAGTATTAAAGTACATTCACAAAGCTGTGCAACTATCACTGTTATCCATTTCCAGAACTTTTTCCTCATTTCTAAAAAGAAACTTTGTACCCATTAAATGATAACCCCTTACATCCCCATGCCCTTGGAAATGGGCAACCCCCCTTCTACATTTTCCCTCTGAATTTGCCCATTCTAGGTACCTCATATAAGTGGAATTTACAGTACAGTAAGTCCTCAACATACGAATGAGTTCCATTCCTAGAGAGTGTTTGTAAGTCCAACAAAGTTAGCCTAGGTACCCAACTAACACAATAGGCTATATGGTACTGTACTGTAATAGGTTTATAATACTTTTCATATAAATAATACATAAAAAACAAACACAAAAAATAAAGAAAACATTTTTTATCTTACAGTACAGTACCTTGAAATGTACAGTAGTACAATACAACAGCTGGCATAGAGGGGCTGGCTCCGAGTGAACAGGCAAGAAGAGTTACTGACTGGAGGAGGGAGAGGAGGTGGCAGATGGTAGAGCTGAAGGATCATTAGCAATAGGAAATAGAGGGCAAGCTGCAGTTTCACGCATGCCTGACATTGATGGAACGCACGTTCGCATCTTTGAAGGTTTGCAACTTGAAGGTTCGTATGTAGGGGACTTACTGCATTTATTTTCTGACTTATTTCACTTATAATATTTTCACAGTTCATCCATGTTGTATCATGTATCAGAACTTCTTTTCTTTTATGGCTAAATAATATTCCATTGTATTCATATTCCACACTGTGTGCATATACATCCATTCTGTTGATGGATATTTGGGTTGTTTTACCTTTCGGTTATTGTAAATAATTCTGATATGAACATTGGTATACAAGTACTTGAGTCCCTACTTTCACTTCTTTTGGGCATACAGTATACCCAAAAGTGGAAATGATGTATCATATGATATTTCTATGTCTAATTTTTTTGAGAAAACCACAAACTGTTTTACACAGCAACTATACCATTTTACATTCCCACCAGCAGTGCACAAGTGTTCATTTTTGTTGATACTTATTGTTTTCTGTTTTTGTTTTTTTTAGTAGCTATCCTAATGGGTATGAAATGGTGTCTCATCAAGATTTTGATTTTGATTTCTCTAATCACTAGAGATGTCGAGCATCTTTTCATGTGTTTATTTACCATTTGTATATCATCTTTGGGAAAAGGTCTGTTCAGGTCCTTTGCCCATTTTTGAATTGGGTTGTTTGTTTCGTTATTTTTTGAGTTGTAAGTGTTCTTTATGTATTCTGACCTTTGATTCTTCCTAGTCATAAGTTTCCATGCTACATCTAAATGCATTTTTTTAAAGAAGTCATTTTACTATGTCTTTAGGTTATTTTATGTATATATATATATTTATAGGTAAATTTTATATATATATATGCACATATATGTATCTATACATAAAATACACACATATACACACATATGCATATAAATTCAAAAGATTTAGTGAGTTTCAAGCTTAAATAATTTCAAATTTAACCAAAAACATCATTTAGACATTTAATTAATTAAATTTCGTTTATACTTGTTTATTTCATGAATTTCAGAAAATTAATTTTAATTTTTCATTTCATTTTACCATCCTCAATTAGAGTACATAAAGCAAAAATACATAAACAAAAAGAAGCAAATTTCTCCTTTCTTGGGTTAACTCTTGGCCATTTCCAATATGTTCCAAAGTGAAAAGTGCAGTAATTTGTATTAATCTTAATCCAGATGGAACTCAGTAGTTAATCTCTTGGACTCTGGAAGCAGCCTGCTTGTGTTGGAATGACCCTGCCATTTACTATGTGTGATTTTGGCTTGTTTAACCTCTCTAAACCTCACTTTCCTCATCGGAAGTATGAATAATAATAGGCTGTTGTTGGGATCAAAAAGTGATCTGCACAGTTCTTAGTCCTTACAAAGAGTCCAGTTGGTGTTGGAGAGTGCTTTGATACTCAAAAGGAGTTCACAACCCCCAGAGATGATTTCCTAGACTTGAAGATGGAAGGTATAGCTTGGATTTTACCGGGGTATTGCTAGTTGATCATCAGAACCCCCTAGAGGTCAAGAAGTGGGTAAGCAATTTCCATGGTTTGAGACCCCTATACATTTGAAAATGAGGCAATGCCAATTCAGGGTCTCAGAAATTATGGGATGTTTAAATGTTTTTGTTTAAGAAATTAACACAACACACATACACATGGGCACACACAAACACAATGGCTATACATGACTTCACTTGATGATAATTTCAAAAGTCTAAATGTATAGGTATTAATAAATGGGAGTCATAGGCCAAGGGCCCTCCTTAAAAGCTCCTTTTGCCTGCTACCACCGTCTTCTGATGATCCCTGGTAATCATATAAAAATAAAAGATCTTGAGAGTTTAAAGCCCAAAGAAATATGACTATTACTTAGGTCAGTGGATTCTACACTCTGATATTCATCTGTTTTCATCAATTTGAGAACAGATGAATGTGAAACTTCTGTGGTTGAGGTAGGAGGGGGGCCTTGAGACTGCCTTGCCCACCAGCCTCTCTCTCGGAGGCTTTGGAGACCCAAGAATAATGCATGGCTTCATAGAACAAGCTTGGAAACCATTTCTTTAGTCTGACTTTATTTTAGAGATGTCCTCCTCTGTCCCACGTTGTAAAAACTGGGTATTGAGAAGGAGTGGTGCAAAACGAGAGAAACTGTGAATTAATGACAATATACAATGTGTGGCCCTAGAGAATAAACTGAAATTAAATTGAAACACTAAGCACAGAGAGTGACCAGTTGTAGTGCTTTATGTAAATTAATCGTAAAACACATCTAAAGTCAAACATGTCTAAAAGAGAATGAACATGTGTCCACCAACACGGATAGGTCTGTAGTACACAATTATTTTAAATAATTTTAAATTGTTCTTTTCCATTTCTTTCTCCTTCACCTTCTCCTCCTCCTTCCCCTCTCCTCTTTTCCTTTCTTCTTCTTTTTCTCCTCTTTCTTTAAATATTCTTTTACAAATTATCCAGGTCAGATTTTATTACCTTTAGCTAAAGCTGGTTGTAAGAATACAGAACAAAGAGAAAATACACTTATCTTCATGCCGTGTAACAGCATATGACAACATCATAAGAAATCTACAGACGGAGTTATCATAGCTGTGAAAAACTTCACAGACTACATTTTCCTTAGGCATTTATTCATTTCTGTATGATGAATGGATGTGAGAAGTCATCCTTAGAGAACATAAAGGTCTCTGATGATGTATTTATGACACGGAAAGATGTCATGTGATGAAGTGTTTACAACATGTAATGAGGTTGTGTAACAATCTCTTTACAGCCCACAATTACATTGACTAATTCCTTATAAAAATACTCAACAATATGCTTTCCCCATGCATGCACTTGATATCACAGCACTTTACTAACTGATGCCTCTAAGCTGCAAAATCAAGAAGCTTGGATGACTCAATACTGTTTCCTTTCCAAGGCATATATAAAAGATCCTGGGTGTTGAGTTAGAACACTGCACGAATCGCCTCTTATTGGAGGTGACTGAGGTAACTAATACAATGTGTATGTGTCAAATATTCGTATGGGTTGGAGAACTTGAGAGGCAGACTTACACCTAAAATAAGCATTCTTAATATATATACACTTTTGTTGTAGTGAAGGAAGAAGTATGCACACCTGTGCTCTCACATCCAGGGCAATGTTAGTACCTGCTCTTCCACTTCAGTCCTTTAATGATCTAGAATGACCCCTCCTCTTATTTCAATAATTAATGAGGAATATGACTCAAATGAGGTCCCCCAGTGTTGAATCTGGGACAGAACGCACCTGTGAATAATCTGTATTATATGCGACTACAAAGATTAATTCCGCTTCTGGGAGCAGGAGCTGTTAACGGGCTGGGGGTTGGGGTGTTTCAGACTGAAATGAGACCCTGAACCTCTTGCCAGGAAATGAGCTCCTAGATGTGAGTGAGAAAATGCTGTATCTATCCTGCAAGTATGTGAGACTATGAGGGAAAATGAGGAAATAGGATCAGGAAGAGAGAAAGAGAAATGTGATGTAGAAATATCAACTACTGAATTTTCATCAGAGTGTGAATGAGCAGTTGAAAGGGCTTCTAATCTGAGGAAACTAAATGGTTCTTAGACTAACAGAAATATTAGTTTAAGTACATTAAACAGAAAGAAAGACAAAGCAGGGTTGAAATACTTAGTTTATAAATATTTTTAAGTGTGTTGTAGAGACTAATTTAAGAGTGAGTAAAAACTATTCAGAATTTGTTGAAATTTCATGATGTCAAAAAAGGGCTTGCTTCTTTCAGATAGTGAATTCTAATGGAACTTTAACATCACGAGAATATGGCTGACCTCTTGTAAGAAGACTAAATAATGTAACATTGACAGGAAGTGAATATGACCAGGTGATATCATCATTTCTTCTATTTACATAAATCTTTATAATTTCTAAAACATTCTACATAACTCAATCAAACTTCACAACAGTCCAGCACATGGGCTGGAGGAAACGTGTTTGATTTTATTTTCCAAAGTTAGAATGTAAGACTCTGAGAAGTTAAATAATCACTTCAAGGTCTTAGAATGAATTAACAAGGAGGTCATGGACTCTCTTTCCTCATCCAAAACAATTCCTGAGGAAAAAAAAATCATCATTTCCTCATGTCTGGTGAGGCCTACGGCCAACCTAACATACAAAGTGGAGGCACACATGGAGATGCTGTGACACAGAGCGTTAGGGCTTTGTTGTTCTCATCTTTCTCTACAGCCAAAATAGTTAATATGGAAGCAAAACCACAGAACTGAAAGAGAAGACCTGCCACCAAAACAGCATTGAAGCTGAATGCCAGGGTCAAGAGCCTGCCAGCTATGTGTGTCCTTTTAGGTGGTTTCATGGAACAGAAACTTCTCATTGGCCTCCTCACTTGACACAAGGTTTAAGTCTTCGCCAGGAAAGAATTTATTTCAACAATGCCAGAGATGTAATTGCTTATTTAAAGAGTGATTACCCTACTCCTCTGTGTCCTGTTGGTTTCCTCTGGTCTCAAACCTCCAAAAAACTTTAAAAAGACCTCTGCACAAAGGGGAGCAACTGGATTTGAAAGATAAATTGGATTTGAAGACTAACAAGTTTCTGTCAGGGCAATTTAGTTGAAATGTTCTGGCTATTAGTTTGTCTGTTTCTGCCATGAAGGTTTTATTAAGTCATTTTATTTTGGTTAGTTCCAAGAAATGAGCAATAGCATTCACACAGAAGGAACCATAGAGGGACCACTGGTGGTTCCCTGACCAAGTTGCCATCATGTATTTTAGTCTGGGTTATATGCTTCATAATAAATGAGTGGGTGGGTCTTGTTGGCATCTTATGGGAAGTGGGACAGTGTCTTAGATGGGGAAGGAAGGGATACCAGTGCTCTAGGCTTAGATTTGCTTCCTGATACTGCAGGTCACAGTAATAGAATCAGCCTTTGGTTATGCCTGCTGAGAGGAAGCAGGAATCTCTTAATTAGTTTCTTTTCTTCTGTTGCCAAGCAATGAGGAGCAGTGAGATCTGCTGCAGTGACCAATTATCCAACATGGTGGTAGAGCAGACTTCATGAGAAGAGAAATAAACTTCAAAGAGCATTGACAGTATCTGTGGTTAGCAAGGCAATGGAGGGAAAAGATTCACTGATTCACTGACAAACTCACATTCTAGAAAATAATTTATTTCTAGCAAAAACTCAAGTAGGCTCTTCCTGATTTTAAATGCCATCTCAAATTTGTTTTATTTTCCATTTGAATCTCAAAGGAAATTAATAGAACTTCTCTTTTCCATTTATATTGGAGTATAAGGAATTAAAAACAACATATTTGACATTGACTTTTGACTGTCACCCTCACCTTAAACTTTAAAAGGATATTCAATTTCCTCTTCAAAGCCAACATCCAAT
This sequence comes from Hyperoodon ampullatus, assembly GCF_949752795.1. Taxonomy (NCBI): domain Eukaryota; kingdom Metazoa; phylum Chordata; class Mammalia; order Artiodactyla; family Ziphiidae; genus Hyperoodon; species Hyperoodon ampullatus. The sequence goes on along the minus strand of NC_136927.1, from coordinate 15,031,401 downwards.
TCTGACAACTGCAGGATGTTTCACTATCGCTGCACCATATCCAGTATATGTTGTGGAATTTTGAGTTACGAAAACAATAGTTTTCTATGGTTACATTTGTAGCACCCTTAAAAGGAATAAATGTGGCAAAACTTTGAACCTATATGAATTATGACAGTCTCAAATATGGCCCTGCCTTAAGAATGTCAAGATAGAAAGTAGAAGAAAAAAAGATGACTCAAATTAATAGAAATTACTGTTAAAAAACAATATTTAAGATTGGATTTTAATTTGTCCCAAATATTTATTAAGAATCTTTTTGCATACCAGATGATAGATGCCAATTAAAAACAATCAAAAAGCAACGATTGAGAACTGCAGTCTATACTGCCAATACACAGGGACATATGATTACATCATTTATTTTTCCCTTAACTGGAATGATATAAACCAAGATATGCTTCTTTATCTCTGTGGCGCCTCCAAGGTCAAACTGAGTATTGAGTGACTTCTATAATGTACTTGCAGAATCCAGTATTTTCATGATAGACCCAAGAAGAATCTGTTTTGTCTTGACTTTGCAGAGTTAAGTGTGTCTCCGGGGGCTGAGTTGCTTTTGGGCCATTTAAAATTATCCTCCATTGTCAGGGCCTTGCTGTTGGGCTCACAATACTTTCCAATTCCAGCAAATAAAATTCTTATACTGCTTTACCACAGTGTAAAACATGCAGAATGCTTTTCTCATTATCTTATTTTACACTTATGTTTGTTATTATTTCCTTGTTATGGAAGAGTAACTGAGGTTCAAAAAAACTAAGTAACTTCTTTAAAAATTCACAGTTAACACATGGCAAGGAGTGGAGTGCATTTATGCTTTTGGACTTCCTACACACCTCTTTGCATGCACATAATACAAGTGTACCCTATACTTTATTTCTATGTCAGCTTGCTCTCATTAATTTTTTATTATTCACCGTATTAAGAAATGCCTCTTTGAGAAATAGATAAAAACAACATTGTTGTGGTAGAATATTTGACTGACTGAAGAAGTAATGTTAAAGTTATCTTAACGGAATCTTGAATCAATGACCTGTAACATACAGATATTTTCCTTGGAAGAGGTTTCAGAATTTAAAAACTTACTTTTGATCATTCACATCAAGGTAAGTAGAATAGTTGAGAGGGTTTTCTTCTTTCGTTTGTTTGTCATAAAGGCAATAAAATTGTATCCCATCATGTTTTTCTGTTTTAGTCCAGAAAAAAAAATTAGAGGAAAAAGGAAATGGTTTGTGTTTCAAAGATGAATAAGAACTTGGATCTTAGAGCAGATTAAACCTCCAACATTGGTGAAGGAAAGAGGTCTCCTCACTTCTGGTGGACGTTGTTTGTCAGCCTTATTTTCCAACCTCAGGGCATGGCCTCTCGATGTGACCTGCTGAAGATGGGGGCAGTGGGGGAGAGATAGGCCAGAGGGCAGAGAAATCACACACCCAGGACGTGAAGTGAAATGAAGCTTTCTAAATCCAAGGGTCTGCCTTTTTTACAGGTCACTGAGCACAGGGCAGTTGCCACAAGGAAAATAAAATTTGCATCAGGCACAACATAAGTATTTTTAATTTAAAAAAAAGAAAAGTAGAAGAAAAAAAAAAGAGGCTAGAATCCAGAGTTCTAAGTAGCATCAAGAGTGTAATTTTTTTCAGTTTAACATTTTCATGCATTTTATTTTAAGCTGAATGCTTGTTTGAGTATTAAATGTGTTACCATAATGTCTATCAGTCCACAAAAAATAGGTAAAAAGTCATCAAGATTTTTGTGAGACATTTAAGGCAAACTCAGTTTGGAATGACTTCCTGACTTTTTTATTACTTTTGAGGAAGTAGACTCTAATCAGGCAGGTATTGCCCTAATAGAAAGGAACATGTACCACTGGAGTATGAAAGCATATATATATATATATATATATATATATATATATATATATATATATATATATATATATATATATATATTTGCCCAGGCTTTATTGAAATAATTAGATTTACCATAATCAATAAAATGTGTGAACCAAGTTTACTGCAGTGTCAATTTCCCATTGCGTAATTTCCCTTGGGAACTTTATTTTTATTTATTTATTATCTTTTTTTTTTTTTCGGTACGCGGGCGTCTCACTGTTGTGGCCTCTCCCGTTGTGGAGCACAGGCTCCAGATGTGCAGGCTCAGCGGCCATGGCTCACGGGCCGAGCCGCTCCGCCGCATGTTGGATCTTCCTGGACCGGGGCACAAACCCGTGTCCCCTGCATCAGTAGGTGGACTCTTAACCACTGTGCCACCAGGGAAGCCCAATTTTTAATTTGAAAAGAAAAATGGAAGATTTACCATACAGACACCAATGAATGTGTGAGGTTAAGGAAAGCACAAGACTCCTTACAGAAATCAAAGTGGGGCTTAGAACAATTCCCTTACCACTCCTTCCTATATCCCTTGGCTGACCATTAATTTTATAGAAGAATGAGATCTTGAAATGGTCAGTGTATAGAGATCTTCACCTAGTTTGCAGAGAGACATATTGGACAGTAAGATTTGATGACTTTTACTCCATCATCTCCACCAGTCAAGAGCACTCAGGGGTGGAGAACATTATGGTTGGCTGAAAAAGGTTGAACAGTAAAAGGAAGTGAGTCCATGAGTTTGACTTTGGGCAGTTTACAACCATACATACCCCAGTATTTGGAATGGAATGTGAGTCCTCATGGACTTAAAAAACGAGGCTGGAAGCCCTATTAATGAAGATGAAGACATTTATTGGCAGCATGCAGATTTTTTTTTGTAATGGTTATATGATGCATGGGTTAAACTGATCGCAAAAATACCCGTGATTCTCCACCCTTCCTTACATCCAGGCATTTCACAACATGAATTTGTAGCTCCTCACATCAAGAGAGGTGTCCATTTTCCCAACCCTTGGGTCTGGATTGACTTTGTGACTTGTTTTGAACAAAAGAATGCAGTGGAAGTGAGGGTGTGCCAGTTCCAAGGCTAGGCTTCAAAAGACCTTGTGAACTTTCACAAAATGAAGGATTACAATGCAGTATTCACTGGGCTTAAGGGCCAGAGAGAAACTTAGAGATGTCAAAATAGGGCCATGATGACATTTCTTTGGGGCTTGTGGCGTCCTGTCTTAAAGAACCACATGCAGTTTTCCCCACATGCTCGCTTCCTGTTCTGACGGCACTGAGTTGATATATCCTTAGAGCTAGAAGAGATCGTAAAGGTGATCTAATCTGATCCAACACCCTCATTTTACAGATGAGGAAATAGATGGAGAGCATTTATAAAGTTTTCTTAAGTTCACGTGGAAAGTGTTTTATCTTGGCTGTGTTCGTGCAGGTGCACGTTGCACGCGTGTGTGTGGATGAGTGATATGAAATATGAGATGCTGCTGATTAAAACAAATAAAAACAGAACCCTAATCCTCTGAGAGCTGCTGATCCATCCTAGCCTGGATTTTGTTGAACTTCAGGTGGTACTTTATCTAGAAATGCCAAGTGTTAGATCTTGAGTCTAATTTACCTCTTTGGTAAAAATGGAAATGGAGAATTATTCCCAAGGGTATCCTAGTTACAAGTACCATAGCCCCGTCATGCTACCAAGGAGGAGCAACCAGCCTATAGGTTGACCATTCACAGAAGATACCAGAGTCCAGCAGCTCCAAATGCCACGTGCTTCCACTGTGATAAATTATGTTTTGTTTCTAATCCTGTTTCCCATTTCTTCTTCCATGGAGAATAGGATCAGCTGCTTGCTGATCACTATGGGGAAAGCCCTTTAGATCATAAAAGCTTTTCATTTTCCTTTAAATATTCCCTTCTCCAAGCTAAAAAGGACAAGCTGGACATGTTATTTTCTTTCTCTTTAGAGTCACATCCTTGGTAGCATCTCTCTAACATTGATCTGTGTGGGAATCAGCAAGAATTAAATAAGAACCTGACTTACACCAAGTACACTCAGAGGAATGTTCCATGATTCCCGTGTGCATATTCTAATATGCTATTTCTTTTTAAAGTGCAGAAACATGGCTGACATATGTTTCACTTATGGAAATACCTTTTAGTTTGCAACTGAAAGATAAGTTCATGAATTTAAGACACCATTGAGGTTTGTGTCTACAAATACATTTTTTCTCTGTTCACCACTGTACATCTTATTTATTGTTAAAATTAAAATTTATGAGCTTTTGATCCTTACCATTAATTCAGACTCAATTTAAAAGTCATCTGAAATTTAGTTCTTTATGCAGATATTATAACCACAGCAGAGAATTATAAACACAGCAATTACCACTGTAATACATAAGTTGATTTTTTTTTTCACGTCCTGGGCAAAGGTATGCATAATTTTTTGCCTAGCTGTAATCATGCTGCCGTTTAAAATCTAACAGAGGGACAGGTGTTTTCCCATGATGGTGGTTGGGAAATAGGGATCTCAAGCTAGTTTCATTGAGTGCCCAGTATCCTCAAATGAAGGCAAAGTGAAACTTTTCCTTCCACATTCTCTCTCTCACTCTAGAAGCTCAAGGCTCGAGTATTCAGGTACAGGCCAGGTGGCATGCTGGCCTCTGTCAAAGGGAAATTCTCATTTGGCATCCATGAAAAGCTCAGCAGGACTTGGTGCTGATGAGATGCACCACTGAGAAATCCACTGCAGCACAGACTGTGGGTCTGTGGACACTGATTCAGCTCTCCCATAGATCCTGGGGTCTTAAACAATGTTTTCTCATCCATGTTTTGTTTTTCGAATATATGAAATATTTCTTAAAAATATGTACAAGTGAGAAGCGGAATCAGAATGTAAATTAGTAAGAGCTGAGAAAGCAAAAAAAGAAAAAGAAAAGAAATCAGTGGAAAATCAATGGAATGTATATAACATCCAGGAATGACACTAATTTAATAAAATGTAAAAACTTCTTCCCAAATGCAAAGCAATTGATCAAGAAAATAACAATTCTTGATACATAATCAAAACAAATTATCTCAAGAGCCCCCCGAAAAAATTGAAATGACCAATTTCAAGAACAACATCATTTCTTATAGACCCTTGTCACCCGAAGTGTGTTTCTTGTACCAACAGCACTGACCTCACCTCAGAGCTGGTTAAAAATGCAGAATCACATTTTTTAAAGTGTGAGATGCCCTGGACCAGAACATCCCTAAATTAGATACGCTTCTTCCTGAGACTTGATTCTCTCAGCAACTTTTGGAGGCATATGCTGATGGAACCTTGATGAAAACCACTTTATGAATTTTGTTGGTGTGGCTTCCTCCACGGGTCAAAGGTGAACCATTTCTGTGAATGGTCTGCCAGTCCTTCAGACAATCTCCCCAAAGACAGCTTCTCACAGGCAAGATTTTATACATTAAACAACAGTGATTTTCCATCTGCATTTTCTGTTAAGGGCCTGGATTGTACTTACACTTTGGGGGTCCTAATCGTAATGGAGAGCCGAACGAGGACATGAGTGTATAAAGAAGGACTTTCCAACTCCAACACAGCAGAAGGAAGGGCCAAGATTCTTCTTAGAGAAGTGTTTCCCCAAATCTGGATGGGGAACCATGGATGGTTCATAAAATTAATATATTGGGTCATAACCAACACGCAAAAATAAAACAGAATAAGAACAGAAATAAATGGAGTGGAATAGATAATATAATACTTGTAATAAAGGGAAGTTTTGTTTTGTTAAACTTATGTTTCAATTATACATATACATGTATGTGTGTACCAAGTGTCAAAGTAAAATGCAGGGGTTTTGTTGTTTTGTTTTTGTTTTTTTGCATTGGCTACCAGTCAAACGTTTGAAAATCATTGCTTTAGAATACACCTTAGAATACACTCTTAAGGAAAAACACACAAGGGAGGTTCACTCCCTGTGAAATGTCGAGAGGAAAAATGTCTTAATTTCTAGTAGTCTTAGGCTATATTTTACATCAAAATTTGAGATGAAAATTCATAATATTATGTGTTATGATTTCTACACAAAAACCAATATTCACAATTTATACAAGGATCATAAAAGGAAATCCACCATTAGCACGTTTCCTCTGGCACGTGGGTGCCTGGTTTAGTTTTTGGAAATATGAGATTTTGAGTATAAAATAGAAATTTGGAAATGTTGCCCTTGATTCCTGAACTGCAATAGCCATCCATTATTTGGACATTCTTCTGACAAAAGTGTCATGTCCAATTTATAAGAAGAAAGTCAGATTTAAGGCTTCCCCCATTAAACCTCTTGGGCGTGAAATCTCTTCTACAAATCAACATTTTATTAATTGAGTGTAAACGGACTGGAAACATACTTATTGAGTTTACCATCTGATTCACATGGACTTGCCACATTTGGCAAAAGCCAAAATTTTAAGAGAACAGGGCAGAGAATTCTCTTTTACCATACTGAGGTTCTTTCTCATAAAAATAAAGTGGAATAACTTAAGCCTACAGCTTTGAATTCTTATATCAAAATGTCCTAAGATATACAATTTGTTCGGATTTTCATTCTGTTCACTTTAAAAGAGCAGTTTTACAGAAATATTTATGGGCCAAGAGCCCATGAGGTATTACGTTTATAACTAGGAGCTTGTGCATAAAAAGTTGTTTTCAAAAATAAAGTAATAATGTATTAGATATTATCAGAATCAGTCATTATGCTCTAACTTACCTGAGCATAACTTAAGCTTCATTGGCTGTTCCCTAAGCTATAATATTTGTAGTAGTCTTTTTCTTTCCTTTTCTCAAAAACTCATTGGTTTTGTTTTTGTGAACATTCTATATTAATATACATGAATGTATTTTACATATATCCTTATACATATCTAAAATCATTCCTAAAATAATTCATATATATTTCAATTGGTCAAAATTAGTAGATATATTTTATAGATTTGATCTTTTTAACAGTTAATAACTTTAGGACAGTTTCCAGAGGTTAGATAATATAGTCAAGTCTTTCTTTTTTTGCATTATATGTGGCAAGGTGACATCAGAACAATTTTTATGGAATATACACACAAGTGATATTAAAACAGTTTCAATCATTATTGATCAGTTAAACTAAATGCTGCCAGAGGGAACTTTCCTGATGGCTCATGGGAGGGGACACTTTGGCTGAACTATGAGTGATGCAAAAACACAACCAGTTAAAAAAAGGAACATTAAAACAATCTGATTTGGGGTTTACATGATACAGAAATTCCAAGAGAACCAAAGAGTAATTGAACACCTAAAACAGAGAAGGCTGTCTGATTATCTGGTCACTGTGTAAAATAATTTAAGCTACTTACAGTAGCTTTTTTTGGGATGGATCTAGAGATTATCATACTAAGTGAAGTAAGCCAGACAAAGACAAATATCATATGATATCACTTATATGTGGAATCTTTTAAAAAAAAAAAGATACAAATAAACTTATATACAAAACAGAAATAGACCCACAGACATAGAGAACAAACTTACAGTTACCAAAGGGGAAAGGGGGGAAAGGGAGAGATAAATTATGAGTTTGGGATTAACATATACACACGACTATATATAAAATAGATAACCAACACGGACCCATTGTACAGTGCAGAGAACTATACTCAATATTTTGTAATAACCTATAAGGGAAAAGAATCTGAAAATATATATATATATATATGTGTGTAAAACTGACTCACGTTGCTGTACACCTGAAACTAACACAACATAATTTACAATTATAGTTGTAAGTCAACTATAATTCAATTTGTAAAAACACATGCATCAGAACTTTAGCATCTAGGCAAAGAACATACAAACACTTCTGTACTTTGGCAGGACAAAAAAAGTTATGGTACTACAAAACTTCGTGAAGTCAGAAGCCTAAAATAGTCAGCTGTAATCCCTTCTAGTAGATTTGCAAATAAATTATGTTTACTATATTAGAAGAAAAATTACCTTTCTGATTAGGAGTGAAGGGAGTGTTATGTAATAGGGATGAAGAGTTGACTCAAGATAAATGCCAGTTGTTGTTTTAGTGTAGAGTGTGTGTCTGTGTGCATGTGTGTGTGTGTGTGTGTCAAAGGACCACACGATCTTCTGGGTTTCCCCTAAAGAGAAGTTTAATTTAGTTAAGTGTCTGAGTTAAATTGGGATGCCTATACTTCATGGACCAATGAGATATAATTGTGCCTGGGCCACAGTGGATAATTTTCAGGTTTAAGTCTCCTTTGAGTGTTTGGATGCATTGGTGATTATAATTTCCGCTCACAGCTGAAAGGTTGAAAGTTCTGATGAACAATTCATTCATTGTCTTGTTCACATCTGGGTTAATGTTTCCTTTTTGGAAAACTCTGTACCATTCTGTTCTTTGCTTCTTGCCACAAGATAGCCATGCCAATTTCCCTCTGTTTACTTGGAAGCTCTTGAGGCTGATGTACTGATGCTAGCCACAAATTAATGGAATTCTTTCCAGCTGCAATGCTTTCAGATAGTCAAACAATAAGCCAAAAGCACTGAACTGTTTTGGCTGTTTCTCTCTGAACTATGTGCCATTCTCAGAGATGATGTAAACACAATTACTAGTTAGCATTTAAAATATTTCAAAAGATACTAGATAAAACTGTTATGGAAAACAGTGGGTCAAAAAAACCTTTTTTTTTGTAATCTGAAGCCAGAGGGCATGTCATCTCAGAAGAGGGATTATTTGAGAAGGAAAAACACAAGTAAGTGCTCATACTAAACAAAATGGCACAGAGATCAAGATCTCAAGTTGGGAATCCAGTTTCCTTCTTGGGTTTATCTCTGTGTTGGCAGAGTTACCAGCCCCCTTTCAGGCCTGCTGTGAGGTTACCCTTTGGGAAAAGGCTCTGGGTTGAGGCGATGCTGTGACAGGCTTCCAGTGTCCATCTTGAAATGGAGGGTTGAGTCTAATACCAGCTCACCTGGTTAATCTGAAAACAGAACATCCGGTGAATTTAGCTATTTTGTTCAGATGTAAAGGGGTCAGAAAAATACATGGGCAGCTCAATAAGTCTGGGTGTTATGGCCTTAAGTTGAAAGAACAGTGGACTGCTATGGCCAAAGTGGTAAACTCTTTGGAATAATAATTTTTGACCCTTGGGTCTTAAAATTCCTGTTGGCTCTCTCCATAGCTTGTGCCTAATTGGCAATTCTCACTATATTCTTCAGATCAGATTGAGCCTAAAATTAATTTGACTATCAATTAGGTTTCTTTGAATAAATCAAAACCATTACTATTTTTGGAGAAGTCTGATTCAATAAGTATGACTGACCCTACAACTGCCTGAGGAGATGTGTGAAATACTCATGCTGGATCCCACCCCCATAGATACAGATTTAATTGTTTTGGGGTGAGAATTGAGTTATGGGTATTTTAATAGCTTCTCGGATGATTGTAATGTCCAGAAAAAAGACCATTTAAACAAAGAGCTTTAACTTACTTTCCTTGTATGTATGCTGTGTGTATATTTTAAAATTTTATTTTAGCCTCTCGTTACATCCTTCCTCCCAAAGTCACCTTTCTGTCAAGAATTTATGTTCAAATGTACCTGGCAAATGATTTTTACTGTAGAAATTTAAGTTGAAAACTTTACTAAGAAGTTGAAAATGCAAGATATATGGATATAAACATTTTAGAAGAGCAAGGAGATTGGAGTGTACATGAGTTTCTCCAGATTCACCAACTTCACTAAATTACATAGCTTAGTGCTATATATGTCTGTTAGCAGATGTAGGGAATGGGACAGAAAGACAAAGCATGTATGTGCTCCGGCTCTGCATTGAAAGAAATGATTAACCTTTTGCAAGGAGGAGATAAGATATACACATGAAATAATTAGGCAGAAATCAAATATAAATCCTCTAGAATAGAAATGAAATTGTAACAAAATTTATAGCACAATTTAATATTTGTTCTTGAGTTCATATTCTTTCCGTTAGTGTTATTGATTGAGGAGGGAAGCAAAATATGCTTGACTCTATAAAAAACTGGAAGTTTAGGAAACTCAAATTACTACATTAACAGAAGAAAATAATCACCATACAAAAGCCCTAGGAAAAGAAAAAAAAAACAAAACAAAACAGTGGGCACATGCAAAACATGGATGAATATGATAGTTGGTGCAAAGTGTAACAATCCTGAAATTTGATGATGTCTGTCAATCTGGTTCTGTCTAAAATATATGCCTGGCAGAAATTCTCCTCTCAAGCCCAAATCTGATGAAATCGTATGGTTATAAATCAAGTCCAGAAATGGAAATCAGTCAATGGACCACATCCTCCCAATGGTTTTAAAAAACTCTATCCTGCCTTCCCAAGAAGAAATGTCTTGCTTATGAGAGAGCTGCCATTTTCAAATCTAAAGCATTATTCAAATCAACAGTCTTTTCAGTAGCTACCTCAGCTTTTTTTTTTCTTTTTCTTTTTGCTGTGCACGGGCCACAGGCTCCGGACGAACAGGCTCAGCGGCCATGGCTCACGGGCCCAGCTGCTCCGCGGCATGTGGGATCTTCTCAGACCGGGGCACGAACCCGTATCCCCTGCCTCGGAAGGCGGACTCTCAACCACTGCACCACCAGGGAAGCCCGCTACATCAGCTTTTTAAGGCTCAGTCAAACCTTTGATTAAGGACTGTGAGAAGGTGAACGTGATTTACAACTATTTCCTCAATAGCATAATCTAAGACCCTTCACTTCCTCTGAATAAAACACATTCTCCTTTCCTTCAGTGTTGCCTCCTGAATGACAAAAAATGTACTGATGTCATGACTTAAGTACATTCCAATGAGAATTCATAAATGTATTCAAGTCGTCCTCAGTTCCTCAATCTCACTAAAGGTTTTGAATAATGACGGAAATGTGAATTGTCCTCCTTTCTACATCCTTAACTGTTTGTCACCTCTACAAAGGATTCCCCTCCACTGGGAACACACCCCCCCTGCACTTCCTCCCCCTGGCAAGCTCCCACATGTCCTTCCAGATTTAGATTCTATAGAATCTCCTCTGTCAAGTTTCCCTCGGACTTGCCCACCCCAGGACCGAGTTAGGTTCTTTGTACTTGGTACACAGCAAGCTATCATAATCCAAATTACACTTTACATTTTAATTATTTGTTAATGTGTCCATTGGCAAGCCTGATTTTTCTGTTTTAGTGATAATCAAACTATGATATCAAGTTGCATTGGATTAGTCATCTTTTTAATTTAATTCATTTTTTATGCAAGTAGCCCCTAGTCACTGTAGACAAAATAGAAACCAACAGAAACAAGAAGAAAAATATCATCTCTAATCTTACCAACCAGAGATAGCTACTTATGATACTTGGTGTATTTCCTTCCAGAAATTCATTGGATACTAATGAATTTAGGTTGTTTTCCTATATTTGCTCTTTTAAACAATATTTGATCAATATCCTTGTATGTACACCTGGGTATACTTCTTCAGTTATTTTCTTAAATGAAATGTTGAGATGAAAAGTGGTTGTGTCAAATCATATGACCTATTTTTTTCAAAACTTCCTATTTATATTCCAAACTATCATCCAGAAAAATTGTTCCTATTTACTCTCCCTTTAGTGTATGAGAGTTCCCACATGCTACGAAGATATTGTTTAGTTTTATCTGAAGGACAGAGAACATTTTTTATTCATTTTACATTTCCAGTGCCTGAAGCACTGTTTGGCCCAGTAGGCTGACATTTGTCAGAAGGATGGAAAAATGGAAGGATGGATGGAAGGAAGAAAGGTGAATTTATTTTCACTGTCAAAGTATGTACCTCATCTCAGATTTTCACATCAAAGTTTACTTAGAGAGCAACCTCTTAGAGAGCAGAATGAATATCTCACTCTATTTCTTTACCTTTCTTGCAACTCTGCCTTGAGGTCACCTCACTGAGGACATAGTCCACTTTTTCTCCCTTTGGTTTGGGACTCAGCCCTGGTTTTGTCCAATGTCCTACAGGTGGAAGTGACAATGAGGTCTCTAGCCTTGGCCTTCAGGCTCATGACATTTGCTTTCCTCCATTTCCTACGCTGTCAAGAGAAGCACATCCCTAAATCACAACTGCCCCTTTAGCTTGAGCTATGGAATAAGACAGAGGGAAAAGATCTGAGTAAGCCAGACTCTCATCCTGTAGCTGAATTGCCTCCACTGAACTGCATCTGAAGCAGAATCTCCCCTGATACCACAGGCTAAAGACATTTCTGCCTCAACAAAGGCCAGCCTAGATTAGCCAAGTCCCTGCTGATCTGCAGTTCTGTGTGAGCTGTGATCAATTATTGTTGCTTTAAGCTACTGAGCTTTGGGGTGGTTTGTTACACAGTATTGTAGTTTTCTTGACACAATGCCCTCTTTGGCTACAGACCTCTCTCAAATCTGTTTTCCTTCCGAATTATCCAACTATGAAAAAATGAAGAAGACATCAGGGGTGACATTTTCTATTCTGTCACTTGGACTCATGAACTCATGACATCATTTGGATGTCAAGACGTATGGACTACATAGTGGAAACAGCAGTGAGCTTCGTGAAAGATATTGGTTCAAATCCTGCCTCCATCCATGATAGCTGTGTGACACGCATTTCACTTAATGTGTGTGTATCTGAATTTTAGTTTCCTCTTCTCTAAAGTGAAGATAATAAGAGACCTGTCTCACGATGCTATAGTGAAAATCAAAATATATCATACACAAAAAAAGCTTCCTTAAATACTAATCAATCCATCTGGTATTTCAAGCTTTCCTTGATATTTGATATTTAGTAATGTGTACTTAGTGCAGTTACACATTTGCATAATAGGTGAAATCATTTCTCACTCTCTCTTTCATTTTTTTAGGACTATTCCCATGACTCTTCTATATCTCAAGGCATTTTCTTGGCTTCATCCCAGAATATTCATCAACCAAAATATTGGGCAAACATTGGCTACTGACTTTAGTGACAGAGCCTAAATAATATAAAAGACAAGTAGTTATTGTGATTTTTATCTTGTACACAGCTGAGAAGTATCAGTTGCTAGTTTAAAAAGTTTTTTTAAGTGTTGAATGTTCTTAAGGTGTTCAAAAGTAAATTCAACCACAAGAGACATCTGCAAAAAAAAATCTCATCTTTCATAAAATCCTGCTATTAAAAGAATGCAAAAGTAATTCACTTGAGTCCTAAGACAAGTTGGAGGAGAAAAATCTTCAAGTATCAAAAATGTGGCTTAAAAGTCATAGAATGTATTTCAAAATTTTAAATGTCTAAAAGGTGTTAAGTTATAGATGAACTGGTATTAGGGAAAGTGGCTTTTAGGAAAAGCAACCTAGAACCAGGGCAAAGGGCACCACAGGCTGAGGTGTTTACAGCTTTGGTAATTCCACAGGCTAGAGAGCAGGAGGGACCTGTGTTCAGGGGTCTGTAAATAGCCCAACAGGAGTTGAGCACAGAGAGTACGTTGGGCAAAACAGGAAGTGAAATAAAAGAAGGAGTTCAGGTATTGTAATTCACCCGGAGAGGAAATGGGAAACCTCTTAGGAATTTTGGGCAGACAAGTGGCTGAGACCATTCTGGCCATGCTGTGGAAAGTGGCCTAGAGAAGTGAGTCAGAGGTGGGAGCTATGTGCAAGATTCCCTGATCCATCAGGTAACAGATGATGGTGCTGTGATGGAGAATGTGGTCCAAAGGAATCCATTCAGGCTGAATGGGGACCTCTGCTGACTGTCTAAGAAATCTATCAAGAATGGAGACACTGAAAGAGGACCTTAACTAGTGCATGGAGCAGGGTGCCACCTCCAAAGAAATGGGGTTGAAAAGAGCTGGATAGGATAATCACTAAGCTCCAGAGAGAAATCCAGGCTGTGCCCACTGACTGGGGAAGGGACTCTTGGTTTACCACTAGGAGGGCTGAGTAAAGCAGGTTGCAGTCTTCATGTCTCAGGCTAGGACAAACGGGCATGAAAGCAAAGTGGCCCTTCCTCCCCATCTTCTGAGAGTCTTCCTGAGGCAGCAGGGTTGTCCTGTGCTTCTGGCAGCATGCTGGGGTAGGCAGTACTGAGTGGCCATTACGTTCAGAGAGAGATGGTTTATGGTACAATCAAGAACTATCCATACTTAAGGAATAACCATTTCCATTGTAACACAACTCCCTTATCATTTTAAAATAATATTCTTCCTCTCTTCTTCACATTGGATTTTTAGTTCCTCTATATTTTCTTAACTGAGTTTCAATTCAGAACTTTAATAATAGACTACGTTTTCCAAAAATCTGATCCAAATTCTGGCTCAGGCAGGCAGCTGAATGATTTTGGATCCAGTGATTTTTATCCAACTATGAAGTGCATGGTATAGTCTTACATTCAACAAATTATTCTTTGGATTTGGATCATTATAATTGTAAGTGTTCTTTTAAACAGGCACACATTTAAAAAACACAACCAGGTCTCTGTTTAAATGTGTAACCAAATTTAATTACTTTTACCCCAGCAATTTCAAAGAGTGTAAAATATAACATTCAAGCTATCAGGCATTTTTACAAATATATTTGGTTTAATTAAAATATGTTTAATGTTATAGAGTGGGAATTATAGATATCAAGAAATAGATGATTTTTACATTTAAGTATCTAGTTTAATGTGAAAAAAATCTTGGAGTTGTAAGCTCGACTATACCATGAAGAATATTTTAAGTGGAAGATCTCATGGCTGATAAATAAGAGGTTAAGCCAAGCCCAGATTAGCCTCTTAATTCTCCCAGTTCTTTCAACAGCATTTTTAAAAAACACTTTATTATTTCATGCCTCAGTTTGTCCATTCAAAGAAGTAAAATTACTCCACAATGGTATTCTGAGGGCTAATTATAAATCTATAAATTAATGAAAGCAACTGTTAGATCTATTTAATAATATAGACTATATCTTAATTCATTTTTTATTACTGACACTATGGGATGCATAATTTGCCTTGTATGATTTTCAAAGCAATGGATAAAATGCATAATTGTGATAGATGGAAATGAAGTCTATTTTTATTGTTAAACTTATCCCAGAAACTTGTACTCAGACCAATCGAGGCCTGCTTGGTTTGCTAGAACTCACTGAGCATCCATACTGTAGTGCTCCACTCTGCATTTCTAGAAGTTTAAAATGCCAAGGGAAAATTTGTGGGAATCAGTTTAGTGTTTAATGGGTGACTGGTCAGGCTGTATATCCAGTAATCTCTTTTTTTCCTGCCCTCCTTTGAGTAACTTGTTGTCAGTAGTGTTTTGTTCATCTTTCTATTTTCAATCTATATTGATGTTATTTATCATCAAGGTAAAGAAATAGACATAACTTCAAAAGTTGGGGACAATTTGGAGCAAATAGAGAAAAAATTCAGCTTAATCCTATTTGAGGAAATAAGGAACCAAATCTTGTTTCAATCTGAGAATTAAGTTTCAAAGATGGGATTTAGAGAAGAAAACTGGGTCTCTAAAAGTTTGTGGGTGGTGATGGGCCAGGCTATCTTGTTGGAAAAAAGAAAGTGAAGAGTATAAAAGATGGTCTTGAAAGATAAGTGAGAAAGGGCTTTGGCTTGAGTAAATGAGAGCTTTTTTTTACAAAGGTGGAATAAATAAAGCATTTTCTGGCATCTTCTTCTCTAGACTTTCTCAAAAAGAAAAAAAGAAATAGAGGGTGGGAAACTCAATTTTTGAATAAACTGGAACTTCTGGAACCCTAAATATGTAGTAGGCAAAGAGAAAGGCAAATATTTGTATCTAGCAGACAGTAAGTGTATGAAGTAGGTGGAAATGACTTAGAAAAGAGGAAAATTAAATCAACATGACTTTGGGATCAGGACTGGGAGATGGTTGTATGGAAGTTGATGCCCAATTTCTTTGCAAATCAGAAAAGGGCCAAGGAATTTGTAGGAGGAAAGAAGGAAGTGTGAATTCGGGAGCTGGAAAGAATAAGATTTGCTTGAAAATCAGTTAAAGAAGTGGGCAACTTCTTAATCCTCACCTCTACCATTTGCAATAAAAAGACAAAATTCTCCCCACTCCCTGTGCCTGCAAGGGACTGGAAGTTTATTCTCTAGAGAAATTGAACCAGAAAAATTTCAGGGATTAGGAATAAGGGGTCCAGAGGAGGATGAGTTTAGAGTGTTCTATTGATCATAATAGGTAAGTAAAAGTCTGCAAACCAGAAGGTGAGAAACAGCTTTCCTTCCTCTAGTCCTGGCCTTAGATATACCCCTTGCCAGACAGAATATTGGAGATTCATTTTTGAGAGCCAAACAATTCCCAGGAAGACCAGCAGATACATACATTTGGCCTGCCAGATGATCTAGCCATCTTTTCATCTGGTCACCTTAGAGTCAACCTTACAAGTGCATAAACCCCGTAAAAACACATAAAGCTTCTATTCAACTATTTCGTGTTTTGCTGTAAAAACATCAGCCATTTCAGAAAATCCTATTACAGAGAAGATAAAACCCAAAACAAACAGGAAAAAATAAATCAGAGGAAGAAGAGGCAATACAGATAAGAGAAGAAAACATTAAAGAAATTATTATTAATCATCTCAAAAAGATATATGGAGATATTGTAACCACTGCATTTTAAAATGTTAAAATAGAACAAAGAATAAGATCTTATGGAAATTAAAAATAGGATAACTGAAGTTTTAAACATTCAGTTGAAGTGTTGGGAAATGAAATTGAGGAAAATACCAAAATAATAGAAATAAAAAGACAAGGAGATAGGTGATGGGGCAAAAATTGTAAGAATATTTTCAGATTATTCCAGGTGATTTAATATTCAGCTAGTAAGTGTTTGAGAAAATGAGAACAGAGAAAATAGTGGAGACATTATTAATCAAATAGTATAAAATCATTTCTGAGAACTAAGGGCATTGAATTATCCCTCAAAGTATTCAGTACAATGTACAAAAAGATTCACACCAGAGCCACATCATCATGATATTTTGAGAAACCAGAGATAAGTGGAAAATGGTCAAAGCTTCAAGAGGTGAAAAAAAAAAAAGGGGGGATCATATAAAATAATTAGTCATAGGAATGGTATCAGATAGCAATAATGGAACCTAGAATGCAATGGGAAAACCCTTTAAAATTGTGAGCAAAAATTATTTTCAAACCATACTACTATACCCAGCAAACTTATTCAATTGTCAGGACAGAAAAAAGTCAATTTTAGACATGCAAAGTGAAGAAAAAGCAAGGAGAGATACAGCCACAAGCCAGGGAATGCTGGCAGCCACCTGAAACTGGAAGGGGCAAGGAACAGATTCCCTGCTACAATCTTCAGGGGCAGTGTGGCCCTGCCAACACCTTGATTTTCTATTTCTGGCCTAAAAAACTGTGAAAGAATAAATTTCTGTTGTTGTAAGAAATAAAGATTGTTGTCATTCATTAGGCAGACCTAGGAACTTGACATACATAATGTGCACAATATTTTCTGTTGACTACCAAAAAAGGATTGACTAATTCTCTCTGGGCCAGCTGTGGGAACTCAGGAAATATTTCAGAAAGGTAGTAATGTTCAAAATGAATTTTGAAGAATTTTATGAGTTAAAAAAGTAAATAAGGACATTCAAGAAGAAGCAGAAAAGAGGGAGGAGATATGGGGATATATGTATACATATAGCTGATTCACTTTGTTATACAGCAGAAACTAACACAACATTGTAAAGCAATTATACTCCAATAAAGGTGTTAAAAAAAGAAGAAGAAGAAGCACAAATAAAGGCATAGGAAAGTGAAATGTAGTTGTTTCATGGAACAGAAGGGAGTTCAGTGTCCCTGAGATGGAGACATTGAAAGGAATCCTGATGGATGGGTCTGGAAAGTAAGATGCACATGCCATGAACGCCATGCCAGAACCCTTGATGTTGTCTGATAGACAATGTTGATTAACCAAGGCTTTCTGGGCTAGGGATGGATGATGGCATATAGTCATATGGGGCCCTGTAGGGACACAACTGGGAACTAGGAAGCCAGTTAAGAGAAGTTGGAAGTAGTCTGGCGAAAAGAGAGGATGAATGTGGCCATCGGTAAAGAAGAAAGTTCAGGGTGAAGCTTGGTTGAATGTTGGCAGCGAGGGAGAAAACATTCAAGAATGACTTAGAAGATTAATTTCAGGGCCTGGGTGGAGAGAGTGATGTCGTAAAGACAGTTTGCAAGTGTAGGAGAAGGAGTCCTTCCTAATGAGACATAAAGTCATCCCTATCATGCAGGGGGGATGGGTAAGGACCTGGGAAGCTGACCAGTGGGTATCTCTGCAATTTATCAACTCAGTGACCTTAAGCACTTCACCTTTATGAGCTTCAGCCTCCTTAGCTGCAAATGGGGGTGGGGAGGAAGCAGTATTATTTATTTCACAAGGATGTTGTGAAGATTTAAAGAGATATGTTTGTTAGAGCACTGTCTAAAGGTTTCTTTTTGAAAACTAGATGAAGGGCAGCTATTTTTATAATAGGCTTCATTTGGGAAACGATAACCTTCTGGACATGCACGTGGCTAGTGCCACATAGATCTGGAACCAGGAGAGATGGCAGAGCTGCAGGTCCAGATTTGGGAGACTTTAGCAGCCAGGCTGGGGGTAAAGAAGTCCTTGGAAATTCTGTAGGGAAGGGAAGGGAAGGGGGCTCTTGCAGAGCCCGAGGGATGCCAGTTCTTTAGCTGTACTCAGAAAATGAAAGGAAGTGAAGAAAAGCAGCACAATGTGGGGAGACAATCAGAGGCTGGTGGAAAAATCTTCAAGAAAGGGGAGGGATGGTCATTGAGTCTTTATAGAGACAGACGCAAGAGGTCTAAAGAGAAGTAGGCAACTGTGATTACATAATAATGTGTAAGGAATCATTGGATGCCCTCTGTTTCTTTCAGAAGATAGGCTATGGGGCTCATTTTTTAGTGCAGCTCAATGCCACCCATAGACTTGCCCTGAGTGGGGTTTGCAAGCCATATGTCCAGCAAGCCCATGACGAAGACCCAGTTTTTTCTCTTTTTGATTGAGGTGTAATTCACATACACAAAATTAACCATTTTTAAATGTACAGTTCAGTAGGATTTATTTAGTACACTCACAATGTTGGGTCTAGTTCCAAAACATTTTCATCACTGCCAAAAGAAACCCTATGAAGCAGTCACTCTCATTTCTCCTTCCCCCCAGCACCTGGCAACCACAAATCCACAAATCTGTCTTCTATCTCTATGCATTTATCTAGATGATGTACCCAGAAAAACTGAAAACAGATACTCAAACACATTATTATGTATGAGTGAAGATCTGATTTTGAATGGGCAACTTTTAAGGCTCTAGATAATTCACCTTAAAAAGTGAGTCCTATAAAGATAAAGGCTGAGTGACCACAATTCCAGTTGAATTTATTAAGCTTGGTTTTTACCAAATCCCATAGTTCAAACTGCTCCCAGTGCCAAAAACAGAATCAGAGGATGACAATTGTTTCTGTAAATTAGCTGAATGAATGTGAAAGGTGAGTTCTGGGTTAGTTGTATCATCACTTTTAAGAAGAGAAGCACAGAATCTAAACTTCATTGTTTGCAGGTTTTCCTTTTACACTTTTGTCATCAGGGAAATTTTGCCCCTAAATGAATACTATCTGTAAATAATCCTCTCTAATTGTAGGCTTAAAATGTCTGGGCAAAACCAAAAATGACTCCCTACCCAAGTTTTAGTAACAGTTAAGGTATTGAAGCGTGAGCAGCCTGAAGAATGGTCCTCAGGTTTGATCTTAGTAAACCTGCAATTACTCATCTTCCCAGCTAGACTTTCCCCGGGCAAAGGAAAGGGCAACAAAAGTGCAATAACCACTCAGTGATGACTCAATATAAACAAAAACCTTATAATCTTTCTTTCAAATAGTGTATGTTGTAGATAGAAAAAAGAAAGTCCCTCTTTGCTGGTGAATAAGAGTTTGCCCATCAGGTCTTCTCCAAGTCCAAGTTCTACTGCCTATGTCAAGCTTCTGAAAATGCATATAAAACCAACAAAGCTTTACAAACTTTAGTGGAATAGTATGAAATACTAATTTTACAGGTGCATAAGAGCAAACTGCAATTCCAAATACCAGAATGCCATTAAACATAATGTACTCCATATGCAGGGGCAGTTAATTTAATATTAAACCAATAAAACATTGACCAATGCCAGTGAAGGTTTTGGTTGTTGACATCAGGCTAGGTGTCCCACAGCTCTGCCATCTTTCTGTTTGCAGGCCAATTTTACACAGCTGCTTTCTTCTGGAAACCATGCCTCATTTGAAGCCTTTGCAAGTATGACAAATAGCCTCTCCAAGCCTTACTGACGGTGGGGAAGCTTGAAAATATTTAGAAGCATTTATTAGCTAGAATATGAAACAAGATTTAGTTCCACTACAGCCTTTGACTGTGTGGAGTCCGCATTATTAGAGGAAACGCTACCTGCTCTTGTGTGTGTATCTTTTGCAGGGCATTATATAAAATTATCACCCTGAGGGCAATCAGTGCTAAGTTCAAATTGCACTGCATAGAAATTCTAACACCAATCCATAAAATGGACAAAATTAGAATATAATTGACACTTTTAACTCAGTCACCTGGTGACATTGCTGATCTATTCTTGGCTACCATTCTAGGCATAGCAGATATAAGACAGAGGTCCTCATTCAAGGAGATTTGAATCTCAGGAATTCAGGATTCATAGGAAAAGGTAAAGCAATACAAGAAAAGAAAAGCTAAGTGCTAACTGCATTGTTCAAACAAAACTTTAGGTGTACAAAACATACTGGGGCAAAATTAGTCAAGGTAGCCTACCCAGAAGCTGGAGTTTGGGATGGGTAACGGAGGAGTGTGAGGCATAGGAAACTCACAGCACATGGGGGTGGGGTAAGGTGTTCGGTGCACACAAAGATGGCATGTTTTGAGAAAACGTGGATCAGCATGGCTGAAGTGGAGAATTCATGGAGGTAGGTTGGAGGAGGCAAGTTTGGATAGAGAGAATGTTTCTCATTACAGAGTCTCTTGAATGGGATGATAGATTTTTTTTTTTTCTGTAGGAAATGACAGTATGATGCAGGCTTTGGGAACATGAAGGTGTCTTAAGAAGGAAAAGTTTGGGGAAATTCCATTATGGCAGCCTCCTGGATTAACTGACATGGAGAGAATTGAAAAAGGCAAAATATGCTTAGAAGATTAAGTAATGAGAGACCTACACTGGATTGGAATTGGCAATGATAAAAAAGAATGGAATGTTTAGAGGAACATGTTGAAGGAAGTATTTATAGGACCTGAGAACTTACTGGGTGTAGAGAGTGACTGTGGGCAGGTCCAGGCCGATTCTAAGACTTTGAGCTCAGGTAATTTGAAGAACAAAATAAGAAACCCAAAGAGGAAATTGACCTAGGTGAGGAAAAGATGAGATCAGTTTTAGACATGTTGAGAAAATCCATGTGGAGATTTCCAGTAGGCCTTGGGGAAAGCAGACTGAAACTTAAAGTAAAAATAGATTCGGGTATTTTTACCCACAGGAGAGGTATTTGTTAAAGTTATGAAACTAGGTGAGGTTTCTGAGGAAGACTGCAGAGCGAAAGCTGCAGCATATTAGAAGCAGAGCTCCGTTTTGGTTTTTAGATGTTGTTGGTAGAAGGACAAATGAAGCCAGGGAAATAAAAGGGTGAGCCAGGAGCCAGGGGGGAACCAAAGGTTTTGCTTCAGAGCATCTAATCAATAGAAATTACTGCATTGAGAACTGAGAACTCATTGAATTTCCCAAGAAAATACCTCTGGGACACCTTTGCTAGAATGGTGGGGAAAGGAACCAGTTTCTGGAGGTTGAGGAACGAGTGGCTGCTTTGATCATGGAATGAATATAAACTCCACTTTTGAGGAGTGAAAGTCAAAGAGAGAAATGACAGGCATTTTGTTGTAGTGGAAGCAACAAGGGTAACTGTTTTTGAGATAGGAGACATGAACATATTTTTAGATAAGGGAGAAAGAAATTAAACAAAAGAAAATATTGAAGACATTAACTAGAATGGGTATCATCTTAGAAGGTAAAGAATCTAATATTAATAAAGTAGAATATAACTTCTACCAAGACAGGAGATAATTAAAAATGATGATTGAAAACTACAGGAAGAAATGGGTATATCCCAATTAACAAGGTTATTTGGAAGAAGGAACTGAGTAGCTATATGAACTAAATTTTCTCAGGAATATAGAAAGTATGATTGCCTATTAGCATTAAAAGGTGGTAAAAACTTAATCCCTGGTGAGGTTTAGTATAATCATTTGGGGAGATTTATTTGAACCAGGAGAGACAGTTTCCTCTCTACTGGAATTTGTTAGTAGGTGCCTGGTTCATGCCGTGTTGAGAAAGGTTTTGAGGTTTCATCCAGACTTGACCTTCAGGATTGTCACGATGAATCATTGATGTCTGCTTTGAACATGGGGTTGGGGAGTGGCAGCTCCAGTGCCGGGAAGCAGGAAGACAACCATGAATGTGAAGAGTCCAGTTCCTTGGCAGATTTTGTTTCTTTGGATGACAGAGGGTTGGAAATGAGCAAAGGGGAAAGTTAAGGTGAGGAAGACTAGGGTGATGTTATTCAGAGCGTGGGTATCACCTGGGAGCTTGTTAGAAATGCATATCCCCAGGCTCCACTCCAGACCCATTGATTTCAACTCTTCATTTGAACAATATCCCAACTGATTCATATGCATGGATTTTGTAAAGGGCATTTCTGGGTCCATGCTGAAATGACCAGCCGTGGGGTTCAGGTAAGTAGGCAGAAGAGTTCCTAAAGTCTAGGTTAGTGGTTCTCAAAGTGTGTTCCCCAGACAAGCTGCATCCTTAGCACCTAGGAACTAGTTACAGATGCAAATTATCTGGCCCCACCCCAGACCTACCGCATCAGAAACTCTGGGATTAGGACACAGGAATCTGTGTTTAACAAGCCCTCTAGGTGATTCCAGGTGCCCTAAAGTTTAAGAACCTACATTCTAGGTAATCTTGTGCTTACATGGATCAAGAATAGATGGAAGAGATAAAGAAAGTTAGTTTAAAAGGTTGGAATCAAGAAGGTTGCTACAAGTTTACGGAACAAAAAATGAAAAAAGTAAAGTCACCAACAATACTATATACTACTAAGAGCTCAACCAAATCAACCAAGAAAGAAGACAGTGGCCGTAGACAAAGCAAGCAGATGTCCAGATGAATTTTCAGCAATTAGTGGGCAAAGCCTTCCCTTGAAGAAGTACATAGTATAAGAGAAGCTGGCTTATGAGAACGTAAAAGTACCATACAATGCCATTTGTGTACAGACACTGAAACTGCAAGGTAAGCAAGGCAGGTCCAGTTTGGGGTGTTTAAAAGGCTAATTGCAAATAATAACGATCCTGTTATCAAAGCAGTACTAGACCTTTAGCAAACTGGCTACCTTTGTGTCAGTTATCGTATATCAAAGTAATATGATTGCATTGTTTTAGAAAATCTATTGCAATTCTAACTAATTCTTTCATCTACTACTGGTGAGCCCTTCCTTACTAATCCAGAGGTGTTTAAAATGGGGCTGATGGACGGTGGTATCTTTGGAGTTGACACTATCAAAGAGAGCCAGCTGGTGTCCTCTGCTGCTGCATTGTCCCATGTAGCAGCCCCTAGCCACATGCAGCTATTTCCATTTCAATTAGTACAATTAAATAACATTAAGAATTTCTCAGACAGACCAGCCACATTCCACATACTCAATAGTCACCTGTGCTAAGTGGCTGCCATATTGGGCAACAAGGTTTACAAGACATTTCCATCATTACAGAAAGTTCTGTTGGTCAGGCTTTGAGCTTTTGATTCAAGATTCATAATACAGCCTTTTTCAGAATCCGGCTTTCCAAGGAGATGTTTTTCACTGGGGCTAAAAGCAGATCACAGATGGGAAAAGGGTGGGATTGGGGGTTAAAACTCTAGCTATCTCCACTTGCTCTGAATACGTAAATGTTTTCTAGTTTTAACCTCAACTACTAGAATGTGGAAACCTTCCTAACGGAGCAAGAGATGACAGTTTTTATTTATTTTCTTCTTTATTTTTGTCATGGCAGAGGGAGGCAAAAAAATCACCAGGACTAGATGATTTTGGCTAACATCCCAGCACTCTTTTCATAATTTTATTTGCACAGTTTTGTTCCATTTTGTTTTTGTCAATGCCTGTCATCAAGAAGGTGGTGTACTTACTTTTGTTTGTCTGTCTATCTATCTATCTATCTATCTATCTATCTATCTATCTATCTATCTATCATCTACCTATCTATCTATCTATCTATCTATCTATCTATCTACATCTTTTGCTGGAGCTCTAACAAGACAAATGAATTATAAGCAGTGACCCTGGTGAGTAGCCAGCAGAGGCTGGTGCCTGGCTGATGTTGGCTTTTCAGGTTTGATTTGAGGCCCTTGGAAATTTTCAGTTATTTTTAACTTGCCTTTCTTGAAAGCAGGCTAGAAAGAGAACAGTATTCACCCACTGTTGCTACATAAATCTCTTTTGGGGGGGGTTGTTTGGTACCTTTCCTTTGAGTGAGGTAAATATGCCAGAAAAGGGGAGTGGGAAAGACAAGAAATTATTGATTTGAAGCTAAAAACAGTGCCACCACCTTGAGCTAAGGGAGTCAGAGCTTAGGTGAAGAAACTTGAATTAACAAGAATGTCTCTGGAAATATTCCTGCCTCCTGGTAAGACAGAGATACAAACCTCAGGGCTCGAACCTGTGAATCTAATGTTCTGAATTTATAATAAGAATGCACTTGATATCTATAGACATATTTTTTTTAGCCAGAACAATGCCACATTTATAATACAGAGATATTGAGCTGTGAATAATCTGAAGTTATTCAGACTACAAATATATATATATATGGATATATATATATATATATGGATAGATAGATAGATAGATAGATAGATAGATAGGTAGATAGATATCAAGGAAGTCTAAGATTAGAAGAAGGATGTTGCCTTCGGAGGACTGTGAGCTGCCCATGAAGTTTAAGTCAGGGGTTTACGGCAGCACTTGTTTATCCTTCAGTGCTGTTCCCTTTGGGTAAACTTCTGTGCCCGCTCTTTCCTATGTTCCCTGGAATAATTTTTTTCTCACCCTTGTCCTGGGAAGATAAAGTTCTAAACCTTTCTGATGAGACTTCCAGCATCTTGTCTATGAATCACTGTGAAGAGCTAAGAGTTTTTTTCCGGGCAATTAGCCACATATAATTTTCCAAATTGCATGTTTAGCTCTGACGTGTGTCTCTCCAAAGTTGGTACACTATTTGTTTATTTGGTTCTGGACTCAGGGTAGAAAGGAGTCTGTCCTGATGCAGGTGACCCCGGTGAGTCACGTTGTGAGCAAATGTAGCCCAGAGAGATGCTGCTTCACTGGCAGGTCCTGCTCGGGTACTTTTCAAAACTTTATGAGAAATGGAAAGCTAGCTTTCTTCCTTTCTTCTTAATTCTCATCATTACCCTTTTCTTTAAAATATAAATATGAAATTGACACTGGACAAAGTTTTTTTTAATGACATCCTCTCCAATTTCATGCCTTTACTAACATTAGTTGGTTTCAAGTCAGGGCCAGTGTAAGGCCATGCATGGGCAGAGTCCTTTTGAAGCTTGTTTGGCTCAGAATTTCTAGCCTCCATTTGGAGCACACTTGAATAAAACTTAATCCTGCTACCGAGCAAAATCTGGTCAGAGTCTGGGAAGCCCATTAAGCTTCTCTCTCTTTCTTCTAATTAAACATTTACTTAGCTTTTATTTTTCAGTGTCCTGATCCTCCTGGTGACAATGGCTTCATCAAAGATTAATTAGATAAACTAATCCATGCTGATGTGGTAGCCAACTAACCTCTTAACTCCTGCCCCATAAATCTTAACTCAGTTCACACATCCATGTTTCAAAGAACCCTTAGGATTACCAGCAAGAGCAGGAATCCCACCTAGCAGGTCATGGGAGGAGACAGGAGTGGTGGCCTGGGAGTTCACCACTCTTTGCCAGGGAAATCCTACTGGTGGCTGCCTCCCTTACCCCAAGGCATCCAGGGACATCAGGAAGAGTCCATACCTGCTTGAGTGACTAGCTGAAGATGGGGAAGGGAAATCAAGAGAACTTGATTTTTAGCCAATTAAAGATAACCCACATATTTTAGGCAAAAAATAATCACTTTTGTCCAAATTTACTCTTCACCCCATTAAAAACATCCAGTCTCTCATCATTCAGACCCAAAACCTCTCAGTCATTTTTAGTTCTACCAGCTCTATATAACACTGCAAGGTTAGGTTCTTTAGACCGTACATCTGGTGATAGCCTTTTTAAAAAATGTTTCCCTTCATCATATTCTTTTAAAGCCCAAATTCCTTGGCGTGATGGATAAGCATGCTTAATGCCATATCTCAAATACTCTTCTCAATCTTTCTTCTCTTTGTGCCTGTTGTGTATGCCCCTCACATACTCTCTTCCAAGGAGAGCTTTCTGAACTTGTCCTTTCAGGGCTGAATTTACTGACTTTTTAATCTCTTTCAGGAGCACCTTCACCCTCTCTGCCTCCTGAGTCCTACCCCTCATTTAAGGTTCAGTTTAAATTTTGTTTCCTTCATGAAGCTTTTTCCCAATCCCTATGGCTAGAAATCTTCCCTCTCTCATCTACTTATATCATTTGTTTAATTTTGCCTTTCACTGAATTGTTACCAAGCTGACAGCTTACTTACTCCATTATCTGTTAGGAAAGAAATTAAGTCTGGTTTGTTTTTGTTTCTACATGGTGTATCTAGACACACTGCATATGGCATCTTTAAAAAAAATATTTATTGAATTCAGTTCATCCAACAATTTTTTGTTGAACACCTATAGCACGTCTTTCTATGTGACACATCAAATCACAACATTGCATCACAAAGAAAAAGATGAAAGAAGCAAGGGCTGGGTTTAGAAATCCATGGTTGTAAGAATCCTAAAAGGAAATAGGTCTGGTAGAGTCTGCATCGGGTGACCAATGATATAGGCTATTGAATGGTGCCCCTACTATGGGCCCCTGGGCATGGCTCTGTTACCCACACCACAGCTTCATTTCCCTGTATGTTACCCTAGAGTTCTCCTTATGGACCCAGCCATACATTTCTCATGACTACCTGCAAACTAGCCATGGCTGAATGGTGCTGTGAGAAGCAGCTAAACTAAATACAGAAACAGAGGCACCTCTGGTATCTAATTCTTGTATTATTGCTTCCATCTGGGTCTAAACACAGTAACAGAGTTTTTTGTTTGTCTTTTTTTAATAACCGGAAGTTTGTACCTTTTGATCTCCTTCACCCATTTTGCCTACACTCACTCCTCCACTTCTGGCAACCACCAATATGTTCTCTGTACCTGTGAGTTTTTTAAGATTCTACATGTAGTGAGATCATAGTTTTGTCTCTTTATCTGACTTACTTCGCTCGGCATAATGCTCTCAATGTACATTCATGTTGTTGCAAATAGCATCGTTTCCATCTTTTTTATGGCTGAATTATATATTATATATGTATATATGTGTGGGTGTGTGCATATATATCACATTTTCTTTATCTATTCATCCATTGATGGATACTTAGGTTTTTTCCAAATCTTGGCTATTGTGAATAATGTTGCAAGAAACATGAGAATGAAGATAATCTCTTCGAAGATAGTGTTTTCATCTCCTTTGAGTATATACTCAGAAGTGGAATT
The DNA here is from genome assembly GCF_949752795.1 of Hyperoodon ampullatus. NCBI lineage: Eukaryota > Metazoa > Chordata > Mammalia > Artiodactyla > Ziphiidae > Hyperoodon > Hyperoodon ampullatus. The sequence goes on along the minus strand of NC_136927.1, from coordinate 15,003,678 downwards.
GCTGGATCATATGGTAGTCCTATTTTTAATTTTTTGAGCAAACTCCATACTGTTTTCCATAATAGCTGCACCAATTTGCACTCCCACCAACAGTGCACACAGGTTCCTTTTTCTCCATATCCTCACCAACACTTGCTATTGCTTGTCTTTTTGATGATGGCCTTTCTGAAAGGTGTGAGGTGGTATCTCATTGTGGTTTTGATTTTCATTTCCCTGATAATTAGTGATATTGAGCATCCTTTCATGCACCTATTAGCCATCTATATGTCTTCTTTGGAAAAATGTCTATTCAGGTCCTCTGCCCATTTTAAAATCTGATTATTTGTTTTGTTGTTATTGAGTTGTACGAGTTCTTTATATATTTGCAGAACTATAATACAGCATCACAATCAGGTTATTGACATTGATATAATCCACTGAATTTATTCAGACTTCTTAGTTTTACTTGTAATAATGTGTCATAAGGTGTATATAAGTGTGTACATGTGCACATGCATGTGTATGAAGGTGTAAAGGCTTGTGCCTTCACCATTGCAGCCAAGATACAGGGCAACTTACATGTGGAATCTAAAAAATAATACAAATGAACTTATTTACAAAGCAGAAACAGACTCACAGACATAGCAAACAAATGTATAGTTACCAAAAGGGAAGGGGGAGGAGGGATAAATTAGGGGTATGGGATTAACAGATATACACTACTACATATAAAACAGATAAACAGATTTACTGTATAGCACAGGGAAATATATTCACCATCTTAACCTATAGTGGAAAAGAATATGAAAACAAATCTACATATATATATATATATATATATAACTAAATCTGAAACTAGTGTAATATTGTAAATCAACTATAGTTCAATAAAAAAGTAAATAAATAAAAATAAATTTTAAAATTTGTACAGGATAGCTCCATCACTATAGGGTTCCTCATGTTGTTCATGTTCTTAGATGATTGTTTGTTTTTTACTGTTGAGTTTTGAGAATTTTTATATATTCTAGACACTGGCCCTTTGTTAATCCATAGTTTGAAAATATTCTCTCCCACTCTGTAACTTGTTTCCATCCTCTTAACTGGATCTTTTGTAGAGCAAAAGTTTTTAATTTTGATGAGGTCCTGTTTATCAAATTTTTTTTCTTTCATGGATTGTGTTTTTGGTGTCATCTAACTATTTTTTGCCTAGTCCTAGATCCTGAAGATTTTCTCCAATGTTCTTTTCTAAAAGTTTTATAGCTTTATGTTTTACACTTAAGCCTATGATTCAGTTTTAATTAATTTTTGTGTAAAGTCTGAAGTTTTGGTTGACTTCATTTATTGCCAACAGATGTGCAATTGCTCCATTGTTGTTTGTTGTAAACACCATCCTATGAATTGTTTTCATACTTTGTGAGAATTTAGATTTATTTGTGTGAATCTATTTCTGGATTCTCTACTTTGTTTTACTGGCCCACATGTCTATCCTGCTGTTAGAGCCATATTGTCTTGATTGCTGTTGTTCCAGAGTAAACAGTGTGTCCAGTGGTTGCTTCCACTTAACTCTCCTTTGCCAAGACTGTTTTAGCCATTCTAGGATCTGTGCCATTTCACACAAATTTTAGAATAACCTTACCTTTATCTACAGAATATCTTGCAGGGATTTTGATGGGAATTCCATTAAACCTACATATCATTTGTGAAGAATTGACATCTTTACTATGTTGAGTTATCAAATCCATGAACATTTATTTAAACTATGCTTTATTTCTTTTTATCAGCTTTTTGTAATTTTCAGCATACTGCTTCTGTATATGTTTTGTTAACTTTATACATAAACAGTTAATTTTCTTTGAAGTGATTGCAAATGGGATTGTGTTTTTAATTCCTGTTTCCATGTGTTCATTGGTACCATACAGAAATAGGATTGATTTGTGATTTTTGTGTATTGATCTTATGTTCAGTGATCTCACTGAAGTCATTAGTTCTAGGAAATTTTTGTAGATTCTTTCTGATTTCCTATGTAGTTAATCATGTCATCTGCAAATAGGAACAGTTTTATTTCTTCCTTTCCAATCTATATACGTTATTTATTTATTTATTTATTTATTTATTTATTTATTTATATCATCTTATTTCACTGGCTAGGACTTCCAATACTATGTTGAGTAAGAATAATGGGGGCTGACATCTTTGCCTTGTTCCTGATTTTAGGAAGAACTTGCAGTCTTTTTTTTTTTAATTTTTATTGGAGTATAGTTGATTTACAATGGTGTGCGAATTTCAGGTATACAGTAAAGTGAATCAGTCTTTCACCATTAAATATCATATTAATGGTACATTGTTTTGTAGATGCTTTTTTTCAAGTTGAGGTAATTCCCCTGTATTCCTAACTTGCTGAGAATTTTTATCATGAATGAGTGTTAGAGTTCATAAGATGCATTTTCCGTGCTAATTGATGTGATCTCATATGATTTTTCTTTAACCTGTTCATACTGTGGACTACGTTGGTCTTCAAATGAATGATGAAACAGCCTTGTATACCTAGAGTAAATTCCACTTGGTCACAAAGTACAATTCTTTTTATACATTTTTGGGTTTAATTTGCTGATATTTTGTTGAGGATTTTTGCTATGTTTGTGAAGGTTATTGGTCTGTAATTTTTTTGTTTTGTTTGACTTTTATTTTTCTTATTGTTTTTGTCCAGTTTTGATATCAATTTTGTTCATAATGTCTTATAAAAGGACTTGGAAAATATTTCTTCTTTTATTTTCTGGAAGGTATTTTATAAATTTGATGTTAATTCTTTAAATGGTAACATTCTCCAGTAAAATCACCTGAGCCTGAAGATTTTCTTCAGGAGCTTTTCAATAAGAAATTTAATTTCTTTAGTGGTTATAATACTATTGAAATGATCTACTTTGTTTTTGTTAAGTTTTGGTATTAGTGTTTTTTGAGGAATTGATCAATTTCTTCTAAGGTGTCAAATTTATGAGAGTAAAGTTCCATATAATATTCTCTTATTATCCTTTTAATAACTACAGGATCACTATAGGATCTATAGTTGTATTCCCTATTTCGTCCTTGATATGGGTAGTGTGTATTTTCTCTCATTTTATTTCTGGCAGTCTTCCTAAAGGTTTATCAATTTTTAAATATTTTTGAAGAACCGTTTTTGTTTCATCTTTTCTATAATTGTCCCTATTTTCAATTTCATTAATTTTTATTCTTATCTTTATTACTTCCTTCCTTATGTTTGCTTTGGGTACATTTTTATCATCTCTTTCTAGGTTCTTGATGTGAAAACTTAATGATTTGAGATCTTTTCTCTTTCCTTATGAAAGCATTTAGTGCTATAAATTTGCCTCACAACACTGTACTAGGAGTATCTCACATTTTTATATATTTTATTTTCATGTTAACTCAGTTCTATGTATTTTTAATTTCCTTTGAGACTTCCTCCTTGACCCATGGATTATTTAGAAGTATGTTATTTAATACCTAAGTATTTATAGACTTTTTCTATTGTCATCCTATTATTTCTAGTTTTATTCCATTATCTTACAACATATTCTGTATGATTTCAATTTCTTTTAACTTGTTGAGGAGTAATTTATTACTTGGGATATAAACTATCTTGGTGAATATTATATCTGTGCTTGAAAAAAATATATAGTATGCTGTTGGGTAGATTGTGCCCTGTATTTCACTTAGATTCTGTTATTCATTTCTTCCATATCCTTACTGATTTTTTGTCCAATAGTTCTACCAGTTTCAGCTATATCAATTTTTGCTTCATGTATTTTTAAATGCTGTTATTTGGTGGGTTCACATTTAGGATTGTTTTTTCTTCCTGGTGTATTGATTCTTCTATCATTATATAATGTCCTTTTGTATCATTAATAATTTTCTTTGGTCTAAAGTAAAATTCATCTCCTCCTACTTTAAAAAAAAATTGATTAGTATTTGCATGGCATATCTTTTTCCATACTTTTACTAAAATCTAACTATGTTATCATTTTTGAAGTGAGTTTTTTTTTAGACATTATATTGTTGGATCATGATTTTTTTAAATCCACTCTGCCGATCTCTGTCTTTTAATTGGTTTTAAAACTATTTACATTTAAGGTAATTATTGATATGTTACAGCTCAAGCCTGACACTTTCTTTTCCCCATTTGTTTCTTCTGTTTCTTGTTATTCTGCCTCATATTTCTTGCCTTCCTATGGGTTACTTAAGCATTCCACTTTGATTTATTTATAGTGTTTTGAGTTTGGCTGTATCTCTTTGAGTAGTTTTGTTACCGACCTGGGTTCTTGGACTCTTTAAGCAACAGAAATTCATAAGAGGCCAGATGAGAAATTCAGGCAAGGCTTTCTTTATTGGGACTCGTGCTGCAGCATGACGGAGTGAGAACAAGTAACAGATGCCCTTGCTCACTCCCAGAGGTGGAGGGGTGAAGTGGTCTCTTAAATGGGATAAAGGTGGAGGCAGATCAATGGGTGAGTCTGGAGGGGAGGCTTGGGTGGTCTGCCCACCCCCTTGGTGGTACTGTGTGCAGGGATCATGTGCAGTTTTTGCTCCTGGCACCTCAGAAGTGGCAGTTGGGTTTTGGCCTTTTTATATCTTATTGCTCATAATTTGCTCCAACTGGGAATGCATGCAGTTATTTTTAGCCCTTTATAGTTTCTTTGTATTTTTTGCTTGTGGAGACATTTGTCCAGGTGCAAGCATTCTAGTAAAGGATCCCAAGTCCCAGGTCCCAGCCTATCTCAGTTTTCTTAGTGATGTTCTGGAAACTACAACATATGTGACTTAACCAAAATCTACTGATATCAACATTTTACCACTTCAAGTGAAGTTTGGAAAACTTTCTTGCATTTCCTTTTCTATTTTCAATATTGTCTTGAGTGTCAAATGGTATTACAAACTTTGATTCAATTATCAGATATCATTTATAAAAGTCATAAGCAGGCGTGTACTCTATATGCCCATGCCTCCACTCTTTCCGTACTTCTTCATTCCTTCTTCATCTCCAAGATTCCTTCTTTCATGCTTGTTTTTCTTCTGGAAAAAACTACTGTTATCAATCTTTAAGGATACAGCCTGCTAGTGACAAATTATTTTAGTTTTCCTTCACCTGAGAATGTTTTTATTTTCTCTTCATTTCTGAAAACAAAAAAAAGTTTCACTGGGTATAGCATTTGTGGTTAATAGTTTTTTCCTTTAGCACTTGAAATATGTTACATCACTTCCTTCTGGACTCCATGATTTCATGTAAGAAATTTGTCATTCAAATTGGTGATTCTACAGGTAATACATCGTTTCTCTCTGGATGCTTTCAAGATCTTTTACTTTCTCTTAATTTTCACAAGTTAAATTGTTTTGTCTTGGTGTGGATTTCTTAGGTTTCATCCTCTTTGGTGAGTCACTCACCTTCTTAAATCTGTACATGTGTCTTTCATCAAATTTGGAAGTTTTCAGCCTTTGTTTCTTCAAATGCCCTTTTAGCCCCACTTTCATTTCCTTCTCAATGTTCAGCTCTGATGATATGAATGTTGTCTCATTTTTGTTGTTCCACAGGTCCCTGATACTCTGTTCTTTTTGGGAGGAGGGGGGTCTAGCTCTTTTCTCTGTTTTTTGGATTGGGTAAATTTTATTGATTTGTTCTCACATTCATAGATTCTATCTTCTTCCGTCTTCTCTCCTACTGAATCAATCCAGCCAGTTGTTGCTGTTGTTGTCATTTCAATTATTGTGCTTTTCAGTACTATAAGTTCCACTGGTTTTTGATTTTTTCACTTCTTTTCTTTGTTGACATTTTTTTTGCTTTGTTTTAAGAGAATTTGTAAGTGCTTGTTGAAGCATTTTTATGACAGCATATCAGATAATCCCAACATGTGCTTCATCTCAGTGTTGGCATCTGTTGGTTGTCTTTTCTAATTTAAGTTGTGATTTTTCTGTTTCTTGGTAAGACAGATGAAATTTTCAGTGTGATCTGGACATTTTGGCTGTTATGTTTGGAGAATCTGGGCCCTATTTACATATTTTATTTTAGTAGGCAGTCATCTTCTTTAAGTTTAGCATATAGGTCCACCTACTTTTATGGGCTGTGGTTGCAACGATAATTTAATTTCCAGAGTCTTTGCAATCCTATTTTGGCTTGCTTGGTTTATCTGGTGCTTCTGGGGAACAGTCTCTTCTGGTACCTCAGGGTTATCCCCAGGCCAGGACACCTGGTCCCCTAGGTATGGAAAAGAAATTAAGCCTGAGAGACCAAGAGGTTTCCTGGTCAGGCACTTGTGAGATCTTCCTTACTGCTAATGTCCAGTTACCCAATTGTCTCCCTGAGGGGCAGGGGACTCTCAGACCCATGAGTTAAAAGGTGTTATCCAGCTAGACCACTTGTGGTTAGATTATCTTTGCTAGTAATGCACCTGACCTCCCAATGTCTCTGGATGAATAAGGTGAGTTGCAAGGGACAAAGAGGCTTCCCAGACCAGGTGCTTGATGTACTGGGATACTCTTGTGCTGGTACCCTCCCTGTAGGGGACTGGGCTCTCCAGTCCAGTGGAGAAGGAGCATGGTTCCTGGGCCAGGCCATTAGTTTTGAGCAGGGCTTTCTTTGTACTTTTCTTACCAGTGGTGCTGGGCTTATATCACTTTATTGGAGGGCTTCTTGTTCAATCTGGTGGAGGAATGGTTCTATGTGGGGTGACCTTCTGTTATTAGGTTGGGGGTCGAGAAATAACAGACTTTGGTTGCCTTCTTCTCTTGGGTCAATGGGGCAGGTATACCTAAGAGACGCCTTGCTGTTGTGCTGTCCCTTTGGTGATCGGGTTTCTCACGGATCTTCCCTCCTCATTTCACCTCTCAGGGCTCTCCTTATGTGTTGCATTGCATTATTTTCAGGGTTTATACCTGTATTTAGCAGAGAGGAACAGGTAGAAACAAGTCTATCTCCTTTTGTCCAGACCAGAACAGTCTCAGTATTTGCTGTAATATCTTAAGTAAAATACAAAAGTATTCCCTGCCCAAATAATCTATGTTTTTTTTATTGCTTTATATTAGAAGTTTCTTTCTAATTTTTCTTTAGATAAGGTCACTTCTAAGTGAAAATTTGTGACAAACAAGATTGAAGCTCTTCTGAATATTCATCAATGTTATACAGCCAATGCATATCCACGTTTCTCCCAATCGACACAGCAGTTATGATATCACTTTAAAAGAGGGAAATGACAGAGAAAAAAAAATTTCCCAGTAATTGTATCCTTCCTTTTTCTTTTCCAAGCTGCAAATGTATAGATGATGTTCCTCACAGTCTACGTGGACTGAAAGGCAAGCTTCCAGCCACACTGACAAAGCTCACAATCAGCTACAAACGGTCCTCTCATTTTGATCCCTTCTTTGTTACAGTGTCTCTTGTCTCCATTTCCTGATCCTCCTAATCTTAGTACAGCAGTTTCTTATCAGGAAGAGCTTAAGGAAGAGCTTGCTTCAGGAGAAAGGATACAGACAGAGCCTTGAGTGTCAGCTGAGAACTGGCTCAAGCCAGCTGTGTGCACGTCAGCCTGCTGTAAGACAAAAGGCCTTGCAGGTGAGGAAATGCCATGGACTTTATAGTTCAACTTTATAGGACAGAGTTGAAGTTCTCCTTCTTTATAGAGCACACAGTCAAAGGTCTGATTTGTTTGTTTGTTTAAGTACTAAGAACTTAAAAGAAAGTTTAAATCATTGTTACCATGCCTTTGTGCTGCAATCAAAATGGCCTTTTCCCTCCTGGCCACCTTTATTTATTTATTTCTTAAATTTATTGAATATTTATTTATTCTTTTTTCAGATTCTTTTCCATTATAGGTAATTACAAGATATTGAATATAGTTCCCTGTGCTATACAGTAGGTCCTTGTTTTTTTAATCTAGTTTATATATAGTGCTGTGTATATCTTAATCCCAAACTCCTAATCTATCCCTCCCTGCCCTTTTTCCCTTTGGTAACCATAAGATTGTTTTTCATGTCTGTGAGTCTGTTCCCGTTTTGCAAATAAGTTCATTTGCATCATTTTTTTAGATTCCACAAATAAGTGACATCATATGATATTTGTCTTTCTCTGTCTGACTTACTTCACTTAGTATGATAATCTCTAGGTCCATCCATGTTGCTGCAAATGCTGGTCACCTTTAGATAACTAATGTTCATTGAGCACCTATCATTTATCAACTAGAATTCTAACCACTACTCTACTATGCCGTGTAGGTCTGCCCATAATAACAATGGTGGTGGCAGGAATCATAATGATATTATGCTAATAATAGCCAGTGTTTATTCAGCACTTATACTATTCTAAATAATTGCTTTTTATGAATAAACTCATTTCATCTGCCTAACAATGCTAAGAGGTGGTAACTACTATTATGCCTATTTTACAAATTAGGAAACTGAGGCAGTGATATTAATTAAGTTGACCAAGGTCACACAGCTGGTAGACAGGAGGGCTGGGATTCAAACTTGGGCAGTGTGATATCAGAACATGCTCTCTCTTGGTCATTACTCTTCTATAAAATAAAGGAGTGTGACTACACAACAACCACGGCAATAACAGTACAACAACAACACAGCAATAACTATGGCAACACTAGAAAGAACAATTAACTGAGTGCTTATTGTGGTTCAAAATTTGTGCCATGTGCTTGGCTTGCATTTCTGCATATAAACTTCATCACAGCCTATACAGGAAGAACTATTGTTATCCTTACTTTATAGCGCTGCAGAGATGTCACGTGACTTGCTGAATATCATTACTACTAATAAGTGGTGGAATCAAGATGGAGGTCTAGACATTGTGCTTTTCTATGAGTTGGCAAAGCAAAATAAAACTGAACCTCTAAAATAATTATTTACTATTTGTGGAACTTTTGCCATAATTGAAATATGTATATTTTAAAACTCTACTTAGGAATATATTCCTAAAGATTGAAGGATCATTACCTCCTGAGCCATTTAACCAAAATTAGGACCATGGAAATGGAAGGCGGCTCCTTGTAAGATAATCAGAGATAGAGGTTGGTAGACTGCACTGAGCTTGTCTTTCCCCAGATACAAGATGGAATTGTTAGACTGTCAACTTAATGGAAGTTTGACCCTTATATTAACCTGCCTCTGAACCTCGATCAAACCTTTAGAAAACCTTAGACAGCAATTTTACTTTTAGGGTGCATTTTTCTTTATAGGTGGTTTATTTAAACTGGATTGCTCTTTCACTGGGGGTTTTAAAAAGAAAAAAGAAAACTGACGTAAATGATAGCACTATATCCACAAATACATACTTTCAAATCTTTCTATTCTAATTTCCAGAAAAAAACAGAGGCCTAAGACAATTAACAGAAAACATCGTTCTATCATTCAAAGGCAACACAGTTAATGATCTGCTGAAGTGATTCACCTTTTCTCCTGAACCCAAAGAGAACATTTTTAAATGAACTTTCCTAAAATTGCAAGTTTTGAAAACCTGTTTGTAAGTTTATATTTTATAAACAGAATGGTTGTCTGACTGATGAAATATGCAGTTGAAACTTCAATGCAACACAGTTTTTCTGTTAGCTATGACCTAGTTCACAAGTAGTGTTTAGGTATTCAGACTTAATTATATGCACCAATCCAAACATGACATTTCTTCTTCCTTTTTGAGATTTGGATTAAAGTTATGATAAAATTAGCTAATTTAAAAAATTTTGGTGCCTTTCAATCATACAGTGAATTTTGATTATGTGTCACACTTTTAAAAGTTGCTTTTAATCACATCTACCAAATCTATTCCTAAAAGAGATTTATATTTCAATTTCAAAAGAACAATAATAATAGCCTGGAATGAATGGGGACATTTCATCATGTGATTCTTTAAAATCTCATGAGTAGGGGGTCAAACTTTTAGTGACTAGTCTGTAATGGAAAATTTATAAAAGGGCTTTAAACTCTAGGCTTTCCATGGAGCTGCTTGCTCTTTGCTCAGCAAATATTTACTGTGTTCCTACTATGTGTAAAATACTGTGGGTGGCTTTCAAGGTGAATGAATCAGACAGGATCTAATCTCACAACCTGGTTAAAGAGAAGAGGCAATAAAGTGCATTCACAAGCAAATGCATTAGAGAGAGGTATGTGATAAATCCCATCAGAAAGATACAGATAAAATACTAACTAGGAGTTTTGAGAAGGGAGACCAGCCTTGGTGACTAGAGCAGAATTCCATCGAGAAGCAGATATTAGAACTGGGGCTTAAGAATGGACTGGATTTCATGAAGTAGACGTGCATTTCAGGTGGAGGTATTTGGAATTGAAGTCCCAGCACAGGGAAGGGAAAAGACAAATTGTATTTGGGAAGGAAAGTTTCAGCAATCTAGACTAGAGAGTTGGGTAAAAAGAGGTGATAATAGAGAATTGGGTGGGAAAGAGTAGTTAAAGGCTTTGAAGCTTTGTCTGTAGGCAATGGAGAACTACTGAAGTGTCAGATCTCAAGACTGGCTTATCTCAACCATGATTTAGGAAGAATCGTTTTCTAAGAGAATCTCAGAGAGAATGAGGGCTGGAGAGATTAGACATGATGAGACCAGTTAAATGGCTATTAACAATGGAGTGATGACCCTGGGAACAGGATGTGAAGGGCACCTATAGGTGATATAGCAAAAAGAAGTATAAGGACAACTTGGCAAAATATTTGTTGGTGTGTGTATTGGTGCTGGTTAGGGGAGGGCAGACTTAGTAAGGGAGGTGGATAGCACTCCCTGGGGGAGAGCTTGTTGTGGTGCAAGGAAAGATGGTGATTTAGATTATAGTGGTGATTAGATTAGATTTAGATTATAGTGGTGTTGAATTTGAACTGATGGGAAATAGGGATGTTGAGGAACTAGATGTGTAGAAAGGGAATTGAAGAGACCAAATCTGATTAGAAATAGAGCCTTAGATACCTCAGCTCTCAGACCACACGTTATGCAGGTGATTGATTAAATTTAAGTGTATTTCCAATTAGGGCTAAATGTATATTTCAGAACCTGCCTATGAAATGAACATTAGCACTCCAATTAGGAAGCAGAGAGCCATAACTACAATTTGTATTATACCAACTGCAAGAATGAATCCCCAAATTACATATACCGCATAGGATCATTGATGAAATCAAATGAGCCTTGGGCTGTCATTCTTAGAATGTACGAATGGATATGTTTTTAGTCTCTCCTGAAAATCTGGCATGTTTCTTCATGGATTGAAACAAAGCCATTAGCTCTTACACACTCCTACTTCTTGCTTGCTTCCATCTACCTCTTTCGCATTTACTTGTTTGTTGAGAGTCTTTATTTACAGACTATTTTTTTTAATTTACAGTTTGTTTTAGAGACTTCATTTTTAGAGCAGTTTTAAGCTTTCACCAAAGTTGAGGGGAAGGTAGAGAGATTTTCCATATACTACCTGCCCCCACACATGCACAGCTTCCTCCAACATCACTCACCAGAATGACTTTTTTTTTTTTTTTTTTTTTTTTTTTTTTTACCGAAGATGACCCTGCGTTGGCACATCATAATCACCCAAAGTCCACAGTTTTTCTTAGGACTCATTCTTTTTGTTGTATATTCTTTGGGTTTGGAGAATGTATAATGATATATACTCATCATTATAATATCATACAGAGTAATTTCATTGTCCTAAAATTCTCTGTGCTCTGCCTATTCATCTCTCCCCCTACATCCCAACCATTGCAACTACTGATCTTTTTACTGTCTCCATAATTTTGCCTTTTCTGGAATGTCCTATACTTAGAATCAAAGTATAGCCTTTTCAGATTAGCTTCTTTCACTTAATAATATGCATTTATGTTTCAGTATTTATTCACTTAGGAAATTAACAACATATTTGAATTCTAGTCCACGTCACGCTTGATACTAGGGATATTTACATACTATTCTTAAACTATAAATAATCTTATGTTGAATTTAGTAAAATAGAAATATCATAATATTTTTAATATTTAAAAAGTAAATTGTTTTTAAAATTTGCTTTAGTAGGACAAATTTTCAACACAATTTCCTTTTTTTTTTTTTTTTTTTTTTTTTTTTGCTTTGCAGTACACGGGGCTCTCACTGTTGTGGGCTCTCCCATTGTGGAGCACAGGCTTCGGACACACAGGCTCCACAGTCATGGCTCACGGGCCCAGCTGCTCTGCAGCATGTGGGATCTTCCCAGACCGAGGCATGAACCCATGTCCCCTGCATTGGCAGGCAGACTCTCAACCACTGTGACACCAGGGAAGCCCCACAATTTCCTTTTATTTGCAGAGATAAATGAAAACTGACTTTTTAACTTTGAAAAGTGTCTTACCAAAAAAAAATAGATTTTTGGCAACCTCAGGTAAAGAGTGATACACTAACTTTTTAATGTAAGCCTTATCAATTTGGTCTCAAATGGATAAAGTTTTTTTTTTCTATCACAGAATTAGATTTCAGGATTTCTAACCCCTCCCCTTAAGTTCACCCCATGCCATTCCTTCTTGTTTCCTTCCCATTATATCAGGTTTCCATTTTGTGATCTGTGTACCCATGGTTGTTTAAGAAGCAGTCCACACCTCTAGCTCATAAACGTCACTTCCTCTGTCTCCTGATTTATTCAAATGGCTGATACTTGAGCCCATTGTATTGTTTACACTAACAACGTGGAGTCAAGAGTACTCATTACCTTCACCTCAAGCTATCCATAGGTCAGCAGCGTAAAGTGAGACACTTCATATTTCATTACTTCAAGACCAGATCTCCTTACTTAATCCTTTACTTCCCAAGCTTTATGCTTTGGGCCCTCATTCACCCATTTTGTTGATGAGTCAATTGAAATCAAAAGGATGTTTCTTTTTCCTTCCAGATCACTATATTCACTTCCATGTTCTCTGTCATCATAGAAATAACAAATTGGCATTGATTTATTGTTTAACTAACTCTGAAAATCTGTGTGCTTTCCTACTGCAAAGAGAGAGTCACCAATCATCCATGTCTTTGACAGGTGGAAAAATGTATTGAGTACAAGTTGGATGGAATCATTTTTCTAATTTAAAGAAAAAATAGCTTTTATTTGCAGACTAAGTAGATATGGTAGTCTCTGCATCACATTATCAGCTGATGATACTCTCCACATGACAGATGACTTTTTAAGTTAAAAAATAACATTAAACTCTATTTAACTCAGGTAACTGATTATCATGAAAAAAGGTTTCTTAGGCCATTTATTTTCAACAGACTTTTTCTTCTCACTGGCCAATAATGTCTATCAGTACTCATTTTGGCTTTGGAAATGTTTCTCTTAAATTTCATCTGCTCCAGGTCAAAGGGTTCCTGAACTACAGAGTTCGTATGATAGAAACTATTAATGGTGTTACAAGTAGAGTTTGTATTCTAGTTGTATTCTAGTTCGCTTTGCTCTTGGAATAGAAGCACAGCTTGCTGTACAGAGGTTTTCCTAACTGTTGTAAAGAATTCAATCCTTCTTGGAGGTCCTTTCTACCCCCAGACATGCCAGTCCCTACCAGTGGTTCCCACCACATAGGATCTATCAGTTGACCTGCTGCCATGATCTTGGACTCTTAGGGTTTTTCTTAATTCCTGATTTCCTGCCAAGGATGTGCTGGTCTTTTATGTTCCAGTCCAATGTCTCATTAGGAACAGGACTGATTGCTTTTCAGAGATTAAGCCTGAAGAGAGATCAGGTCTCAGAATTTACCCATGAAGAGTTCACTTAGGGTAGGCCAAGTGGAAAGCCAACTCCCAATATGTTACTTAAGAGTGTTGGGTCCTCCTGGTCTTGCCCTTGTTCTCCTGTCTCATTTATGACTCAAAATAAATAATAAAAAAGTAGTTTCTATCTCGCTCATCCTTACACCCCTCCCCAAATGAGTGGATGGTAAATGAGAGATGAAAGAGTGAGCATCGTTGTGGATACACAGCCTCACGTGTGTCATGGGTGGTTCTCGTAGGAAAACTTGACATTGTTAATTCAGAGAATTACAGCTACCTTTGTTGAGTCCCTGAAATGCATCTATTCAAGTACTTGTCACACTACAGGAAGGGCTTACATGTCTGCACACCCACCATCCTACACACACACACACACGCACGCACACACACTTTTAAACACTTATTCCTTTTTAAAATCCCATTGTCTATCTAGTACTGGCATCATGGTGTGTGCTTTACAAATATTTGTCGAAGAAATAAAAGTATGAATGCATAACATTGTAAAGATGTCTCAGCTACTTCTAGGCTGGTTGATTGGTTTTCAAAATGTTGTTGATGCACAGAAGTGGAATAGACTTAGGGACCAGGGCTAAAGAGCCAAACCCTTGCCAAGGATTTACAATTCCAAATACCTCCGCCTGAAATGCATCTCTACTTACTACATGACTCAGAATCTTCTGATCTATTTTGAAGGTGTAACCCATCTCATACATTCAAAAGATTCTAATTTTCAATGTGTAACAGTTGGGCTTTGAAATATTTTCAAATACCTGAGCTAACTAGGAAAACAAAAGAGGTTAGAAGGGTCATTGTAAATCTCCCTGCCTCTAATATCTGGTAAGAGATTGGCTTTCCATTAACTTTTTTTTTTTAATTAAAGAATGAGTGAAACAGAATTCAAGGGCTAATGAACAAGGTAATGAGAACAAACAATTTTCAAACACAATCACATACTTCAAAGCACCACTTTACATGTTAGAATAATTGGTAACTACTCTTACTTAAACTAGGATAATTACTAGGCTTTTTTTTTTTTTTTGGTTTTTGGTTTAGTTATTAGTAGTACTTGAAAAAATAACAAAACTGCATTTACAAAAGTTTCCATCCTTTAGTCCGTTCATTACTTCAGAATACTTCCTGTGTCAGGTAATGTGAACTAGTGAGTTTGGGCTAGAACAGGTACAGAGGTGGCACTCAATGGGACATCATAGGCTGTTCTTCAGCTGATCCGGTCTAATCTTTTAAGGATGCTTTCCTTTCCTATGTCTTGGTCTCATGTTTGATATAAACAAAATTGTTGCCACTACCTTGCTAAGATCAAGAGATTTCTGAGGTTCATCCCTCAGCTCTAGTTCTAAGCACTTACATTCATGTCTAGCTGATCTACTTTCAAATTGGATAGACACCCACTCAGAGAATATGCACCTGGCCTTATAAACCACTATTGGGAGAGTGAGAAAAAAGAGCTTATTTAAGCAAACTCTACTTTACTAATTTTTATCCCACCTGGAATAATTTGTTTGCAGTCTTTCAAATGCTGGAAAACTGTGGCTGTGTAAGTATGAGTGTGTGTTGGAGAAGCACTGGCCTCACTGAGAAGAAGGCAATCCTGATAGAAAGTCTTTCACATTAATCTGATGAGGACTGAGCTAACCTATGTAAAATGTGAGACTCAAATCAGCTTCTTTGCCCCAGGATCGTGAAAGACCACCACTTAAGCTCAGAAATGAAAGTTAATAGCTTCAATTATTTTCAAATCAGAAGAGACATTGACTATCCACTTGCTTCTTCTCAGCTCCTAAATTCCACTCTATTAGGTACACAACTGCTTTTCGTCTCTGTGTAGGCAACATTTAATGCACATTGGAAGTTAGAATGGACTGTGGAAAATACTACTTAACTGTGTGGAGGACTCAGTGGACCCATGTAATATGCTGGGTTTTATGCCACATAAATAATGACTAACAATTGAAATAATTTAAGTCTTTATTAATTGTTATCATCTACCATAAGCATAACTAGTGCGTAGGGAAACTGAGAACTTATATATATAATTAGTAATGTGCATAATTTTAAAAGTTTTAAGCACCAAAACAAACTCATAAGTGTATTATAGAAGGATATATTTATGTATGTATTTATGTATGTGTGTATATACATATACATACGTAATATATGTATACGTATACATACGTATACATATACATACGTAATATGTAACACACATGTGTATATAATGAGAGAGAATTTGGATGGCAGAAATTATAAGCATAAATTCATAATATTAGCTGAAAAGCTGTCAAATCATAAATAGGGGTCAATGTCTGCTTTAAACTTTGAGTACAATCTTGGGAACCAGATTTTCCTTGTACTGACTGCAATGCAGTCACACTTCTATGAGAATTTCCTCCTAAGAGTCTCAGTGTAAATTTTGATGCATAGCTCGTGTTTTCTTCTTATATTTAAAGAAGCTTTTATAAAAAAGAGGAAATGTTGCAACAATTTATGTGACAGGTAGATAGAGCAGTGCTTATAGATTATAATTATGCTGCAAATAAAACATAAAAATGTCACACAAATAATTTGGCACCTTCAAAATAGCTTGACTCGTTTGAAAGTGCCTATTGACAAGATCATACAATTATTTCAATTATTCATATCTGAGGCTCTTTCCTCTGAGGTGCCTATTAAGAACAACTGTCTTTCATTATTTTTTCTTGATGGGATCCCCATTGTCCTGTTGTTGTACTATTCTGATTTTTTTTTTTTTTTCTCTTCAAGTGTCTGGGGATTTTTCTCCTTTTCTCCAAGTTAATGCATATCAAAGTCCCAGACATGTTCACAGCTTAATTGCAGACTTTCTAATTAAGTATTAAATTGTGCATGAACTCCTGTTTATTGGGTAAAGCTTATTCATTCCTCTAGATATGCTCCTGCATATCCTTCAGTGAAGAAAGACAGCCACCTGCCAAGATATTCCATTTAATTGTTTCCCCAAAACCTTTTGCCTAATGGTATATTTCAGAGAACACTTTAACTTATTTGAACTATATGTTGAGGTCTAACACTAGTCATGAAAATAACTTAGAGAGTGATCCTATAAGAAGAGTATTGTTAAAAAATAGACATGGACTAGGCTCTCTGGACACTAACAAAAATGATGATTAGGTGAATCTCTTCCAAGATACAGTTTCTTTTATTAGTGAATGCTATTGAGTTTTATTAGTGAATACTATTAGAAATTAGTCATTTAGTACTCAATTGATAGGTATTTTTGTTAATTATATTTTGTTTTTAATTTAATTTAGAAGGACAAGAGTGTACTTGAACAATTCTTCAAGCTTGAACAGCTTTTGTCCTATCTATGGAGCAGACGGAAAAACAAGTAACAGTAATAAAGACTTTTCTGTCCAAGAAAAATGACATCCAGTAGTCCTGACCATAGTCATGGACTGCATCACTCAATAGCTGTTAGCAATCTCTGGAGAACTGCAAAGCAAAGGAAAGGCCGCAAATGATTGGTGAGTTTGTACTGTGGTTTCAGTCGATGGGCTAGCAAATTTTGCATTGAATTTAAAAAGCAGTGACTATGCAGATGGCTATTAGGTATCACAAGCCATTAGGTGCAATGGGGCTTTATAGTAGAAAAATAATGTCTACTACTGACGACACAACACAAACCAGAAGTGCATCGTTTTTGACCTGCACTAATCCTTATAACAAGGTTACCCATTACCATACTCATTTTTACCAACCAATGAAGAGTAAAATGCACTCACTTTAACTAATTTGCAAGACATCATCCAAACAGAAAGTGATCTAGCTAGGAATCAGACACTTCCCCTTCCCAAAGTATTTCCAACATTCACATATACACCCTTCATTGATACTTTAAAAGTTTAAACTATATAATATGTACTTACATAGATCATATAATAATAGTATTTGTAATAATGTTACATACTTTCAATTAAATAATATATTAATTATGATTGCATACTTTAAAAATGTCAAGGGGTGCAGACATATATAAAGTAAAAAGCCTAATAAAAAAGTTAAAAATAGTTGATTGGCATTGTTTTTAAACTTGTAAATAGTGAGAAGAAACTATTCCATAACTGCATGAAGCTAGCCCCATCTTTGATAGCATATTCCTCAGTGTGATAAGAGGATCACTGGTGGCTCTCCCAGAAAGCAATTGGAAAGCATTATTTTATCAAGTAGTTCTATAGGGCATCACATCAAACCAATAGTACAAATGTGAGAGGGCAATGAACTGTTGTGCGTTCTCAAATATGCAGGGTTGAGAAATATATAAGGTAAATGGTGAGGGCAGAATATTCTGCTGTAAGTTCATTTTATGGGAGAAGGGATTTTTAAATGGTTCTTACAGGATCCTTTTGAAAAACTGTGTTGTAGGTTGGTATATATCCTGACAGGACCCTGGTGATGGGTGAAGCAAGGCAGATGCATTGATTACATGGAAAAACTAAGCAAAAACAAAACATATACCTCACTTCTATCAGCTGATCAGTCCATCACTTTCAGTAATATGTCGCTTGATCTTGATTTAATATTGAAGGAAACAGCTAAATGTGGAAATAAATATGGAATATAATCAGATGTCTATCATTTTGAACCTATAATTTTAGGGTCAAAATACCATGACTTTTATGAAAGAGTCTAAAATTGCAGTTTTTCTTAAGAATACTGAATACTGATAAAATGGCTATGGCCCTGTGAATTTAACTTTTTCCCAGGACTTTATTTTCTTTGTTCGTCAAATAAAACTATGGATTCTATACTATTGGCCACACTTCAAAAACCATGAGCAAGTGTTACAACAGAACTTCAAGAAACATTTTTCAGTGACAGTTAAAACTAACTTGAAGATTAGGATTCAATTTGCTGTTTTCTCCTAAGAAGATATATTTCAGTCCTCCAGCTTTTTACCGGACTTCACATCTCAGGAGTGCTTGAAGCATTAACAGACCTAATAACGTTCCAAATGGGTCTTGGAGAAAGAGAAGATAGCACAATGAAGTTGACAAATGTGTGTCCAGTGACAGAATTTGTGTTTTGTGCTTACTTTCCCTTCCTTTCTTTCTTGTGTACGGTGGGGGAAGGAGGCCACGGATGGGTAGGATGTGTGATCAGCTGTTACCAATCAACTTTGGAAACTCCCTTGCGGTTTGACATTTTTGAGGATTGGCTTGGTCTTCCTGTTGGAAATCATCCAAACCGCAGAGGAGGGCTCTTTGTCTCAATAGTAGTTACTAATAAACAGAAATACACATGATATTTTTGTCTTTCTTATTCTTGGATAAGGTTAATTGGGTGGCTCTATGTTTATAACCATGTTCTCTCCTAAAAAGTATACTGGAATATACGTAGTTACTGATATTTGTTAGATTTTGTTTTGCACGACTGATTTTGAGAATGGAGTACAATATGGACACTTACACCATCACTAAGTCACTACATTGAATTCAAGTACATCTTTTTGTTTGTTTGTTTGTTTTGGCCATAGTGCACGTCATGTGGGATCTTAGTTCCCTGACTAGGGATGGACCTGCACCCACTACGGTGGAAGTGTGGAGTCTTAACTACTTAACTATCCAAATTCAAGAACATCTTGATTTAAAACAGTAGAGCTGAAGAAACTGCTCACAATCAGTTTAGAGTCTCGTGGTTGATTTCGTGCCCTAAATTTAAAACTAAATATCAGTTTTGGGGTGAAGTCAGTATATGATTTAAATCCTATGCCTCTCCTATGAAGTACACACTCTTGTCAATACTATTCTGTAGTTAGGGAAACTGAGCCTTAGGAAGATTATTGAGATGACTGGCCCAAGATCGCACAGCTAGGAATGAGAAGACTCAGAATTTCAACCCAGGTCCACTTGACCCTAAATTTCTGCCTCTCATTTTGATGTCAGACATTGTCATCCTCCCCAGTTTTTAACCTGCTGTCTGTGGCAGTAATGATTACCAATTATCTGATTTTTTTCTTTAGCTTGTATACATCTGACTCTTACTTCAGCCACTTACTTACATGAAGAAAAAGTCATAGAGGTAGGTGCAAAACTTCAAAATTTCAAGGAAACAAATGATATGAAGGAAGCCAGAGCAACTGTTGAAAGTTCACAAGACAAAGGCAACCTGACGGACATCTTTATCTGCTATTAAAAGGTAAAAAGAACATAGGCTTAGCCATTGCCAAACATCCATCCCTAATATTTAATCTAAATCATTTTTAGTTATGCAAAATTGGCACAAGCCAGTGATTGCCTATGGATAGAGTTTATAGAGTGGAGAGATTGCCAAAATACTATTATGGACTTTTTCTCTGACTTCTTACCTTCTCACCTTCCAGAAAAATGTTTAAGTGGTCTTAAGGTATGAACCATCTGACCTCCTTCCCTTTTCAAGTGAGTGTGTCTGTGTGTGTGTGTGTGTGTGTGTGTGTGGTGTTTGCTATGAGGTACCACCTTTAGGGTTTAGGTTTTCATAGGGTCAGATGTAGGACTTTCAGAATGTGATAACTCCCGTGAAAATTATGAAAATATTTTATTTTTCCTTTCCTCTCCTCTTTATTTTAAGCATTGGAGATTATGCCTTGAGACATTTCACTTTATTGGTTTTTAATCCATCATGATCAAGAAACTGATCTATGTCAATGTCAGAATGAGTCAGAAACCAAAGTGTCTTTGGACAAGTGAGTATGGATGTACTGAAAAGAAACTCAGAAAACTCCCTCTCTTTCTGTGTGTCTAACCACATGCAAGCAGGATGGCATGGTGGTTTCACAGTGGGTGCGGTTCTTCTACCTCTCCTCCCACAGACTCCTCTTCCTCTCTTCCCCTGCATGTGTTTCAAATTGGAGCAATGGTGGGTGGGAGAAGCAAGAGCTTCCCTGTGACTATAAATAGTAAAGCCAAGAATCTGAGTGTTCCAGAGGGGAGGTAGAGTGAGATAGAGTGGGAGAGGTGGGAAACTCCCCAGATTTAATCAGTTGCATTGCTTCAAAACCAAACCAACTTCTATAGCATATTAGGAGTATTGAGAAAATATGTGCTAAGCCTCAAACCCAATCTGAAAACAAACAAACAAACCAAACCACAACAGTAACAAAAGAAACCATAGTAGAGATGGTCCCTGATAGATAGTTACCTCCCTTAACTTTTCAGAAAAATACAGTTATAGTCAGGACTAATGTGGACCAAAAGCCATGGAAAGATTGACGGAAATTCATTTTAAAAAGCCACACACATGAAAATAATTTACACAGGAGGTTTTCTGCACCACAGCTGGGTTGGTTATTTATTTTGGACAAGTTTGTGCAAAAAGTGGTACCAAAAATGGACTCAATTCTTGCTTGATAACCTTAAAAAAGTCAAAATAGTCCCCTGAACTCAACACCCCCTTTCCTGAATAGGCTGCTTTTTAAAGGCAGATGGTCTTCTGAGTCTCCAGGTATTCATTTCTTTAGCTTTTACTTTAAAACTCCAACCCTGGATCTCATCATTTCTACGCTATATATCTCTTATACATAGATTTCTCCTACAACTTACATATACCCAGGATATATCCAGTGGAAGACAGAAGACTGAATAGGGTCACTGTTTAGTGTGTGAGCCTGTATCTGCCTCGGGGTGGGAAAGGTGCTTGTAAAGAGTACTTCCAGACCCATAAAAGTTATACAAAAGAATACTCTAGAGCACCATTGCCCCACCCCAGACCTTAGACATCAGAGGATAGAGTTGCACCTGCTTTGATGCTTGCCGATTTTCCTCTAAACTCCTGAGCCAGGATGAGGCAAGTGGTTTATGGAGTCCCAATGCACCTTGCAGGGTGGGATCTCCACTGCACCTTGAATTCAGTAGACCTTGGTGCCTCAAAGCCAGCCAACACTTGTGCAAAGGTGTGACATTTATTTAAGGGATTTGAAAACCAAGGTCTCATGCACATAAAATCAGAGGCTTCTGGTGTTGGTAGTCATTGAATTATCTCTGGCAAAGAAGGAGCTGGGGATTGATATATGAAAACTCTGCCTTTGTGAAAAGGGATTGTTTGTATAGTTCTGATCTGGTTCATAATAATATTCATTATTTGGATTTGTACTGTATCTTTCTTCCATGTTGCCAAAGTACTTCTTGGACAATCTAGAATTATAGTGAATTAACTCTTTTAGGTCAATGCAAGGTTCACCTTTTAGGCCACCTCCCAATAGGATGGATTTGTTTTCGAGAATAACTCATTCCCTGGAGAGAAGCACTTGTCATTCATAACTAGAGCCTTTGTTATATTTCTGAAGGGAGGGGTCATTGTTGAGGTTATTTCCCAGTGCCTAACATGTAACCTTGGACATAAAGGCTTATGGCTGACATCCTCTTTTATAGATCAATCTATTAAAGCACAAGGAATCAAAGTTATGCTCCAAGTGTCATAGTCTATCTGAAATAAACTTTCAAACAATGCTAAATCCATTCAGAAACCCCATCCTTTCTTCACTGAAAATGCTGCATGCCACTGAAAATCAATTTTGGCAGGCATTGAAACTCTCACTGACCCAGACTAACATATTTAATTCAGAAAGGATGTTTCCCCAATTTTTTATTTCCTTTCTTTTGCCAGGTTTGTATTAAAATGACTAGAAGCCATAAAAATTAAAATCTTCCAAAGCAAGGATTTTTTTCTCTCACATTAATCTACCAATATACAGATGTCAAGTTCCATTTCATGAGCAGAATCCATGATAGTACAATAAGAAAAGTGTCAGTTTGTTGTCAGCTCTTAATTTTTTTAGTGAATCTGACATTTGATAGGCTCAGCTTTACCACAACTGGAGCAGTGGCTTTTATTTTTTTCTGAATTTACTAGAACATCCTTTTTTAAAGAAAGAGAATAGAGGTGGTCTAATGAGACCCATGAAATTTCCTGTCCGTTCTTGTGAGCGTATTTTTAATTTGGTAATTAAAAAATGAGAACATAGACATTGGATCAAAACTGGACCTTAATTTTATTCTTGATTCAAAGACATGAACATGTCAAACACGTCACCTTTCTAACTGAAGAAAATCAGCATAACATTTTAACAAAAGAAGCTATGCCTCACTTTACTCTAGCTTGATTTTTTCCTGGGAGAAAAAAAAAAAAAAAACCCGACATCCTTCTGTTGGCTCCTTGACAGAGTTGATATAGAACAGTCCTGAAAATAAGTCCTAGCTCCAAGTATAAGCCTGAAATACAGTCTGAAAGAAATAGGTTATCTTGCCACCAGGGGGCATTAGATGCTCCAATTGAAATATCCCCCAAAGAAAGGGTTTGGGTGTGTGTGCTGCCATTTCTCTTGTATTCTTTCTTGTTGGTGTCCTTGGGACACTTTATACCCGTGGGAAAACATTGTCCTTCCTCATGGAATGATACTGTAAAGAGAAATAAAAGCAACAAAGAGACCTTGGGATTGAAAGAGGGGAAGAGGCTGAAGCCTGTTGGTCCCAGTGGAAGTGTTAGGAAATTCAACCAGCTTGCAAATTAGGTGATCTTGGAAAGCTCTGTGTGCATATCAAGAAGGACACATTTGAATCCCGTTGTATCATGATTCTTGTGTTCACTATTTACTATGTACTAAACATGTGTGTTCCCTCCCAAAGTTCATATATTGAAGCCCTAAATTCTATTATGATGGTACTTGGAGGTATATGGAGGTAAGGCATTTGGCAGGTCATGAAAGTGGAGCTCTAATGAATGGGATTATTACTCTTATAAGAAAAGACCTGAGAGAGATGGTCTCTGTCTTTCTGCATAAGAGGATACAGCTAAAATTTATCTATGTGCAAACCAGGAAGAGTGTTCTCATATGAACTCAGTTGACTGGTACCTAGATCATGGACTTCCCAGCTTCCAGAACTTCCCAGCTTCCAGAAATAAGTGCTGTTTAAGCCATCCAGTCTATGATATTTGTTAGAGCAGCCCTAAGACACGATTGATACTTCTTAGCCTTTAAGTTTTTCTATTCTTAATTTGGTTGTGTAACACTTGCCTTCTAATTTTCTGCTCTAAAACCATAACCAGGTTTTTTTTTTTTTAAACCAAGAATTCTAGGCATATTTCCCTAGTTTAATTATATGTCGTTCATTGACTGAATTAGTCTGAATGGAGTTAAATAAAAGGAGTACACATTAGGGAGAAAAAACATAGGCAAAAAGTTATTCTTTTAAATTTATTTATTTATGTTCTGATCAGTAGTTTTTAACTGGGGCAATCCCACCACCACCCCACCACCCCCAACTGTGGGACATTTGGCCGTATCTGGAGACATTTTTGATTGTCCTGGCTTGGGAGGGGGATGTAGCTACTGGTATCTAGCATCTAGAGACCCGGAATATTGTTAAACATCTTATATTGCATGGGACATCTTCCCACAAATAATTATCTGATTCAAACTGTCAGTAGTGCTGAAATTGAGAAACCCTGATTCAGAGCAAGACATATAAGGGAATGCATCTTTATTTTCCTTTGGGATGAGTATTAATGGTTTAAAATATAATGTTCAGCTAAGCTCTCCTGATCCAACATGAAAAAAATTGTCATTCAGGGAAAGAATAAAGACATGGTAGTTTCAAGTGAGGAAAGACCCATGATATTAAGAGAACATGGAGGCAAGATGGCAGAAATGCTGCCAGTAAACTTTGTCAAATAATGGAGAACTGGAGAAAAGTTAGAATTCTACAGATATACAGATATACCAGTTTTCAAAACGATAAGGCAAATTCTGAGAACTGCTCTTAGTGATATCAAGTGAGGAGCTAGTCAGACGTTTTGACTAGCTGTGTTATCTTATCTTGACTAGATTTTATCTTCCTTTACTTGGCCCAGTTGGACAGATGTAATATAAGTAGATTTGAATGAACCTGTTTCTAGCAATTCATGTAGGCTAGGTGATCACTTTTAGATATATAAATGTATCTAACATTTGAGTGACCAATGTAGATATAATAACATTTTAGTGACCAATGGATTAATTGCATTTTTGAAAAGGAGTGTCTGGTACCCAGTTCAAAGTTTTATATTTAGTCTTTTTCTATCTAATATTTTATCCAGTCTTAGGGGAAGACTGTTGATCAAATTTAAGTTGACCTGAAACCGGGAAGGTGGCAGAATTAAGATAAAAAAGATTATTGCAAGGGAAAAAAAAAAAAAAAAAAGGAAATGACACTGGTAACGAGATAAGCTTTACTGTAAGTCCTGAAAATCAACAACACAGGAAGAGGCTGGAGAAGTTTGGGGTGAGCAGAAGTTTAGACAAAAATTATTTCAATAATTTAGTGGAGGGACTTCCCTGGCAGTGCAGTGGTTAAGACTCCACACTCCCAATGCAGGGGGCATGGGTTCGATCCCTGGTTGGGGACCTAAGATCCTGCATGTTGCACGGAGTGGCCCCGCCAAAAATAATAATAATAATTTAGTGGTATTGGATCCAAATTAACCCAAATGGCTTTTGTCTCAGCTAAGAGATGCATAATGTTCAGAATTTGGAACATTATAATCTTAGCTCAGACCACACTGGGAAGGATGCATGTCATCTATCTCATGTCAAGAGACACAGTGACAATCTGAAGTATCCAGGGATGAATTACCAGGCTGATGAGGGCTTAGAAACTATGCCATGTGTTGAATAATTGGAAGAACTAGGGGGAAAAAAATGAGATTTGATTCAAAGTACTTAAGGGGCTTTTGCGTAGGAGAAGGTTTAGGCTTTTAGTGATTGCTCCTGAAGAAGGACCTAGCAAGCTTAAGAAGGCAAATTTGGGCTCAAAATAATAAACTGCTTGAAAAAGAGATGGGTGCCTTCAGTTTACCTCCCTGTCACCAGAGGCTGGACAATTAAATAGTGTGGCTTTTTTAGGGGCTGTTCAAGCATCAGATAGCACCAGATAGACTCCAAATTATCTTCCAACTTTGGATTTGGTCATTTTTAGATCATCTATAACAAGTGTAAACCCCAAATACTTTTTAGGCTAGTCTGATTCTGTTGATAAATATTACTGCTCTCACATTGTGAAGCAGTTTCAAATTCCTTAAAATAGGCTTTCCCTAAGTGTAATTCACAGATGGTCAGGGTCCTTTTGTGCCTCGTACCCAAAATTTCATGAAGCAAAAAATTGAGATTATGGCATGCTACATTCTCAGAGAGTCACAATGTACATTTGCCTGTTAGAGGCTCTGAAAAGTACTGCACTTAAAAATAAAAACAATTTTTAAATTCCTAAGTGGAGCATTCCAAGCCCTCTACTTTATCTTCTTTGACTTTGCAGCCTCAATGTCCGTAACCATTCTATGAACCCTTCACTCTGGCCATCCAGTAAGTTCTCCCTTACCTTTCCCACACTTTGGCTCTTGCCATTTTCCTTCATTTGGAAGATTTTAGTTCTTGCATCTGCCTGCAGTTCTTGTGTCTTGGGTCAACCTTCCTGAAAGGAAAGCCTAAAGGAAACCCCACTTTTGCCCTCATCTCACAGTCTAAAAGTGGTCGCATTTCATGTAGCTTACTTATTAGCTCCTGATGGTACATTAGAACCTAATATATTCTGTTGTAACACCTGGTATAGTGTTTCTCACGAAATAGATGTTCAATAAATCTTCCTGGAATTATTAACGGAACCATGAGGCAGCTGGAACTCTACTGACCCATGCTCAAGTCAATGTAAATATGCTAATTTAAGGCCCTAGTCTTTTATACTCTTGAAGATCAAATAAGAACAAATAGTGTCAAACACTGACAGCCTTTTCTTGGGCAAAGCATCAATGTAGTCCATATTGATTGTTTAAAACAAATTACCTCACTTAGTCACTCTTGTTCTCCTCTTGATGATAACCTTCCAGACGGAATGATGGCTTTGTAGATATCACTATATTTCAATGAATAAGCTGTGTTTTCTATTTTCATTATTTCATTTCCAATATTGTGATTTTATTGAGTGTGTGGTTATACCTTTGCCTGGTTTCACATCACAGACTGGACTAACTTGGTGATTTGGCTCTCTAGATAAATCAAATAATATATTCTAGGTCTTTTTGTCAACTTGATCCAGGAGAAAATAGTTTTTGACTCAGATTGTTGCAGGTCTTGCCCTGTAAACCTACATAAGGCTCTCTATACACCTTAAGTGACAGAATCTAAGGCAAACAATCATTGTCCCTTTATGAATCAGCAAGCAAGGGATACTTCTTAAAAAACAGGTAGTGCCCTCCCTATAAACCCCAGCTCTTTTCTTTCCAGGAAAATGTAATGAAAACCTCCCAAACTGGGTAGTTCCAACACCTGATCCAAAAATCATAAATGGAATTGCCCCAGCCAAATTTAAGTAGGAAGTTCATCCAAAGGGAAGTTGAATTATTTCAGGTAGGGATGGATTGTTTTAAAATAAGGGCAATTGACATGCTTTATCAAATGAGATCTGTGAGTAATAATAATTTCCTTCCCTACAGAACTTTATGTCTACTACTTCTCTCAAAATTTTATCCTCCAAATTTAATAACTTACAGCTCAATGACAGTAAATAAGAAGGAGAGTAGTTTTCTAAAGATCAATGGTTATTATTAACTAACATTATTCTAAAGTTTACATAAAGAGAGTGATGAAGATATTTACTTAGAAATTACTTAAATTAGAAAATATTTAGAAATTAGAGAAATTAGAAAGTAGAAAATATTTCATCCATCCCAAGAAGTTTTTCTCTGATTGGAATGAAGTTAGAAAATAATTGAAGTTTAAAAAAGTACTCAAGTAGTTTGTGCATACAAAGTATATACATCATGTCCTTTCTTCAAGATGAAGTCATTGAATAATTACTTAGATCCTATTTTTCCTTCTATCTCCTTTATCTATAGCATTGACGTTAGGATTAAGGAGCAAAATTGTAATTAGTCTACCATTTCTTAGCCTTTTAGTGGTTAACATCAAATCCCTGAAAAGCTGTGATTCGGTACCCTGAGATGTCTAGTCAAATGCCAAGTGCGCCAAAGGTAAACAGAAGTAGAAAGAAAATTACCTTTCTTTCATTGAATAATGAAATAAATCTTCTACAAGGATGTGCAGATGAAGAAACTCAAGTGTTCAGTTCTAACTCTTTGAAGGACTTTACTATCCATTTCTGCCCTGACAATCTTACAGCCAGACTCCTAATTTAGAACTTCATTTGTCTTCCAGACGAGGAATGAAGATGTTCGTTGCCCTATTAAATTGTTATTATCAAATGATCAAGTTCTAGTTAAGGATTTTAGATAAAGAATGCTCAAGCATCTGGAAGAAGTAAGGGACTCTCATCAAGATATTTGCCTTTCAATACACAACACATAAGGCAGTTGCTACTTAGATCATTCTGGTTTTACCTCTTTACATCAATTGGATGATGGGTTACTCACCCTTATATTCTCTTTCTCCTTCAGTAGCTTGAGGGACTGGCCATCCTAAAAGTCTTCCCTGTGATTCTTTGACTACTTCTAGAACCTTCCTTTAAGGGACTTATTAATCATGCTTCACATCTGGTCTTCTCTCTGCTTTTCCTTGGTGAACACATACATTCCAAGTACAGGAGAGATAAAACTTTATCCTTTATCCTCTTGGGTTCAATCCCTAGGGCTTTTCAAATTAAACTGACAAAATACAGATTAACAGGAGAAAAATGGATCAAAGACTTAAACATAAGACCTGGTACCATAAAACTCATAGAAGAAGATGTAGAGAAGAAGTTCCTCAACATTGGTCTTGACAATAATTTTTTGGATATGATACCAAAAGCACAAACAACAAGAGCAAGAATCAAGAAGTGGGACTACATTAAACTAAAAAGCTACAGCAAAAGAAATAATCAACAAAATGAAAAGGCAGACCATGGAATGGGAGAAGATATTTGCAAATCATGTATCTGATAAGGGGTCAATATCCAAGATATATAAAAGGTGCTCAACATTACTAATCATCAACGTTACTATCACAAGGTGATATCACCTCAGACCTGTTAAAATAGCTACTATCAAAAGACAAGTAATTACAAGTACTGGTGAGGAAATGGAGAAAAGGGAACACTTGGGTACTGTTAGTGAGAATGTAAACTGGTGCAGCTACTATGGAAAACAGTATGGAGTTTCCTCAAAAAATGAAAAATACAGCTACCATATATACCACTTCTGGATATATATCCTTAGGAGTAAAGACACTATCTCAAGGAGATATCTGCACCTAAGTGCATGGAAACAACCTAAGCACTCATGATGGAGGAATAGATAAAGAATATGTTATGCATATATATATAATACAATATTATTCAGCCATAAGAAAGAAGGAAATTCTACCATTTGCTACAATGTGGATGAAACTTGAGGGCATTATGCTAACTGAAACAAATCAGACAGAGACAGACATATACTGTATGATCTTACATGTGGAATCATTAAAAAAATGAATTAAAACAACACCAGCACATCTATTTTCCTCTATTGAAATGACATAGGTAGATTGTACTAATATTAAACCTTTCCAAAGCACACTAGATTGGAGGGAAGAGCAACCAACTAGTCTAATAGATTGTGTCTGAGAGTGAGCAGAGATTATTGGGTTTTAACCTGGTTTAATTTGGGAAGTTAAATTATACAGATCTGAAAATAGGAGTAGGTAATGAAAAGACAAGCACACTTACACTGTGAAACATTTTGGGTATGATTCTTCCCTGTTCTGCCCTGGGAAGTCCCTCTGAAGTCACAGGCAGGTCCCTGAACTCAGCTGGGACAGGAGAAGCCTCGAGACTTCCATGAAGACATCCACTTGGATGGCTGTAAAGTGGGGCTAGTGAACTCATTCCTAATAACCAGTCAGCTCCTTTTAGTTTGCTTTCCAGGGTAAGATTAGATCATATTGGAAACCTCACCAAAGAACCTTATAAAAAGAGATGAACTCACTCACAATTTTCATCAGGTTTTGAAGCAAAACCATAAAAACCACTATCCCACCTCAGGCGACTGGAAACAAATTTGCATTTCATTCTCAGGAACAGAAATATCTCTAGGCAAATATTTCAGTGAGAGCGCCTGTATTTCTTTCCTTGTTAAGAAACCTACCTTATTGGGCACTTGTTCTGAAGACCAGGCAGCCCATTGTTATGCAGGCCAGATGATATTCAAAAGAAACTTGGGGATTTGTAGTCTCAGTTTTGAGAAGATTCATAGCTCTTTAAACTCTTTCTTCCAATAAGGAGTTGATATGACTGGCTTACATTGCAGTCAGTTGTTCAGTCAGCCCATATGCTAGCTCTTCTTCTTTAAGAAAAAATAGTAACTATTTTCCAATGGAAACTTCTTGTAAATGTAGTATTTCCTTAAAATACTAGGCAAGTAAGTGTGTGATAACCTCTCTTGTTTGCTAAGTGTCATGAAGACACTTGAGTCTAAGGGGTGAAGAACATGTGGCTAGATATCCACAGGTTTTTATTCATGCTAACAGCACTTTATTGACATTTAATTTTCATTCAGGAAATGAATAAATCTTAAGCATACAGCTTGATGAGTTTTGACAATGTACACTTTGACATGTACATTCCTGTCACGCATATCATAAGGAACATTTCCATCACCTCAGAAAGTTCCTTTGTGCTCCTTCCAGTCGATGCATTCATCTTACCTCCAAATAAATCAGTTCTGAATTTTTATCACCATGAATTTTTTTTCTTGAACTTCATGCAATACACTATATCCTCTTTTATTTTACCTTTTTGGCACAGCACAATATTTGTGAGACTTATCTGTGTCACTGCGTATATTCATTCATTGGTCATTCATTCTTTAATGCCCAGTCATATTTCACTATATGAACATGCCACAATTAGTTGATGCATTTTCCTGTTACTGGACATTTTTTTCCAGTTTGGGGCTCTTATGAATAGTTATGCTATAAATATTCATGTATGTACAACTCAGTTTGTAGAAAATATGCACTTATTTCTCTGGGGTAAGTGCTTAGGAGTGCAATAACTAAGTTATAAAGTAAGTGTATATATAACTTTACCGGAAACTCCCAATTTTCCAAAGTGATTGTATTATTTTGCTTTAAAAAAAATTTTACTGGAGTATAGTTGATTTACAATATTGTGTTAGTTTCAGCAAAGTGAATCACTTATACATATATCTATATCTATATCTATCCGCTCTTTTTTTAGATTCTTTTCCCATATAGGCCATTATAGAGTACTGAGTACAGTTCCCTGTGCTATATAGTAAGTTCTTATTAGTTATCTATTTTATATATAGTAGTGTGCATTGTCAATATATGTCAATTCCAATCTCCCAATTTATTCCTCCCCACCCCCCACATTATCCCCTAGTAACAATAAGATTGTTTTCTATATCCAGGACTCCACTTCTGTTTTTTAAATAAGTTCATTTGTACCTTTTTATTTAGATTCCACATATAAGTGATATCATATGATATTTGTCTTTCTGTGACAAATAAGATGTGATAAAAAAGATGTGATACATATATATAATGGAATATTACTCAGCCATAAAAAAGAACAAAATCATGCCATTTGCAGCAACATGGATGGACCTAGAGATTATCCTTTTATTTTACTTTTTTGAATCAATAATGCATGAGCTCTGGTTGCTCCACATCCTCAACACCACTTGGTATTATCAATTTCTCCTTGAACGAATACAAAATGATTTAATAAATCTCCAGTGTCCATTCTATTTTAGTTAGTCTTATCTATGGACAAAGAGAAGGAAACTGGGAAAGGAATTTTTAAAACATATTTAGAGAGGGTGAACCTCTCATTTGCCTGACTCATCTTGTACACTTAAAACATGTTTTTCTATTGAACTATAGTGGATTTGCATTACTATATCAGTTTCAGGTACACCATATAGATTCAGTATTTTTATAGATTATACTCCATCAAAAGTTATAACGGGGGTGGAGTCAAGATGACATAGTAGGAGGATGCAAAATTCACGTCTCCTCACAGCTAGGACACCTATCAGGCACTGGTGGGGGACCACAGACACCTAAGGGGATGGGAGGAACCCCCAGTGACTGGGTAGGATGTGGGGTGTGGGGGGAGTGAAAGGGGAGGAGAAGTGGATGCGGGACAGAACTGGTGCCCCTGAGGGGTGGCTGGGGGAGGGGAAGGGATCCTACACCTGAAGGGGGAGATTGGGGAACAACTGGGAGGGCAGAAGATCAAAAGGGAGAGTGGCCAGTTTTCCCCTGCCCTCTTGGACACCCAGGAACCTGTTGAGATCCCAGGCCTGATCCTCAGCCCACCTAAGCCCCCTCCAGCCGCAGGGGTTCTGAGGGAGTGGGAGAGAGGGAAGGGGAAAAAAAGTAAAGGCCAGACATCCAGGACAGGGACCCCAGAGGAGTGGCTAGGGCAGGGGAGGAGATCCTACACCCAGCAGGACCCAGCCACAGTTAGGGGTCCAGTGAGGATGGGGGAGACCCTGGAGGAAATGGTGGGGGAAAGGTATGAGGAATGGAAGGGAACTTGACTCTAACAAAAAGACATAGACCGGCTGAATGGATACACAAACAACACCCATTCATATGCTGTCTACAAGAGACCCAATTCAGATCTAGGGACACATACAGACTGAAAGTGAGGGGATGGAAAAAGATATTCCATGCAAATGGAAATCAAAACAAAGCTGGAGTAGCAATTCTCATATCAGATAAAATAGACATTAAAATAAGGACTATTACAAGAGACAAAGAAGAACACTACATAATGATCAAGGGATCGATCCAAGAAGAAGATATAACAATTGTAAATATTTATGCAGCCAACATAAGAGCACCTCAATACATAAGACAAATGCTAACAACCATAAAAGGGGAAACAGACAGTAACAAAATAATAGTAGGGAACTTTAACACCTCACTTTCACCAATGGACAGATCATCCAAAATGAAAATAAATAAGGAAACTCAAGTTTTAAATGACACATTAAAAAAGATGGACTTAACTGATATTACAGGACATTCCATCCAAAACCAACAAAACATACTTTCTTCTCAAGTTCTCGTGGAACATTCTGCAGGATAGACCATATCTTAGGCCACAAATCAAGCCTTGGTAAATTTTTAAAAATTGAAATTGTATCAAGTATCTTTTCCAACCACAATGCTATGAGACTAGATATCAATTACAGAAAAAAAACTATGAAAAATACAAACACATGGTGGCTAAACAACATGCTACTAAATAACCAAGAGATCACTGAAGAAGTCAAAGAGGAAATCAAAAAATACCAAGAAACAAATGACAATGAAAAAACAATGAAACAAAAACTGCGGGATGCAGCAAAAGCCGTTCTAAGAGGGAAGTATATGACAATACAATCCTACCTCAAGAAACAAGAAAAATCTCAAATAAACAACCTAACCTTACACCTAAAGCAATTAGAGAAAGGAGAACAAACAAACAAAAAAAACCCGAAATTAGCAGAAGGAAAGAAATCACAAAGATCAGATCAGAGATAAATGAAAAAGAAATGAAGGAAACAATAGAAAAGATCAGTAAAACTAAAAGCTGGTTCTTTGAGATAAACCATGAGCCAGACCCATCAAGAAAAAATGGGAGAAGACTCAAATCAACAGAACTAGAAATGAAAAAGGAGAAGTAACAACTGACACTGCACAAATATATAGGATCATGAGAGATTACTACAAGAAACTATTTGCCAATGAGATGGACAATCTGGAAGAAATGGACAACTTCTGAGAAAAGCACAACGTTCCAAGATTGAACCATGAAGAAATAGAAAATATATTAAAAAAAAAAAACAATCACAAGCACTGAAATTGAAACCTGATTAAAAATCTTCCAACAAACAAAAGCCCAGGACCAGATGGCTTCACAGGCGAATTCTATCAAACATTTAGAGAAGAGCTAACACCTATCCTTCTCAAACTCTTCCAACATATAGCAGAGGGATGAACACTCTCAAACTCATTCTACAAGGCCACCATCACCCTAATACCAAAACCAGAGAAAGATGTCACAAAAAAAGAAGACTACAAGCCAATACATCTGATGAACATAGATGCAAAAATATTCAACAAAATACAAGCAAACAGAATCCAACAGCACACTAAAAGGATCATAGACAATGATCAAGTCAGTTTTATCCCAGGAATGCAAGGATTCTTCAATATATGCAAACCAATCAATGTGATACACCATATTAACAAATTGAAGGATAAAAACCATAAGATAATCTCAATAGATGAAGAAAAACCTTCTGACAAAATTCAACACCCATTTATGATAAAAACTCTCCAGAAAGTAGGCAGAGAGGGAACCTACCTCAACATAATAAAGGCCATATATGACAAATCCACAGCCAACATCATTCTCAATGGTGAAAAACTGAAACCATTCCCTCTAAGATCAGGAACAAGACAAGGTTGCCCACCCTCACCACTATTATTCAACATAGTTTTGGAAGTTTCAGCCACAGCAATCAGTGAAGAAAAAGAAATAAAAGGAATTCAAATCAGAAAAGAAGAAGTAAAACTGTCACTGTTTTCAGATGACATGATATTATACATAGACAACTCTAAAGATGCTACCAGGAAACTACTAGAGCTAATCACTGATTTTGGTAGAGTAGCAGTATACAAAATTAATGCATAGAAATCTCTTGCATTCCTATACACTAATGATGAAAAATATGAAAAAGAAATTAAAGGAACACTCCCATTTTCCATTGTAACAAAAAGAATAAAATACCTCAGAATAAACCTACCTAAGGAGACAAAAGACCTGTATGCAGAAAACTATAAGACACTGATGAAGAAAATTAAAGGTGATACAAGCAGATGGAGAGATATACTATGTTCATGGACTGGAAGAATCAACATTGTGAAAATGACTGTACTACCCAACGCAATCTACAGATTCAATGCAATCCCTATCCAACTACCAATGGCCTTTTTCACAAAACTAGAACAAATATTGCACAATTTGTATGGAAACACAAAAGACCCCAAATAGTCAAAACAGTATTGAGAAAGAAAAACGGAGCTGGAGGAATCAGGTTCCTGGACTTCAGACTATACTACAAAGCTACAGTAATCAAGACAGTATGGTACTGGCACAAAAATAGAAATATAGATTAGTGGAACAGGATAGAAAGCCCAGAGATAAACCCATGCTCATATGATCACCTTTTCTTTGATGCAAGAATATACAATGGAGAAAAGACAGCCTCTTCAATAAGTGGTGCTGGGAAAACTGGACAGCTATATGTAAAAGAATGAAATTAGAACACTCCCTAACACCATACACAAAGATAAACTCAAAATGGATTAAAGTCCTAAATGTAAGGCCAGACACTATAAAACTCTTAGAGGAAAACATAGGTAGAACACTATGACATAAATCACAGCAAGATACTTTTTGACACAACTCCTAGAGAAATGGAAATAAAAACAAAAATAAACAAATGGGACCTAATGAAACTTAAAAGCTTTTGCACAGCAAAGGAAACCATAAAGAAGACAAAAAGACAACCCTCAGAATGGGAGAAAATATTTACAAATGAAGCAACTGACAAAGGATTAATCTCCAAAGTATACAAGCAGCTCATGCAGCTCAACATCAAAAGAACAAACAACCGAACCCCAAAATTGGCAGAAGACCTAAATAGACATTTCTCCAAAGAAGATATACAGATTGCCAACAAACACATGAAAGGATGCTCAACACCACTAATCATTAGAGAAATGCAAATCAAAACTACAATGAGGTATCACCTCACACCAGTCAGAATGGCCATGATCAAAAAATCTCCAAACAATAAATTCTGGAGAGGGTGTGGAGAAAAAGGGAACCCTCTTTGCACTGTTGGTGAGAATGTAAATTGGTACAGCCACTATGGAGAACAGTATGAAGGTTCCTTAAAAAACTAAAACTAGAACTACCATATGACTCAGCAATCCCACTACTGGGCATATACCATGAGAAAACCATAATTCAAAAAGTGTCACATACCACAATGTTCATTGCAATACTATTTACAATAGCCAGGACATGGAAGCAACCTAAGTGTCCATTAACAGATGAATGGATAAAGAAGAAGCAGTACATATATACAATGGAATATTACTCAGCCATTAAAAGAAATGAAATTAAGTTATTTGTAGTGAGGTGGATGGACTTAGAGTCTGTCATACAGAGTGAAGTAAGTCAGAAAGAGTAAAACAAATACAGTATGTTAACACATGTATATGGAATCTTAAAAAAATATATTGAGTTTGATAAACCTGAATTTGCTGAATTTGGCATGGATTCAAGTCACATCTTTCGTCACAGTGTGCTGGCAGTTATCACCACTGTTAGGGGTACTCCTAGAAATGGAGGGGATTGAGGTGGAGCTGGGTGTGAGGCAGAACTTCCCCTCTGCTCAGTGGCTGTCACCGCCCTACTGGGGGTAAGGTCTGATCTCAGGTTGCTGGAGCAAAAACCCTTAGGATCAGACCCAGTATGGCTCTTTTCCCTTTAAGTGTGTATTTTCCTCTCTCCCTGCACTGGGACCCTTGCTCCAGAAGGGGGAAACACTGAAGCAAGTGGGGCTTGATTAGGTTCTCAGCTCGTGTTGGCCGCAAACAGAATTTCGAGCTGTCTCTATGTGCTGCCTGTGCAGGTGCTTGCAATTGTTTTCATCACTCCTTTCAGATGCAGCCTCAGGTGCAAGTCCCCTTTGTTCCTCTCAGCTTACCACTGCCCCCAGCCTCCACTGTTCCCTTCTTGTGGTGGAGCTACACCACAGGGCAAGTGAGGCTCATGTGGACTCTTGGCATTGCGGGAGGCGAGCTGTGATGGATCGGGTGCCTTTAGAGATCTGAGCTGTTTCTGATGCACTTACTTGAGTAAGCCCCAACAATGCCTTCGCCTTCCCACCCAGAATCTTCCCCAGGACAGGGTCAACTCTGTGTCTCTGTCTCCCTGGTCGTGGCTGCCCCATATCCAGTGCCACATTGTGATGTGGAGTGAGTGGGGCTGGAATGTTCATTCAGCTCAGGCTGGAGTGCATGCTGAGGCAGTTGTGGGAAACCTGGTAGCCGCTAGAACAGGCCCCTCTCCGCCCTTCCTTTGGAGCAAGCCAGGGGGCATGCACTCCTTATAAGCAGAGTCCAGGCTTCCCACCACCCTCTTGTTAGTCCCAGCCATCCTGCAACCAGCCAAGGGGGCTCATCTAACTTGCATAGGACACCAGGACTGGGATGCCCAATCTGTGGCACTCACTGCTCACTCCTCAAGCAGGTGTCTGCCAACATATTCTCCCTTTTCTTGAGTCACCTCTCGGGGCACAAGTCTCCACCAAATTGCTTTTCTTCGCTTCCTACTGGATTATATGTGTATCTTTCTTACAGCCTTGGTTGTAAAGGAGTCATTCTGCCAGTTTTCAGTTAGTTTTCAGTGAGAATTGTTCCACATGTTGATGTACTTTTGATTTGTTCATAGGTGGAGTGAGCTCCATGTCCCCTTACTCTGCCATCTTGATCAATCATTTACACTTTGTGTTAATTGACATTTCCTGCTTTCCTTAAATTGTAAGGTTGTTGGTTGGTAAACATTGATTTCTGCTCCAACTCTAGAGCAGATTTATAACTCTCACTCTGCTCTTTCTGTTCACAGCCCATCAACTTGCTTTGTTACCAGATGAATCCATTTTGTTCTTCTTCCCTTAAAAACATTCTTGGATACATGACATTAAATGTATGTATTATATGTTGCTATATAAAAGACTAGAAGATTTTTGACTAAATTTTTTTCAATCAATTCTTATTGATAAGATTACAGTTGCTAATTAAAAGTTGATCTATCTTTAATTCTGAGTATATCACACAAATGATACTTATTTCAAATTATAATTCTATAGAGTGAAAGTAACAATTACCTTCTTTAATGATTTATTTTTTAGTTTTGATTTTAAAATAATTTGAATCTTACATAAACCTTGAAACCTTAGAAAAAATTTTCTATATCACATTTAGTCAGATTCTCTAAGCCTTAATATTTTAAAACATTTGTTTTACCATTTTATTTAGCTATCTGCATGTACATTAATATTTTTTTCTAAATAATTTGAGAGTAATACATAACATTTATTTACTTCTAAATATATG
This sequence comes from Hyperoodon ampullatus, assembly GCF_949752795.1. Classification (NCBI taxonomy): domain Eukaryota; kingdom Metazoa; phylum Chordata; class Mammalia; order Artiodactyla; family Ziphiidae; genus Hyperoodon; species Hyperoodon ampullatus. The sequence goes on along the minus strand of NC_136927.1, from coordinate 14,965,743 downwards.
TGTGTTGTTTCCTAAAATGAAGTTATTGTTTTATACAACTACAGTACAATTATCAAAATAAAGAAATGACATTAATATAATAGTCCAATATACAGACCTTATTCAAGTTTTGCCAATTGTTTCAATAATTTCCCTTATTGCAAAATAAATGAGTTTTTGTTTTCAGGATCCAACCCAGGATAACTTGTTGCAATTGTTGGTCTTGTGTCTTCCTTTTCTTTTAATCTGGAGCAGTTATGCTATCTTTCTTTATCACCATGGAATTTCTGAAGAGTATGGGCCGTTAATTTTATCTCCCAATTTGTATGTGTTTATTGCTTCCTCATAATTAAATTTATGTTATGATTTGTGGGAAAAATGCCACAGATAGAATACTGTGTCCTTCTCAGAGCATCATTTCTAGAGGCATGAGATGCACATTTTCCCAAATATTGGTGATGATACCTTTGATCATTTGCTTAAGGTGATGACTGACAATTCTCTCTATACTCAAGTTACCCTTTCCCCTTTGTAGTTAATTAATGTCTTTTTTTTTTTTTTTTTTTTTTTTTTTTTTTTTTTTGCTGTACGCGGGCCTCTCACTGCTGCGGCCTCTCCCGTTGCGGAGCACAGGCTCCGGACACACTGGCTCCGCAGCCATGGCTCGCGGGCCCAGCCGCCCCGCGGCATGTGGGATCTTCCGGGATCGGGGCACGAACCCGTGTCCCCTGCATCGGCAGGCGGACTCTCAACCACTGTGCCACCAGGGAAGCCCTGTAGTTAATTAATGTCTTGAGGGGAGATACTTGAGAATGTATAAATATCCTATTATTCATTACCCAATAGATTTAGCACCAATTCATGGTATTTCCCTGAAACTATTACTACTAGTTTATTACCACATGTTGAATCCCTGTATAACTTATATCTTCTGCATTCGTTACTTGGCATTCTGCTCAAAGTAAGGGCTCTTGGGATTAGGAACCAAGATGGCAGAGTAGAAGGACATGCCCTCACTCCCTCTTGCGAGAACACCAGGATCACAATGAGCTGCTGGACAATCATCAACAGGAAGACACTGGAACTCACCAGAAAAGATACCCCACATCCTAAGAAAAAGGAGAAGCCATAATAAGACAGTAGGAGCGGCACAAACCCAGTAAAATCAAATCCCATAAATGCTGGGTGGGTGACTCACACACTGGAGAACACTTATACCCCAGAAGGCCACCCACTGGAGTGAAGGTTCTGAGCCCCACGTCAGGCTTCCCAACCTGGGAGTCCGGAAATGAGAGGAGGAATTCCTAGAGAATCAGACTTTGAAGTCTAGTGGGATTTGACTGCAGGACTTCAAAAGGACTGGGGGAAACAGAGACTCCACTCTTGGAGGGCACACACAAATTAGTGTGTGCTTCAGAACCCAGGGGATGGAGTAGTGACCCCATAGGAGACTGAACCAGACGTACCTGCTAGTGTTGGGGGGTCTCCTGCAGAGGCAGGGGGTGGCTGTGGCTCACCATGGGGACAAGGACACTGGTAGCAGAAGTTCTGGGAAGTACTCCTTGGCACCAGCCCTCGCAGAGTCCACCATTAACCTCACAAAAGAGCCCAGGTAAGCTCTGGTGTTGGGCTGCCTCAGGCCAAACAACAAACAGGGAGGGAACCCAGCCACACCCATCAGCAGTCAAGCAGATTAAAGTTTTACTAAGCTCTGCCCAACAGAGCAAGAGTCAGCTCTACCCACCACCAGTCCCTCCCATCAGGAAACTTGCACAAGCCTCTTAGATAGCCTCATCCACCAGAGGGCAGACAGCAGAAGCAAGAAGAGCTACAATCCTGCAGCCTGTGGAACAAAAACCACATTCACAGAAAGAGAGACAAGATGAAAAGGCAGAGGGCTATGTACCAGATGAAAGAGCAAGATAAAACCCCAGAAAAACAACTAAATGAAGTGGAGATAGTCAACCTTCCAGAAAAATAATTCAGAATAAAGATAGTGAAGATGATCCAGGACCTCGGAAAAAGAATGGACGGAAAGATAGAGAAGATGCAAGAACTGTTTAACAAAGACTTAGAAAAATTAAAGAACAAACAAACAGAGATGAAAAACACAATAACTGAAATGAAAATTACAATAGAAGGAATCAATAGCAGAATACCTCAGGCAGAAGAACGGATATATGACCTGGAAGACAGAATGGTGGAATTCACTGTTGTGGAACAGAATAAAGAGAAAAGAAAGAAAAGAAATGAAGTCAGCCTAAGAGACTTCTGGGACAATATTAAATGCAACAACATTCACACTATAGGGGTCCCAGAAGGAGAAGAGAGAGAGAAAGATCCCGAGAAAATATTTGAAGAGATTATAGTCAAAAACTTCCCTAACATGGGAAAGCAAATAGCCATCCAAGTCCAGGAAGTGCAGAGAGTCCCATACAGGATAAACCCAAGGAGAAACACACCGAGACACATAGTAATCAAACTGGCAAAAATTAAAGACAAACAAAAATTATTGAAAGCAGCCAGGGAAAAATGACAAATAACATACAAGGGAACTCCCATAAGGTTAACAGCTGATTTCTCAGCAGAAACTCTACAAGCCAGAAGGGAGTGGCATGATATACTTGAAGTGATGAAAAGGAAGAAACTATAGCCAACATTACTCTATCTGGCAAGGATCTCATTCAGAGTTGATGGAGAAATCAAAAGCTTTACAGACTAGCAAAAGCTAAGAGAATTCAGCACCACCAAACCAGCTCTACAACAAATGCTAAAGGAACTTCTCTAAGTGGGAAACACAAGAAAAGAAAAGTACCTACAAAAACAAACCCAAAAAAATTAAGAAAATGGTCATAGGAACACACATATTGATAATTACCTTTAACATGAATGGATTAAATGCTCCAACCAAAAGACACAGACTTGCTGAATGGAAACAAGAACAAGACCCATCTATATGCTGTCTACAAGAGACCCACTTCAGATCTAGGGACACATACAGACTGAAAGTGAGGGGATGGAAAAAGATATTCCATGCAAATGGAAATCAAAAGAAAGCTGGAGTAACAATATTCATATCAGGTGAAATAGACTTTAAAATAAAGGATGTTTCAAGAGACAAGGAAGGACACTACATAATGATCAAGAGATCAATCCAAGGAGAAGATATAAAAATTATAAATATATATGCACCAGATATAGGAGCACCTCAATACATAAGGCAACTGCTAACAGCTATAAAGGAGGAAATCCACAGTAACACAATAATAATGAGAGACTTTAACGCCTATCTTACACCAGTGGACCAATCATCCAAAATGAAAATAAATAAGGAAACAGAAGATTTAAATGACACAATAGAACAGATAGATTTAGTTGATATTTATAGGATATTCCATCTAAAAACAACAGATTACACGTTCTTCTCAAGTGGGCACAGAACATTCTCCAGGATAGATCACATCTTGGGTCACAAATCAAGCCTCAGTAAATTTAAGAAAACTGAAATCATATCAAGCATCTTTGCTGACCGCAACATTATGAGATTAGAAATGAATTACAGGGAAAAAAATCATAAAAAACACAGACACATGGAGGCCAAACAATACATTACTATATAACCAAGTGATCACTGAAGAAATCAAAGAGGAAATCAAAAAATACCTAGAGACAAATGACAATGAAATCAAGACAATCCAAAACCTATGGGATGCAGCAAAAGCAGTTCTAAGAGGGAAGTTTATAGCTATACAAGCCTACCTCAAGAAACAAGAAACATCTCAAATAAACAATCTAAACTTACACCTAAAGGAACTAGAGAAAGAAGAACAAACAAAATCCAAAGTTAGCAGAGGGAAAGAAATCATAAAGATCACAACAGAAATAAGTGAACTAGAAACAAAGAAAACAATAGCAAAGATCAATAAAACTAAAAGCTGGTTCTTTGAGAAGATAAACAAAATTGATAAACCATTAGCCAGACTCATCAAGAAAAAGAGGGAGAGGACTCAAATCAACAGAATAGAAATGAAAAAGGAGAAGTTAAACCAGACACTGAAAAATACAAAGCATCCTAAGAGACTACTACAAGCAACTCTTTCCTAATAATATGGACAACTGGAAGAAATGGACAAATTCTTAAAAAGGTATAACCTTCCAAGACTGAACCAGGAATAAATAGAAAATATGAACAGACCAATCACAAGTAATGAAATTGAAACTGTGATGAAAAATCTTCCAACAAACAAAAGTCCAGGACCAGATGGCTTCACAGGTGAATTCTATCAAACATTTAGGGAAGAGCTAACACCCATCCTTCTCATACTCTTCCAAAAATTGCGGAGGAAGGAACACTCCCACACTCATTGTGTGAGGCCACCATCATCCTGATACCAAAACCAGAGAAAGATACTATATAAAAAAAAAAGAAAATTACAGACCAATATTACTGATGAATACAGATGCAAAAATCCTCAAAAAAATACAAGGAAACAGAATCCAACAATACATTAAAAGGATCATACACCATGATCAAGTGGGATTTATCCCAGGGATGCAAAGATTCTTCAATATACATAAATCAATCAATGTGATAAACCGTATTAACAAATTGAAGAAGAAAAACCATATGATCATCTCAGTAGATTCAGAAAGAGCTTTTGACAAAATTCAACACCCATTTATGATGAAAACCCTCCAGAAAGTGGGCATAGAGGGAACCTATCTCAACATAATAAAGGCCATATATGACAAACCCACAGCAAGTATCATTCTCAATGGTAAAAAAATGAAAGCATTTCCTCTAAGATCACAAACAAGAAAAGGATGTCCACTCTTACCACTATTATTCAACATAGTTTTGGAAGTCATAGCCATGGCAAACAGAGAAGAAAAAAGAAATAAAAGGAATACAAATTGGAAAAGAAGAAGTAAAACTATCACTGTTTGCAGATGACATGATACCATACATAGAGAATCTTAAAGATGCCACCCGAAAACTACTAGAGCTATTCCATGAATTTGGTAATGCTTTAGGATACAAAATTAATGCACAGAAGTCTCTTGCATTCCTATACACTAATGATGAAAATCTGAAAGAGAAATTAAGGAAACACTCCCATTTACCACTTCAACAAAAATAATAAAATATCTAGGAATAAACCTAGCTAAGGAGACAAAAGACCTGTATGCAGAAAACTATAAGACACTGCTGAAAGATATCAAAGATGATATCAACAGATGGAGAGACATACCATGTTTTTGGATTGGAAATATTGTGAAATAGTGTAAAAATGACTATACTACCCAAAGCAATCTCCAGATTCAATGCAATCCCTATCAAATTACCAATGGCCTTTTTGAAGGAACTAGAACAAAAAATCTTAGAACTTTTATGGAGAAACAAAAGAGGCCGAATAGGAAAAGCAGCCTTGAGAGGAAAAAATGGATCTGAAGGAATCAGACCCCCGACTTCAGACTATACTACAAAGCTACAGTAATCAAGACAATATGGTACTGGTGCAAAAACAGAAACATAGATCAATGGAACAGGATAGAAAGCCCAGAGATAAACCCATGCACCTATGGTCAACTAATCTATGACAAAGGAGGCAAGGATATACAATGGAGAAAAGACAGTCTCTTCAAAAGTGGTGCTGGGAAAACTGTACAGCTACATGTAAAAGAATGAAATTAGAACACTCCCTAACACCATACACAAAAATAAACTCAAAATGAATTAGATATCTAAATGTAAGGCTGGACACTATAAAACTCTTAGAGGAAAACATAGGAAGAACACTCTTTGACATAAATCACAGCAAGATCGTTTTTGATCCACCTCCTAGAGTAATGGAAATAAAAATAAACAAATGGGACCTAATGAAAATTAAAAGCTTTTGCACAGCAAAGGAAACCATAAACTAGATAAAAAGACAACCCTCAGAATGGGAGAAATTATTTACAAATCAATCAACAGACAAAGGATTAATCTCCAAAATATATAAACAGTTCATGAAGCTCAATATTAAAAAACCAAACAACCCAATCCAAAAATGGGCAGAAGACCTAAATAGACATTTCTCCCAAGAAGACATACAGATGGCTAAGGAGCCAATGAAAAGCTGCTCAACATCACTAATTATTAGAGAAATGCAAATCAAGACTACAATGAGGTATCATCTCACACCAGTTAGAATGGGCATCATCAGAAAATCTATAAACAAAAAATGCTTGAGAGGGTGTGGAGAAAATGGAGCCTTCTTGCACTGTTGGTGGGAATGTAAATTGATACAGCCACAATGCAGAACAGTATGGAGGTTCCTTAAAAAACTAAAAAATAGAATTAACATATGATCCAGCAATCCCACTACTGGGCATATACCCACAGAAAACCATAATTCAAAAAGACACATGCACCCCAATGTTCACTGCAACACTCTTTACAATAGCCACGTCATGGAAACAACCTAAATGCCCATCGACAGATGAATGGATAAAGAAGTTGTCATATATATATGCAATGGAATATTACTCAGCCATAAAAAGGAACAAAATCGGGTCATTTGTTGAGACGTGGATGGATCTAGAGAGTGTTATACAGAGTGAAGTAAGTCAGAAAGAGAAAAACAGATATTGTATATTAACGCATATATGTGGAACCTAGAAAAATGGTACAGATGAACCGGTTTGCAGAGCTGAAATTGAGACACAGATTTAGAGAACAAACGTATGGGGGAAAGTGGCAGGGGAGTGTGGGTGGTGATGTGATGGATTGGGTGATTGGGATTGACATGTATACAGTGATGTGTATAAAATTGATGACTATTAAGGACCTGCTATATAAAAAAATATATAAAATAAAATTTAAAAATTAAAAAAATGTAAGCATTCTTTCTCATCTTTCATTTACTTGTTTATTTATTTATTTTATATGGACTCATAGATTCTCATCTTATGCTATGTATTATGATTATGATTGTTAATTATTAATAATTATGATTATTACCATTATTTACTTTGATAATCAAATTACCTTGTCTTTTGATGATTTTTACTCTTGGAGCCATTGCAAAGTCATTATGCTTTGCATTAAACTGTTATCATTAGATGCTGGGTTGTAAGGTCCATTTAGGGGAATGAAAAAATAGATCAATACATCATGTATATATAGATAAAAACAAATAGATTTTATACACATATTCTATTAAAATAGACTCTGTTAGGCAGAATAAAGGCCCTCACAGATATCCATGCCCTAATATCCTAAACTTGGAAACATGTTAACATAACATGGCAACAGAGACTTTGCTGGTGGGATTAAATATGCTCATCATCTCACCCCAAAAAGGAAGATTATATGAATGAGTCCATGGGTCATAGGCCTTTAAAACAGAATACGAGCGAGCTAAAGAGTCTGAGACACACGAGGCATTGGAAGGAATCATCTCGTGGTTGCTACAGTTGCTACCTTTGAAGATGAAGGGAGCCACAAGCTGAGGAATGTGGGTGGCCTGTAAGAAGCTGGAGACACCCTTCAGCTGACAGCCAGCGAGGAAAGAGGGACCTCAGACTTAAAATCACAATATACAGATTTCTGCCAAATCATGAATGAGGAAGGAAACAGATTCTCCCCTAGAGCCTCCAGAAGTAATCAGAGGCTCACCAACACGTTGATTTTAGCCTGGTGACAACATGTCAGACTTCTAAACTACCAAAACATAAAATTATATATATATATATATATATATATATATATATATATATATATGTATATTGTTTTAGGCCACTGAGTTTGTGATGTTGCTCATCACAGCAATAGTAAACTAATAGATAGACTATGTATGTGTATATGCATATGGGCTACTGTCCATGTAAACACAATTTATTATGTATTTTCTCATTCTTTCTCACTCTTTCACTCTGTCTCTTCCAGCATTTTCTCTGCCTCCTTTTTGTTTTATTCCATATCTACTGTGTCTTGCTTTTCCCTCTCTCTAATATATAATATAATATATATATGTATATATAATAAAATATGTTCTGATTCTGGAGGCTCATGGGTAACTTAAATTCATCCCATGCAAGCCAAGAAGAGTGACATGATAGTAGAAAGCCAATACATGAAAATTAGCAGCAGCCAATCTTTGAACTTTTGAAAACTGAACTCCTAACCTTTCTGCTTTTTGCAATGTGTTTTTGCTGCTTCCTTAGAGAAATCACCTAAAATTATTTTGACTTGAGTATTACATAAAATATATCCAAAGAGTTATTTTGCCAAGCCACACATAACATGTTAATATTTTCTCAAAAGACTTTTAATATAGCAATCAGTCTTCTTAAAAAATAGCATATTTCCCCCTATAACTTGGCTTCATCATTGAAGCTTGTGGTAAACATAATTAAAAAGTCTGGAGCAGGTTTGAATGCTTAATGTCATGCTGGACACAAGCCAGTATTTCAAGTTCTAGGTGAGATTGGATGGTTGGGCAGGTATCTCTAACTTCACGTAATTACCAGATTCTGGAGAAGTTGTGGTCAAATTATATTTTCATAAATAAAACCACAGTTTAGAGTGATGAGTAGAGTTTGCTATGTGAAGAAATCTTTGATGAATTATTTGTTAACCATCAGTTCATAAGGTGTGTGTGTGTGTGTGTTCTTTTCTCTGTGGATAAATCTCAGCTGCCACTATTGTGTTTATTTAAAGTAGAGCACAGTTATAGTTTAGAAATTTTTAAAAGACCTTATTTTCAATGACCTGCTGAGGTAGGAAGTGGTTGTTAAAAATGGAGAAGTTTAATTTTTCCTTATTTATTTATCTTTTAAATTTGTTTAATTGAAGAATAGTTGATGTATAATATTATATTAGTTTCAGGTGTACTGCACAGTGATTCAATATTTTAATAAATAATATTCCATTTAAAATTACTACAAAATAATGGCTATATATCCATATGCTGTATAATATATCCATGTTGCTTATTTATGTTATACATAGGAGTTTTTGTCTCTTAATCCCATATACCTATTTTGCCCTTCCCCCTTCCATTTCCCCACTGGCAACCACCAGTTTGTTTTCTATATCTGTGAGTTTATTTCTGTTTTGTTATATGCATTCCTTTGTTTTATTTTTTAGATTCCACATATAAGTAATATCATACAGTATTTGTCTTTATCTGACTTATTTCACTAAGCATAGTACTCCCTAGGTCCATTCATGTTGTTGCAAATGGCAGAATTTCATTCTTTTTTATGGATGAGTAGTATTCCATGGTATATATGTATATCTCATCTCATTTATCCATTCATCTGTGGATGGACACTTAAGTTGCTTCCATATATTGGCTATTGTAAATAATACTGCTATGAACATTGGGGTGTATGTACTTTTTGAGTTAGTGTTTTCATTTTCTTTAGATATATACCTAGAAGTGGAAATTCTGGATCATATGGTAGTTTTATTCTTAGTTTTTTGAGGTATCTCTGTACTGTTTTCCATAGTAGCTCCACCAATTTAGAATCCCACCAACAGTGTACTAGGGTTTCCCTTTCTCCACATCCTCATCAGCATTTTTTATTTGTAGGCTTTTTGATGATAGCCATTCTGACAGATGTGAGGCATATCTTATTGTGATTTTGATTTTGATTTCTCTGTTGATTAGTGATGTTGAGCATTTTTTCATGTGCCTGTTGGCCATCTGTATATCTTCTTTTGGAAAAAATGTCTATTTGGGACTTCTGCACATGTTTTGATTGGGTTGTTTGTTTTTTTGATATTGAGTTGTATGAGCTGTTTACATATTTTGGATAGTAACCCCTATCAGTCATATCATTTGCAAATATTTTCTCTCATTCTGTAGGTTGTCTTTTTGTTTTGTTGATAGTTTAATTACATCCAATTTGGTTCTTTTTGCTTTTATTTCTTTTGCATTGCATCCAAAAAATATTGCTATGATTTATGTCAAAGAGTGCTCTGCCTATGGTCTCTTCTAGAAGTTTTATGGTTTCCAGTCTTACCTTTGGGTCTTTAATTCATTTTGAGTTTATTTTTGTATATGGTGTTAGAGAATGTTCTTATTTCATTCTTTTACACATAGCTGTTCAGTTTTCCCAGCACCACGTATTGAAGAGACTGTCTTTTCTCCATTGTATATTCTTGCCTTCTTTTTCATAAATTAACTGACTCTAAGTGCATGGGTTTATGTCTGAGCTCTATCTTCTGTTCCATTGATCTATGTGTCTGTTTTTGTGCAAGTATCATTCTGTTTTGATTATTGTAGCTTTGTAGTATAGTCCGAAGTCTGAGATGGTGATACCTTCAGCTTTGTTACTTTTTCTCAAGATTGCTTTGGCAATTTGGGGTCTTTTATGGCTCCATATGAATTTTAGGATTATATTTTCTAGTTCTGTGAAAAATGTCATGGGTATTTGATAAGGATTGCATTAAATCTGTAAATTTCTTGAGTAGCATGGATATTTTAACAATATTAATATTTCCAATCCAATAGCATAGAATATCTTTCCATTTCTGGAAAGATATCCATCTTAAATTTCCTTTACTGATCTTTTATATTTTTCATAGTATAGGTCTTTCACTTCCTTGGTTAAATGTATTCCTAGGCATTTTATTCTTTTTGATGCAATTTTAAATGAGATTGTCTTTCTTTTTTTTACTTTCTCTTTCCAATAGTTCACTATTAGTGCATAGAAAAGCAACAGATTTCTGTATATTAATCTTGTATCCTGGATATTTACTGAATTTATTTCTTAGTTCTAAAACTTTATGGTGGAGAATTTTAGTTTTTCTATATATAGTATTTTTATCTGCAAATAACAATAGTTTTACTTATTCCCTTCCAATTTGTATGTCTTTTATTTCACGTCTGATTGCTGTAGCTAAGACTTCTAATACTATGTTAAATAGAAGTGGTGAGAGTGGACATTCTTGTCTTTTTCCTGATTTTGAAGGAAAGGCTTTTGGCTTTTCACTGTTGAGTATGATGTTAGCTCTGGGTTTGTTATAAGTGGCCTTTTTTATGTTGAGGTATGTTCCCTCTATACCCATTTTGATGAGAGTTTGTAGTTGTTGAATTTTGTCAAATGCTTTTCTGCATTAATTGAGATATTATGTGATTTTTATCCTCCCTTTTTTTAATGTATTTTGTCACAGTGATTTATTTGTGAGTATTGATCCATCCTTGCAGCCCTGGAATAAATCCCACTTGATCATGTTCTATGATCCTTTTTATATATTGTTGTATTCAGTCTGCTAATATATTGTTGAGAGTTTTTGAATCTATATTCATCAAGGGTATTGGCTTTTCTTTTTTTTTTCTTTTTTTTTTTTTTTTTGTGGTACGCGGGCCTCTCACTGTTGTGGCCTCTCCCGTTGTGGAGCACAGTCTCCGGATGCGCAGGCTCAGAAGCAATGGCTCACGGGCCCAGCCGCTCCACGGCATGTGGGATCTTCCTGGACTGGGGCACGAACCCATATCCCCTGCATCGGCAGGTGGACTCTCAACCACTGCGCCACCAGGGAAGCCCTGGCTTTTCTTTTATAATTATAATTTGTTTGTCATGTATTTCATACCAAGCCTACCCTAAAAGAAATGTTAAAGAGTTTTCTTTAAGTGGAAATATAAAAGACTATACAAGAAGTAAGAAGCTATAAGAAAGGAAAGATCTCACTAAGAAAGGCAAATATATAGTAAAGGCTGAGGATCACTTAAATAAGCTAGTACAAAGGTTAAAAGAAAAAAAAATTGAAATTTTTAAATTATATTTCTAGTAGTAAAATTGAATTTGTAATTTAAAAACTCCCAGCAAACAAAAGTCCAGGACTAGATGGCTTCACAGAAGAATTCTACAAAGATATAATGAAGAGCTAATACCTATCCTTCTCAAACTATTCCAAATAATTAAAGAGGATGGAGCACTTCCAAATTCATTTTATGAGACCACATTACACTGACACTATAACCTTTTCTTTTAACTTAAGGGAATATTTTGGTCTTCAGTTTTAAATCACAAATGTTTCAAAGCTCTCTATAAATCTCTAACTACTATGAAAATTAAAAAAAAATAAAGAGAATTTAATAATCCCTTATCTCTGAATCATTGTTCATTTAGCCTTTTGTTGTGCAACTGAAGCCATGTGAATTTGACATATCACTTTTGATATATTATTACATTACCTCGATATACACAAAGCAACTTTGTGTTCCTGTAATCTTAACATGCTTCAAATTGTTTCTTTTCAGTCACTTTTTCATTATTCAATCATTTACAATGGAATACACTATATTGATTTTTTTTTAATGTGGAAATTATGACCTTTGAGTTCCAAGAAGTTCAGAATTCAAGGCTGCTGGGCAAAGAAATAAACCTGTTAACAGAAATGTATGAGAGGTAATACGTTCTGTGATAGATACACAATGAGAAGATATCTTGGTGAGGAGAAGAGTATCCTTAGGAGATATCAATAAAGGTGATTATTCAAGCATATGCAGAATTTTACCAGGTGGGAAATGGTAGAGAGAACAGCAGAGAGAACATCAAGTGCTAAAGCAGAGATGAGTGAAGAGGGTATCATATTTGCAAATAGTCAGCAGTTTGAGGCCATTGACCACAGGGCTCACTGTGGAAATGTAGAAATTATAGAGTGTAGGCATTCTGCTTGCCTTTTCTGAACAGTCCAAACAGACTGATGCCATTAGCTCCTTTATCACAATCCTAATTTCCTGTTTAGTATCCTTTCCATTTCCCACTGTACATGTCCATGGGAAATAAGCACACAAATAATGGCTATCTAGATTATTTCCATGATATTTTTGTTAAAGTAACATTTCTATACAGAAAACTTCACTCTTATTAGTGTAGTGTTCTGTGACTTTTGAATAACATGTATAGTGATGCAACCACCACCATCACCAAAATCAAGATATATTACATTTCAATTGTACCAAATAATTCTTCATGTCTTCATGCCTCTTGCAATTCACCCTTTACAGTCACCCCTAAATCCCAGCAAACAGTGATTTTCTCCTTTCCTATACTTTTGCCTTTTCTAGAATGTCTTATTAATAGATTCCCAGTCTTCTGAGTCTGACTCATTTTTTTTTTATTAGTTTCTGCTTTATAACAAAGTGAATCAGTCATACATATACATCTGTTCCCACATCCTTTCCCTCTTGTGTCTCCCTCCCTCCCACCCTCCTTATCCCACCCCCCAGGTGGTCACAAAGCACCGAGCTGATCTCCCTGTGCTATGCAGCTGCTTCCCACTAACTATCTACCTTACGTTTGGTACTGTATATATGTCCATGCCTCTCTTTTGCTTTGGCACAGCTTACCCTTCCCCCTCCCCATATCCTCAAGTCCATTCTCAAGTAGGTCTGTGTCTTTATTCTTGTTTTACCCCTAGGTTCTTCATGACATTTTTTTTTCTTAAATTCCATATATATGTGCCAGCATACAGTATTTGTCTTTCTCTTTCTGACTTACTTCACTCTGTAGGACAGACTCTAGGTCTATCCACCTCATTACAAATAGCTCAGTTTCATTTCTTTTTATGGCTGAGTAATATTCCATTGTATATATGTGCCACATCTTCTTTATCCATTCATCCGATGATGGACACTTAGGTTGTTTCCATCTCCGGGCTATTGTGAATAGAGCTGCAATGAACATTTTGGTACATGTCTCTTTTTGAATTATGGTTTTCTCAGAGTATATGCCTAGTAGTGGGATTGCTGGGTCATATGGTAGTTCTATTTGTAGTTTTTTAAGGAACCTCCATACTGTTCTCCATAGTAGCTGTACCAATTCACATTCCCACCAGCAGTACAAGAGTGTTCCCTTTTCTCCACACCCTCTCCAGCATTTATTGTTTCTAGATTTCTTGATGATGGCCATTCTGACTGGTGTGAGATGATATCTCATTGTAGTTTTGATTTGCATTTCTCTAATGATTAATGATGTTGAGCATTCTTTCATGTGTTTGTTGGCAGTCTGAATATCTTCTTTGGAGAAATGCCTATTTAAGTCTTCTGCCCATTTTTGGATTGGGTTGTTTGTTTTTTTGCTATTGAGCTACATGAGCTGCTTATAAATTTTGGAGATTAATCCTTTGTCAGTTGCTTCATTTGCAAATATTTTCTCCCATTCTGAGGATTCTTTTGGTCTTGTTTATGGTTTCCTTTGCTGTGCAAAAGCTTTGAAGTTTCATTAGGGCCCATTTGTTTATCTTTGTTTTTATTTCCATTTCTCTAGGAGGTGGGTACAAAAGGATCTTGTTGTGATTTATGACATAGAGTGTTCTGCCTATGTTTTCCTCTAAGAGTTTGATAGTTTCTGGTCTTACATTTAGGTCTTTAATCCATTTTGAGTTTATTTTTGTGTATGGTGTTAGGGAATGATCTAGTCTCATACTTTTACATGTCCCTGTCCAGTTCTCCCAGCACCACTTATTGAAGAGACTGTCCTTTCTCCACTGTACATTCCTACCTCCTTTATCAGAGACAAGTTGACCATATGTGCGTGGGTTTATCTCTGGGCTTTCTATCCTGTTCCATTGATCTATCTTTCTGTTTTTGTGCCAGTACCACACTGTCTTGATTACTGTAGCTTTGTAGTATAGTCTGAATCCAGGAAACCTGATTCCTCCAGCTCCGTTTTTCGTTCTCAAGATTGCTTTGGCTATTCGGGGTCTTTTGTTTCTCCAAAAAATTTTGAAATTTTTTGTTCCAGTTCTGTGAAAAATGCCAGTGGTAGTTTGATAGGGATTGCATTGAATCTGTAGATCGCTTTGGCTAGTAGAGTCATTTTCACAATATTGATTCTTCCAATCCAGGGGCATGGCATATCTCTCCATCTATTTCTATCATCTTTAATTTCTTTCATCAGTGTCTTATAATTTTCTGCATACAGGTCTTTTGTCTCCTTAGGTAGGTTTATTCCTAGATATATTATTCTTTTTGTTGCAATGGTAAATGGGAGTGTTTTCTTGATTTCACTTTCAGATTTTTCATCATTAGTGTACAGGAATGCCAGAGATTTCTGTGCATTAATGTTGTATCCTGCTACTTTACCAAATTCATTGATTAGCTCTAGCAGTTTTCTGGTAGCATCTTTAGGATTCTCTATGTATAGTATCATGTCATCTGCAAACAGTGACAGCTTTACTTCTTCTTTTCCAATTTGGATTCCTTTTATTTCCTTTTCTTCTCTGATTGCTGTGGCTAAAACTTCCAAAACTAAGTTGAATAAGAGTGGTGAGAGTGGGCAGCCTTGTCTTGTTCCTGATCATAGTGGAAATGGTTTCAGTTTTTCACCATTGAGGACAATGTTGGCTGTGGGTTTGTCATATATGGCCTTTATTATGTTGAGGAAAGTTCCCTCTATGCCTACTTTCTGCAGGGTTTTTATCATAAATGGGTGTTGAATTTTCTCGAAAACTTTCTCTGCATCTATTGAGATGATCATATGGTTTTTCTTCTTCAATTTGTTAATATGGTGTATCACGTTAATTGATTTGCGTATATTGAAGAATCCTTGCATTCTTGGAATAAACCCCACTTGATCATGGTGTATGATCCTTTTAATGTGCTGTTGGATTCTGTTTGCTAGTATTTTGTTGAGGATTTTTGCATCTATGCTCATCAGTGATATTGGCCTGTAGTTTTCTTTCTTTGTGACATCCTTGCCTGGTTTTGGTATCAAGGTGATGGTGGCCTCATAGAATGAGTTTGGGAGTGCTCCTCCCTCTGCTATATTTTGGAAGAGTTTGAGAAGGATAGGTGTTAGCTCTTCTCTAAATGTTTGATAGAATTCGCCTGTGAAGCCATCTGGTCCTGGGCTTTTGTTTGTTGGAAGATTTTTAATCACAGTTTCAATTTCAGTGCTTGTGCTTGGTCTATTCATATTTTCTATTTCTTCCTGATTCAGTCTTGGCAGGTTGTGCGTTTCTAAGAATTTGTCCATTTCTTCCAGGTTGTCCATTTTATTGGCATAGAGTTGCTTGTAGTAATCTCTCATGATCTTTTGTATTTCTGCAGTGTCAGTTGTTACTTCTCCTTTTTCATTTCTAATTCTATTGATTTGAGTCTTCTCCCTTTTTTTCTTGATGAGTCTGGCTAATGTTTTATCAATTTTGTTTATCTTCTCAAAGAACCAGCTTTCAGTTTTATTGATCTTTGCTATCATTTCCTTCATTTCTTTTTCATTTATTTCTGATCTGAACTTTATGATTCCTTTGCTTCTGCTAACTTTGGGTTTTTTTTTGTTTTGTTTTGTTTTGGTCTTCTTTCTCTAATTGCTTTAGGTGCAGGGTCAGGTTGTTTACTCGAGATGTTTCCTGTTTCTTATGGTGGGATTGTATTGCTATAAACCTCCCCCTTAGGACTGGTTTTGCTGTGTCCCATAGGTTTTGGGTCGTCGTGTCTCCATTGTCATTTGTTTCTATGTATTTTTTTATTTCCTCTTTGATTTCTTCAGTGATCACTTCGTTATTGAGTAGTGTATTGTTTAGCCTCCATGTGTTTGTATTTTTTACAGATCTTTTCCTGTAATTGATATCTAGTCTCATAGCATTGTGGTCAGAAAAGATACTTGATACAATTTCAATTTTCTTAAATTTACCAAGGCTTGATTTGTGACCCAAGATATGATCTATGCTGGAGAATGTTCCATGAGCACTTGAGAAAAATGTTTATTCTGTTGTTTTTGGATGGAATGTCCTATAAATATCAATTAAGTCCATCTTGTTTAATGTATCATTTAAAGCTTGTGTTTCTTTATTTATTTTCATTTTGGATGATCTGTCCATTGGTGAAAGTGGGGCGTTAAAGTCCCCTACTATGAGTGTGTTACTGTCGATTTCCCCTTTTATGGCTGTTAGTATTTGCCTTATATATTGAGGTGCTCCTATGTTGGGTGCATAAATATTTACAATTATTATATCTTCTTCTTGGATCGATCCCTTTATCATTATGTAGTGTCCTTCTTTGTCTCTCCTAATAGTCTTTATTTTAAAGTCTATTTTGTCTGATATAAGAATTGCTACTCCAGCTTTCTTTTGATTTCCATTTGCATGGAATATCTTTTTCCATCCCCTTACTTTCAATCTGTATGTGTCTCTAGGTCTGAAGTGGGTCTCTTGTAGACAGCATATATATGGGTCTTGTTTTTGTATCCATTCAGCCAATCTGTGTCTTTTGGTGGGAGCATTTAGTCCATTTCCATTTAAGGTAATTATTGATATGTATGTTCCTTTTCCAATTTCCTTAATTGTTTTGGGTTTGTTATTGTAGGTCTTTTCCTTCTGTTGTGTTTCTTGCCTAGAGAAGTTCCTTTAGCATTTGTTGTAAAGCTGGTTTGGTGGTGCTGAACTCTCTCAGCTTTTGCTTGTCTATAAATGTTTTAATTTCTCCATCCAATCTGAATCAGATTCTTGCTGGGTACAGTAGTCTTGGTTGCAGGTTTCTCTCCTTCATCACTTTAATTATGTCCTGCCTCTCCCTTCTGGCTTGTAGAGTTTCTGCTGAGAGATCAGCTATTATCCTGATGGGGATTCCCTTGTGTGTTATTTGTTGTCTTTCCCTTGCTGCTTTTAATATGATTTCTTTGTGTTTAATTTTTGACAGTTTGATTAATATGTGTCTTGGTGTATTTTTCCTTGGATTTATTCTGTATGGGACTCTCTGTGCCTCCTGGACTTGATTAACTATTTCCTTTCCCATATTAGGGAAGTTTTCAACTATAATCTCTTCAAATATTTTCTCAGTCTCTTTCTTTTTCTCTTCTTCTTCTTGCACCCCTATAATTCGAATGTTGGTGCGTTTAATGTTGTCCCAGAGGTCTCTGAGACTGTCCTCTGTTCTTTTCATTCTTTTTTCTTTATTTTGCTCTGCATCAGTTATTTCCACTATTTTATCTTCCACCTCACTTATCCGTTCTTCTGCCTCAGTTATTCTGGTATTGATCCCATCTAGAGTATATTTCATTTCATTTATTGTGTTTTTTATCGATGCTTGATTCATCTTTAGTTCTTCGAGGTCCTTGTTAACTGTTTCTTGCATTTTGTCTATTCTATTTCCAAGATTTTGGATCTTGGAAATAGAATCTTGGATCATCTTTACTATCATTATTCTGAATTCTTTTTCAGGTAGACTGCCTATTACCTCTTCATTTGTTAGGTCTGGTAGGTTTTTTTCTTGTTCCTTCTCCTGCTGCGTGTTTTTCTGTCTTCTTATTTTGCTTATGTTAGTGTGTTTGGCGTCTCCTTTTTGCAGGCTGCAGGTTCGTATTTCCCGTTGTTTTTGGTGTCTGTCCCCGGTGTCTATGGTTGGTTCAGTGGGTTGTTTAGGCTTTTTGGTGGAAGGGACTAGTGCCTGTGTTCTGGTGGATGAGGCTGGATCTTCTCTTTCTGGTGGACAGGTCCACGTCTGTTGGTGTATTTTGGGGTGTCTGTGGACTTTTATTGATTTTAGGCAGCCTCTCTGCTAATGGGTGGCATTGTGTTCCTGTCTTGCTAGTTGTTTGGCATAGGGTGTCCAGCACTGTAGCTTGCTGGTCGTTGCGTGAAGCTGGGTGCTGGTGTTTAGATGGAGATCTCTGGAAGATTTTCACCGTTTGATATTATATGGACCTGGGACGTCTCTTGTGGACCAGTGTCCTTGAAGTTGGCTCTCCCACCTCAGAGGCACAGCACTGACTCCTGGCTCCTCAATTTGGGATGATTCGTTGTCTATTCATGTATTCCACAGATGCAGGGTACATCAAGTTGATTGTGGAGATTTAATCCGCTGCTTCTGAGGCTGCTGGGAGAGATTTCCCTTCCTCTTCTTTGTTCTCACAGCTCCCGGGTCTCAGCTTTGGATTTGGCCCCACGTCTCCATGTAGATCGCCGGAGGGCGTCTGTTCTTCGCTCAGACAGGACAGGGTTAAAGGACCAGCCGCTTCGGGGACTCTGGCTCACTCAGGCCGGGGGGCAGGGAGGGGCACGGAGTGCGGGTGGAGCCTGCAGTGGTAGAGGCCAGCGTGACGTTGCACCAGCCCGAGGCGTGCCGTGTGTTCTCCCAGGGAAGCCGTCACTGGATCCCGGGACCCCACAAGTGACGGGCTGCACAGGCTCCCCAGAAGGGGGGTGTGGACAGTGACCTGCGCTCGCACACAGGCCTCGTGGCGGCGGCAGCAACCCCAGCGTCCCACGTCCGTCTCTGGTGTCCGCGCTTTCAGCCGCGGCTCACGCCCGTCTCTGGAGCTCCTCCAAGCAGCGCTCTTAATCCCCTCTCCTCGCGCACCAGGAAACAAAGAGGGAAGAAAAAGTCTCTTGCCTCTTCGGCAGGTCCAGACTTTTTCCCGGACTCCCTCCCGGCTAGCTGTGGCTCATTAGCCCCTTCAGGCTGTGTTCACGCCGCCAACCCCAGTCCTCTCCCTGCGCTCCGACTGAAGCCCGAGCATCAGCTTACAGCGCCGCCCGCCCCGGCGGGCGAGCAGACAAGCCTCTCGGGCTGGTGAGTGCCGGTTGGCACCGATCCTCCATGTGGGAATCTCTCCGCTTTGCCCTACCCAGGTACGTGGGGAGTTTCTTGCCTTTTGGGAGGTCTGGGGTCTTCTGCCAGCGTTCAGTAGGTGTTCTGTAGGAGTTGTTCCACGTGTAGCTGTATTTCTGGTGTATCTGTGGGGAGGAGGGTGATCTCCGCGTCTTACTCTTCCGCCATCTTCCCCAGAAGTGCTCTGGAGCTTCTTTTAGCAGCGCTCTTAATGTCCTCTCCTCGCGCACCAGGAAACAAAAGGGAAGAAAAAGTCTCTTGCCTCTTCGGCAGCTCCAGATTTTTTCCCCGGACTCCCTCCGGGCTAGCCGTGGTGCACTAACCCCTTCAGGCTCTCTTCCTGCCGCCAGCCCCGGTCCTCTCCCTGCGCTCCGACTGAAACCCGATATCCGAGCCTCAGCTCCCAGCCACGCCTGCCCTGGCGCCCGAGCAGACAAGCCTCTCGGGCTGGTGTGTGCCTGAGGGCACCGATCCTCTGTGCCGGAATCTCTCCGCTTTGCCTTCCACACCCCTGTGCTGTGCTCTCCTCCGCTACTCCGAAGCTTTCCCCCTCCACCACCTGCATTCTCCGCCCGCGAAGGGGCTTCTAGTGTGTGGAAACCTTTCCTCCTTCACGGCTCCCTCCCACTGGTGCAGGTCCCATCCCTATCCTTTTGTCTCTGTTTATTCTTTTTCTTTTGCCCTACCCAGGTATGTGGGGGAGTTCCTTGCCTTTTGGGGGGTCTGAGGTCTTCTGTCAGCATTCAGTAGGTGTTCTGTAGGAGTTGTTCCACGTGTAGATGAATTTCTGATGTATCTGTGGGGAGGAAGGTGATCTCTGCGTCTTACTCTTCTGCCATCTTCCTCCGTCCTCCCACATCTCCTTTAAACATTGTAATGACTTAACTGAAGAAATTGCTGAGAGGCCATGAATATCCTATGCTCTAAATTCCAAGAAATTTCATTAATCTACAGGTTGCTCTTATTGTTTATTCCCCCTAAGGACCTACATCATAGTCACCTGTTTTTGCCTCTGACAGTGATGGAGGCAAAGCATCAGTATACTTTTATCCATCTTGTAAGGATGGACCCTAGAAATGGAGGCTTTGCTCTCTTCTGTGGATGATGACAAAGTAAGACTTGACTCATGCTTTCTCTGGGTTCCCACAGCAAAGCTACTGAAACAGTATCAGGAAATTGTAAGAATCTTGAAGGGTCGAGAGTCAGCAAGCATTTTTTGTTTCTCACTTTCTACTTAACTCTTAACATTTTCTCATCTGTCAAATAACTAGTTTGTCTTATTCATCAGGAGTAAAAGGCTCACAGTGGTTGTGAAATGGTCTTTGGACTGTGTGTCAGTCACTTTAATCCTGGGAAAAGGCATTATATTTCATTTTTTCTTATTCCCTCTTAAAGGACAAAACAAACCCTTTTCCAATTAGAACCTCTAACAGTAGTTTTGAGAGAGTATTTCAGACACAGCTCTCATGATGTCCCCCTGGCTGGTAGAGAATATTGTGTGGGAATGAAAGCTATGGAAGATGCAAACAATTAGTATGATGCTTTTGTCTAGAAATGTACATGTATCTCAGTAGAACACTGAATTTGTTATTATTGTATTATATATTATTACCATTATCTTTTGTTGTTACTATCATTACGATTATGTTCATTATCATTTTAGAATACGAGTTCTTTGTTATTACAATAAAATGTCCCTAGTGACGCAACTAAAATGCCACTTATTCCTGTTTTCAAATGTGTATATATGTGTAGATGTGTGTATGTGTAGTTTACACATTCTTATATTTCTCTAGATTACCTTTTTGTTGGCTTAGAAAGGTGAGTATGAATGTAGCTAGCCTAAGACTGTAGAAAGTTCCTCTTTGAAAGAGAAATTTTTCTCAATTTTTAATTTCCTTTGCCAGTCATTGGAAGTTGGTGGGAAATTCCAGTCCTATGAGAAATGCTGACATTAAATTTCTGTAAAATATCTAGAACAATTGATGTTACCTGAACCAGGCCTAATCAAATCTTAATATAAAAAGCTCTTCAGAACAAGGGGGGATGGACAGGCTTATGGTAAAAGGAAGTTAATCCAATGTTTTCTCTTTTAAACTAGGAGTTTCCAAAGAAGTAAGATCATGAGGACATCAGGGACTACTTTGGAATAGAAAGGCAAGACAGACATTTATTTTCCTCATCCTTTGGAGCTGATACGTCCCAGATCTCCAGTCCAAGGCCACCTTCAGCCACCTTCCCTGGCCAGCCTGTGTCTCTTTTCAACAGTGGCCTTCTGCCAGCCCACCTCACCCTGGCATATTTTAAAAAATTTATCGCATTTTTGAGCCACTGAGATAATGATAGAGAATAAACCTAATCAGCCCTGTTTAGAGAGCCTAATTTGTAAAAATTTACAAAAATACATTATATCAGCTAAGGATATATACACAAATACATTCCACTCAAATCACAATTTACCTACTGTACTTATAATGATAGGTATTCTCTGTCTAGTCGAAGTTGATTTTCAAAAAGATAAGCTTTAATTTCATGGATTCCCTTAACTAGCTACACTGCTTGCTCTGTTTCCTTGATTCTTTGTGTAACATAATGAGTAACTTGATAGCTGCCTCATATTTTATGGACACATAATTCATCTCAATTCCAGATGCAGGAAAGTTATTTCTGCTTGAGTTCCCAATGTTTTATCCACAGCCTCAATTAGATGATTATTTAACAGCCAGTTGAATTCCCAGACCAAACCATCAAGGCCTAGGTCTTTAATTGCCTAAAATCTGTTTGTTCTAACATTTGGCTTTCAAACATCCTGCTGGGTCAAGTTTCATTGAAAAAAGATGGCTTTCCTAGTCTAAGAAGATTTTAGAGGATAGAATATAAACAGTGACTCAATAAGATAACAAAACATATCTAAGATATTTTTATCTAAAATATGTATTTATTAAACCTGTGTATGTGTGTATACTAAGAAAAAAAACAACCTAGATTTTCTCCATATTAAAAGTATTGGGAATTTAATTTCCTTCAATGCCAAAATCTACCTTTAATGATAACTAAAGGTGATGAAGAGGCAAATAGGTATATAGCACATTAAGGGATTAATACTTTCTCATAGGAAACAGTAAACTCAACTTGATGTTGTTGCAGCCAGTAATTTTTAAATCCTCCATTAAGTATCCAATTATCCCTAAGACAGGTGTTGGCATAACAGACACAGAGCATCATGGGGGATTATTATTTTTATGATAGAAGAGTAAATATTTAACAGAATCTTACTTCTTTAGGAAGTGATAATATCAATACCAGGATATGGTACATCAAATGAAAATGTTACATAGTTAGAATGTTGTAACAGACACACTTATGAAAATGCTGGAACACTCCCAAAAAGCATTTGAGAAAAGATAAAGCAAAAAAG
This sequence comes from Hyperoodon ampullatus, assembly GCF_949752795.1. Classification (NCBI taxonomy): domain Eukaryota; kingdom Metazoa; phylum Chordata; class Mammalia; order Artiodactyla; family Ziphiidae; genus Hyperoodon; species Hyperoodon ampullatus. The sequence continues at coordinate 14,942,793 of NC_136927.1, read as the reverse complement.
GACATTAAATAATGTCAATCAGTTATCCTCTTATGTAAGAAAAGCCAAATAAGCAGAAATGAAACCATTGCAAAGTCATTTGAACTTAAATCTCAAAAAACATAAGAAGAGTGCTTTAATCCTAGCATTGACCAGACTTCCTTTGCAAACCTGAGCAAATGCCATTGTCTTTAACCTCATTTCTCTATTTCTGAAATGAGAAAGATTGGATTTTGTTTCTCCAAGGATCCTTGAAGTGATTAATTGTCTAATGGTTTCTAAAGATCTTTGAAAACCAAAGGGCTGAGATTTAACATATTATGGTGCATCCCCCCTTGATCATGGCATTTCTGAAATTTCTTTGTAATTAAGTTTCCATTCTCTCTCTCTCTCTCTACTTTTTTAAACCTTACTGATTATTTTTCCTGAGATGCGTTTTACTGAGAAAATGGCCAATAGAGCCACTGGCCAGCATTTGGATAAGACAAGTTGTTTCGGGTTTATTTTCTAAAATGTGACACTGCCTTCTCTCTTTTTAAAATTTCTTTTCTTTTTCCTCTTCTCTTTATTTTCCTTTCTGTTCCTTCCTTTTTATTTTTTTCTTCTCTTTCCCTCATTCCATGACATATTTCAAACATATAGAAAAGTACAGAGAATAATGTAAGACTTCCAGGGCATGCAGCCATGACACAGATGTCATAAAGAAAAATGGTATAGATGATCTTCTTTGCAAAGCAGAAATAGGGACACAGATGTAGAGAACAAATGTATGGATACCAAGGAGGAAGAGGGTGCGGTGGGATGAATTGGGCGATTGGGATTGACATATATACACTACTATGTATAAAATAGATAACTAATGAGAACCTACTGTATAACACAGAGAACTTTACTCAGTGATCTGTGGTGACCTAAATGGGAAGGAAATCCATAAAAGAGAGGATATATATATATATATACATATATATATATACATGTGTATGATTCACTTTGCTGTACAGCAGAAACTGGCACAGCAGTGTAAAGCAGCTATACTCCCCCTGCAAATAAAAGTCCATCCAGAGTTCTAACACAAACATGTTTTAGTTTCCCATCTGTCAATTGTAGGAACAAATCATGTCAAATATATTGAGGTAAAGAAATATGATGGATAGAATAAGTGGAGAATATTGGGTAAGATGGTATTTTTTTCACAAAATATTGACCACCACAGACCCAGAGGAAACTGAGAAGGGCTATTTTAATTTTTCTGATAAAAAATTGAAACCCGAATAAGCCACAAATTGCTTGCAAAGAACTTCAAAGTAAAATGTAGGCTTGGCAGCCAGATTTTGCCCATTGCCTCAAGAGCTATCACAGTTCACTCTTCTCCCTGGCTGGTATGCATGTTTCAGCTCATTTCTTAGCATTATAAATAATTCATTAGACACTATATGTAATTCACAATCTTCCCTAAATATTGGAAGTCACAAGCATGCCCATGCCTCATGGTTCTAGCTATTTGTGAGTGTCGCTTTTAAGTGCCACGGATATGATTCAATAAATTATTAGAAGCATATTAATTAGTTGTTTTTCATTAGGCAGTATTGCAAGAAAGATCAGCAACAAAATGTTAACAGGTGGAAGATCTGATTTATTGCATATCTCATAAATCAAAACCAAATAAAATTTGGTACAAGTCATAGTCTCTGTTGCATTAGTTAATTCTGTTATTCACTAATGAACTCTAATAATAATAAATTAACTTATACATGAGAGAATAATGTTTAGCTTCCTTATAGTTTTAATAGAAATAAAATTTTACTTATGGGTGAAGTTTCAAATGTGCCCCTTACCAGCTCCACTGGCTTCTCTCCTTCCATGAGTTAACCACTGTCTTCAAGATTTTTGTGTCCCTACCAGTATCTTTTTCCATGTGGATGGACATTTATGTTGTTTTCAAGATTTACTATTTAAAAAAATTATAATGAACATTTGTGTACTTATTTCTTTTTGGACTTGTATAAGGTTTTCTAGTCTGGACTCTCGCAGGGAAATTTTTGAGTCATAGATAATTTTATATTCAACTAACTTCAGTATTTCCAAATTGCTTTCAAGATTGGTTATAATGCCACCAACAGATTATGAAGCTCGTTAGGTCTCTGGATCATCTTTAATTCTGGAGATTTTCAGTCTTAAACATTGCTCATGTGATAGGTATTAAATCATATCTTATTTTTTATGTGTACGTTTTTTGAGATATAATTTGCATATAGTAAAGTTCATCCTTTTGAGTGTATAGTACAGTATTAGAAATTTTAACAAATTCATACAGTTGTGTAACCACCACCACAATCAATATATAGAACATTTCCATCACCTCCCCAAAATTCCTTTATTTCTCTTTATAGCCAGATTCTTTTTAATTCTCGCAAATAGAGCTTCCTGGATGCAAGTTGATTGACACACATCCAGGCAACACATCTGTAATCAAGTCACTGGGTATGGGAATGAAAATGTGATAATTCAATTTTAAAATCTTTCAGAGAAACCTCCAATATTAACCTAAGAGTCCACTATAAAATTTTATGGGACATCTAATTAAAGATTATTTTAATTGATATTGACATTTATGTTGTATGTCTTCTATGCTGTAGGAATTTTCATGAAATACATGAAGTCCTTTTGATAATTCATTAAATAGAACTAGAATGGTCTGAATTTATAATGAATTTTGATATATAGTAAATTTTGCTATTATAAGGCGCTTTGTGGCCAAAATGTGCAGTTTTATTCTAAAGTAGTCTTAGTAAATTCTATCACATGTAGTCTCTGGATTATAGAGAGACTGATATTTTTATAAAGTGGGTTTTGCCAACAATATTTTTAGTGTCTTTCCCCTGTATTCCTCCCTCTTCTATGAAGTGGAAACTAACTTCACAAAGCAGATCCACATGCTCTGAAACAGTGGAAAGGGGGTTTTTGATATAAATTAAAATGTGTCTTCTTTGATTTCTTCTCACATTATTAAGACAGGTAAATTGTATTTTCATGAAATGTTTCCATGTAGAAAAAAACTCTGCTGATCGATGAAATTATTTCAGAGGGTCTCACTGCAGCTGCCATCCTTTTATTTCTAACTCCAAATCAGAGAGAGGGGACAAACAACCCTTGACTGACACGACTGATTCCAAGTCTCAGTGTTATGGAGAGAAGAAAAACACCTCTAGGTATGACTTCAATTTAATTTTTAAAAATTGTCCTCAGGGACTCTGGTTTTTATAGCTTGAGTTAGAAGACATATTAGTGACTGCTGAGAGGGAAGTACAAGGAGGAATCCCAGTTGTGAAGATTGTAGTTTATGTTCAAGGTATTAGGAATGAGGACGTTGGTTTAATTCCAGTTTATTTATTTAAGTGGTTCTTATCTCCCTGTTTATGCTCTCAGTTTCCTACTTTATAGGCAAGTTCAGATATTAATACTGAAAAAAAGACAAGCAGTAGATTAACCAATTCAGTGAGTAAACAATCAGGCTTCATTTTAACAACTTCATTGAGATATAATTCACATACCATAAAATTCACCCATTTAAAGCATGCAGTGCAGTGGTCTTTAGTACATTTAGCATATTAATTGTGTAACTATCGCCACAATCATTTTTTAAAAACTTTAATCATCCCAAAAAGAAAGCCAGTACCCTTTTGCAATCATGACATATTCTTTCTCACCTCAGCCCTGGCAAACACTAGTCTACTTCCTGTCTCTATGGCTTTGCCTATTTTGGACATTTAATATGACTAGAATCACACAACATGTGATCTTTTTGTGACAAGCTTCTTTCATTTAGAATGTTTTTAAGGTTTGTCTATATGGTAGCATGTGCCAGCAGTTCATTCCTTCCTATTGCCGTGTAATTGAATGGACACAACAATTAGTTTATCCATTCATTCATTGATGGACATTTTAGTCATTTCCTCTTTTCAGCTATTATGAATAATTTTGTTATGAATATTGGTGTAAAATTTTTCTGTGAAGTCACATTTCACTTCTCTTAGGAGTGGAATTGCTGGGTCATATGGTAAATCTACTTTTAACGTTTTTAAGGAACTGCCAAAACTATTTTCCAAAGTGTCTGCAACATTCCACATTCTCACAGCAGTGCATGAAGTTTCCAAGTTCTCCACCTCCTTGCCAACACTGTTATTGCCTGTCTTTTTTATTACAGCCATCCTAGTGGGTGTGAAAGTGTCCCTCATTGTGGTTTTAGCGTGCATTTCCCTGATGGCTAATGACATTGAGCATCTTTTTGTATGTGTGTTGATCATGTGTATATATTCCTTGGAGAAATAGCTATTGAAGTCCCTTGTCCATTATTACAGACTACTGGATGAAGATTGAGGGAGAGCGTCAGGAGCCTGATTGTTGTTGTTATTATGTAATTGAACAATTTTCAATATTTCTGTACTGCCTTGTAATATATTAAGATTTATCTTGGATTATCATTCACACACACACACACACAAAGTTAACTTAACTTTCTTTATCTAAGAAAAATGATAGTTTTTTTGCAGATTAAATTCTTCCCCCAAGATTTGAGGAGGTCTTGTTTCAAGTATTTATTTCATATAAGGGGTTATCTCCAGGGTGTGTGTGTGTGTGTGTTTGTGTGTGTGTGTGTGTGTGAGTATGGATATGTGTATCTATGTGTGTCCATGCATGCCATCATTGGGAAGTTACCCTTTTACTGAGTTTGTTGAGTTTTAATGAATCCTAATATTGTCCACCAGGGATCTACTCTCTCTCTATTGTGTTCCCTGGTGAACCAAATGATGTCTTAAAATATGATGTTCACGTCTGAGGGCCTGGAGTTGTCTGGTTATGTCCACTTATCAGTAGAGTTTGGGGCAATAGCAATATTTGTGGGCTGACCCAAACCACTCCAGTCATTTATGGGAAAGAACTGATATTTATACAAATGAATTAGATACTTTGCATTAGTCCTTGCCATCTTTTTCTTCTTAGTTTCCTGGCTATTTGCATTACTTTCCTTAGTTGTCTATGATAAATGTACACAATGGCTTAGTCTTAAACAACATTAGGAAAAGGATTTCATGCAAACTAGTAATAACAAGGAAGAAATAATTATTTAAGAGAAAGTTAAACAACTGAGGACTTAGGAACGGGAGTCAGCTACCCAAGGGTAGCTATAATATCGCTTTAAAAATGTTTTTGTTTACCTAAAAGTCACAGGAAAAAGGTGAAAAATATTTTTAGAAATCAAAGTATTTTAAGAAAGCAGTTATTTAGTCTGAATTTTAGTTAAGGACATTTTGCTCTTCCGATTTAATTTTAAGAATCGATGCTTGATTTTTTAAATTGATAAAAGATGTTTGGATTTACAAATAATTGTATGAACGAATTTAGCACAGCAGGGTTCTTCATGTGTCTTGTATAATGAACATATTGCAGCAACTATCTTTACTTTCTCATTTCCCATTCACCATCCATTCTTTCAAGTGCACTTGCATTGTCTACACTGAATTATGCAAATAAATGAATTTTATCAGATAAGAGACACATAAAGGGAAGAAGGTCTGACTGAAACATGATGAGTCTGAAATTATTTTCCTTACTCTTCTTGACACTGTACATTCCTGTGGCTCTACAAGCCTTCTGCATTTACTTACATATTTGGCACATATTCATTTAAACTTGCTACTTTTATTTAGAGGGATTCTCCACCTTTCTTCTTCATTTGAATTTGTCTTGTCTCTTTCATTAAGCTGGAAACTACTCCAGGGGACATGGTTTTTCCCATGGCTGAGAGAACCAGCACTTTGTTGAGTCCTGGACTGCTTCTGTGTTGTATAATGACTGACAAGTAGATCATACATCATTGTTGTCATTTTCACTAGAATTCCAGAAGTTACTATCCTATGTGGGACATCCTCCTCCCCACCCTATCCCCAAGTCTCCCATCTCTGTTGCTCTCGGGTAAGAAGAGCATCAGGCAATCCTACACTGAGTAGCTGAGTCATCCACCCCAGGTGGAGAATGGGACCACAGAAGAGATACTGTGCAGTTTGTTGAGGGCAAAAAGGTTTTAGATTAATGTAAACAGGAGGGAAGAACTGATGTCAGTCTAAGGTCAAAGGCTGAGACTCCTGTTTCAGTGTAAACATAGTATTTTTGCCAAATCTTTGCAAGCACTCAACACGCGAACGTGTCTTTACACAAAATCAAATGATTGTGGAGTCGGGCTGCATCTATGTATTGCATTCTCAAGATCCGCATTGTTAAGGCAGTGTAAATATGACTCTTACCTTACAAGCATCTTTAGAAAACATGGAGAAGAAATAGGTGAAGTGAAAATGGGAAGATTTCTTGAAGACAACTCAGAGCCAATGGAAGCTACACTGTTTGAAAATCTTAAACTCTCCTAACTTTACTGATATGAAGTGCAGCATATTTTAGTTTTTAATTTATGTTTTTATTCTTGGGAATTTGTACCCTCCCTCAGCCAAACCCTCATTTATTTGTTTGCTCTCATCTTTCCTAGAACATCCATATTTTATAGCAAGTAAAAAGCCTGGTTAACCAAAGCTACTAATCCAGGAGGAAGAGTTCCAGCAGGAAGCATTTCTAGACCAGGTCAGTAACAGACAAAATGAGCAAAGAAGCAGACTTGCTGAGCAACTTTTTGGCTAATACTATTGGAAGCAACACTCAAAACCAACTTACAGCTTTGCAAAGTTTGGGTTTTAAAGCAATCCTTGTCTCCTCATTCATTAGTAAGGTTGCAGGGTTAGTGACTGGGTGATCCTGCCAGGTTCACGTGTATCAGTCCCAGAGGCAAGACTCTGTGTGCTGAGAGCATCCACCAATATGACATAAAAAGTATACTTGTTAACATTTTAACTTGCTTCTCTTTAATTTGTAATAGCTACTAACTGTCTTAGTCAAGGACATTCTAAAAAGAAGTGTATAGGGGCTGAGCCTGTTGTAATGGGCTATTATTTCTCAAGTTAATGGCAGGGGGGCTTTTTCGGAGCAGGGTGAATTGAGATATCCCAAAATAAATTTAAAAGATTTCATTTCATAATAAACTTCACTTTCAATTTTTTAAATTATTTTTTATTGTAGTAAAATATACATAACAAAAATCTTACCATCTTAATCATGTTTGATTATACAGTTCAGTGATATCAAGGACATTCACATTTTGTGCTACCGTGACCACCATCCAACTCCAGAACTCTTTTCATCTTGCAAAACTGAAACTCTCTCTCATTAAACAACTCCCTGTTCCTCCCTACCCCCAGTCCCTGACAACGACCATTCCACTTTCTACTTTCTGCTCTATGGATTTGACTACTCTAAATACCTCATATAAGTAGAATCATGCAGTCTTTGTTCTTTAGTAATTGACTTACTTCACTTAGCCCGATGCCTTCAATGTTCATAGCATGTACCAATACTTCCTTCCCTTTAAAGGCTGGATAATATTACACTGTATGGGTGTGTGTGTGTGTGTGTGTGTGTGTGTGTGTGTGTGTATGTGTATATATATATATATATATACATATATATACATATATATATTACATTTTGTTTATCCATTCATCTGCCTATGGCCCCTTGGCTTTTCCACCTTTGGGCTATAGTGAATAATGATTATCAACTTCATTTTGAAAGGAAAAGTTCTCTGTACTCAGTGTTAATGTTTTGTCACAATGTTTCATGTTGGATTTGAAGATAGCAAAATCCATTGAAAAACTGAGATCAAGATACACTGTATTGAAAACATAGATATTATTTATTTATTTTTCTGTCCAGGAATAAAATATTCCTGAAAACCTTTATATTGTGCAGAATAGCCAGCCTTTCAAGCTCAGTGTCTCTGTCCACTAACTGTGTTTACAAGAGAAAGATGACTGCATTATCTTCTGGAATGGAGGGATACATCCTCCTTTTGCCTGTGATATTTATGGTAAGGACTCTGTTCCAGGGATTTGGGGTTTTATGAGGTTCTCCTCAATGGGATGCCTTTTAATTGCTTAAGTTATATTAGTCCTTGAGGTAAGATCATTTTCTCAAGTGTCCAACCAAGTCCCCTGATCAACCCTCCTCAAAGCCACAGTAAAATTGGCATGCTTCAGTAGGGCAGGAATGCTAACATCCCAGATCTGAGAGAGGTAATTTCGTCCAAAATGCACTCCAGTGATGTTTATGTTTCAGATAAAGTGCTTACAACACTGTCGCTGCCCTTTTGACCCCTGTTTCCTTGTTCCTGTGCTTCTAGGAGAAAGTGATACTTAAATTCAAATCTTTACTTTTATTAGCTCCCAGAGTGAACTAGGATTTCAGTCCAATCTTATCTCTGGTATAAACATCCTGTTACCATTCATATCTTGGAGATATCTTGGGGAAAACGATTAAATACATTCCATCAAGGGAACATATGAAAACTCCTCAGAATCTTTTTCCCTTTCTTTCTTTCTTTTCTTTCTTTCTTTCTTTCTTTCTTTCTTTCTTTCTTTCTTTCTTTCTTTCTTTCTTTCTTTCTTTCTTTCTCTCTCCCTTCTTTCCTTCCTTCCTTTTTTCTTTCTTTCTTTCTTCCTTCCTTTCTCTCTCTCTCTCTCTTTCTTTTCAAATTCATGACTGTATATATGACAAACTCAAGACAAAGCATTTTCAGAACAAAAAGGCACACTCTGCAGTGGCTGTTGTGGGGAGGGGCAGCCTGTGAGGTGTGAGTGGGGGAAAGCGGGTGAGGGCTGGAGTTACAGCCATATGCTGAAGTTATTTCTCAGGTTGGACCCTCCTGTGTGGACAGCATCTTCAGCTTAGCTATAGGGGTTGAAAAACAACACTTTAACCTGTTGCAAAACACAGCAGTGAAGATGCACTTCCCAGTTCTCTTAAAAGCAAAACCTGCATGAGCCTTTAGAGATTTATGACTTCAAATAAGTAGGATCCCACTTCCCGCGGTTGGCTCTATTCTCCTAAACCTCATCTCCTCAAATATAACAAGCGAAGGTCATAAACAGAGAGGGAGGAGAGCTTCAGGTCACTTAGCTGATGTAGCCTCTGAAGGTATGATGAGGAATCATATGTTGAAACTGAAGCTAAAAGACAGCTAAACCTTAATATCTGGGAGAAGGCTTGTGCCGACCAATTGAATGGTGAACCATTTTATTTACTGAGGATATTATAATGGTTTAGACAAATAGATTAAACAGCTCTATAAAACAGAATTCTGCACATAATCAAATTTCCATTCTGCAATAAAACTTATCTGTCAGTTTGACAGAAATCAATGAGCTAGTAAATATGAAGACATGGAGTGAACTGAAGCTAAATGTCATAGGAATAATTTTCAGCACCTTGCATTCAGTTGTGGTGTTTTCACATAAGAAGTATGAGATGGGGAGCCAGTAGCCTCACCACGAGTGTGGATCCTAACAAAACACTATCGACCCAGAGTGCTGCACAAATCCCACAATAGCCAGTCACATCCAAAGACAAGGGGCCTCATATGAGGAAGACTGCCTGGATCTTGCTGTGACTTTCCAGGGGTGCCTTATTTTTTCTTATTAAGTAGTTTTTCTTGAGTGAAGGGAGAATCATATGTTCAGATTCTGGCAGCAGGGAAGTTTCTTGTAGAACCAGAACTACCCTATTTTTTCTAATTGTGCATATGTACTGTGGTAACTTCTGGATGTCATCTTTGTAAATTTAAATTGTTTTTATTGTTTATATATAATAAAAAATGTCTAGGCAGTGGAAAAAACAAAAAATGAAATTAAGAACATAAATGGGAATGTAGTAGAGACATAGAGGAAAAACAAAGATCGTGTAAATCTTATTTGCAGAATTGAGGAGAGCCATACTTAATACAGGTGAGGTGGCTTTGGACTTTTAGAGTGCCATCGAGCTGAGTATATCTAACCTGAGAACAGTTTTAAGACAGCGGCTCCATTTATAAGAATGCTTGTTACATGAAACCTTCTTTATTATCAGAATCACATCAGAATATCAGAATATCAGTATGCTCCTTGGATGCTCCTGTCTAAACCCCTTACAGGCTTTCACCTGTTCTTGGCATAATGACAGCTTCTGGAAGCTGCCAGTTACTCATGTAAATAACTCAACTACTTGCTATCTGTGTGTATGTGTCCTAGTTAACTTCCCAATGATGATTAGTGTCCAAAGCAGAGAAGAAGTATTCAATAATGAATTATTTCTCTGTTTATATATCTATTCCTGAGGTGAGTTGTTTAAGGAAGGTTTCTTCCTAGATTATCAATCTTTGCCGAAGAACATCATCAGCTGAATGTAGAATGTTTTGCATTTCATACCAGAAAACCAAATACATCAAAAATTGCTTGAAATAGACATTAAATTTGAAGTAAATAAGCACTCATAGATGTTTTAGTTATGTATTGTTACGTAACAAATTACCTTGAATTTTTTTTTTTTTTAGTTTAAAGGAACAAGAGTTATTGAATATCTCTTACTGTTTCCTTGGGTCAGGAATTCAAGAACGGCTTGGCTGAGTGGTTCTGTGTCAGTCTCTCGTGAGTTTACATTCAGGGTGTTGGCCAGGCTGTAGTCAACTGAAGGCTTCACTGACTGGAGGGTCAGCCATTCATGTGGCTGGTAAGGGCTGGCTGTTAATGGGAAGCTCCAGTGCCTCATAATGAGGGCCTCTCCAGAGGGCTGTTTGAGTGGCCTCACAACATGGTGACTGGTTATCCCAAAGAAAGTGATCCAAGAGACCACAGTGGAAGTTATAATGCTTCATATGACCTACCTCAGAAGTGACAGTCACTTCTTCCATATTCTGTTGATTACATAACCAGCCCTGATTGAATGTGGGAGAAGACCACACAAGGGCATGAAGACCAAGCACCAGGGGCTACTGGAAACCATCTAAGAGGGTGACTACCATTTTAGGTATTTTTTTCAATAATTAATTCATGTATGTGATACATGCTTATCATATATATGCCCTGAGAAAGAACTTCACACATAATAGGCTCATTGTAAATATATGTTGAAGGACTTCATGAGATATTTATTTGAATATTTAATCCATGAAGAGTAAAAGTAGATACTTTTTTACTCATAGTTATTTATTATTAGAGTCTGAGTTTGACTCCATGTATAAATTAAAACTATATAAACATGTTTAAGAAACTGGAGGGCTGGGAAGCCACTCATGCAAGACTGAGGAAGACTTGGAAAACTTACTCAGAGAGATGGGCCTGACCAAAGAAATAAACAAGAGCACTGAGGGACACCTGGCTCTGGAATTGATTTCCATACTGAACTCCACTAGACGTTTTTCTTTTATATTTTTAATCCCAAATGCAAACAATATGGTCATGTTGCATTATTTTGCATTTACTTGATTACTAGTGAGGTGGATTATTTTCATCATGGATTTATTGGTCTTATCTAGCTCCTCTTCTGTGAAATTTCTGATCATAGATTTTTGCCCATTTTAAGAATTCAATTGTTTGTCTTTTTACATCAGTTTCTTATTTATGATTTTTGCACACTCTAAATTTATTATTTATTTATACAAATACTTCTTTAGATGCATTTGGTTGTTCATATTTTGCTAAAAATAATCCATTTTTAGATTTATTAACATAAGGTTATATATTCTATTCCAATTTTTTCTAATCTTATAAATATCTCTCATTCTATTTACCAAGTTCAAAATACTTTATATTTTATTAATTCTCCTTTGAAATTTCTTTCTTCTATCTTTTAAAAACTTAATTTTGCTTTTCCTAGATTCTTATTTATTTATTCGTATTTTTTCTAATGAATGTGTTAAAGGTTCTAAATGCCTCTGAGTGTTGCTCTGGCCATGCCTACAGCGTTTTAGTATGTATTGCACTCACTGACATTTATTTCTAAATGATAATTGATTTCCATTTTTTATTTTCTCCTTACACCTAAAATTATACATGGAAGAATGTTATTGTCAAGTGGATAGACTTGAAACCTATTCTTCTATTAATTTCTAGTTTCATAGCATCGTAAATAGAATATGGCCTCTATAATTTCTATTACTTGGCAGTAGGTAATATTTTCTCTGTGGATTAATTAATGGTTGGTCTTTTAAAATGTCTAATAAATATTTCAAATGTGATTGTGTCCTCTTCCTGAAAACATTGATTGTAGTCTCTCTGTAGTCTCAAATTCTTCAGTACACAACAAAAGAGCCTCTTGAAATTTCCCAAATATTTCATGCTCTTTGGGCCTTTGCTCATGACATTTCCTACTCCTGGAGTGTCCTCTTTCTTTACCTTAAATTGGCTAAAATCTACATTTTTTTTCTGTTCATTTTAGAAAATATAGTCTGTGCACTTTCTATAAACTATTATCTTCAAATGCCATTTTCTCTACAAAGGATTCTCTAATCTCCCTCAAGACTGTACCAACTTTACCTGTGGGGCTTTCAACTAATGCTCTACCCTTCCTCTTCTGAGTATGGCATTTATTGACTTTCTGTCATTAGTGTACAGACCACTTTGAGGCAGGGGTCGTATGCTGCTCCCTAGTATATCTCCCATTCCTAGCAGGCTGACTGGCATCTAGGAGGTGATAAGTAAATATGTGTTGAATGACTCAGGAAGAAAAGAAACTGTACAAATCATGAAGGGGACCTGATATTACCAGGTAATGTGGAGCTATGGAACTTCTTCATGCTAAATATTGTGCTAAGTGTCATACAAATAAAACTTCTAATTCTCAAAACCCTGAAAGGAAAACTGAGACTCAAAGGTACACATGTATTGGCTTAAAGGAGCAAAATGAAAATAATTGAGAATAATTTGAACATTGTAAAGAGTAAAGCTAGCTCATTGGTAGAGTGACATCAAAGAAAATGATGGAGAACACCAAACAATTGAGCAAAAACTTTCACAATCAACTTTATCAGACCTCTGGAAAATTGTCAGAAGTTTACAGCAGTGAAACAAACACTGAATAAAGAAAAAAACAACTCATAGCTAGGGTCAAATCTCGGCATGCTTCAGGGTGACAATTAGACACTGTAACCCGGGAAAAAGAAGCGAGAATTTGCTAACATGTATTGGCAGAAACCTGGGGAACATGTGTGGGAAAGATCTCCAAAGGTGTTGGAGCAAAAAGGAAGGAATATAAAACTAGATTAGACTGAATTAATTGATATGGGAATACAGCCCCATTCCGGGGGTATCCTGAAGAACAGTGGTGAAGAAAAATCCTCCTAGGAGGCAAAAGTCTATTTTATGGAGCACACTGGTTGCCCACTCTGTCCGAAGTGAATGCTGGCTAAAATGAAGATCTATACTGATTTACGGGGCACTTGCTGATAGTTCAGTTCAATGGTTAGGGACTTTGAAGAAACAAGATAGGAAGATTGGTAACAAGTATGCTTCGGGAAGAAGTATGTGGGTGGACATTTCAGAATGGACACAGAATGCTAAGATTTTTTTTTTGTCTTACGTGAACACTAATCAAAGGATATCCACTGCAGAGCAGATGCTTAATAAGTATACAAAACAATGCATTTGTGGATATCAGTCAGCCTCTTTCCCCAGCCAACCCAGTTCTTGCTCAATAGACCCATGAACAAGAAGTCCACAATGGTAGAAATATAGGCTATGCATAGACCCAACATTAACTTCCTCTTACTAAGGCTGAACTGGCTACCCCGAATCTATAGCCTAATCTGCCAACTTTGGAGATCAGCATTGAAATCCCTATATGGCACCATTCCTGGGTACGACCCTACCACCTAGTGGCAGGCTAAGTACATTAGCCCTCTTCCATTATTGAAGCATCAGAGATTTGTCCTCATTGGAATAGACAAATATTCTGGATATGAATTTGTCTCCCTGTCGGTAATATTTCTTTTAACATTACCACCCGTGGATTCACAGAATGCCTGATCCACCATCATGGTGTTCCCCATAGCATTGCATCAGATCAAGAAATGTATTTCACAGCAAGGAAGGTACAGCAAGCTCCTGCCTGGGAATCAACTGACCTTACTGTGTACCTCATCACCCCAAAGCAGTTGGCCTAATTGAAAGATGAAATGGCTTGTTAAAGACTCAGTTATGGTGTCGGTTGGGAAATAACACTATGAAAATGTGAGGTTCTGTTTTACAGAGTGGAGTTTATTCTTTGAATCAGAGACCATTGCACAGCAGTTTTCTTTCCTGTAGCCAGAATCAAGGGGTGGAAGTGAAAGTGACTACTGTCACTATTATACCTAGTAACCCCTTTCAAATTTGTTGCTTCCCATCCTGGCAACTTTGAGGTCTGCTGGACTGGTGATTTTAAACCACAAGGGTGTTTGGCTCCACCAAATTGGAAGATGAGAATTCCACCTGGACATTTTGGGTTCCCTATGCCACCAATCCAAGAAAGGAAAAAGGGAAGTGGGCTAAAAAGGAGGAAACCTAGTAGTTGATTTTGATTACTAAGGGTAAGGGATAAATCTGGTTACTGTTGTAAGATAAAGACAAAGAGAACTATGTCTGAAATTCACAGGATCTCCAGGGAGCCACTTAGCATTTCCATCTCCAGCTGTAAACGTTTATGGAAAACTGTATCAACTGATATTAGTCAGGATGACTAAGGACTCAGACCCTTCAGAAATGAAGACTTGGGTCACTCCATCAAGTAAAGAACCCAGAACAGCTGAGGTTCTGGCTGAGGTCGAGGGAAATATGGGGATGGTAGATGAAGATGCTGTAGATATCAGTTATGGCCTTGTGGCCATTTACAGAAATGAGGGCTGTAGTAACTTTGCAAAAGTGCTTTATGCTTGTTACATGCATATGTTTACTGGCATATATGACTCATTCTCTTCTTTCTCCTTGTTGTATATGAAAAAAGTCATATACAAGTTATAGGAAGTTAATACAATTATTGGAAATAATAATAATTGGAGTTATTTGAGGTAATAAATAATTATAATTTAAATTTGGGTTACAGAATATTTTGAGAAAAAATATGTGACTGAATATGAGGAGTAACTAATACAGCTTACAACACACTGTCATGCATCCACGTTGGGACTGTGTGTCTTCCTATATGGGGGAAGAATGAGACCTTCACTTGTAAAAAGGAAAGTTGTGTCCTGTTGCAGGAGAGATCCTGTGTAGAAGAGAACAAATGGAAGCTGAGTAGCCAAGGGTGGGAACAGTTTTCAATTATTTGTCTCTCATCAATGAATATACCCTTCAATATGTGTTCTGTGATGAACAGGATTTGTTCAAGCATTTCCCCTTCAAAGTGAGCATGATGCTAAATTTCTTGGCAGAGTGTGCTGGGGAGACACTGCAGGAAGAAGAGGGTAACTGCAGTTTCCCCAGAGGAGGTGGTGGCGGTGGGTGTGTGAGGACATCCAGTGGAGCCTGCTCCAGCCATGA
Source organism: Hyperoodon ampullatus (assembly GCF_949752795.1). Taxonomy (NCBI): domain Eukaryota; kingdom Metazoa; phylum Chordata; class Mammalia; order Artiodactyla; family Ziphiidae; genus Hyperoodon; species Hyperoodon ampullatus. The sequence continues at coordinate 14,927,389 of NC_136927.1, read as the reverse complement.
TCCCTCTGTGACCTGGTACCTCTGCCTGGTGATCACTTTCCTGCAGTCTTCTCAACGCAGAAACCAAAGTCCCCACACTGTCTGTATGCAGTACCTGTGATGCAGGGGGTCATATCCCAGGCAGCCTCTCCTGTGAGTCCACACATAGCCTGTGTGTGCAGCCAGGGGCTGGGGAGTCCACCCAGAGCTTCCACTCCCTCTGCAAGTCCCTGTGCACCTGGATTCCTACTGCGTGCCCACACACCCAGTTCCTTACCACCTGCTCCGTCACGTGCCCTCCAGAGGGTTACCTATTATTTACCCAGAATCTCCAGACCTGTTGTGGTTTAGCTGAACTACTGAACTTCTCTGTTTTCTGGTGGCTGAATCATACCTTCTCCTCTAAGGTTTAAACTCCTTCCAAGTTTGTCCTTCTTGGGATACTCTCCCTTAGCCCTACAGTATCTTGTAGACTTCCCTTAGATCTTATACCTACTCCTTTACTATAGTTAGTGTTTTTAATTTTTTTAATCTGTATACTGGATATATATATATATATATGAATATGAAAAAGAATGTATATTCATATATACATTATGAATGAAAAGTATATATATGAAAAGTATATATATACTTTTCTCAAGAATGGGTAGCAAAAGTTTTAAAAATGTAACTTTTTATCACTCTCCAAATAGAATATTATCTTGGAAAATACTGAATTCATGATTATTAATGTGGTTTCAAAGATATTATCAAAATTTTAAAGAGTTCATAATTTTTTCTATATTTAATACTTGTGCTGGTTGCAAAATTATTTTAAAAAATTTAATGTTTCAACTCTGGAATAGTTCCTTCTTTACATAGGCACACAGACACACACACACACACACACACACACATACACGCACACAGAAATGCATTGATGTATCATCATACTAGGTTAAAAGTTTGGAAGTCTGGACATTCTAGATTGTCAACAAGATACTGTGTTTCCTAAAATGTTTTAAGGAATCCACAAATTGAGATTCACTTTAAGGAAAATCTCCATGTAAATTTGTCCAAGAGAAGATTAAGAAGGAAAATGGAGGAGGAGGCTTAGGTATGGTGGAAAGTGTTCAATTCTCTAGTTCTTTTAACCCAAAATCACCAGCTAATAAGGCATCTAATTAAAATGTAGAATTCACAGCAATCACTATTTTGCATCTGATTTTTGCATACCTTGGAATGGAAATAAGTTAAAATATTCCTGTTAAAATGATGACTGAACAATCTGAAGACTTAGACTTGACCACCTGCTCATGCAGTGAAATCTCAACCTGTTTTGTTGTCTCTTTGTTGGCTGTTTAATCAAAGGTGATAATGTGGAATTAAAGACATATGGAAAAAGAAATCATTTTTTGAAAGGCTCATTATGATTTGCCTTGCTACATCAGAGAGTCAACTTTGAAAGTAGATATTGCAGACCCATAATCTGGTAACTGAATTTGGAAAGAAGGAAGGAAGGGAGGGATGGAGAGAGGAAGGGAAAAGAATGGAAAGAAAGAAAGAAAGAAAGAAAGAAAGAAAGAAAGAAAGAAAGAAAGAAAGAAAGAAAGAAAGGAAAGAAACTGCTACTTATCTTTCTTAAAAAGAAATTAAAGGAATGAGGAGTGTTATTCGTGAATGAAGACATGGCCTCGTGTTGACTGTTACTCTCTGAATTTGGCCAGAGAACTATATATCCCACTTAGAGTTTTGGAATTCAAGAAGTATCACTAAAGGAACAAGAAACCTTCTGGACATGAGGTGGTAGAAAGTGTATGAAATAGGATCCAACTTATATTTGAGGATATCTGAGTTATTAGGAATGCACAAATGAAAATGTATTGAATATTAGTCAAGGCACAGTTAGTGCTAAAATTAATTCCAAAAGTTTGGAATTGTTGGAACTCACAAAACTGTACTATCAAAGAAATGGGCAGTTCTGAACTCTTCATTGCAGACACTGGATTTGAGATGGACTAATAAACGTGGTAATCAGATAGGTAGGGGGTATAGAGATAGGGGATGTGAAAGCATGCTCAGTGGAAGAGACAGAATAAAGAAAGGCATAGGAAAAAAATATACATAAAGACAAAGAGACCACATATAATGGCATGTTAATCTTGTTCCATGTATTAAGATATATTTATTATTTATTTTACACAAACTAAATCATTTTCAGTGTAATCAACAACCACTTCTGCATAAACACTGATTGATGAAAATGGATGCTGTCCATTGAAAGTAACATTACATCTTGTACTCTTCTCACCTGCAAAAGGGTTCAGTAATATTTGTCTCCCCTGGTAGTTTGAGGGTGAAATGGACCCAGTATTAATTAAATGAGTCAAGGAAGTCATGCTTCAGCTTCATAGCATGTGAGACTCCATCCCATACCTTAGCAAACATGAATTATCACACAACAGGGTCTCACTGCACACCCACCCAAGGCTAATTTGGTTTAGAATGTGGAGTATCTGGAACTCTCATATACTGCCAACAAGAGTATGAAAAGGTACAATGCCTTTTAAAAACTAACAGAGTAACTATACTTACCCTATGACCCAGCAGTTCCATTCCTACATGTATACCAAAGAGAAAGGAGTTCATGCACCCACAAATAACATATAAAAATGTTCATAACAGCCTTAGTCATAATAGCCAAGTAGTGAGGAAACATCCATCAATAAACAAGTATCCATTAACAGAAGAATGGAAAGACAAACTGATATATTCTTATAATAGATGCACCAGAGCAATAAAAAGAACAAACTGATAGATACAACAACATGGATAAATAAATCTTTAAAAAAATGAACGGTGACTGACAAGTAAGCCAGTCACAAAAGTTGGTATCCTAAATGGTTCCACCTGTATGAAGTGGAAAAGCCGGCCGACATTAATCTACCAGAGACAGAAAAACAGTTGCTTAATTCTGAGAGTGGGATGGGGATTGACTGGGAAGGGGCACAAGGAAACCTTGTGGGGACCTGAAAGTCTTCTATATCTTAACCAAAGTGACAGTTACAAGGGTGTATACATTTGTGGAAAATAATAGAGTTATAGATTTGTGTTTTGCTCTATGTAAGTTATACTTCAATAAAGTACTATTATCTAAATAAATGAATGAATGAATAGCTAAATTAATGAATACATAGCATCAATTTAAAAATGCTTGTGCTTCCCTGGTGGCACAGTGGTTGAGAGTCCGCCTGCCGATGCAGGGGACGCGGGTTCGTGCCCCAGTCCGGGAAGATCCCACATGCCACGGAGCGGCTGGGCCCGTGAGCCACGGCCGCTGAGCCTGTGCGTCCGGAGCCTGTGCTCCACAACGGGAGAGGCCACAGCAGTGGGAGGCCCGCGTTCCGCAAAAAAAAAAAAAAAAAAAAAAAAAAAAGATAAGGGCCAGATGACATGGATATTCAGTGCGATAAGAGTTCTAATCCTTGGGGCTTCCTTGGTGGCGCAGTGGTTGAGAGTCCGCCTGCTGATGCAGGGGACATGAGTTCGTGCCCTGGTCTGGGAGGATCCCACATGCCGCGGAGCGGCTGGGTCCGTGAGCCATGGCCGCTGAGCCTGCGCATCCGGATCCTGTGTTCTGCAGTGGGAGAGGCCACAACAGTGAGAGGCCCACGTACTGCAAAAAAAAAAAAAAAAAATGCTTGCCAATTGTACTACTACTATTACTTACTATTGCTGTTGTTGTTGTTGTTACTACTAGTGTTTTTCCATACTGGACACCAAATGGCTATGTCCTATCTGCAAGTGTGGTGGGGATGGCTTAGGGTGAAACAAAAGTAATAGTCTGTAGTATTATAATAAATCATATTAGATGAGTTCTGGAGGCTCAATTCTTTGCTGGCTCTGGAAGTTAGGCAAGTATGAGTTCCCTAAACTTTCATCCCTATTCTTAATACATGGGTAATAATTGTACCTCCCACAGTTTTGTAAGAAGTGAAACATTTGTAAGGAAACATAACACATATGAAACAATATGTGATATGAATGTAACATGTAATATGAAATATGTTATCTATCCTTTTTATTTTCGCCATTAAAATCCTAGCTAATTTTTGGTAGGCTATGTTGCAAATGTAGTTTTAACTTAGTTTTTGGTATTATACTTGCTAAAGTACTTTTTATTGTTTTTTACTTAAGAGATTTATAAAAAATCACTTTCATATTAATTCATGTTATCTTTTGATTACTATTTATGGTTAATCACTCTGGTGACTGGATGGCTTTTCTGAAGGTTATTGTTACCATAATCAACAGGATTAATATAACCTCCTAGGAAATTAAATGCTTATTGTAGTAAAATGTAAGCTGCTTGAGAGCTCTTTGCTGTATCTGTGGCTACTGACATCTATGATGTACACGGCCTAGCATATAGTAAACACTTAATAAATATTTGATGAATCCATAAATTAATATATTTGGTAAACAAAAACTTATTTCTTAGAACTGAACATGCCCAAACTCTCTCTTTGTGAAAATCCTGAAGGCTGAAATTTTGAAAGGCTGCTGGTATATATATTTCATGCAATGCACCAAGAGTTTCTAAAACAGAAGTCTCAAAATATGATAGACTTTGCTTCCAGGAAAGTGTTTTGCACCTAGGTTAGAAATGATTTTCTTTGGATGTATGTGACTTTGGATGATCACAAGACACAGAAAGCAGCCTTGTGTTGGCATGATGGGGTGACTGGAGAGATGCAAGCAGGATCAAAGAAATCTGTTAAATAGAGAAAATAAAATTCTATTACCAGTGGCAGCAGGTCAGAAAAGGGTGTTGGACCAACTTCTGGGCTCCTACAAATTTCTGTGAAGTTTGTCAGATTATTTTTCTGCAAATATTGTAGTTGTTTGAATGGAGCTCAAAGTCAAAACCACCCCATCGCCCCTCTGACACCTTTGCTTTTCTTTACTTCTTTCCCTGTTTTGAAGTTAATGGAATTGTATCCAGTGCTTTACTTCCATAACAGATGACAAAATCCAGACAACTGCTGATTAATGTGGAAGAGTTCTGGATTAAATATCCTGTCAAAAAGCGTAACTGAAATGTTAATTCTATAGAAATATTTGAACCAATGAGTCACAAGGAAAATAGGCTGAGTTATGAGATATGTTAAAATAAAAAAAAATGTTTATTTTCACTGACTGGAAACTAGAATGTAAAGGAAAATAAATGTAGTTTTAAGAAGCAAATATTTGTGAAATTCATTTTTATACTGTAAATTGTGAAAAATAGTTACAAAATCAGATTCTGTCTGTACCTATCTGCCTGGTTGTTCATTCAGGGAAGTAGTGCCTGCCCACCCCCAGTGATACTTAAGAATGTGTGGAGGTGTTTATTACTTAACAAAATGGGACATTACTGGGATTGAGGGTGATACACATACATATATTTTATATACATTAAATATCATATGCTATATGTTATAACATGTTTTATAATGTATATGCTATATAATGTTATCATATATATATATATCTGCATATATATTTTTTATATATATAAATAAATTATCCTTTGGAATGCTATATTCTTCTGGAGAGATGTGGTATTATGGGGAGCAGTGTTATGCATAACTTTGAAAATGATATTGGATGTAATCACAGGGAAACTAGTAAACAAGCCTAAACTGAAAGTCATTCTACAAAACAACGGGCACATCCTCTTTCAAACTATCAATTTGATGAAAGACAAGGAAAAGTAAGGACTAATGCAGATTGAAGGAGAATAAAAAGACTTATCAACTATATGAAATGTATGATCCTGGGCTGGATTCTGGACCATTTGAAAAAAAAAAAAAAAAAAGGCAATATTGGGACAATTGGTAAAAATTGAATTTGCACTGTGTATAAAATAATAGTATTGTAACAATACCAAGTTTCTTAAATTTGACCATTGCATCATGATTGTGTAAGAAAATGCCCTTGTTCTTAAAAATACATGCTGAAGTATTTAAAGATGAAGAGTCATGGTGAATGCAACTCTCAAATCGTTCAAGACACCAAACAGAAGAAGAATAGGTATATGATAAATGTGTACCCACGTTGGTGCTGCTATCCATATCCATAACCATGTCCATGTCCATGTCCATATCCATATCATATCCATATCATATCCATGTCCATATCCATATCATATCCCTATCTGTCTATACAGAGAAAAGTAGAAACAAATTTTGATAAAAGAGTAACAATTTCAACTCTAGGTGAAAAGTAGATGGTAATTCATTGTACTTTCCTTGCAACTTAAAACAATTTTTAATAAGTAATTTTTTAAAGGAATAGATTGGGAGATACCAGCTTTGTTGAAGGGCCGCTGGCACACCTAAAGAGTAAATCTGCTTCTGCAAAAGGACAATTGCAATGTTATATGTGATATATGATGATTTTAATTAAAAACCCTTTTGGAATGTACTGTTAACTAGAGTAGTGATATCTTTGAGACTCAGGGAAATAAATCATTATTTAAAAGTTTTCTTAAAAGACAAGTCTATATGATCTTACCACGTCATTAAAATTCAATTTTAAAATAATAAATGTGATTGTCTTCCACTTTAACCAAAATAACAGCAGCTTGATTGAATTTTTCAGTTTCTAGAATGCTGTTGGGAATAATGGAGACTATTAAACCAATCCAGATTGTTGAGCTGGGTTGAATTTAACTTGGAATTAATTTAGTACTATTTGCATAGTGTAGACACAACAAGATATTCTGAATACATTTTGGTTCATGATCAGCATGTTACTGTTTTGTGGTTAAATATGAGGAGAAAGGTCCTAAAAACAATTTATTTTCATCATGATCTCTTCTTGTCTCTCTGTCTCTCTCTTTCCCTCCTTCTTACCCTAAATTTGTACTCATGTGAGTCTGTGCTCTTTGTTTTTAATAGAGTGGTAAAAGTATATTTTCAGTGTCACTGTCACTTCATGCTTTTTGTTTCTTGCGGGAACACATATACCACTTGTGACCCTTGGCTGTGTCCCTAAGATGTGGTAGCCTTTGCAGTTAAGGGTAAGTGGCAGTAAAATACACTTTGTTCTGTACAGTGTTAAAAAAGAAAATGCGCCCCTTTGTTTGACCAACCTTCATGAACTTCCGTTTACTTCAGTGGCAAGTGAAACATTTGTGTAAGAAAGAAATATTGTCTTCAATGGGAAATGCATTCCATGTGTGTTATATTTCATATTATAATAGATTTTTCTTGAGCCTATACTATTCACCACATGAATACATGACTTTGTTCAGGGGTCAGTATTTTGAGGTAACTATTATTTGCATTTGTGGGAATAAGTGATAAATATTATTTTTATAGTTAAGTATCATTTTTAACTCAAGTTCCCAAAAAATACTCCCAGTTTTTTATATGAAAGGTACTTGAACAATTCCCTTTCAAATAAAGAAAAAAATCTCTTTTCATGGGGCACAGGCACAGGAGAGCAAGGATGGAAGATGAAGGAGCAGGTCAATGTCCATATTCTGTCACTCTCATTAACTCGGTCAGTTCTTCTCCGCTTTGTCTTTCCACTTTAATCTTGCCTTATTCAGCAAGTGATGTGACAAGGTCCAACTTTCAGAGGGATATGCTAGTGGTGTCTCCAAGTGGTCTGACATGATTACCATTTGGAGAATGTTTGAGCCATAGGACAGAATCCTGGAGACTGACACTGGCAATGAGAATAGAAGTTTTGTAGTGACGTATGTCCAGGGAAGGGGGAGCTGAAGGGGTCAGGATGGCATTGATTAGTTGTTAATAGATAGGACCACAGAACTTATGAAGGAAAAAGAAAAGTGGAAAATGAGCAGACTCATTCTGATACCCTAAAGAAATGTGTGGATTCTGCTCTCGGAAATCTCTTTGTGTGTGCACCAGTTGGAAGAATCTAGATCCCTGAGGACTGTTCATGGACTCCCATATTTGGAACCTCAGAAGGTGACAGTGCAGTAGGTTTACAGAGGTCTCTGGCCTTTCCATCTCCCTTCCTTTCTTTCTTAAGAAGCATCAATGTCTTCCCAGTCATTTCAAGAAGTCGAACTCTAGCCCTTTGGGACTTTATTAAGTACAGTAATTAGATTACCCTAAACATAAGCCCTTTGACACATCCCTGACAGTAATCCATTCCTTGCAGAGCTTAGGGGCCTGAGCAGCCACAGAATGTTTTCATTATAGAGCTCTGGGTTTCCTCTTGTCTGGAGCTTTAAGTACTGATGTTCAGCCACTTAACAAAGACCGCATTGCGATCCTTGGTTAAGTTCGCGACAAGGGAGTACAGTGTCCTGGGCTTACAGTCAGCTGTATCTGAGGTATCTTGGATTTAATGTCTGCTTTTCTCCTTTTCAATTTCCTCGCTCCCCCTAGAAGATGCTGAGCTTATTTTCTTAATTGTTTCAATATAAGGCTAGAAAGTTGAATTTCATTGCCCAGAGGAAGCCCAGCATCTGTGTACCCATTCAACCATTATGTGAGCTAAGCGACTAGTGTTATAGACTCTGCATGTATCTTCAAGAGCATTTCCCATTTACTTCTTTGGGCTTTAACAATTCTGTGCTCATAGATCTGCTGTTCAAAGTGTAGTCCAGGACTAGTAGCAGCACAGGTATCCCTGGAGGGTTGTTAAAATGCAAAATCTCAGGTCGTGCAGCAGACCAGCCAAATCAGAATCTGTCCCTTAACAAAATCCAAAGATGATTCTCATGCATTTTAGAGATGGGAAGCTCTGGTCAGAAAGGATTTAGTCAGTTGATTGTTCTGAATTACTTAGCCTATGAAGTGGGGGTCTAACTAGCCCATTTTTCTACCACAACAATAACTAGATGGCTCAGCATTAAAAATTATTCACATAAATGAATTTATTTATTTTTTTCCAAAATTTATTTGGGTAACCATTTTGCATTTTTGTGTCAAATTGTTAAAATAAGTCAAAAATATTTTTATCCACTAGCCATAAATCTTTAAGAAAGAAGCATCTGGTAATGCAGACAGTGCTGAGGCACATTGGAATTTGACAGGTACCTGCACTATGCTTGGTGCTTCGTATATTTATTCTAAACAAAAGCTACTTGACACAAGTGTCACTCATCCTATTTCCCACATAAAAACAGGAGTCCCAGTGAGATTTTGTGCTCATTCACAGCACGACACGCAGTGAGACCACACTCAGGGCTATCTCTTGAGAATTTTTTCCTCTTTCCACACTTCTGCATAAAAGACAATTCCAAAAGTTGAAAAGGCTTTAATTCTAAGCCATTTATCTAGAGCCAGTTTCTCAACCTCAATGTTATTAACTTTTGAGGCTAGATAATTCTTTGTTGCTGGGCTGTCCTGTGGGATGAACCCATTGTGGGATGTTTAGCAGCACGCTTGACCTCAACCCACAAGATGCCAGTAGCAAGTCACCAGCTTCTCACTGCACCTGATCTTCCCTCCCCTGGCCCCCACCTCTTCCACCTCCCCTATTTCCCTGCCCTCCCCTCCCCTACTCCAGCCCCACCTCCCACCATCTTGCAAACTAAAAAATATCTCCAGAAAATGCAGTATGTCCCCTGGGGGCAAAATCACCTCTAATTGGGAACCACTGGCCTAGAAATATGTGCAGTTCTAATTACTCCTAGCTTTAATCTGATTTTCTCTATCATGCAACTATTTTTTTATGAGACTGCCCCCTTCTGGTTAATTAAAGATTCCAGGTAACCAAAGCTAAAAACATTCCGTAATTGATGCCAGCTTGTTTTCTCCACTTTCTCGGCATTTCATACTTTCACACAAAAAGGACATTCAACTTCTGCTTGTTTATTCTAACAGGTGTGCTCACAAGTTTCTGAATCTTCTTATTCTTCCGTGGTTGCATTGCAACCACTGCCTGCAGGAAGGTAGAGAGATGCTATTCCATGGAAACAAGTCAGTCTAGTGGATGAAGACACAGGCCCTCCAGCCCACATTCTCCTGCACCACTTCCTAGCTGTGTGATCTTGGGTAAGTTACCTCCTCCTTGTTTTCTCTGTGAAATGGATTCCTGCCTGATAGGGTTATTGTGAGAATTAAATGAGATGTTTCACTGATACTTAGAAGAGTGTCTAACACAGAGAATGTCAACAGTTGTTTATTATTATTCCTTTGGTATTATCTACACCTCAGGGTCTTGTCAGGAGCAGAAGAAGGGCCAGACTCTCACTCATAAGCACATACTACTCTGTGGTTTTGAAATTTTATTCAAGCAAAGTTTTAGCCTATATTTTACATATATAAATTGTGTAACGTATTCTATTTCTACCACAGACTTTTCCATGTAGGAGGTGGGACTATCACTGAAACAAGTAAGCTGCTTGTTAACATTGGCTACTCTTGATTAATTCATAAAAAGTTCAAAAATGAACAAAACTGATCAGTGAGAGAGGGTTACCTTTGGTGCTTGGGGACAGGGGTAAATTGAAGGGAGCCTGATGAGGATTCTGGGACAATTTAAGTTCCATTTTTGGAGTTTGTTACATGAGACTGAGGAGTTTGTGAAAATCCATCAAGCCGTTCACTGATGATTTAGGTACCTTTCTTTAGCTATTTATACTTCAGTAAAAGTTCAAACATACAACACAGATCAAGTAGAGAAAAATAAAAATCTTGTTCTACACCTAACAATATTGTTTTTAAGAAAAGTAGAGACTTTCAGAGTTAAAACATTTTTGGTATTTGTTTCATTATGGTTCCTGCATTATTCAAATGGTTTTCTGGGGAAGCTCGATTTCTTAAGCTCTGGCCGTGCTTGTGTTATAAATATGGCATGGGGTGTGAAAAGAAGTTACTATATGGTTGTTTATGTTCACATAGTCAAGCACAAACCTGAATATTTTTTTAACTCAGACATAATATTGAGAAGTGCTACTTGGATGACTTCAACTATATTTTTAGCTTCTCATGCTATTGTTAATGTGAAAAATATAAAACTAAATTACAGGTCCCCCTATTTTCATTATGGAACAATTTTATAGCTGTCAAAAAATTTGTGTTTCACACTTCCCACATACACAAGACTACGCTGGTACTAAAGTTTATAAGTTTTTCTTTGGCTTTTTCTTAGTAGCTGAAAAGTTGATATAGTAATGATTTTGTTACAAAGTTGTCAAAATAAATAGACCACACAAAGCAAAGACAAGGACACTTAAATTCCAGAAAAAGATGAAATTTAGGTTATAACCATGCATGGTAAATAGAGGAGCCATTGGTGGAATCACCATATTATGCCCAAACCTCTTTCAAGTCAAGAGTTTCAACATTTTCACCCCATTTTCCCCCCAGAACTGCTGCAGAGGAGACAGTCTGACTCATGAGGTTTCATGCATTTTTATTTTTTCTGCCGTCTCCTATAGATGTGCCCATAAGCAGAGAAATAATAATAAGACCCAAGGGCACAGAGAAGATGAAGAGGGAGAGTGGAAAACAGAGCAGTTACACCCTGGTTAAACCCTCAGTAAGACAAGCAGCCCATAAAGTAGTTTAGCAAAGATTACTTATGAAAACTTAGTAGAATATAACAGCATCTTTAAATGAATAAAATTCTCTAGGATGATGTAGAAAATATAATTTGATTCATAATTCTAGCAAAAAGCACATTTTCAGAGCATAAAAACTATTAGAAAGCTCCTAATAGTAATACTGAAACATCCTTGGTCCTTTTTAATCATGCTTGCATTTAACAATAGAATATTTAAAAATTTAATTACTGCAGCCTATCTTTACATCTAAGCAACATATATTAATTTCACCCATGAGAAAAAATCATCATAAATTTCAAGGAAGATTCACGTTGAGGTTCAGATGTCATCACAAATGACCTTCCTCTTCTTCTAAATATAAGCTGTGTTTGTTTCCCCAAAGAGCAAAGTAGCTTGGCCTGAGGAGTTCTCATTTGTCTAGTCAGATAATAATGCCTATAACTAACTTCTCTTTTTAAAATTGTTATGCCTTTTCCCCATTTTGTGTAGTAGGCCAGGCCTTTTCAATTTTTTTTTTCACAGAGGCAGGCAGAGTGGTTAGTAAGAAACTGTACATGCTTTGCCTTGGGTTCAAAGTCTAAGAACCAGCTTTGTCCCTAGGGTGGAATATAGAACTCTGTTGACAGCAATGGACATGTCCTTTGTTTCCTCTGTTCACTTAGAGTCTTTGCAAGGTTCTAAGTAAATGCTATTAACAAGCATTAATACAAAGCATGAGTATGGAATTTCAGGGAGAGTCAAAGTAGCAGAATGAACAGTGAGGGGAATATGAGACAACCCAAGTAGCTGAAGTCAGACATCCTCAGCAAAATGAGGTTGCTGACGGCAGACAGGTCTTGAGGGTCTGAGTCTGACATAAAGGTTGTAAAAGTATCAGGACCACCAACTACTACTTATGCATCAATACCATAGAAACTCCCACATGTGAGAGAGATGCTTGTGTATTAGAAACAAGTGGTGCACATATACCCATAGAATCAAATGTGACAACTGTAAGAATAGGCACCAAAACCCTCAAATGAATAAAAACAGTAACATGGGGAGGGGATTTGGAAAGGGGGCATCTTTAATGACTAAACCCAATGACAAACTATTCTCTGGTGGAAGTTGTGCCATATATGCCATTTGGGAGATGATTTCAAATGGCATTGCCAGGAATATTCTCTTCTGGATGCCTTGGTTCTGTCAATTCTTCCATCTCAGAGTTTCTTAATCCTTGAAATTGGCATTGATCTTCTATATCCAGCTATCAGCTTTTATATATTTGCAATTTATTCTCTCAAAACAGAGGCTAACATAAAGCAAGCAAAGTGGACGTGAGACAAACTTTCCTCCCAAAGTCAAACTGGTTGCTCAGTGACCTGCTCACAACTTTAGGGTAACTTATAACTCTGCAGTCATTCGGCCCCTGAAGCTGTCCCCATGAAGCTGAATAACCTCTGTCTTAGCCTGCCAAAAGGTTTCTCAGCTCAGTGCTACCCTTGACTGGCACTCTGTCATTATGCTATATTTAGGCCATGAAAGTTGTAATTAGCTTTGTTCTGTTGCAAACAGATCCAGCCTCGCATGCAGTATAAAAGGTAATAAAATAGGTGGGCAGATATAAAAACCTGAATAAGCACCTTATGCAGGAAAATATCATGGTTTCCAAACTGATGAAAGAACCAAGAAAAGGGAATGTTCATGGCTTCAAAAGCAGTAGAGGCCAGCTAAGAAGCCACATCTAGGTACGGCCAGCTTGCCACACAATGTTTAGTCAACCTCCTATCTCTCCCCCATTCCCCCAGTCCTGTCCACTGACAAGACTGTTCTGTAACTTGGTGATATTTATTTGGTGGAAGCTGTTATGTTTTGTTTTGTTTTTTTAATATGGCATCTCATATCTCTTTAAGGGGACAATTTTGTTTAAAAGTAGACTTTTAGAATTCCATTGTTCAGTATCCCTGCATTACCTGTTCTAGATCTTGTCTGGGATGTGAATGCCATCTGTTTTTATCCCACATAGCCACGTGTGTTTGCAGGAATGGATGCTACTTATGAAAAAAGAGCTGGCAGGAAGGTACCAAAACATTAGGTCCACAGTGCCAAACTCGTCGTTATGAGTTGATGAATCCCCTTTCACTCTCCAACCTGGTTATAAGCTCCCTGAAGGTGAGATCTATTGTCTCTTTCACAGGCTTTAGTTAAACATGGGCTAGCTGTAGATTATTAACAAATGAGTCATCAAGGAGATGCACTTAGAAAAAATATACGCTTTTTCAAGACCCAGGTTAAACATTTTAAAAATAATCTTTATTAAGCTATTGACAAAGGTTTTCTGACATTATGCAGGACTTTGGGGAACTTTGTATATTTGTCAGTTTGTTCAATGAACACAAATTCAAATAAAAGAAATAGATGGATACATGTAAGGAAAGATTTTCAAAGAAAGAACAAGTATGAATTTTGTGTATACAGAAGTATAAAAAGAGAGAAAAAAAAAAAGAAAAGAAAGGAGATCCAGAGGAAAGAGATGCAAGTATATTGATGAGTTGGTATATAATACTTAACAGTGAACTTGAAGTCAGGAAACATTATGGTTACTGTGCCTTCAGGAATGAGCTATAGAGTAAATGTTATTTATTGTATTTTGTGGTTATGTGACAAGAAGTGGGTGGGGAAAGACTCCTCATCCATCTTAAAGGAGGGTCCTAAGAATAAAAAGAGTAAATGGTACCATGCAGACAAGAAGTGATCTAGATACCAGTTAGATATAGACATTTTTTCTGTCCTCTTCTATTGGGTTTGTATGTAGTGAAATGAGCTAGATGCAAGGGAACATCTGAGAACAAAAGTTCAAACAATATCTTATATCTGTGTAGCTTTTGACAATTTACTAGCCTATTTTTGCATTAATGTTTATATTTAATCTGCCTAGCTCTTTGAAGTGGGAAGTGTCAAATTTATTTTTCAGATGAGTGAACCAAGTCCAGGAAAAGTCAGAAAACTTGATTGACCAACTTCTCAGCCAGTTAAAAGCAGAGGCGAGATTCAAACCTAAACCTACCTCTCAGTTTAATGCTCATCTAAGTCCTCACTCCCTGTCCTATAAAGAGCCTCAACAGCCTTGAAGGGAAACCAGATATCAAGGATGTTTGCAATTTCCCATAGGACTCAAAGAAAGTAGTTATAATCCACAGCTAAAATTTCATCTGCACTTTTATAACTAGAGCATGCAAAATCCCAGTGCTAGCAGTGCCAGCTTCCACTTCTGGAATCTTCTTCTGGAGGAAAAACCACCCGATTCTCCCCTTTTGGCCACTGATTAGAAAACATGGGATTCGGGGCTGACAAAGTAATTATAAAGTGAACTCAAGGACCTTGATAATTTAAGGATAAAATAAAGACATTTGAGGATGTCTACTAATTTCCATGATGACTGGTGACAGTTTTGCCATTGTGTCTAAGGGAAGTTATCTAAAGTTCTAGTGCACATTTCTTCACATTAATTGAGTGGGTTCATATTGTTATATTAAATATACTTTTTATTTGGGGGGATGAGAGGCTTGGATTGTACTTTTCTTTATTGAACTTTGCATTTTTTTGTCAGCTTAGATATTGAATATGGTTCACTTTGTAAGAAAAAGAGAAGGAAAAAGTAGGATATATGAAAGATTTAATTACATTTATTTTATGGGGCTTAGGCTTGAATTTTAAATTCATAGATTTTTTAGATCAATATGTGCTGTTTAAAAAGGCAATGTAAAAACTTCTTCTATGCTGTAATATTATAACAAAATATTCAGTTATAAATGTTTATACTATTCATAACAAGTGGCATTTTTTTCATTCATAGAGAGCTTCATTTGTTTTCCCAAAGTTGACTTTTTCATATTCAGAACCAGGCATTTGAAGGATTTGACATTTTACAGTTGATGACAGAAAATGGAAAAAAGCACAAGCTTTTTTTCCTCCCCCCTTCTGCTTTCATAATTCTATCCTGGCTCAACATGACTTTATTTTTTTTTTTTCTCCCCTCAAAATTTCCAAAGCTGTTTATACTGTTGTGATAAGACCAAAGTCAGTGAGTTTAAGACTGGAAAGAATTTTTTTTAAGAAAATGTTGAAAATGTGATTGGGAGGAAAGTAGGTAGAAGGAGAGTGAACACGTGATGCTATTGCTTTGACAAGGTGTCAGTTCAGCTCCCTCTGTATCATTCGAAATAATAGAAAATCAGTCAGGCCATACTTTTTCACTCCAACTCAGATTTCAATATTGTACACTTTTTCTTTAAAGAGGTGTGAAGTTTCTTTTTAAGAGGACTCTCTCTCTAAATATAATAGAAATTTCCATACATTTATATATAAATGTACATTATATAAAACACATGAAGAAAAATAAAGATTAAAAAAAAACACCTGAAGAAAAGTAAAGATTAAAAAACAAAAAATCAAACAAAAACAAACACATGAACACTTTCAGCCAAAATCCAAAGAAAATCAGTTTTAAAAATGTGAGAGGTGTTTGGAAAGTCTCATTATCAGGCCTAAAACAACAAATGAGCTTTGAGATTAAATCTTGTAATCATTATGAACATTAGGTTATGTTTTTTCTTTTTGACACAAAATTCTCACAGGTGGTTCTAATTAGAGATAAGTAGTGACAGTGGCCAGTTTGACTAAATCCAGATCCTAGCCAAGAGTAATGGAAAAAAGTCTCAGCTTGCCTGCTTAGAAAACGGAATCTATATTGAGACAGTTCAAGGAAATGACACCCAGGACAAAATGTAAAAACCGTGGCTTGAGTCCCTTTGTGTTTTCTTCCTTTAGGGAGCCAAACACCATGAAACACCTAATGCCATGTTTCTTGCTGCCCATATTAAATTCCAAGTTTCTTAAAGAAAGCTTGTGTTCCTCTAAGACAAACTCTGTCCACTTTGCCATCTTGTAGGAAAAATACAAGGTTGTATGTTATATATATTGTCAGTCATTTTTATCCTTTGGTCTGGCATGGCTGAATGGCTAGTTGATAATTCTGTCAAGTCATTTCCTAAATAATTTACTGTTTTCATTAAAACTCTCTATTACCTTTAGTTTAGTTGAGCCATACAGGAAAGGAAAAAAATCTTCTTGGACATAGTTTCCAAAAATCAGTAGGTTAGTAAAACTTGGATCATTCCCCTTACAAGTTTTGTGATAATAAAATTTCTCCCTAGTCGTTTGTGTTCCTTCCTTATTAGTTAACATTTGTCTTCTATGAAGCAAACACACTCATCCTTGGCTAAGAAATGTCTTGAAAAATTCATGCAGGTATCTAATGGTCATCCAGAGTAACTTTTTAATCTTCTTAAGCAGGACCATTGCACATAATTGTGCCACTGCAGTAGGACACCCAGTCAATGTGATGAGTGAGGTTTAAAATTCACGCCTTCCTAACAAGGGTCTGTGTCTGCCTGAAAGAAGCTGCAGCATTTTCTAATTTGCAGAGACTGGGCTTCCTGCCTTCCACTCATAAGTCATTCTTGGAAATCCAACCAAAAGTTTTTTTTAAAAAAGCAAAGGATTACTTATGTAATTATTTACTTATTTTTTTCCTACTCTAAATATCTTAGTATATTATTGTCAATCAATGAATCTGAATTCTCTTCATATTTTTCCCCCCAAATATGGTAAGGCATGCATGATATATCAGCCACTGACACCTCACTTTGTGATTCCTTAAGCCTGGCACCCAGGCTTGCTGAAACATGGGTTTCCTTGGCTGATTCAATGTACATTGATAAGGTAGATTAAAAATTGGGGTGTGAAGGGACAGGAAGAAATACCCAGAGAAGCCCACATACACTTTCCTCCACATGGTGGAAAATATGCTCTTGACTAAACAATTTTCAGCAGTTGGTGATGGTTCATTTCTTTCTGTATAGCTGCCCCTAAGATGCAGAGTGAAATAACAATAGTGTAAGCAGATAGCCTTTAAAACTCTAGCTTTTGTGGGATATATCTTCACTTTGAACATTTTGATGATAATAATTATTATTATCCCTACTATTATTTTACCTCATACAAAACTGCGCTTGAATTCATAGTATTCACAATTCCTGGATGTTATCTTGGAGAAATGATTTCTTCCGAGTCAACAAGGTTAAAAGTGTGAAGGAAAGCAAAACAAAACAGTCAGCAGTTTATAAACAGCATGTGTTTGTGAATTTTACTTTTTAGCAGCTCAACTTGACCTCAACTGAATACGCCTTGAAGTTCTTTTCAGCTCTTGCTGTTTTTAGATGTAAAATATTTTTTCATATCAGTGCAAAAATAACTGCTCTTTATTGGTGGTTAGATTCCTAGTGAGGCTGACTTCCTACAGAGAAAGGCCTGGAATGTCAGTCCCACCCTTTTAACTAATAGTGACAAAATAGATATCTCTGTCCTATTGCTTTGGGGAATGCATTTGATCTTAGCAGGGGATCCACTGATAATGAGAGGAGTCCTGAAGAGAAATATCAGAATTAAAAGGTAGAACATGCTACCCATTTTGCTTATATCACCACTAGTCTAAGGAATCCCTAGGGGCCTGGAGTTGTAAAAGATTCAGCAGCTTATCTCCCAAAGCTTTTCCAATTCAGGGGAGATGACATATGCAGAAGAACTCATTGTCTTGGGATTTTATCAGGATTTAAAGAATATTTTTCCAAGTGAAGTTCAAGATTAGACACTTTTGGAAAGGAATCATTTTGAGCAAACTTGTTTCCTAACTCCTATCTACCTCATGAGACTGTGATGGGTCAAAAATTCACGCAAGAAATTTCTGATCCGTATTCAACTTGCTTCCTCCCATGTGTTTCACTCAAACCCGCCCTTAACAAGTCAGAGAAGGATTCAGGCAGCTGGTTTTGGAGTAAGAAATCCTGGACCAGCTAGAAGGGTGGGATAAGGAGGGTGGGAGGGAGGGAGATGCAAGAGGGAAGAGATATGGGGATATATGTATACGTATAACTGATTCACTTTGTTATAAAGCAGAAACTAATACACCATTGTAAAGCAATTATACTCCAATAAAAACATTAAAAAAAAATAAAAGAATCTTAGGGAACTTAATGTACCTTGGTCATATTTTTTTCTTTCTACTTCCTACCCCTTCTGTCTCTTTATCCTTTTCTCTGGTTGTCACTTTCTGTTTCTTATTTTATTTTATTAAAAAAAACTTTTTTTTTGTCTTTTTCTAGAGTGGCAGCGGCTAGAAAAATTCCTAGACTGTGTCGGCCTTTGTCTCCTTCATCACACACAGAGAGCTTGGGGCAGGGCCCTGCTCTTCTCATAGCCAGCAGGACACCTACTGATCTAACCAACAGGTCGACGAAGAGAGACCATTGCTACTCAAATGCCCAACTTCCCCTAGCTACAATTGATATGCCTTCTTTTACTTGTGGAGTTACCTATTAAAGCTGTCACTTATTGATTTTAGAGTCATATATTGCAACTTTTAATCACATCAGTTCAGCTTTCTCTTCTTTAGTGCTGGAAACTGCCCATCAGGACCTCTATTTTCTTGTTGACATTCCTACTGTCTCAAGCAAGGAGGCGGGGAGGAGACTTCAAGCTGGAGCTATAATCCTAGAACTACTCCAGGTTTTACTTAAATAGTTGTACTGATTGGCTTCTTCATGAGTAAGTTAATCATGGATTTTCTCCCTCAATTTTGTCATGAGCTCACCTAAGAAAAGCTATAAACATCACCTTTTTTTTCTTCAAAACATAAAAAAGGACTATTCACAATAAATTAATATAGGTCGTGCAAAAGCACGGTTAACACGTCAGGATCGCCCAGCACAGCAATTAAGTCATCTTTCCTGTGGCTTGCTGAGAGATGACAAAGTGAAAAAACTTTAGGTGCAACTAACTTGGGGCTCTTCATAAGTCTCACCTCTGCTCCTCATTTTTCCCGTCTGTAATCATGGCTGTGGGTAGAGATCATCTCAAAGTTCTTCCAGTTCTAATGTGATATGTAATTATAGATTTTAAGTGCGTGCATTTCATTTGAATTTCTCTCAAAAGATGAGATGATATGAATATTTCAACATAAAAAAATGTGTTGCGGCCCACAGTGGCAGCAAGCTTTTTAAACCACTGTGTAAATACTTCCGCTGGTAAGATGGTCCTAATAGTGAAGAATAAACTCCTTGGCATTGGAAGGGAGCAGCTTAGCAAGTCAGTGTTCTCTTGGTCCCAGAAATCCTGTTGGTTGAGAGGAGATGAGCTGATAGGCCTGGTGATGACAAATATCAACACACTTTGTAGATATAACTTCATAGATATAACTACTGAGGTTGTAGTATAAGGGCAACAGTGGAACGTATTTCTCAAATATCTTGTGATATTTGTATAGGGTGCTCACCCACTGTGAAGTGTGAGCATTCCACAGGGAAGAATTAGCTGATTACTCAACTAACTTCCAGACTACATGCCTCATGCTGGGAGCCCAGCCCTGTCAGTGTAGGAAATGATTTGGGGTGTGATCAGTACAGTGTCCTAATTCCATAGTGAAAAATTCCCTGCTACCACATGGAGAGGCGAACACCAGGGCTTAGGAGAGTGGGGACAGGAGTGTCACCTGAGGATAAGTGGCTAGAAACACCAGGTACACACACGCTCCTGGTCGTCCTTTCTCTCCTAATGGTAGGCAAGTTTCATCCTTCCGTGTGGCCTCTGCCTCTAAACTGGCCACTGGGCCAAAGTCACAACCAAAATTTTAAACCTACTAGAGAAAAGGGCAAGAGGCAAGTGAGTCCATCTCTTTGTATTCTCTCTCTTTTCTATTTAGAAATACATTAAAAAGATAGCTCCTCTTAGCAGATAAGGAAAAAGTATATGAAACCTTAATATTTAAGAGCCCTGATGTCTGTCACCCCAATATGGTATGAAGAGTTTGGTTTGATGTGAGGCCCTTACAACATAAGAGACGTGAACTCAACCTGGTCTGGAAATGATGCAAAAATTCTATGCAAAGAGTAAATGAAATAAAGCAAAATGCAGAGGCATCTTTTCTAGTGAGCCTTTGCGGGCCTCTCACTGTTGTGGCCTCTCCCGTTGCAGAGCACAGGCTCCGGATGTGCAGGCCCAGCAGCTGTGGCTCACAGGCCTAGCCGCTCTGCGGCATGTGGGATCCTCCTGGACTGGGGCACAAACCCATGTCCCCTGCCTCCGCAGGCGGACTCTCAACCACTGCGCCACCAGGGAAACCCTTAGTGAACCATTTTTTAATGCATAAATTCTCTGCATTGTGTACCAAAAAGCTAGTGATAAGACATCTTCATAAAAATAGAAGTTTGGAAAGCCATCTTTTTTTTCCAGAAAATTTCCATCAGCTTTCTTCCCAGGGTTAAACTGCACCATACATGTTAAGTGAGTATGGAAGTCTATATATTTTTTCTGGACTGTTCTTTCCAATTAGGTGGATGTCTGGAGAGCTGCATGTGATCTTAATAATGCTCAGATTTTTACATAAGCCATTTTAATAGAGACAGACTCTTTGAAGGTAAGCAAGAGGGATAATAACTCTTGGCAGTATTGTTGTTCAGGAAACTTCAATTCTTTCATAGGAAACTGAAAATACATAGAGAGTTAAAATGATACAATACACAGATGAAAATCCCCATTTGGAAGCTGGCTTTTCTCAAGTAGTTTCTCTATGTTGACTGTTCTAACAATTGTCCCACTTAAGCTCTTCAGGCTATAGCGTAGAGCATTGTTTAAAAGACTGATAAATCAAGTGTTGAGATCAAGCACTGTGTGTGATGAGTTCCCTTGTAGTATTCACAAGTATCCTGTTGAACACTCACTCCTGGCCAAGTATTTCTCAAGTACTGTAGTCCTTTACTTCAATGTCGGGACCCCAAATTTACTTGCCATCTCAGCAGAGAACACCATCCACGGAGACAATGATAAATGATACAAAGACTGAGCAAGTGTGCTGTTTACAGCAAGGCAAACTCCACACTGCTTGTCCTGAAATCCTGTGGGCTCAATGTTCAATGGAATAGTGCATTATTTGTGATTTCTCAAAATTTTAATTTCTTTCCTTTGTGTAATATCAGCAGTTGTTTGTATCCGATGAGAAGTATAAAACCCAGTAACTGCACTTGAAATAGAATCATGGGTCCTCAGCTTGGGTGGATTTTAAAGGTGATCAAGACCATGCTTTGTAAACATTAATATACCTAAAAAATTTCTGAGAATCATGTTTAGATACAGATACTTGTGCACTCAACGCCCAAATGTATTTCCATGATATAAACTATAATTAATCTGAAGAGACTAATTACATTTATTTTATAGAGTCATCTTCTATGTTCTGGATTATCTCTTTTCTCTTGAATTAGTTGATCTGTTCAGTTCATGCCTCTCTGGGATATTGATTTCTTCAATGGATTATTCTGGCATATCAATTTACATTTGCAAATGATGGCTTGATTTATTGATATCAGTAATTGAAGTAGGTACACATGACACAAATGGGGAAAAAATTGTACTCTGAGAGTAATTACAAGTTCTCTGACTTTGAAAAGAGGGAGGTAAGATGGGAGGGAGGCAGGTAGGGATGTATGCACTCAGGTGGCTCTCCTTTGGGATGGAGGGAGAGTTTGACTTATTGATTGTCCAGAAAGAGCCCTCTTGTTCTTTGTAGTGATAGAAACTTGCCTGCCATACTGCTTCTCTCCCCTAATCCCCAGTACATCTCTGGGATTACTGTTGGGCAGATCCCCAACTTTATTCAGAAAGACTGTCTTTTGGCTTTTGTCTGAGGGCAAATGTCTTAGTCATCAGCTACCTTAAGGATCAGACTGCCCTGGTGTTCACTAACATATTCCACTGACCCTTACCATGGCTGCTTCTGAAGCTTCAATATCTGGTTAGTATGAAGTTCGATGATAACTTTTATTATATTAAAAAAAAAACAGTTCTGTCTAAGTCTGTGTTGTCCTGTGAGCTCTTCATCATTTGGGGCTTCACATCTGCTTTGTATCTTCTGAATATTTCTCATTCTTTGAGTTGGTTGGTGTAACCCTCTCAGTTTTCCACTGCTGCCTTAAATTTATTCTCTTCATTTTACTTTTCCTACGGAGTTTTGGGAGGGAGGAGAGAAATGCATATGTTCAATAGCCTTCTTCAATATGAAACTGTCAACTGACGTAGTTACATGTTTGTCCCTTTACTCAAAATAATTTCTGACCCAACTAGGATTTCCTACTGTGGACTGAAATTCAATGGCATTGCCAATTCTATAGTTTAAATCAAATGCTAGCCCCTTCTAACACAATTGTCCAGCAATAATAATCTACCAATTATTATATCTCACCTCAATTCCTAAGCTCTCAGGTCAGGTCGGGACTAATGTAGCCAAGCCAAGCTCCTTACACCTTCAAGTTACTCCATTTTCTTATGTTTTGTCAGGAGTGGAATTGGGGATGGGTGCTATAGGTTTAGAATTTACTCAGCAGTAGTCATCAAAATGTCTGATCTAGATAAGTCACATGTTAAGTAACTGTTGATATCATAAAGACTCTAATAAAATGATGAAACGGGAGAATTATAATGTTTTGACTTTGACAGTGATGTCACAAAAGTTTCACTCTGAATCCTCTTCAAGCATGCCTTTAGCTTTACAGTGTCTATTGGCTTTCTTCATTGAGCAGAATAAAATTATCTGATAATTATGTGCCAGAAAAGTCTCTCAGCTTTTGGAAATTCCTCTTTTAAACTCAGGCAAAGAGGAGGAAGCAGAATATAGTAATAGAATTATGCTACGGAATACATTTAGTATTACATACATTTAGTAATAAAGGATGTTGTCATTCTATACTATATTATAATATGTAGTAATATATAAATAGTAAATATATAGTATAATATGGAATAATAAAGTAGGACATAGTAGAAATATAATATAGAAATGTCAATTCATCATTAAACAATTTTGTTATTTTAGGGCTACTTACTTATAACTGTAAAATATTTTTAATGTTTCTAAGCCTCAATCTGTAATATAAATGTTCTTCCTTATTCTGCATTATTAAATTGTGGAAAAGGAGCCTCATTACATGAATATCTCTACACAGTAATTTCAGAACAACAGCTATAAATCTATAGTGCTACCAATTCTTCTCCTCTTTTCTATAACTTATAATATTTTAGCTTGAAACATGATAATAGGAAGTACCCCAAAACATGGGATGCACATGGTTAAATCCATTTCACAGAGCTGGTTGCTTGCCACTGACTGAGTTCTATGGAGTTTCTATTTTTCTGGCATGTGAATCATTCATTTTGTCTCCTTTGGTTGCACTTAGTTCTACACTGGGAACTTGTCCTTATGTTTCTTAGCACAATATTGACTTTTTTAAAAATACTTTCTTTGCAAGCTTTCTTTCAATGGAGCTTCCATTGTAACCCCGTGTTCCTTTTCCCAGCAATTCTCCATCCTTTTGTTTTTAGACCAAAGGAGTCATTCTTGGTGTATGATGAACTAGAGGTATGGAGGTTAGGCTATCATTAGCTTCATGCATGATACCATGAAATTTGTTATCATTCAGGAGACATGCTCTGTCCCTGGGCATTTATGAACCTGTGCACTGCAATCATAGGCCATATAAAGTGGGTCTCACCAAGGAGTGTGCTGGCTAATCGCCCAAGAGTGAAAAGGAAGCTCAGATTAAAGGGAGGTGCAGTCAGTGGAGGCTGGAGAGTAGCTGAATGTTGACATTTGCAGCTGCGCCTCACGACGCCGGAAGAAGAGTATAATTGTACTTTATTCCCATCACCGCTGGTTGACTTGTAAATTGCTTAGATGGCCCTTAAATTGGTTTTGAGCTTCAAATGGGAACTGTGGCTTTCAGTGGAATTTAACCTGGGACTTTCCAAGATCTTGCAAATGATGACTCCCTCATAGGATGAGTTAGAGAATTATCTAGCTTTATTTTAACCAACTACTTTAGGAGGAAAGAATAGATTTACAACATACATGGGAAGTGAGGTCTAAATGAGTTACATGGTCAAAACTACTCATAACTTTCCCACTTCTTACGTCAATAACAAAAATGGCTGCTCTAAAATCTGCCCTCTGATCTCTCTGTCACCAAAGACAAGAGGTAGTCTGGGGTGACTCATAAAATAGTAACTATGTCCTCATTGATAAAGATAGGACTTCAGCCTCAAAAGTTCATCATGATCTCAATCACTGTCTTTATTCCAAGCATCTGAAAATTAGTAGAATGTGGGATATGACTAACTGTAAGGACTTCAGTCATCCAGGAAACTTGGAGAAGGTAAAAATAGCATCTATGTATCTAAATGGTGAGGAGGTAAAATCTGAAATACTTTCAACATAATATACAACATGGCCATGTAAGAACAAATCTCCTAAATAGTATTCTGTCTGAGAAGGTGTTGGTGTGTTTCCTGGATTACTTTTGTTGGATGTATGAGTATATTGGCAATGATTTATTAAATCTTTGGATATTTTAGATGCTTTTGGAGAGTTAAGTGGTAAAGGTTTCATCATGCTTTACTGGCAAGTAATTTGACATATTTTTAAAACTAAAAAGATGATATTTACTAGCCACAAAGCACGTGTCCTTCCAGCAAACTTATCAGTGGCACAGAGGAATTGCTTGTGTCTTTCAGCAACTAAATTTCTTTTCTTTTAAAAAATGTATCTGTGTGGGAGTGTAACACATTCTCAATTTGTAGGATGATTTTGCTAGAGTATGGTGTGTCCCTCAAACTTCTCACTTCTTTTAACACCAGCATGCTCCTTCTCAGGTCTTCCTTTATTTCCATATGCAATGAGACTAAGGTGATTTAACATCCAATTTAACTCCATATCAGACATTTGGAGTTTTTCAACCATTGACTCATTTAATAATAGGGATGGGAGAGATGGAGACAATGAGACACTCAGGTCCTAGACATGGATGATAGGTCCTTTATTGATTTCTTTGTGTAGGTTATTTTTGATGTTTTTGCTCTGCTGACAAAACAGAAATAAACAAAAGCAGTGAGTCATTTACCTCCTGGGCTGTCAGCTGCCACCATGTCACCTTCCATATTATTCATACACATGGAGATGAGATGTGTCTCTTCAGCTCCCAGGTAGTTTTCCAAGGGGAGGTCCTCAGTTTAGTATCTTCTCAGGCAATCTTTGAAAGAAAAGAAAAAATCAAATTGCAAGAGATATTCCACTTGGGGAATATTGCCTCCATGTAAAAACAGTGTAAGTAAATATTTTTCCCTTCTCCCACCCCAGCCTCAAAGTAAAAACTTTCTATATTAACATGAAAATGAATGTGTGTTTTCCTTTCCTTCCTGTTCTTAGGCAATTAGATAAAACTCCCTGAGGGCCTGCCAATCAACAGGACAGTCAGTTTGGAGGTGCTACTTGTACTGTGATAGTGGTATTTGCAAGTCTGGCTGGATCTGATTCGGAGACAGCTGGGCTGTGATTGGTCAATCTTCCCTCCTTTTTGAAATCTTATCATTGTCGGCCTGGCTGAGATAAAGTTCATTCCTAACTTCTTGAAGTTGTGGATATAGACTCACAAGCGATTTTTTTGTGGTAAAGATTTCTCTAGCCCTTCATTTGTACTGCCCACTCAAAATCCTGGTCCTACAACCCAGGTGGCTATATTAGTCTAGGAAAGAAAGAAATGACAAATAGTTCTTTAATTTTTTCACTTACATTAAAAATAAAAACAATAGCCATTTAAGGTTCAAGAGCTAAAGTCTGATGATATAGAAGGCTACACAAATTATTTCAAGGTTTCTGAGCCTTTATTAAGATTACCTGTGTAATTTTTCGTTTCATTCCTAAAATTACAATATGTTAAATGATGGATGTAAAATAGTTCTACAGCCATAGATTTATGTAACAGTTGTGTGTGAATGTGTGTGTGTATGCATATGTATGAATATCTATATATATAGATATATAGATATAGATTATGACCATGTATATTTTTTAAACAAAATTCTGGGATATTATAATATTTTGAGTTAAAATCTTAAACTACAGGTTATTCATGGATGTGTTCTGTAAACTTCATTGAATATAAAGCATTTGAGGTGATTTTAGAACTGGGTCCTTCAGTGGATAATAAAAGAATAAAAATAAAGCCATTGGGAACCATTTCTGAAGAATAGCCAATGTAAAGACCAGAAATTGGAGGCCAGGTCAGATTTGAAGCCATAAGACAATAATTCTCTGAATTTTTTGGAATAACAAACGACTAAAATTACCTGAGAGCTGGATGGTAAATGGAACACTGTATCATATATTAGGGAACATTTTTATTTTTTGCTAGCATTTGTGAGGCAAATTATTCTTGCACAAAGTAAGTGAAATGGTTTAGGAATTAAATTGTTTGCCTCTAGGCAAACATACTTTACAACATTCCCTTGGAAATATGGTCAACTTCTTCCAAGTAAGAGATTCAATGCCAGCCTTTCCTTACACTCACCATTGTACCACACAAAATTCTCCTCAGAAGATATCCAGGATTTCATCCTTGACTCCAGATATCAATATTAGAACAAAACATATGGTATCCCTGCTTAAAAGACTGAAGCTAGCCCAAAAGTCCTAGTCTTTTGAGATAGGAAGTCAGAAGCAGAGTATGTGACGAACATACATTGCATTTTTTCTACACAGTTTCAACATAAGCCCTCATCCTACTTCTTTAGTTTCATTTTGATCCAAAAGAATTTAGAAATAACTGGGTATATATTTTATTTATATTAATGGAGATGTGTGAGTGAATAAATGAATAAAGCTGTTCTTGGAATAACTAATACGCCAGGCATTTTATAAGCTCCTTTTCTAATATGAATGTTTTATTTATTCCTCACCATAATTGTCTACACTTTACAGATCAAGAAACTGGCCCTCAGAGTGGCTTGCCCAAGTTCATATAACCTAATTAATAGCAAAAATGGAATTCAAACCTAGGCATATTCAATCCTGCGCCTATTCATTTATACCTGACTTGTCAAAGATCTTAAGAGATCCAAAAGTTTTATGACAATTTTGTACTCTTTCCTTAATTTAAGCATCTGTATGTCTGCCAACATCCTCGAGGAGTTATTGCCATTTGATTTCAAATGGAGAGAAGGAAGATGAGCTGAAAAATAAACTTTTAGAGAGATGTTCACCATCTTTTTGGATGTAGTAGGAAAAATGCATTCATATTGTATATTTGTGGCTATTGTAGCTGCTGTAATATCAGCTAGAAAGACTGGACTTGACACTAAAGCAAGCCTTTCTTTTAAATCAAAAGCAGATTGGCTACAACTTTTTTACCCTACATGGCATATGTGAACATGATTTCACAAAAATTACTGTAAGATGAGGAATTTAGGTATCTGACTGCTGACAGGTATTGAAGGAACAAGAATGTAAAATATGTTTGAAATATATGCTTTGGATAAGAAAAGTTTTTCAGATATATCAATACTTAAAAATTTGAAATGAGATAAATGAATGCATGTGCCATACAGCTGTCCAAAGTAAGTATAAAGCTAATTGAAAAATAAAACAGAACTAAATGTACAATACCTGTATTAAATTCATATTCTTCTAGAAACATCATTCCTAAAATGATTTAGACCTGCCAGATTTTTTAAATGCCGTACACATCACTCCATTAATGAAAAACATTTTATCTGTATCACAGGTGTCTGTCTACTAAGTGTTCTTTTGTGTTTGACAGGGAGTTTATTCAAATCCCTGCAATTGTCTTGCCTCCTGCTCTTCCTTCTGCTGCATCCGGGGAGGTTCTCTATTTTACTTCTGTTTATCTAGGCTTGTTTTTCTCTATGCTGTCTTCCTTACCTTTCCCGTCTTTTATGGACCCTTAATTCTATTGCATGCAGAGCCATAGACCCCTTTCAGTTGCTAACTTTTCACTAATTGTTAATACTGCCTTTCTCCTCAGATTGCAGATTTCTTAAGTGCTGGAATTGTGTTATATACTTGTTCTCTATCTGCTACAGCTATCTCCAAGAGTCTGGAATGAGGGACTATCTTTGTACATTATTTACTAAGAATTAAGGCCAGTGGATATATGTTATAAATAGAAATAATTTGATTCAACATAAATTAAACTTTATAATGAATAGAGCTCTCCATGAAAGGGAAAAACAAAACAAAACAAAAAAAAAAAACAAAAAAGTAAACGAACAAAAAAATACCTGTGTTGAGAATCAGTGGGGGTGTTCAAGTAGAGACTGAATGATCACTTAGAACAGATTGAGGGAAATTGACCTGCACTTGGCAATCCATAAGGATTTCTGAGTTTGGGGCCTAGGCTTCAGTGGTGTTATTACCATGGATATTCCAAGGAAAGAAAAGAATACAGGAGGAAGAGTAAAATCAGTTCCATCTCACTTTTTGTGAAAGTGCAGCTTTTCCTCCCCCAGACAATCACCTCATGCAAGGTCATGGTCTCAACAGTGCCTTAGAAATTGCCTATTAATTATGCATTGCAAAGAGTATTGGTGAATGGAGATGCTTTTATTTCATCCTTATTATTTTAGAGAGTGTAGGTTATTGCCCCAGATAGTGGAAACCAAATAAAACTTGCCACCAGATTCAAGCTCATTTTACTTCAATCTGCTTCTTCCTCACTGAAAATATGATTCCTTGATATATCAAGGTTTTCTTTATGAAAATAATTATTATTTTTAGCATTTAGAAAAAGAGGATGTGTAGTAATCTTTTCCCAGCCAAGTAGGTTAGCTACTGTATTAGGCTTTTACTCTGCAAACTCCAGTTCCTTGTAAAATGCATCTAAGTAAAGTAAAAGGGTCTAAAAACCATGACTAGTGACTAACTCTAAATACTAGCATGTGTGTGTGTGTGTGTGTATGTATCTATTCATTCATTGATTCATTGATTCATTCATTTACTAAAACATTGGTTTGGTTGAGAAAAATCTTTATGGACTTGCTATTCATATATTTACCTGCCATTCTAGGGATGCCAAAAATTTGTTTCTGACTTATTGTCAATTCTTGATTGCCCTATAAGAGAATTTCAGGCTCTCAAAAATAGTGAAGTCTTCAGCTGTGTTCCTAGAAAATACATTTTCACTGGTCATATTGTAGGAAGAGAAGACTTTCTCTAAGCTAGAAGTTCTGATTTGTCGTCAAAAAGATCCATGGATTATTCTTCCACTCTGAGAATGTTTCTATCCCTGTGACACCCTTCTCTCTGTCTTTTCAGGGTGAGTTAGTTCAGAAGGTTCTCCTTACTTAAATCTATCCATAATTGTCCAGAGTTACTGCAGTTTCAATAAATTATAGGTGTAAAAATGGTGTTTAAGTTGACTTTGGAAAAATACTTAAACTGGTATCATCAGTTCATGTCACATTGCATGAGAGGTTCACAAAGCCTCTTGGCTTGCAAAGACTTGGGTCATCACATGCATCCCAGGACAAGCAAGGTAGCGATAATGCTGATGATGCTGATGCAGAGCCTGGGGGTCAGGAGGCAAGTGCTATTACAGTTGTCTGCCATATCTGCCCTTACTGTGGTGCCAAAGGGATCATTTCACCCTCCTGGATATGATTTTCCTATCTGCAGCCTGGCAATATCAAAATACATTCCTTGGCACCCAGCTGTAATCTTGTCATACAGATTCTCCTCCTTGAGATGGTCCGGTTATAATTATTTAAACATGAAAAGGTAAGTCAGTCCAGATATAGACATTCAGGAGCTGTGACAAATAGTTTAAGGATAATTTTATTGTTCCTTTGCAGTTTCATCATTTTTTTTAAAAATTGGAATAAAACTTCAACTTTTCTTGTGTGTGTTTGTGTATCCTTTTGGTTCCAAGTGTAATAAAGCAATGCATTGAACCCTCAAAAAACAGTCCAAATGAAGCCATGAGTTATTAAAATGTGATCATATTTTCTCAAAGGTCAAAGTTGCCATTCTTATGCTACATTGTCACAGATCTTTGGACAATTATTAGCTCCTCTTTATGAGCTACCAATAGGTCATGTTTATGAGGTGACATCAGTTATTTTCTTTTTGGATATTAGAGAACATAGCGTTGCTGACGGGAAATTTTATATACGTATTCTTGAGCTCTGATGTCTAACGCAGTAGTCATTAGGCATCTGTTGCTGGTGAACACTTGAAATGTGACCAGACCAACTGAGATGACTATACATTAAACTTCAAAGTTTTAGTATTAAAAAAAGGTAAAGTATGATATTAATAATTTTCATGTTGATCACATGTTGAAATAATAGTATTTTGGAAACATTGGGTTAAATATTATATTTTATTAAAATTAATTTCACTTAAACAAACTTTTGTTGATTACTGGAAAACGTAAATGTACATACGTGGTTCACATTATTGTTTCTGCTAGACAGCACTGTTCTCGAGAGCTTGCCACATGACCAGGCAACAAATGAAGCATTTGGAAGCATCATCTGGTTCAAAAGGTGGCAGAGCACCTGCCCATCCACAAGCTCCATGAGGGTCAAGATGCCTCAGGGACCTGTGGACCCAGGCTCTGCATACATTTCTTTCATGCTGGTGGTTCTATGGCATGCCCGTCCTCTGTGCCCAATGCTCATCAGCTTTACACGAAAACCATTTTCTTATTTCCACAATTTATGGCCAGAGTGATCATCATTTTGGTTTTCTCCCTATTCAACAGAATGTCATTTAAAGGAATGTATTGGGAAGTGAAATTGCTTGTGTCTTTTGATGACTGCCAAGCTTTTATTTGAAAATTTTAGACAGACACATATATCACAGTCTTTTATTGTCCTAAAAGAAACATACCATTTTTATTTGAAATATATCATAGGATGTGAAATTCTGTGGAATTATAGACTGGTAATCACTAAGAGGAAGACCCCATGAATGAATTGTGTTAGCTTTTCTTCTGTCAGTGGGTGGAATAGGCAGAATTCTTTAGGTAGAAAGAAGCAAATAGTCCTTCTCAAAACAGAAACCTTTGAATGACCCTTCCCTTCATGTGTGACATCCTGCTTCTCAACAAAAAGTTACCCTTGTTACTAAAATAAAGTCTATCCTGCAAGGATTGACTCATGTTTTCACTGCCATAGCTCCTGTATAAGCACCAGTTTTGCTTGTCTCGACCACTGTGACAACTTCGTCTCTTCACCATGTCCCCCTTTAATATACTCTGTCAGAGTAGCCTGAGTGATTTTTCAAAATTCTACATCATATCATGCTATTGCCCAAGTTAAAACCCTCCAGCACTTCATCATGACATTAAAAAAAAAAGCCAAGCCATTCCATAGGCTCTTGGGGCTCTGCATGCTCTAGCCCTTGCTTGTCTCTCATATCACTTCTCCTTCTTCACAAAGCAGGAGCCACACGAGCCCACTCCACATTCCCAGAAGAGACCAAGGTCATTCCTGCCTTTCGGCCTTTACACTTGCTGTTTCCTCTCCTTACACTCTTATCCCCAGGTCTTCACATGGTTCACACCTTCTTGTCATTCAGTTTTTAGCTCCAATGTCATCTCCCAAGGAAGGTCCTCCAGGAGCATCCATCTGTAATAATCGTCAAGTCAATTTCTGGCCATCACTATGTTCCTTATGTGATGTGATCTTGTTGACTTATTTATTATCTTGTTTACTGTCTATTCCCCACCATCTTTGAAAACACTCCAATCCACTTAAAGAAAAACCCCAGATATTTTAAAGAAAAACCCCAGGTATTTTATCTGTCTTGTTCTCTAGCATGTTATCAGCACATAGAACAGTTCCTGGATATACAATATACCCCCAGTGATTATATATGAAATGAATGAAAGTATCAGTTGCAAAATTATATTGAGACAGCTTGACTTGCTTCCGTATCCACAAGTTTCTCTTAGTAGCTGGAAGATGTCTTGCTTCAACGTATTTCATTTCATCACAAGCTGATGAGCTTTTTCTTAGAGGAGACCTCGTGCCTAAAAATTAAAATGTGTAGAGATTTTGCTCAATGTCAAGTGTCCAACTTGAGAAACGGGTGATGCACTGGTCAGAGGAGGACAGAGACTTTGGCCTTCCCCCATCTTTCACCCTCCAGTTGACATACTCAGGATCTGTTTCTCTGCTGTGTCCCTGGCCTTGTCTGCCTGGGATTTACAATCTCTACAAATATGGATCAAGAACACTTAGGGTTATGCTCTAATATTTGTATCTGACTTTTAATGAATGCAAAATTGTAAATCTTCTGATTCTTGGCTTATCCCACAGACTTAACCAATAGTCCTGCCTCTGGTTGCCATTTAAATGGCAAATTGTCAAATACATCTTAAGCTCAGGACACCCAGGTGATTAAGCAATGAATTCAGCTTTATCTTCTCCTCTGCTCTGAACATGCATGGTTAGTAGTGAGTTCTGAGTCCTCTTCTTGCCCACACTCCCCAAGGGAAAAAAAAATTGCAATTAAGAAGGCAGGTAAGTCTTCAATTACAGAAATGCCTCATTTGACATGAACACCTTGAATGAAGGTGTATATGTCAACTACTTTTATTAGTCTTCCCAACTGATAAAAAATGCATTCCAATCTTTTTAGGGATTTCTTCATTGTAACTTAAATTATTTCTTTAGTGAGATTTTTGTTTTGTTTTGTTTTGTTTTAGAGCAGAGAATTCTGTACTTGGAGTAGCTGACCCATTTTTACATTCTGTGAGTTCAAATTTAGGGGTGCAACACCAGCATCAATCTTTATGGGCACGTGGGGACAGAAAACAGGAAATAAAAAAGGTTGACAAAGTTGTACAAATCAACCAACTCTCTTTGTATAGTCCTATTTGAACTTAGTGATATATATATAAAATGTAGTACTTTAAATCTAATTTTACTTTTGAACTGTTGTTTTACTATTTGTGTAATATGTTCTATTTCTGCAGAATCATTTTCTCCCCGAATTAGTAAACCTTCTTTTCAAACCTGCCAGTAATGCTTAGTGAATTCACAAAGCAGGCTTGATTTTATATAGAGAGTAGTTACTCATAAAATCTAAACATAAAGAAGTCTTGCAAATACAAATGAGGCCAGCATTTTTGAGATTACTGCAAAGATAGCAGGAGGAGAGGAACATCTTTTTATTCAGATTCCTAGATGGAGGCAGTGAATCAGATTTCTAAGAAGAGAAACAAGATTTTTAACTTTAGAATGTCGTCCAAATTTAGCAACATCATTCTTAAAATGGAGGGAATGTAAAAAAGTATCTTGTTTTAGGCAACCTGTTGATTAGGCATAAAGAAAACTTCTGGTTTATTTATAGACTTCTGGAACCGTTCAGTACAGCTGAGGAATTCAGCTACCTCTCAATTAAAAAAAAAAAAAAAAAAAAAACAAAGAAACAACAACATCCATAAAAATAAAGATCTGGCTGAAGGAAAAGAGATGTCCTCTCAAACATACCCATCTTCTAAATGTCTTCTAAGGTGTTTTGTTCTGTTTTTAATGTGCACTAACAGTGGATCTGGACTCCAGGCTGTGACAATTCACAGAACAAAAGCAGAATAAAAAACAAACCAACAAATAAGAAAAAGAAATTGTGTATTTGTAATTATTTTGTATATCAGTATAACAACGGAGAATGAAGCATTCTCTCAAAGGTTATCTTTGGCTTTGATCTCAGCTTGCACTTCGGGATAGTATGGTCTGCCTTCTGGTGAAGAACACTCCAGTGAAACCTCAGACTGAGATGAGGTAGATTTGCTCTTTCCCCACAAACACTCCAAAATGTGCATCTGAAAAAAAAAAAAATTGTGAGAGGGACTGAGTCCCAGAGATATTCCCCAGGAACTCTACCCAATCTGTGGCACAATACGTGGTCTGACCCAGCTGGGCACCAGGCTGGCCTTGGCTGCCATCCCTCTGGCTGGACTCCTCCCCAAGATAGGGCTCACCCTCACATGAAATTGCCAACCAGGGCCCACGTGGGTAGAGAACTAATTTAGCCTCCTGGACACTTGATGAATGAAGAATTTCCTCTTGGGACTAAATTATAGGGCTTGTTGGAGTTGCTCTTTCGTGATCTGTTATTTGGAGGTAATTTTCCAGAAGGGCTGGGACACGGGGCCATGAGCTAGAATAGGATTCACCAGGCACAGCTGCCACGTGCAGGCCAGCACATCCCACCATGCCCAGCCTCTCCTCCAGCCTCCGCGCCTCCACCCTTCCTTCCCCAGAGAGGAGGCCCAGCCAACAGAGCTGGACTTACATTAGATTTTTACTTCCTTCTTAATTAAACCAGAATGGTATCTGCCCACCTTTTTCGGCATCCGGGTTTCTAGAAATGTAACATCTTGTCCTAACACGCTTACAAACAGATGAGCAGGCTTTTCCCTCATCCCCCAATGTGGATGATTACAACCTTCTGTCAAATTCCACCTACCCTCCCTCCCCTGTTGGCTGGAAGATAAGCTTCTGATCTTCCCTTGGCTTTTTGAACTGCTGGAAGCTGTGTAAACACAAGCTGTAGGTTAGTCAGATTCTGTTTGACCCAGGGCCTGCTGAGTGCAAAGAGATTACATTTGAAAACTCCCTTGTCTAATTAAGCAATGGTAACTTATTACAGGGTGGTTGCTGATGAGGTCAAGTAGCAAGAGGTTTCAGGCCGACCTGCTGCAGCTGGTCATCTGCTGATAACTAAGGAACAGCTAGTTTTTATTGGGCCAAATTCCCTACAGAACTCTCATTTCATAAACCCTTGAATTTGGTTCTCTCTCTGAATTTTGCATGTGCATTTCAGCACTTTAGAGAGTTTGCAACAGCAAGAGTGACAAGGATTTCTTCTATAATAGCAACTCTTCTTTCCTTGGTCTTTGCACAGTGATGCTCCATCCAGCGGTTCACAAACTAGTGTGCTGTGCCTCTAGCTCCATTTGGACTACTGACTTCTGGCAAATCTAGAAAGCCAGATGAGGGCCACTTCGAATATTGACATTTGGATGGGGTGGTGTGGTGAGGGCAGGAGAGGAAGCCCCAAGAAATAGATCATAAGACCTGGGCAAAACTGTGTAGAATGATCATGATCATTTATTGAGCACCCACTATGCAGCAGAACTGTTGCATGATCTTCTCATATGTGTCTCCAGACCTTACCATGACCCTCAGAATAGGTGTTATTATTCCTGTTTCACTGTGAAGATTCTTAAGGTAAAA
Source organism: Hyperoodon ampullatus (assembly GCF_949752795.1). Lineage (NCBI taxonomy): Eukaryota > Metazoa > Chordata > Mammalia > Artiodactyla > Ziphiidae > Hyperoodon > Hyperoodon ampullatus. Next base: position 14,891,703 of record NC_136927.1, on the reverse strand, counting down.
AGAGGTCAGCAAGTTCCACAAAGGCATGCAGTCACCAAGTGAAAGGTGTGGGATATGACCCCAAATAGCTTTATCTTTAAATGTGTCTCACACATTCCAGGGAACTGTGTAATTTTCCTTTGGAATTGGAAGTGTCTGTGGCCCCTGGATGAGGGGAAACATTTGATGAATGCAGATTCCCCTTGTGAGTAGGTGATAAAAGTGAAGATGAGAACTTTGGAACCACAAACCTTGGAAAAGTCATCAAAGAAACCCTCCTACTTGCTATCACACCCTCAGCTAGGTTTATCCCCAAATCTCTTGTTGTGGGTATCTATTGTTTCTCCACCAATGTCTGTTTCCTGGAGTTCTGGAAAAGCACATGCAGAATTCCTCTGGGGATACCCTCCCTCTGCCAAAATTTTGCATAAGTCTTCTGTTAGGGTCAGAGTCCTTCAGATGCCCTGGTTGTCGTGGTTACATTTGGACCAATCAGCACCAATGAAATAAAGTACATGATTTTATGGAAAGTAGAAAAGACACAGTTGTTCTTTCCCTCCATCCTCAAGTCAAGAAGGACAGGCTGGAGTTACTCCTGCCATCCTTCCACAAGATGTGGCCATCTGGATGTATCTGAGAGACAGAAAGTAACTGGGTCTCGGTGATATGGTTAGAATCCTGATCAAGCTGTCTGTGATCTCCCTCTGTGCTGCACTTTTAGGGATTTGAGAATGTTTCAGATATTTGCCAACTAAAGAGTTTAAGAGGTTAAGTGTTAGTATCTTGCCAGATCCATGCATGCACCCATCTGGTTATGGGACAAGAGCATAATAATATCTCCCTGTCTCCAAAGCCACTCCTTTGTCATGGAATCACGCTGCTTCTGAGTTAGAAGGAGGATGTTGGAAATGAAAGGCCACACATTTTCGTCAATGTGGTTTTACTTTGTGAGCAAAGTCGGATGGAGTGTGATGATTCTAAAATCACATCTCTTGCAAAATCTTTCAGCCTGTCCCACAGTTCATTTTTCATCCTTCTCATAAGTTGACCATATCAAAAGTTGGTAAATATTTCTGTTAATTATCCTCCATAAAATAATGCAAAGTCTCTAATAAAAGAAACATTTTCTGATGCCTTACGACTTTAGTTTAGACAGTTCTGAACAATATTCACATACATTTCTCTGGCTACATTTTCAGCTAATTTTCTATCTTCAGCTCATATGTAAAACAATTTTCCCTTAAATATCCCTTAAAAACTGTAGCAAGCCCACAATTCTCATGAATTTATTGGGCTAGTGAAAAATCTGTTTTATTTATACAGGGTTTCAGAGTTTACAGAATACTTTTATGTAATTTATCTCATTTATTCCTCTTTTCAACCCTATAAGGTTGATATTATTATCCACATTTTAGAGATTAGCATTAGAAGGTTTAGGGATTAAGTGATTTGTCCAAATCTCCCCAACCCCTCCAATGGGGGGACTGTATTTTACACTCAAGTGTTCTGATCTAAGCTCAGACTTTTCATAGTTCCAAATAGTCTATTGGTACTTGGAAATCTTTGAATAGAGAGGAGGAGTTTGATATTAGAACGCCACCATGTTGCTTCTTTTCTCTAGGTTAAAGAAGAGAGCTGATTCTCTAAATAGCTGAGAATGGCTTATAATGTTTTCTGTTCATAGTTATCCCTTTTGGGAACCACAGGAATCTTGATTTTCCTGACCATTTGTCCTCCATCGGGCCCAAATGTTTAAAGGACATTATTTTTATATGCCAATGATTGCAGTATTTGCATGTGCAAATCAAGTAATTATTTAACTACCCAAATTGTGCATGCAACTAAGGTAATTATGAACTTAGAAAATTGCTATAAGAATCTGACCCTGGAAAAATTATTATAGCAGAAAATGAGTGTTGGAGTGGAAATTTCTTGCAAGGCTGATTTTGTTGTTGTCACTGCTGTTTAGTGGAAAAATAAACTGATTAATTTGCTTGCTTTGCCTCAGTTTCAACATCTGAAGAATGAAAATAATGTTTGCACTACCTACTTCCAAAGGGTAATTTCCTTGTGAAGGAAATTGGGACAAGGCATACAAAAGATTTGAAAGAAAAGGACAAAATTTTTAAAAAGGGAATATTATTTTTAAGTGGCCTCATTAAACCTCCACTTTGAAATCAGAAATTCATATTTTTATTTGAATCTTTGTTCATTTATCCAAATAGATGCCATGTTGTGATTAAATAAAATGTAAAAAAAATAAGCTCAAATTGTGAAAAAATAAAAATATTGTTTTCTGTCTCTAGGGTGTATAACGATTTCTCATGTGGCTCTCCTAACAATTATATGTGGTACATGCAGAAGGAAAGATTAATCATGGTTACATATGGGGGAAACTGAAGCTCACTAAATTTAAAGTGAGAATCTAGCACTAGGGCTTCTGACTCCAATTAATTTCTGCCAGAGAGATCATATTGCCTTGACGCTGGTAGTTATAGCCATGAATAGGTCAAGCTGCTAAATGAATTTAGAAATGTATCTGCTTCCCAATAATTTTGTGAATGTAATCACTTGTATTCGATTGACTTGTAGGTTACTACTGCATTATATGCAAGAAAAGATCTTCCTAAGAAAGCTAATGATGTACTTAAGAAGGTGGAGGCTTTTAAAACTTACTTAAGAGAACAAATAAATCAGTAGGCTGTGACTATTCTTTATTTGTTGAAACAGATACAAAGGGATAGAGAGTAGATCCAAGTCTGTGAACAGATAGCTTAGGTTCCTGGCCCAGTGAGAAGAAACTCACATAAGTTGCCTATAATTCACCTAACCTTTCCTCCCAAATGTTCATTACAGTGAGGTCATTACTATAATTGTTAGAGGATCATCTGATAAAAACATGCATACTTTGATACAGTTCTTCAAACAATGCTCACCTTAGGTTGCCAAGTCTTTGAGTTACTGTCTAGGTTCTAAAGAGTGTAAAAGATGGATGAAGTTTGAAGTCTCCAGATCCCAATGATGTTTGAAGTTGATTCTGAGAGTTAGTGACAGGGATAGGGCATCAGTCATTGAGCCTGACTCCACATTCTGTTCTCTAACCTTCTCCCTCTGTCAGCATAGATGTCTCTAGACAGAAAAGGACCAGAGATGCCTTGGACAGTAAATGAGGGTATTTCAAAGAATAAGGGCCACCAAGTCACCTATCTATACCCAATGACTTGGCAGGAAATAGAATCATAATCTCCTTTTAGAGTGACAACATGTCTCAAATTGTGTTAAATTCTGGTAAAATGAACAGTCATCAGCATGATTCACATTTTTTCCAACTTTAGACGAGAACAGATACATTATCTATCATTATTCTACTCCACGTTTTACCTCATTTTTAAAAAATCAAACAAGTTTATATGCAGAGCTACCATTTCTCAAGCATTTACCAGGTGCCCATCCCCTTGCTAAGCATGATCTATGGCTTATCTAACTTAGCCTCCACTATAGTCCTGTGAGTTAGGCATTATTCTTTTCCTAAGTTCACAGATAAGGAAATGGAGGATGAAAGAGCTTAAGTAACTTGCCTAAACTTACACTGATTGACTTATATTTATAAGTACTCTTTTGAGTACACCTCTGTACCCTGAAAACTCATCATTGATGACTCCAAGATGGACATGCCAATGACAAACATTCATATATTTAAACAGATTTCCATAAAAAAAGAACAAAATAACGCCATTTGCAGCAACGTGGATAGACATAGACATTATCATGCTAAGTGAAGTAAGTCAGACAGAGAAAGACAAATATCATATGATATCACTTATATGTGGAATCTAATTAAAAATGATACAAATGAACTTATTTACAAAACAGAAACAGACTCACAGATCTCAAAATCAAACTTATGGTTACCAAAGGGGAAACGTGGGGGGAAGTGATAAATTGGGAGACTGGGATTAACCTATGCACACTACTATATATAGAATAGATATACCTACTGTATAGCACAGGGAACTCTACTCAATGTTCTGTAATAACCTATATGGAAAAAGAATCTGAAAAAGAATGGGTATATATATGTGTGTGCATATACATATATATTTATCTATCTGATTCACTTTGCTGTACACCTGAAACTAACACAACATTGTAAGTCAACTATACTCCAATAAATTTTTTTTAAAAAGTTGAATATTTGCACAAAAAATACATAAACAGATTTACTTCCTTCTCTATATTTGTCCATCAGATGAAGACATGAATAGCATGTTGTGTCTCTTTGAAAAATCATATTTATGCCCTTAGTTTTTCCATAGAATAATGTAACATTGATATCAATGTATCAATGATAATTACTAACATCTTTGCAGCAGCACCCATGAGTTATCATTTTGAATAGTAAAAGAATGCTTTAACAGTTGGTAAATTTTAACGTTTTAGGAAGTAAGTTTTACTCTTCACTAAATAAGACTATATCAAGAGGTTGAATAAGCCTTCCAGGATGGAATAGAGAACTTGATATAGAAGATTCTCCTGAACACTCAGTGTTCCTGCCAATTAATTGTAAGCAGAGTAAGAACAATACATCTCTAGAATGAAACTTAGCTTCATTGAAGGGACACCAAGTTCTATCTCTTCCACTCCTATTTAGAGATTAACACAGATTAGTGTAACAGACACAGGAATCTGTCAAGAGGTAGTTATGTGCTGGGGGCTGGAGATACTGGAATAGTCCATCAGGAGAGAGTAAACACAGAGGGCACATGGAATTTGGGAGCTAGTGTTGAGAAAAGGGTCTCAGGAAAAGTTTTCTGGCTGGGGCCAGGTAAAGGAAATTCAACCTAGATCTGTATAGTAAATGCCTAATTTCTCTAATTTTGGTTTTTGCCATTTTATTTCTACATAACAACTTGTTGATGAATATTAAGAAGTAAATGTTCTTCACCCACCCACCTAAGATCAATGGTGAGGGGAAGGTCACTGTACTCCGGTGGCCTGTTGTGGTATCACAAGAGTCTTGACCAGCTCTAAAGTGGTACTGGAGTCCTGGCAAGCTCATGATTTATCACAGTTAATCATCCAGAGCGATGTTGTCCAATACAGGTGCCACTAGCCATATGGGGCCATTGAACTCTTGGAAGGTGGCTAGCATGAGTTGAAATGTTCTGTGGGTATAAAATATCAATACATTCTGGATTTCAAATACTTAATATAAAAAATAATGTATAATATCTCTTTAACAATTTTATATTGATTACATGATGGAATGATAGCACGTTGGATATATTGGTTTAAGTTAAGTATAGCATCAAAGTTAATTTTATATGTTTCTTGTTACTTTTTTTAATGTGACCATGAGAACATTTAAAATTACATATCTGGCTCACATTATATTTCTGTTGAATAATGCTGATATAGAGCTTTTCTATTCTCATTGATATAGATCTTTTCAAGATATTTACTTAGATGAGAGAATTTATATTTTACAAAAAATGCCCCCCGACCCCACAAATAGCAGGGCAATATTTTGATCCAATGCTATTTCCCTTTTGCTCTTGCCCCACTGCTACTCAAATATTTATAAAACATTTTAAATACTATCTATGAAATACCAAGAAATTTCAGAAATCATGAAGAATATTTGAAAAAAAGTAGCAGAAGCAAAGCTTAGAATTTAGAAAATTGATGAGAGACAGAATTAGCAGACAACTTTTTTTTTTTTTAAATCCTTCTTCAGACACAACTTTGTATATTGTTCAAATCTAAATTTTATTTAAAAAATAACAGAACAAGGGATTTTCCTAGTGTTACTATCTCTTTAATGCTGTTCCTTTCAAAGTACATTTAACTTAAATGATTTTGATTAGAAGTTTAGTATTCAATAAAGATTTCTGTCAGGGGACACCTGCTCTGGGCCTATGCATTCTCTTGTGTGTCATTAGCTCTTTTTCCTGAACCATTAAAAAGAGTGAATGGAATAAAACAATTTTTATATTTGTTTTTGATTTAGATTGTCTATGTTTCTACATGCACTATAAACCAAATTTACCAAAAAAAAAGAAAACAATATATATATAATAACTGGAATGGAATTTCCAGTCTTCTTGCTGTTATATTTCAAAAAAGTTATCTCACTATTTTCCTTTTTCTTCTAAAAGTTGTGTTTGTTTAATTTTGATCTGTAGCCAAGGAAAGGTTTCATAGTTTACAGATTACAATGTTTGAAAATAATTTTATTTCTGTACTTAGTATGGAGAGATTAATAAAATGTGTAACTAATTACAATTCTGTTAAGTAGGAAATTTTTTGTTATTTTTGTTACCAGTCTAAATCTGTCATATGAAAAAAGACAACAAAATCAAACTTTTACAGCTTAAAATTGCTATGGAAATGTATAATGTATATTATATAACAATATATATAATAGAAAATAAGTCCAATGCTGGAACTGTACGTTAAATGTACTTCACATCATTCATTATTAGTATTGTTATTAATAATAATAATAATAATAATTTTATAAGATTATATTAATTAATGCCTTTCCATTGACCCAGTGTGAATGTTTCATACTTCATGATCTCATAGTCCTGTAATAACTACTGTATTAGAAATGCCAGTAATTCGGCTCTATAAGGCCAATAGCTGTAATTTTGTTTCTTAAACTTGCCACTTTTTGATTTTTGGGGTTTTTTTGTTTGTTTGTTTGGTCGTTTTTTTTTCGGTTCACGGGCCTCTCACTGCTATGGCCTCTCCCACTGTGGAGCACAGGCTCCGGATGCACAGGCCCAGCGGCCATGGCTCATGGGCCCAGCCGCTCTGTGGCATGTGGGATCTTCCCGGACTGGGGCACGAACCGGTGTCCCCTGCATTGGCAGGCGGACTCTCAACCACTGTGCCACCAGGGAAGCCCAAACTTGCCACTTTTTAAATGTAGACATTAAACCTATGACTCAGATGTCTTTAATATCATGTTTTCATCATTCCTTGTATATCATGTGTACAGAGAGAAAAAGTATATTAAGATAATAGTTCCCTGGTAAAATGGTGACCCTTTACATTCATAAATATGCACCAAAGTATTCTTTGGACAAAGATTTGTGGATAGTGTGACACATTTTTGGTAGCTTACAATAGTAACAGTTTAATTAAAACAAAATTAAGGTGATGCTTCCAATGTTTCCAAAGGGTACTCTCTTCAAATGTTGATAAATACCAGAAAGAGTATTGTTTACTGCCTTATTGATCTAATTGTCTGGTTCTAACTGGTTAAGTGAATAAGAGGACTCATACTAGAGTAAATAGAGGCATTGGGGCTGAGGAGTTTGCTGCAAATTTCAGCCACATTTGAACTGTGACTGTTGCCAATAATTTCAACAACTGACTATGACATGCTTCATCCTGCTGCTAATCAAGGGTGCATGCACACCTTGCTCAGCCCAAGTGGCTACAATTAACCTCTGTACCAAAGCTCTGAGTTATCTGTACAACTAAGAAGCATGGACTAGTATGTCAGCCTGAATTGAAATAGTTGTGACAACTTATAGCCCTTTGGACAATGAGCTGGTGATAAAAGCAGAATAAAGACTGGGGATGCTAAAGTGAGTCTATGACTGGCCAAAGCAGGGAAAGTTTATCCAACAAACAGGAGTGAGATTCTGTGGCATGAGTCATCAGTGTCAGAAAAAAAGTAAGAGAAAATGGTGAATTGGCTTGTAAATGGGTATAAACACAGGGAAATAGTCCCTGAGAATACCGTCGCCCCAACCAAGGCAAAGGTGTGACTTAACAAAGACTTAAGATTTCACAAGGGACAGAGACTGGTTCACATTTTTGACTTGTCGGTTCTGGATTGGGGGCTTGTAGAGTGATTTGGTGCTGGTCAGTTGTTGAACCCCAGATCTATTTGTGGTTTTCTGAGCTGTCTTAATACACTATGCCTATTAAGCTTAAGTTCAGATAGTTCAGTTGAGTCACAGACCACGAGTCGTTAACCATATGGCTACTTTTCTGCTGATTCTCGCTGGTTTTCTGGGAGGGGCTGCTCTGACTTCTTCTGGTGGCAGGATACTCACTGTTTTACAATCTTCCATACTTTTCAAGCACAGAGTAAATCACTGGCTTATAGGTGTGTGCTCAAAGCACAGAAAATACTTCTTTTATCGCAGATGAAGTAAGAGCTTCTCCTGGGCTTGTTGAGGAATAGCCATGTGAAAATGTTAGTGATGGAAAGGAAAGTCACTTGAGGTAAAAGCAGTGCAGAGAGAAATGGAATGTGGTCATTGCTCTTTAAAAATATTATTCACATAATCACTGTTCCTGGAGCATGATATGGATGGCTGAGTCAATTGTTTCAGTTCTTACTTGGTTCTCAAATGCTCTGATTTAGTTGTCTATATAAAATAATGGGACAATAGCACTTCTGTGTTTTAGTTAGTATGGTGTGGAAATAGAGCACAGCCATCTTCATCCTGCATTATTAAAATAAAACCATTTTCTCAACCACCTTATCAAACCCCAGGGAAATGCATCAGTACTTTTATGGGACATTGTTAAGTCTTTTTTTTTTTTTTTTTTTTTTTTTTTGCGGTACGCAGGCCTCTCCCTGCCGTGGCCTCTCCTGCTGCGGAGCACAGGCTCCGGACGTTCAGGCTCAGCGGCCATGGCTCACGGACCCAGCCGCTCTGCGGCATGTGGGATCTTCCCAGACCAGGGCACGAACCCTTGACCTCTGCATCGGTAGGCGGACTCTCAACCACTGTGCCACCAGGGAAGCCCCATTGTTAAGTCTTTTATTGTGGGTCTTTATTCTTTGGTTTTTTTAACAATGCATTGATCTATGCAAACATTCAGGTCGTGGTGATTGTGCTAATTAACGTCTTGCATAAAATAGTTCTCTTTACTGGACAGTGGAAACCATGTGTAAGGTCTAGTCTCTGCTCTTAAGGAATTTAACATTTACTGAGTGGAAATGTAACACAAGTCATAATACTGTACTTATTATCATTGTGGTGTGAAGAATAAAGGAGATGAGTCATAACTGAATAATTTTAGGCGGCACAATTAGAAAAGTCCTGGCAGAGAAGAAAAAGCAATTTTTGAACTGTGTCTTGATGTAGAAGTTGGACAGGTGGAGATGAGAGTGAAATTATCTCCTGGCAAAAGTGACCAGATGTGCAGTTTCGTAGGGATATGGAATTATATACTATGCCCTGAGAATAGTGAGCAGGGACACACAGCATAAGCAGAGTCAGTGGGGGGAAAAAAAAAAAAACCCTGGAAAGAGGAGAAAAGAAGACGAAAAGATAGGGTTTTAAATACCAAACTAAACATTCTGTTTTTTCTTGTTGTCATTATATTTTTTGTTTGCTTATTTATTTTTATCACAGGGATCCACAGATAAATGTAGAGAAGGAAAATGGATTGCTCTGACTTGGAGGTTAGGTGGATGCCACTATCAGCATTGTGAAGGATGAATTAGAGAGCAGTGGACCTGATTGGAAAGTGACCGCAATAGCCTTGGGAATAGATGGTATGAGCCTAGAATGTGGTGGGTGGTGGGGACTTTGGAAGGAGGAGGATTGATTTTATGAGGCATCCTGGAAGGAGAACAGACAGAAATTGATCATCATATGAATTCTCTTTGGAGAGAAGACAGAAGGGAGAGGAAGAAATCAAGGCAGAGCCACTGTTTCTTTCAGAGCTCCCTGAGAGGGACTGAAACACAACTCATCCCTGTGCCCATGGACATCCATTCTCTGATTGAAGCTTATGCATGAGAACAGTGGAGAAGGGCTCCTTAGAGAAAAGTTGGGGTCCTGTTTCCAAGAGAATGGAGAACAGATTTTGGCTGAGCAAAATACTGCAAATCTCATCTATAGATTGTAAAACCATTAACTAAAGTAGTGAATACAGAAGGAAGAAATGTTCAGGTGGGTGGATGAAGAAAGAGGGGTGAGGTAGTAAGAATGGTTGGTATCTACTGCTTGTCATAACACAATAATTATTAATAATCGTCAACCATGATTAGGTGTACTACCCATTCAGAACCTGATTCTTCCAAAAGCAGGAGATACATAGTTTTAACAATATACAGCATGCGAGATATTGTATTGTTTTGTATTTTTCCATAATAAGTGATATTGTCCCAAAGATTTTGATATGCACAGGCTATGTATGTCTTTATTGATCAATCATAAATCAGACAATTATTTTCAGATGCATTGTAATAATATGTTTAATATGTTTCATGAATGTATGCAAGGATGTGTTGATAATTAAAACACTTGTATTATTCCATCTTTATTAACATGACATTTTTGTTTCTGTTCAAATGTCTGAGGATGGTACCAGATGACAATTTTTCAATTTTTTTCTTTCCTTGTCGTTTTTCTGAAAATTTCAGTTAAGTGCACCATATGGAAATAGACTACATACTGACACATTTCATGATCAAGACATTTTATAGAAACTCTCCATTACCTAGAATATGTGGGAGTATATATCCTAAATTAGTAACTACAGTATTTTAGCTAATGGATAATTTCTCCATGTAATATGCATGAGCATAAACAAGGGCAATGTGAGTGCAGTATAGATACACTTTACACTAATAATGCTAAATATTTATTTTGAAAAGTAAGATATTTATTTTTTAAACACCTTGCAATACCAATACCAATACTATATATATATATATATTTTTTTTTTTTCGGTACGCGGGCCTCTCACTGTTGTGGCCTCTCCCGTTGCGGAGCACAGTCTCCGGACGCACAGGCTCAGTGGCCTAGCCTGCTCTGGATGCGCAGGCTCAGTGGGCCTAGCCGCTCCGTGGCATGTGAGATCTTCCCGAACCGGGGCACGAACCCGTGTCCCCTGCATCGGCAGGCAGACTCTCAACCACTGTGCCACCAGGGAAGCCCTATAGATATATTTTGAAACACTTGTACCATAATTGAAAATGTAGAAGTTATAAGTCAGTGAGGATTTATTTGTGCTGATCCTGTGATATAACCTGACAAATGAAAAATTAATTTTATTTGTCAATTTCAATCAAATTGTCAGCATTTGATTTTCAGTGTTATTTACTACACAGTGGTCTAGGCACAATTCTTACACCTTCACTATTTTCATATGTGTATATATACATATGAAAAGATATATACTCTTAGGATTCTGGATAAGAATTCTGGATAGGATTCTAGTCAGCATTCCTTGCAGGATTTTGTCAGGAATCAAAACTGGCCATACAGATGGAGAATTTGGTTAGAATTAGGGAGTATGTTCAGCAGAAAAAAAAAAAAAAGGAAAGAAAAAGATAAAGAAAGAAAGGATTTATTGATCCAATCATTTTAGTCAATTTAGTGGGAAGGTCAGGCCAACTGGTACTTGCTTCAGGTTGACAGAGTCAGACATCTGTGTAGGGATTTGTAATGAGCCTGCAGGTTTTGATGAAATGTGGAGGTGGTTAAGAAAACTATAGCTTGTGGATTCTCAAGAGTTTTGGAATCTTATTCTGTTTCCAATGGAACTAGCTAAGCATGGCTTCAGTGACAGTATAAAGTAATAGAGAGGGAAAAATAATTTCTTCTCTATGGAAAAATAAAATCCCCTAAATAATGGTTGCTGGTTGTACAACCATTAAACTGATCAACTAATAAAGCAATTAGTTAATAGTCTCTTAAAAAATGATACTGAATTTTGATAACATATTTTAAAGAATAGTTTCATATGTATCAAAATTTAGAAGCTTCCTGGAAGAATTTATTGACACCTTAATTGGAAAAAACTTTTTTGAAAATTAAAAGGATAATACATTTATATTTTAAAAATGTATTAATCAAATTAGCTGAGGTTTTCATAAAGAATAATGCTGATTAGGACACTTCAGAATGGAAACTTATGTTACCATTAAGTAGTACAATTTGGTAATGAGCTTTAAAAGTTTAAAGATTTTCTACTCTTATAAATTTGTCCCATTAAAATGGTACTTCAGGGGCTTCCCTGGTGGCGCAGTGGTTGAGAATCTGCCTGCTAATGCAGGGGACACGGGTTCGAGCCCTGGTCTGGGAAGATCCCACATGCCGCGGAGCAACTAGGCCCGTGAGCCACAACTACTGACACTGCGCGTCTGGAGCCTCTGCTCCGCAACAAGAGAGGCCGCGATAGTGAGAGGCCCGCGCACTGCGATGAAGAGTGGCCCCCACTTACCACAACTAGAGAAAGCCCTCGCACAGAAACAAAGACCCAACACAGCAAACATAAATAAATAAATTAATAAACTCCTACCCCCAACATCAAAAAAAAAAAAAATAATATGGTACTTCAAGACTTAGGTACTTATAAATCTGAACCAAGATTAAACATCACAATAGGGGAATGTTTTGATAAATTATTTATAATCATTTGACAAAATAATAGGCAGCAAAATCACATTCTGGAACATTATCAAAGCTAATTGAAAGTATGAAGTTTATGCTGAATTTTCTAAGTAAAAAAGAAAGTAACAAAGCAGCATATTGAGTATAAGTGTATAGAATGAATATAGAGTGAACAGAAAAACACTGAAATATTGGGGCAAATGTGGCTATCTCTGGGTAATGGTAAAAAGAGGAATTTTCCCTTTCCTCTTTGTGCTTTACTGCAACTTCTAAATTTTGTAAAGTGTATGTTACTGTTATAATTAGAAAATGAATATTATAAAAATTTATTCTGCACCAGTCAATGTTTCCTGTTTACACTTCTGACCTCCAGCTGTTTACCTTTGGACTTAATTCACCCTTCCTTCAGTGTACCTTATTTACAGATTTTCTTCACAAAACACACCCACAGGAAAGAAAAAATATTGGCAATTTCGTAACATAATCTAATCATTTTCTACCCTGCCCGTTCTTGTCTATTTTCAACATTCTGGAATTTCCTGCCAACTCCTGCCTCTCATTGGTCAAACACCGTGACCACATTTCATTCCAGGACCCAGATCCTCACAGATTTCTGGGGGCTCACAACCAAAAGTCCATTGAGACAAGAGGACTTTTTCCATAGGATTAAAAGGAAGAAAATCCCTCTGAATAAACACCTTGGAGTGTGTGGCTCACTCTCCCCTTTCCCCATCCCCCTTACAACTTACTAACATTCTAGATCTTCTGAGACTGTGAACAGTTTTCTAGTTTTCTAACCAGCTCCACCTGCTGGTGCTGACCTGTGTTTCTTTGTGATCTGTACCTTCGCCTCACATAATGTCGGAGTTTCCCTCAAAATATGACTTCCTTTTCATATTTTCTTATTTCTGCATCGCTTAGTTCCTGGCATAAGAAGAAAGGGGGTGAGATCTGTTTTAGAATATATTCTTTTGGTCTTAAACAGTGTTTCATTTGCATCACATTTAATTGCTGTCAGGCAAATGGATGAACAATCTTAGAAAATATACCTCAGAAGAGTATGCTGAGGTTAGGGTTTGGAGTGATGAGCTGCCAATTCTCTTCCTCATAGGCCTCCCTAAGGATAAACTTAGCAGGACTTTACTGTTGGGAGCACAGAATATTTTATTTGGGAATTCAGCAGTGACTCAGATTTCGAATGTCTTGGATCTCTTCTGACACTTGAAAAGCAGGTATGAGGCCCACACCTGCTTTAAAAAGTGTAACTGGCAGTCAGAAGGTTATTTTTCAGAAGCTTCTTGTTCTGTCTCTCTTGAGGTCAGTTGAGGCCATATTTCTGGTAACTTCTCATCTAGGCATCTCCCAGGGTCTTTATAAGCCAACCACCCTCCAACCTCACCCCTGAAAATTCTAAATCAGTGTTAAAATTCTCGCTGACAATTCCTTTGGGGAACAAGAAAAAAAAAGGCATAGTAAGTGAGTAACTTGAAGGAGCATTGATATTTGGCACACTGGCTGTTGTTTTTCTTAGGAGCCCATTGATAATAATCACTCATTCATTTTAGCATCCTTTTGCCCCATGCACAGTAGAGCCTGTAATTGGCTTCGGGCTTGATACTGTTGGCTGGATCAGCTTGTGCCTGGTGAGATAGAGAGGGGCAGGTGCCAAGAAGCTGGGAGAGAGGCTGTGTTTCCCAGTGTTTACTCTTTGATCTTACTGTTCATGTTCTCAGCCCTTTACTTGAAGGGGAAAAAGTCTGTTGTAGTCAATCCAAAGCTTCCTTCCTGGTTATTTTCCCAGAGACTTGGCCACAAAAATTTGCTCTGGACATATTTATTTGGCATCTTGTACATTTGTTCAGTGCCCTTTAGCAAAGACGTTTACATGCATACACACACACCCACACACCCTTCCCCCTCACACACACACAAGTTCAACTCTTGGTTCACTACAGATTTCAAGACCATAAATCATACTGAGTCATATCTACTAGCAATTCACTATGGGCTCTTTCTTCACAGTCGCTCTGCCTAGGATGTTATCCTAGATTTCTAATTAGAATCTCTACTATTATGAGTGCACAAAACATAGGAGAACCCAAAAAGAAGGCTGAAGATGTAACACTTGGTTACAGATATAATCTTTTGATCTCTTTTTGACTGTTTACTAGAATTTCAATTTTAAGCTGTAGCCCCTGGACATAATGGATTCTAAACCTATTATCCACTGGAATACTTTATATCTGGGTAAACCTTATAACAATTCCTGAAAGACAGGGACTGTTTTTGCTCTGTTCTCCAAATTTTTGAAGTGGAGTTCATTTTTGCTCATGTGAAGGTAGTCAAGAGAGAAATACAAGCCCAAGTTATTTATGAATCCTTCCTAACACATCTGCAGATTTCTCTCAATCTTCTCCTATTAGTAAAGGAAAGGAAGGGGCAGCTGCAGCTTGTGGACAAATTCATTCCGAATATCTTTCAGTGTTCACTAGGAATGATACCAACAAAGTTAACCAATTCCAGATATCTTCAGGCCTATGCAGGTTGTAAGTATAGGGATCCTAGGGTATTGGTTTATGTTATAGTTTGACATGACAAATCCCTGCAGGCTTCTTAATATCTTCATAACATTTTTTCTTTATTTTTCTAATCATTTTATACAATCAGTGCTCTTACACTGTCCTTCTGGATTCAACTTTTTCTTTTTTTCACCACCACCTGGTTTTCTGCTGGAAACAAGCATTCCCTTTAACCTCTCTTACTTTCTAAATTCCATTGTGTTTGATTGTACTCTTCACTTTTAGTTTTATCTAAAGATGTGTTCACGTTCTGGGTTTCTCCAATGGAATTATTTTAAGGTTATCATCTTCAAAGTAGATGTAATTATAGATGTTATACATTAATAGGGTATATTCTGTACTCACTGTCACTTCCTCTCCCCCTTGGCAACCAAAAGACTGCTCTCCATGTCTGTGAGTCTGTTTCTGTTTCATAGATAAGTTCATTTGTGTCATATTTTAGAGTCCACATATAAATGATATCATATGATATTTGTCTGTCTCTTTCTGACTTAATTCACTTAATATGATAATCTCTAGGTCCATCCATGTTGCTGGAAATTGCTTTATTTCTTTTTTATGGCTGAGTAGTATTTCACTATATATATGTACCACATCTTCTGTATACATTCATCTGTCGATGGGCATTTAGGTTGTTTGGTTGTTTCCATGTCTTTGCTATTGTGAATAATGCTGCTATGAACGTTGGGGTGCATGTATCTTTTTGGATTAGAGTTCTGTTAGGATATATGCCCAGGAGTGAGATTACTGGATCATATGACAACATATTGTTAGTTTCTTGAGGTATCACCATACTATTTTCCCTAGTGGCTGCAACAACTTACATTCCCACCAGTAGTGTAGGAGGGTTCCCTTTCTCCACACCCTCTCCAGCATTTTTTATTTGTAGACTTTTTAATGATGGCCATACTTACCTCTCTTTTTGATCTCAGGAGATATTTAGTGCCATTTAATGATGATGGCTTTATTTTATTAAAAAAAAATAAACACTCTCAAATGAGTAGCTGAGAGATTGTATAAAAGCTCAGGATTAAAAATCAGAAACATTAGTTTTATTTCCCGATTACCAGCTATGACATCTATACAGTGGTGTGCTGGCAAAAGCTCAATAACCCTTTAGAGCAAAAATAGGCCCTGATTTATAGAGTTTGCCAATTTCCATGTAGTGTTTTCAAATCCACTGTGACTAATTTTAAGCTTCAGATGGGAAGTCATTGAGCTCAGGTTGAGAGGAGAGGTGCACAGTTATCTCTCTCCACCCTGTGAGAGCAGGTTTGATCCCTGACCCACAGGCCTCATGGGTGACAACTTCCCTGAGTCTTAGTTCTACCATGGAAAATAAACTACATTAGGACAGAATGAAGTAGTCTATGAGAAAACCATGAAATACAATAGCACCATTAAATATTTTTCCTGAAATAGTCCTTTAATGTAACTACCATATTTCAGGGATATATTGTATATATAAAATAAATATATTACTTTCTTCAAACTTTTGTGGTAAAATTTAATTTTTCATCTCAATGTTAAACTTTATTATTTTTTAATATTCAGCTTATAGTGTTTTTTCCTGAAATCAACTATGCCTAAAACATATAGGAGGCAGAATTTTAGTGATTATGAAACAAACTCCATTCCTGGAACAATTTTATACCACAACAGCACTTAGTTGTCGAACATTAGTTGCTTGATATTGCAACTGAGTTTGCAAACTTCTTACTAAACCAAAGAGAGGGAAGAAAGTATGAGAGTCAAAGTTAGGTCTGGTTTTTGCCCACTGATCTCAAAGATCTAGGAAAAGAGTAATATTTCTGAACTATACTACTGAGGTGATTTATTTAATTGAGTCAAAAAATGTTTGCCACAGTGTTTAATGAATATTGTTGAGTTTCACTTTACATGAGCTGTTAATTACTTTCAGAAGGAATGTGTTCTCTCTTTATTTTAACTTTCTCATGTTGAGTCATTTGCCCTTGTTCCTTCCTGTCCAGCAGTGTCAATGATATGAGTACTCTCTAGCTCTAGTATATCTTTCTCTGCAACTTAACTGCTTATCTGTTTCTTCCCTCCCATAGAAAATGCTGGGAGGATAAATAGGAGGGTGATGGGAGAGTGGGTTAAAATGGTCAACAATAAGTCAATCAAACAAGTACTTGCCCAACACCTCCTAAATAAGAGAGATTATAGTGTAAGCCCATAAAATCCTCAGAGGGCAAGAAAAAGAGGCAAAGCAATGAAATTTGGAAAAAGAATATTTAAGAAGAGGTCCACAGGTGCAAGATATAAGAAGAAACATTAAGAATAAAGGAAGGCACGACATATATATAAAATAGCTCCAAGGAAAAAGCTTGTACATTTGTTTCAGATTGAGTAAAATGCATACAATATCCACAATACCCAAAAGTGGATATGGTGTACGTTCTTTATATTTCACAAGATACTATTTCATCTTGGAAAGCTAATGAGGAATCTCTCTGGTTTTCCTTATTCAGGTCTGGGAACTGACTATTCAATCAAATCTCCACTTAGCGAAATTCTGTGAAATAAATGTAAATGGCAGCAGACATATTTCCCCACCCTATTTCTCTCCCATTCTGACATGCTAAAAGATGACTTCATGGATACTTATTTGATGTTAGAGCTGAGGGATTTGAATTTTGAAAGTTTATATTTTTTCTTTTTACCAAAAATGAAAATTAGAGGAGGCAGATGACACAACAGTTAGGAATCAAGCATCTCAATGTAGGTAGACATCTTTTTACATTTCAGCAAATTACTCAGTCCTGCAAAGCCACAAATCATGTTGTGTCACTGTCAACTTTCTATGAGATCACTTGACCTCTTAAACTCCACAGGAAGAACATTTTTATATTTACACAGTTTTCAAAATGCAGATTCTCTGTATCATGCTAAAAAATTGTCTTCATTTTATACAAAATATCAGTTTTCATAAGCTGGGAAATTGATTAGTATCATAGTGTGTGGCTGGAAAACTTTGGGGGTACCTAGTTAGTTTCTGAAAGGTATTATGTTGCCTATATATTGATCTACAATCATTTATCTCTAATAGATTCCATGTGATTCAAGAAACATCAAATCTAACTAATTAAATTAATTTATTACAATTTACATATTGCTGATACTTCATAAAAATCTGAAAATAATTATAAGGGTAATTTGAATGTTTTCTTGTCTCTCTCACATGCTAGAGAGGCTCTATTTCCCTGACCTTCTGATTCAAACTAACTCAAAGAAAAAGATATTAAATGTCTAGTTTTGAAGATTTAGTCAATATCTTGAAAATCTTTATGGAAAGTGTCCATAAAGAGTGTGACACTTGAGTCATACAGATATAGGTCCAAGTAGTAATCTCTCCACTTACTAGTGTATAACTTGATAAAATTACCAAAACTTTCTGGGCTATAGTTAATGCATCAAAAAATATGGGTTATTTATATCTCTTGCAGGATTACTCTGAGAATAAAGACGATCAATAAATATGAGTGATTGAGTGTTTTTCCCTTAATAGTTCCTGTACTTTTCATACAGACATTTATTCTTGACATTTCTTTCCTTTCCCATCAAGAAGGATGAACAGGAAAGGGGGTCTCCTGGAGTGGGGTTGATAAAAGGCCACATGAGTGTTAGTTCTGTCTTGAGGTTCTTACAGCTGAGATTCTGAGACCTGGTAGAACAAAGCTCAAATAAACAGAGCTGCTTTGTGTCTCTTCTGTGGTGGTGGGGCTGTCTGTGTCAGCCTCCTTTTATAATGATTAGAGCTCTTCAGGTACATGGCTAGTGTTTGGCTTTAAGATAATGGCAGAAAATCACAAGAGGACTCATGTATTGCATTACCATTTATAGACTGAGAGTTCCAAGCCCCTGGCAAATGGCTCCAAGCACTTCCATCCCAAACAGAGGCAATGTAGGAATAAGGAAGTATCCGCAGTGAATGATCTTGTGGTTCTCATCTCATTACATTTCAGGTCCATATTCTATCTGTAGACAGAAAAGAAGTTGATGATTGGCAAATATGTATAGAGCTTAAGAATGTCCAAATCCACCAGTGACTCTTATGCGGGCATGGAATGTCCATATGTTATGTGCTTGCTTTGTCAGTTATTGTAAGGCACTTTATTTTAATTTCTTTTTACATTTTAAAATTGAAGTACTGTTCAGGTAAATATGTAAGTTATAGATGTACAGTATAGTGATTCACAATTTTTAAAGGTTATACTCCATTTATAGTTGTTATAAAACACTATACACTGTTGTACAATATATCCTTGTAGCTTATTTTATACATAATAGTTTGTACCTCTTAATCCCCTACCCCTATATTACCCCTCCATCTTCCCTCTCCCCACTAGTTTGTTCTCTGTATCTGTGAGTCTGTTTCTTTTTTGTTATATTCACTGGTTTGTTTTATTTTAAAGGTTCCACATATAAATTATATCATGCAGATTTGTCTTTCTCTGTCTGACATTTCACTTAGCATAATGCCCTCCAAGTCCATCCATGTTGCTGCAAATGAAAAAATGTCATTCCTTTTATGGCTGAGTAGTATTCCATTGTGTGTATATGTATATACTTAGTTTGCTTCCATATCTTGGCAATTGTAAATAATGCTGCTGTGAACATTGGGGTGCATGTATATTTTCGAATTAGTGTTCTTGTTTTTTTTCAGATATATACCCAACAGTGGAGTTGCTGGGTCATGTGGTAGTTCTATTTTTATATCCCTGCAATGTACATATCATTATACTTAACAGGGACATTAAGGCTCATAAAGCTTGTGTAACTAGATTAACAGATTTCTACTGACAGATCTCAGAAGCTGGGATCCTTTTGGTTACACTCAGCTCTAGTAGTGCAACAGGTGAGTGCTGTAGGATCTTTACAATTAAATCAGTGTGTGCATGAACAGAACACAAATTACATTGAATCTTACCTGAGGTTGGGTTCTCTAGAAGCAGAGCGAGAGACGGGGATTAGGTACACATGATTTATTGAGGGAGTGCTCTCAGGTGAATGATGTAAGGCAGTGAGGAAAGCTGAAGACAGGAAAAGGCATCAGACAAGAATGTGGGTCCATGTCCTCAGCCTGATCCCATGTGGAGCCCTGGAGCTTAAATGACACCACAGAGATGATCTCAATTTGAGGCAAGGGGACCAGATTTTGTACCCCCTTAATCAGTTATTGACTGTGGTTTAGCCCAGGGATAGGGTCAGCAGCTGGCCTCCTGGTCAGGGTGGCTCTTTTTTTGGTCAAGGTGGCTCTTTATTGGTCAAGAACAATCTGTGAAGAAGGAAGTAGCTGTGAGTTGGCAGCTAGGGCCTTGGGTGCACCGAGAGTGACCACTGTTCATCATATGTGTGGTACACCTGAACTAAATCAGGAAATTTGATGCTGTTTAACACATTCTCTACAACATAGAGCTATTAACCAAACTGTGGTTTCAAGCTGTCTCCAAGTCACATATGTAAATCTTAAAATTTACCTAAAGGCCAAAATGCTAAAAAGCAGGATGGTGAGTGACCTTCCTCCACCTACTGTGGTTTGCTCCAGAGTGTAACTGGCTCAGATCTCACAGCAGGTGTAGTTCTGCCATTCCTTACATGTGAAACCATTAAAAAGAAAATTCATTTGATGGCAAAACATGACCCGTAAAGATATAGGTCCATTTATTGTATTTCTTTAAATTCATGGGAATAGTCAAATGTTTTAATGAAGAATTATTAATGAGTTTGATTAGCATGTACTGCCCCAGGTCCTACTAACAGAGCTATATGATGTACACAAAGTGCAGTATTTGCCATTATAAGATCTGGAAAATTCTGGATGCCAAACCATACGGCCCTGAGGGTTTCAGAGAAATTATTGCAGCTCTGCCCCACTATTACCCCACATGGGTGAGGCCCAGAAGCCCAGAAGCTTTGGTTATCTTGTCCAAGGTCTCATAGCTAGTACAGGGGCCTCCATTCAAATTGCACTTATGTGAATACACGATGCTCTATCCTGCATCTTCCTATGTCAGGTTCCAGAGATTCTAAAACAAGGCCTGATTCAGAAGAATATGCCAGTTTTCTTTCCCTGAATACAAGCAGTAAAAATCACTGAACACTGAAGTTGGAGAGGACCTTTTAGAATCAATTAAGTGGTGTGACCAACTTAATATAGTAACTTGTTTTACAATAGACAATCATATTATCTGGTAGACGTCTTATATACATTCCAGCTCATTGCTTTGCAAGTGTTCTAACTCATAATCTAATTATGAATCATTTCATAATTCAGGGAACTCCGAAGTTTAGAAAGTCCTATATTGAATCAGAATCTATCTCCTTGTAAACTCCACCCATGGGCCCTAGTCCTGGTCCCCAGAAGATTATAGACCATAAGTGTTTCTCCTCTCAGAGTTTGCCCTGCAAAGATGTGAATAAATTGCAGATCCTGCCTCACTAGGATTATTCTTTCATTAACTCACTGTCTCCATAACTTTTGCCATTCAAATCAATCTTTTTTGGAAGATTCTTTTCATAAAGAGCTGCTCCTGGGCCTGAGTTTTTCAGGGACTTTAGCTTAAAGTGGGAAGAGGAAGAAGGAAGGAAGGGGATGGAAGGGCTGGAGAAAGGACACATGCTCAGAGCCTTGTTCCTACTGAGAACCAGCCTTTTCGCTGCTGCATACAATCCAAAGGCCAGTTCAGCCACAGCTTGGGTTGGTGAATGTTCAAGGTTTGGCCCAGCTGGTGTCATAGAAGTAGGAAAAATCTATCTAATGGTGGTTTCATGATTCCATGGAGTTCAAGCCGTTCACTGTGGAGCTGCTTGCTAGTAGTCTGAAAATCCTGGGGTCAGAATCCAGTCCCCCAACAAAAATTAAGTAAAACCTCAGTTCTTCATCAGGGCATTTTTGCACAATATCTTCCTAGTAATTCCAGGTTGGATTTTCATCTTTTAAAGTGTGTGGAGACTTGTCTGGCACTTAGTAAGCACTATGTAAGTTTTCAATATATGTTTGTTGAATAAATAAATGACACTATATAAGTTGTCAACATATATTTGTTAAATAAAGAAATGAATGAAAAATTGAATGGTTGGATAAATTGAATTTTTTCAGATATTAAGTGTATGCATTTGGAATATACTTGTCTCCTGTTTTTCAACAAATGTACATTTGTTCATCTCTCAACTTCCCATTACTTCTGACCTATAAAGTATACTATCTGTGGATTAGAGGCTCTAAAATAAAAACTGGGAATGTAAATTTTGTCTGAGATGTGGACTAATGCAAACAGCCTTTCTAATTTCTCAGAGGTCAGCCTTATTTGGATATACTCAGAGTCATCGAAACCTATGCTGAAACAATTTAAGACAAAGCAGTGAGTATCACTTAGCAGTGACATGATAATTCTGGAATTTGTAATCTAATAACCTCAATAACCATAAAAGTAAGACAGGGCTGTAAGAAATAAAATTCACAAACTTGATTCATTCTACCTATGAAAAAATAAATTCTCTAGACCAAATCTTGTTCACTAGAAATTTACCCAAAGGCATAGGGAAGATACAAACTCCCTTTTTCAGCTTTTCTTTGTTTTCTTTCCTTAAGATAATACTTTATCTTTAATGTGCTTTGAATCTTATCTTTGAGTTGTTTAGAACAGTTTGCTAACTTTCCAATTATGTATTTTTGTAAAATAGATTCTTAAGATTTTAAATATCTAGTTTTATGAGAATATTTCCAATAAGGAAGAAAATTAACTTATTAATAAGGTAGGACACCAGCATATAAACAGAAAGACTTTATATAAAAGTGAAAACTGTTTTTGATTAATTCTAGTCTTTTAACATATTGGAATGCTTGTGTGAGGCTTCTAGCTCAAAAAAATATTTGCTTTATAACGTATCCTGATCATATCATACATTACTTTATTTTTAAAAAATGTTCCTATCTCTTTATAATAAATACATGCACAATATGATAACATATTAACATATTGTGTTAAATATTGCTGTTTGTGCGCCTAAAACCATTATCTTCCCATGACTTTCTCTACCCATGATTGAGACAGTGTGTTAGAAAAAACTGCAAGCTGGGAGCATGGAGAGAGAGGCTTTGTAACTCTAGATTGAATTTCAAATAACTCTGTTAATAAAGTATCTGTTACATATTTGGTGTAACATTTAGGAGAATAGTCACACTTTCTTGGACTTAACTGTGACCACGTCTTTTTTGATATAAAAATCTGAGCTTTTAGTGCTTAAGTGGCCTTAGCTTAGACTAGTATTTTCAGTTTATAGGCAGCAATTTATATATCATTTTCCTTCACTCTTTGAAATTCATAACAAAAATAATTGCAAACAACTTTATTTTTTGTAATAAAATAATAAGTGTTCATGTAGAAAAATTTAGAAATTCAAAAAAGGAAAAAATATCACTTTCACCAACAATTATACAACCCAGGTATAATACTATTAACATATGGATTCCCATTCTTTTATCGTCTTTTAAAAATATGTCCAATCATTAAAAGATAAAAATGCAACTCCAAATGGATTAAAGACTTAACTGTAAGACCAGACACTTTAAAACTCATAGAGGAAAACATAGGAAAAACACTCTTTGACATAAACCATAGCAAGATCTTTTCTGACCCATCTCCTAGAGTAATGGAAATAAAAACAAAAATCAACAAATGGGACTTAATTAAACTTAAAAGCTTTAGCACAGCAAAGGAAACCATAAACAAGAAGAAAATACAACCCTCAGAATGGGAGAAAATATTTGCAAACAAAGCAACTGGCAAAGGATTAATCTCCAAAATATACAAGCAATGCATGCAGCTCAATATCAAAAAAACAAACCATCCAATCCAAAATTGGGCAGAAGACCTAAATAAAAATTTCTCCAAAGAAGACATACAGATTGCCGGCAAACATATGAAAGGATGCTCAACATCACTAATTATTAGAGAAATGCAACTCAAAACTACAATGAGGTATCACCTCATGCCTGTCAAAATGACCATTATCAAAAAAATCTAGAAAGAGTAAATGCTGGAAAGGGTGTGGTGAAAAGTGAACCCTCCTGCACTGTTGGTGGGAATGTAAATTGATACAACCACTATGGAAAACAGTATGGAGGTTCCTTAAAAAACTAAAAACAGAACTACCATAGGACCCAGCAATCCCACTACTGGGCATATACCCTGAGAAAAACATAATTCAAAAAGAGACATGTACCACAGTATTCATTGCAACACTATTTACTATAGCCAGGACATGAAACCAACCTAAATGTCCATCAACAGATGAATGGATAAAGAAGATGCGGCACATATATACAATGGAATATTACTCAGCCATTAAAAGAAACAAAATTGACTTATTTGTACTGAGGTGGATGGTCCTAAAGTCTGTCATACAGAGTGAAGTAAGTCAGAAAGAGAAAAACAAATACCATATGCTAATGCATATATATGGAATCTAAGAGAAAAATAAAAAATTGTTCTGAAGAACCTAGGGGCAGGACAGGAATAAAGACATCAATGTAGAGAATGGACTTGAGGACATGCAGTGGGAGGGAGAAGCTGGGATGAAGTGAGAGTAACATCAACATATATATACTACCAAATGTAAAATAGACAGCTAGTGGGAAGCAGCAGCATAGCACAGAGAGATGGGTTTGGTGCTTTGCGATGACCTAGAGGGGTGGAATAGGGAGGATGGGAGGGAGGCTCAAGAGGGAGGGGATATGGGGACATGTATATGCATATGGCTGATTAGCTTTGCTGTGCGACAGAAACTAACACAGTATTGTGAATCAGTTATGCTCCAATAAAGATCTATTTAAAAAAATAAATAAAAAATTAAAATGCAAATTTATGTATTATATAAAGCTAAAACAATACAAAAGGTGATAAAATGAAATATTAAAATTCGCTTTCCCTCTTCTCTCAGTTTACCTTCTTACTTCCTATTCTTAGTTTTCTCGGGTTTTGTCTTTCCAAATGTGAAATCATATACTTCCTGATTTGTCTTCTTTATACTATGTTTTAATTCTTTATTATAAAAGATGAGGAATTTGTTCACTTTTTATCACACCAACTTCCCCTTTTCTCTGCAGCTTTTGGTTTTTTTCATTCACATTTAGTTCTTCTAATGGGATTGAGGAATTAGATTAAATTCTCTAAGGCTTTGAATCTGAAATTGTTGAATTAATCTTATTTTAGGATTTTATTTTTTAATTATTGAGAATGATGGTTTGAGTGTTCATGGAAGCTAGATTCTTATTTCTGCTAGTTGGCCCTAATTAATAGTGTTCATGGAAGCTAGATTCTTATTTCTGCTAGTTGGCCCTAATTAATTAATAGGGAATATTGGCAAATCACTTATATTCTCGAGTTCTTAGGTTGTTTACTTATGAAATGTTAGATGTGAATTAAAGGTCTCTTGTGGCTTTAAAATTTTACTATCTGTGGTTATTTGGAAGAGAACAGCTCTGTTTCAGCCCGTTTAGTTGGAAGGCAATCAATTCAATCATGGAGACTGAAGGGTTAACTCTAACACCTAAGATTTCTAACTTATTTTCTCTTTTTACTTTCACTATAAAAGGATGTAGATAGATATATATTTATATAACCCAATGATTGATGAAGAGTTTATTGGAGGCACATACTCTTAGGAAGTATGTCATGAATAATGATATTTCCAGTGGTATGCTAGAGACAGCTTATACTGGCTTGTGGAAAACCAATTGTTTGAATCATTTTCCAACTCTACATTCAAGTGTCATCATGTTAGTAGGTTGAAATTGGCCTTAGGAGTATTTACACCATGGAAATTAGTAAACAGTACAAATCTGTTTTTTTTTTTCTTTTTTTCCAGAAAACCAGTGTGCAGAAAAGAATTAATATAACACACCTGTGACTACTATCCTTAGAAAGACATGCTTGCTAGGTTGGCCCTTGGCTAGTGTCTGGAAAGTTGGATTTGGGGAGAGTTCTTACCATTTCCTAACTAATAAGAGCCCTCTCTGTGCCTAAATGGTTTGTACAAATGATGTGGATTATGCGGAATGCCTGCCTTCCATCTGAGAATCTGGAATATTTGTATGAACTAGGCAAAGGATCACCTACGTGACCAGTTTTCCAGAAAAACCTTGGGAACCGAGTCTCTAATAATCTTCACAGATAGACAATATTTTACACGTGTTGTCCAAATTCAATGTTGGAGGAATTAGGTGTGTCCTCTGTGACTCTACCTGAGAGAGGACTCTTGGAAACTGGCTTCTGGTTTCCTCTGGACTTTGCCCCATGTACCATTTTCATTTGATGATTTTGCTCTGTATGCTTTTGCTGTAATAAATCATAGCTTGGAGTTTGACTATATGTTGAGTCCTGTGAGTCTTCCTAGCAAAGACTTGGGAGTGATATATTTTTTGAGAGGTAATCTTTTTTTTTTTTTTTTTTCTTTTTACTGTCAGAAACACTTTGTTAAATACTGGACTCATGGCCAATCCAAAACAGAGAATACTGTTGGTGCAATATTGGTGTGATATGTGGAGGTGAGCTTAAAGACCCTCAACACAGCCAGTTTATCTGCACACCATTGATCATGTTAAGAAATTCTATACAGCCATTAAGGTGAAGTATCACCATATGAAATGTCCTGGAAAGTGGCTCATAATATATTGTTAAGGAGAAATGCAAAATGGTATAATTATATTTGCATCAAGCCATTAATATGGTTACTTTTGGATGATGGTACTGGGTAGAGAAAATACAATATTTCTCCTTCATAAATTTGTATAACAATAAAAAAATAAAATAAAATGGTGAGATTTATAAATGACATCTTATTTTCCAGTAATACTGAATAAAATACAGATTAGGCAAAATTATATTTATGAATACCATTATCAATAGTGTACTTTTTTTAGAGTTCTATATCATGGGAAACTGCAAATTTGAGTCAGCCATAACAAAATTTGATACATTAAGGAAGCACAAGAGCTAATGATAATTGACTAATAACGTTGCTAATGGACATTCTGGATGTATGACCCGTGTTTAGTTCTGTAATTTGTCATGGTTTCCTGTTCCAAATGTCAAGGGGATCTTCATGCCCTGCATTTAACTTTCATACCCAGGTAGTCAAATTTGTCTTCTCAAATGCTGTTCATCCAAATTTGTTAAGTCCACTGCATTTGGCTTCTGGTTGTTAAGCACTTTTTCTCTGGTAGAGATTTGTGAATAGAGATGGATAATCCCAAGTCAGGTCAGTAACAGGATGACAGGTATTTGAATAATTGATATGGGCATATTGAAATAAAAAAAGTAGAAATATGATACTTACAAAATTGAAGCTTTTATGTTAAACCTAATATCACTGTTGAATAACGACCTAGAGTTTTTCTAAATTTTCCTCAATTCACAAATAAATAATTCAAAAGGTATTATTTTCTCCATTTACCTCAAATTCCTATTGGTAAAGTCATCACCGCATTCTTCTTCTTGGCCCCCACCTGCAGCCGCTCAAGGAGCTATTGCATTTTAAGTAGATATTAGGTCATTATAGTTGCATTCATGGATATTTGCACAGTAGACAGTTAAATCAGCTCCATTACTATGATCTATAAAACTGCATAATTACAGACCTTTCAAAGTGCATCTTATTAACTTGGGGCATGACTACTTCAAAGCGGACATGCTGCAGATCAGTTGAGTCAATACTCATATGGTACTTTTCAGCTTTCAGTCTTGCAAGGAAATAAAAATATAGAGGCTCCCAGGTATGTGTTAAGAAAGCATTAGGCATGAACTAAAAATTTTACACAGTTATCCAGGATTTTAAAATATCCAGATGTTGGTTGCTCTGATTTAGAACATTATATATAAACAAAATATCCAGTGATGTCATTTTTCATATGATATGTGAGTCAATTTATAAATATACTCTAGTTAGGCACAGGAGAAGCCAACTGATTTTTAAAATTTATTTTATTATAATAAAGATATGTATTTCCAGTGTATCCACA
Organism: Hyperoodon ampullatus; assembly: GCF_949752795.1. Taxonomy (NCBI): domain Eukaryota; kingdom Metazoa; phylum Chordata; class Mammalia; order Artiodactyla; family Ziphiidae; genus Hyperoodon; species Hyperoodon ampullatus. Next base: position 14,863,720 of record NC_136927.1, on the reverse strand, counting down.
TCTAGATCCACAATATCCAGACCTGATACTCAAGATGGTCCTAGTTTCTGGATCCTAGGTTTCTAGAAAACTGGATTCATTGGCAAAGACTTCCTTGGACTTTGTGGAATAAAAACAAAGGGATGTGAGTAAGGTTCGACTTTAGTGCAGACTTGAGTAAACCTTAAGAAACACCTTCACCCCTCATCAGGCTACACCTTTCTCATTTGCAAGTTCTTCCCATCCCCCAATTGTGACTGCTTAGGAAATGCCAGAGGTATACTGTTGGCTTTTCTTTCCTGTTTCCAGGTTGATCATCTTTCTTCAGACTGATGCACATTTCCTTTAGCAGTCTCAGTTTGACAGCATTACCCTGTTTATTTAAATATGCCTCTTCCCACAAGGGATAGACTAGGTTGGTCATCCTCCCCACTTAGCAATGCCACACAAAACTGTAAGACTAGACCAATCCAGATACTTGTTTTCTTTATGACCACAGTCAGGCAGCTGATTGTTTCTGGGAAACACACCACATATGTTCAAAATACAAAGACGTGGACACATGCAACTCTAAATGTATCCTGTTAAAACCCATTTGAGCCCTCAGTTCTTATGTGATTCCATAGGCAGCTTTCTCTTCCATTTTCTGTGAGAGCCATTTCAAATTTCTTAAACACTTCTCCCCTCTGAACTTGATATTCAACGCTTCACAGATATTCTTACTTCTTACTTCAAAGATAAAACAAGTTCAATCACATAGGAACAACCTCTACTTCCGGCCACTTCCCTATCCACACTTACATCTATAACTGACTCCGTTGACTATTTATCCTCTGCCTTGTTTCCCTAGCTTTCTCTGTCTTCTGACTCCTGTTCGACAGTATTTCACCAATTTGCATCACTCTTAGATTAGTAATTAAAAAGGAAATAACAACCTACTTCATGTATCAATTACCCCACAATAATGGCTCCATTTCTCTCTTCACTCAAGCCAAGCTTCATTTTCCCTTTTTAAAAATTAAGGTGAAATTCACATAGCAGAGAATCAATCAGTTTAAAGTGATCAACTGAGTACTTATAAGTTCATTAACAATGTTGGACAACCAGCACCTTGACCTAGTTCTAAGCATTCTGGCTTCTAACCCTACAACTCCACTTAAATAGTTCTTTCCAAATTCTTCATGTATAACAATAGGCTGTTTATATCTCTTTAAGCATATATGATATAGAAAATTTCTTCTTTTTTTTCTGTTCAAGTACATTTGACTGGATTGAACAATTCTTCTTTCTTGAAAGCTTTTGTTCACTTGGGTTTTATTAATTAATTTTCTTATTCATTATAAAAATGTTTATCGAAGATTTATTATTGACCCATGAATGTGCAAGGTGCTGAGGATACGTTGGCATGTAGAAGTAGACCAAGAGAACTTTTATTCTACTGGTGGACGCTGCCATCATTCAGAAAATAACACCAAAAAATGTAAAACTGAAACTATGGCAAGCACTGCAAAAGTGAGATACATGGTGCAAATGGCAGAAAATAGTATTGGTGGCTAATATTCATGTAGTGCTTAAAATGTACTAGACATTTTTCTAGACACTTTACATGTATTAACTCACTTAATATTCATAACAACCCATGATATAGATATTATTATTAGGCATACTTTCAGATGAGAAAGCTTAGACACAACGAGGTTACATACATAAGCAAAGTCACGTAGTTCCAAATACTGGTGCAGGAGTTTGAACCCAGGTAACTTGGTGTTACAAACTCTGAACATGACCATATAAACTGAAGGGGTTAGCTGGAATGGAGGGAGGTTTTTAATCTTCCAGGAATGATAATTTTTGTCATGTAGAGCTGCTTAGGCATGATGAAAAGATTGTTCTTCACCTTACAAGAAAAGGAGAAATTATTAAAGTACTTAAAATCAAGTATAATTTATAGGGTAATAGTGGGTGGATTACCATGAAGAAAATTTATTGAAAAGGGACTAGAATTGTTGAAAGAAGACCCATTAAAAACCAGTGCATTTGGGGCTTCCCTGGTGGCACAGTGGTTGAGAGTCCGCCTGCCGATGCAGGGGACACAGGTTCATGCCCCAGTCTGGGAAGAACCCACATGTCACAGAGCGGCTAGGCCCATGAGCCATGCCCACTGAGCCTGCGCGTCCGGAGCCTGTGCTCCACAACGGGAGAGGCCACAACAGTGAGAGGCCCGCATATCGGAAAAAAACAAAACAAAACAGTGCAGTAGTCACAGAATGAGCAATACATTGAAAGAAAGATAATGGTTGAAGAGATGGAGAGAAACAGACATACTTCAGATTTATAGGCTCTAAAAAATCATCAGTACTTAGTGATTAATTGGGTGTATACAATTCATGAAAAAGTAATGTCAAGGATTACTTCTAAACACATGACTTGTATCACCGGTTGTAAGTTGAGATGGAGAACACGATAAAAACCAGGTTGGGAGATGGGAGTTTGGTTTTAGACACGATGCACTTGACAGGCCTTTGGGACATCCAGGTACAACCCAGAGGAGAGATCTGATAGATATAAAATCTATGATCATTTCTTATAGGCAGTTGAAATCACGTACTAGGATGTGATCATCTGAGAAGGAAAAGAAAAAACAGAAAGAGAAGACAAGAGGCTCTAAGGTTAAATCTCAAAGATCTCCAGCATTTAACCAGGATAAAGGAGGCTGATCAAGTGAAGGACAGAGGGAATGAGAAGCTAGAAAAGCAGGAGAAAAACTGGGTTCATGTTGTTCCACTAGAGCCCAGGAAAGAGAATGTTTCAAAAAGCAGAATGCTTCTAAGAATCAGTGGTCATTACTGTCTGATGCTTCTGAGAGGCCAGGAAAGATAAAGACTGAAAACTGTCCACTAGACATAAGGGTGCCATGTTCACTGAAGGTTTTATTCAGATCTTTCATGAAATGTTCATGAAACAGAGGAGCAATGGTGAGGACTTCCTTTTGGTAGCACTTGCCACACTTATAACTTCAATTTGCTCCTGTGGTGTTTTGATTAATGTCTTCCTCACTAAACTTTAAGTTCCAGTAGTACAGGGATTGTATTTGCTTTAGAAGCCTGTGTGTTCATTTGACACAAGTCAGAGCTTACCCTAGGGTCTGGGACACTGTGGGAATAGTGTAAGTGTGTCTCAAGTAAATGAGTGACTTGGAAAAGAAAGATTAAACTGTGAAAATAGTAGCTCAAGATCCTATTCCATTTTGTTGTCTCTTTTATATTAGGCTGAAGGTCCTTTGATTACTACTAACAGTTACTAAAAGAACTTCATTCTTCCACATGATGGTACAGATCATTTCTATGTGGGGAATTTTGCCTTGATATTTAGGGAAAACTTACTAATTTCATAAGTGAACAAAATAATCTATTTTTTTATGTTACAATGTTCTTTTATACATGATATAGTCTTCCTAATTTTCAGAACTTCTTTTCTGAACATCAGTTCTCCCTGAATGTGACTGAACTTTGGTTTGACTCTCATGGACTTTCCAATATTATAATTTCCCAACAAAGTTGTAATCTAAACAGTTTTTTCAAAGAACTGAGTTTACAAGAATTCTATCAGGCCCATCGTACCTATTGATTTTGACTCCCCCATTTATTTTCTGTTCTGCATTCTCATCATCAACCCCCACCAGATGCTAGAAAAAGGCAACCAAATGGTGGATTTTGAAAGATTTTTCATGGTGTATATTGTCATTTATATTCATTTCTTTTTTGGCTTCTAATACCTAGATTTTCTCTTCTTTGCCTTGAGAGTATATTGGGAATAGTACATGGTGTAAGTTTTGTTATACTTGACTGGTAAAAAAAGAACAGTGTGCTCAGTGGTCTAACTCTGTAAATCATTCTCATTGTGCAAACTGTCAACATCTGAAAAAGAAGATAAATATCGCAAAAGAGAAGGTTCATTATGGATTGAGTAAAAGTTTAGAGAATCATGATTATAGGGCAAAAAAGTACCATAAGGAAAATTACATACTAAAACCCAGGTTCCCTAAACCTTGCACTATTGCTTTTTCCACAAAAAGCAGTGGCTTTGCATCTAGCTCTCAATGATGCGCTTTGCTCTACACACAATTCATCCCTTACTCTGCTGATAACTTGAGCACTGTGCACTTTCAGAGTCTTACCCATTCATTTTCTGCCCATTGTGTTTATCCACTCTTGTGCCATCATAGTAGTCTCTCCTCCCTCTGCTATTTTTCTCATCACTCTAATATTAACATGAACATTAGGGAGGCTTGACTTCAGATTTGTTCAGTTCTGGCACACTGGGAAAGTCTCCTTTACATGGCGAGCAGTTTGGATTTCTCCAAGACAGGATTTATTTTTAAAGCTCCACATTGCACATTGTTGGCTCTCCAATATCTTCTGGCAATAAGACGCCAACAAGACTGAACACATAAAAAAGAAGAAAAACACCCAAACATTTTCTCTCCCCTTTTCCACATTCTCTCCAAGCCAAGTTTGGAATAGCTTAAGGGAAGGGTTTTTCTTTCCCTTTCTTCTTTGCCTAGAACTGGCCGCTATTAGGCACCTTTTTGGATTCAGATATCTTCCTGTTGGCCTCTCCTGAGGGGATCTACCATTGAATTCTAGCACATTTTACTTATCCAAGAAACCACTGCTTAAGGGGGAAACAAGCCTTTGGTTGAAGAACAACAGGCTCTACATTTTAAGGATTCTCTCTGTTGAGTGGAGCTAACCACCTTCCTTTGGATTTAAGGCTCTGCTGAGTTTTTAACCCATTCTGACAATTTCTAAGACCATACAAAAAAAAATAAAAATGTCAACTGTCGTTGTAACAGTTTGTCACTGTGTAAGGCGAATCACCGCTAGTGGAAGGCGAGTGTTTGGTCTTTGAAGATGGTTATGAGAAACAAGCCAAACATCTTGAGTCTTTCATTGAAGAGAACTGTTCTCCTGCAGTAAGAGTCTAAATATACAACTCTTAAGGGTTACTACCGAATCACTTGTTCTTTGTTTCCCCTTTTCTTTCATCATGGCAGACATCTGCAGTCAGAAGTACATGACCATTTGCAAAGTACATTTCCCTACCCCAACCAACCCAGGTTGTTATTACAAAGAAAGCCATGTTTTGTAAATACAATTTTCCCCAATGAAGAGTGCATAGCTCATTTCACTCCATGGTTTTACTCCAGTCTCAGAACACTTTGGGCTGAGGAATGAGAGTGTGTACCATACTGTTTACCCATTTACCTTCTTAGTAAAGTAAACTTCTTAGAAATAAAGTAAACTCTGTTTACTAGGAAAAATTAGCTAGTCAGGGACAAGTATCAAAGGTAGCAGTGTTTATGTAGAACTTAGTCAAGGCTTTCAATTAGAAGAGAATTGGCAGAGGCTAACAAATGAAATTTAGTTGGGATTCTACTACTGGGAGAACATCTTCTTTGTGTTTCCACCAGATTCTAGGTATCTAGAAATATATTAAGTCCTCCCAAATTTTTAAAAACATTAAAGACAAAAAAAAAAAAAAAAAAAACAACCAACAACCAACAAAACTGTATACCCACATAAACAAACACAGCAAAGAAATAGATGTATATTACTTGAGCACTACTGAACAATTCTATTAATAATGATGAAAAAAATCCTACTCTGATTTACTTGAGGTTAGAATGTAGAGATGGGGTCAATTTTAGTGAGCCCCTTTAGAGCCAGCCTGATGTAAGAAGATCATGAGCCAACATTCACAGGCTACACAAAGGAAGGATTTATTAGGCAGCCAGAAATCCAGACAGTTAGCAAGTTTGGCATTATTCTGCTCACCACAGTAGAAATTACCCCAGACTTCATTAATGCTTGCTTGGTTGCAAATGTCTCACTGCTGCTTATACAGTGCTACTTGGGCAACGATCCTCATTTAGAAGAGCTGCTGGCAACACACATTTTTTTAAAAGAGTAAACTCCCAAGCACCAAATAGGCTCATCACCAAGTAATGATGATGGCAGCAAAAGCAAAACAAAGGGATTAGAATCATCTGATAGCCACTCTTTTTTTTTGGCCAGCAGGGTTCTTTCCATAGTAATTTATAGATATGGTCTTCATGCATTTTCCATAAATCTATTTTAATTATTTTACCCCAGAAGGCACCAATTACATGTGTTCTGTCTTAAGTAGTACTTTCTAGCCTCTAATTTTTGCAGGATCGTATTTCCTTAACCAAGGATTACCAGAGTAATGGAGGTATGGAGGATACCAGCCTCATCTTCATGCCCTTGAAGACACTGGATACACTTCCAAGAGGTTAGCTCAAGTGCTAAGAATAATGATCCATATCTTTACCAGGATCAAGCTCAGTGTCTATTTCTTAATCTCCCATTTACTGCATAGCACCCATCTCTGCATTGGAAGCTTTACGTTGAGAAAACACAATTCAGGATTCAGTCAATCAAGTGAACGAACATCTCTTGTTTTGCCTGTCAGAGAATCTTTTCCTTTTTTCCTTAGGGACAGCACCCTGGTTTTCCTTTGTGAGCATCAACCCTGCCCCAAACTTATTAGATGTGGTTTGGGTGGGGCTAACACACTAATTTCTGCATCCCCTTGACAAGGGATGGGGATGGGACCTATAGCAGACTGTGTTGGTGGTCTGCCCATATCCTTTCAGATTCCCTCTACATTTCTATGCCTATAATTTTGGTTTCTGACAGCCAGCAAAAGCATGATTAATGGAGGACTGCCTTGATGTTGATGAAATTTACTGTGCCTGCACACAAGGCAGTTGGGAAATATCTGGGGGGTAAAAGTCCCCCTGGGGTTAGCTTTTACCTAGTAACTAGTGTATGTGGGGGTATAAATACCCCAAATATACCTCAAATACCTCACTCCTTGACAGGGGTAATTCTCCCGTATTTGTTTTGCCAGGAAATATTCCTGCAATATTAAGCTCTGCTCTCTCACTGGTATCTGACTTAACATTCCTGTATTGGCTGATTTCTTTGTCACCCACTTATGTTCCTTGCAACTTCCAATAAACTGTTCTCACCAAAATCCTTGGCTTAGGTCTATTTTGGGGGGAACCTGAGCTAAGACAAAACCAAGTCCTGGCACATCAGCACATTCCATTCCTTGGCTTCAGTGACTGATTATGGATGCAAACCTGACCCAAGCCAGATCAATGACAGACCCAGGCCTTTTCTGGAACCATTGAACTAGAGGTACTTTCTATTGAGATTCCTTAGTGTATGAAATGTAAGCTGGTTCTGTGCCTCATCTTTTCTACAACATGAGAGGGACGCTTTGGGGAACAAAGCCAGCACTCAAGAAAACAGTGCCAAAAAATGAAGAGGAAGATTTTCTTGATGGATTCAGCCATACCTGAAACTCTGATCTGCAACATGTCCCTTCAATTATATGAACCTATTTTCCCCTCTCACGAATTTGCAAGCCAGATTGAGTTAAGTTTCTGTTTTTTAAAACTGAAAGAGCTCTGATTAATTCAGGTATGAGATAGCGTATTCCATCTCCACTTGCTTTCAATGTAGTGCCAGCCAGCAAGGCGGGGTCAGGTACTATAGGCTCTGTATTTATGACATACGATATACGCGGGGGTCAGCCATTAGCACTAAATGGAAAGCATAAGCTCTGGAATCTGAATACTGAGGAGCTTGCCTTTTCTCTGCTTTTACCACAAAAATTTGAGACAGTCCATACTCTAATTTTGGTTGGGATAAAGGAAAAAAATGTTTAAAATATTTCACTATCTCTCTTCTTACATGAGAATATTTGTAGGATATAGACAAATGGTCTTTGAGGACAAAGCATTATGTAGTGAAGAAATTTGTCTACATGACATAACTGATTGTCTTAAATTTTTCTGTGTATATTGCAGGGTGCATTTTTGTTTTAATTAAGCAATGGCAAAAATGGCTTTGTGACATTTTCCTTCCAGGATTGGGAACCTACACATATCAGCTTTGTGCATGAGAACCAGAAATTAAAACTGACCACAGCTAATGGGAACCTGATCAGGACCATTTTATAGGCTCTGCTGAGTGAATTGTAAAGAGAAAACAAGCTAAAGAAGGAAAAAAACCAATTCTGCCTTTCCAACAAGATTTAATAATGTATAACCCTCCAGAAAGTAACATATGATCAGAATTACAAATTCTGAGTTTGATGCTTTTCTAGCATTAAGGATTTGTTAAGTACCCGAAGGGATTTGTTGGTCCTTTATATTTTTAATTCAACTCCAATGTCTTCAATTAGAGCATGCTGTCAGAATAAATATATGGTTGAGGAGGATTCATGCTAAATTTTGAGGTGTACACACCCAACTGGATATTCTAAGGTAAGTGGTAACAGAGGGGATTCATATTGGCAAGGTGGCCTCTTATGATGAGTGTGAAAAATCTTGCTATCCTGTGTATATTCTGTGTATGAAGCAACATAAAAACAGAAGGGCATCCAAGAGATACTTGTCATGGTTATTAGCCCTTTTCAATGGTCCAAAGAGGCATTGTCTGCTTCCATTAATTGAGTCTCTTACTCTGGGTTCTACCTCTCTTTGGAGCTGAATTTTGTGACATATTATGAAATAGCTCTTCTTTGAAGGCATATGACAGCTCCCAGGTATTCCAAGGCTCTGAAGAGGGGCATAAAATATGCAGAAAGAGACCTTTTATTAACAACTGTAGTGGCTCAACAGAAAAAAAAGGCTGAGATCCTTCTAGTTTGATCTCTGGAGACTGCTCCTGGGGAATTTTTTTCCAGAACTCACACAGTGGTCAGCTGCAGTTGTATGTCTTTATTTTGTAAAGTTTCTCTGTTTACTCGGTTGGCTCTCCTACACTGTTCTTCTCTCCATTTCATGTTGTGGGACCTATCCTGGGTTTCCCCCCTTTTCCTATGGCTATATCTTCCCAAAGATGCAGTCCTTTAAAAAATATGAGATGTCCTAAAGCCGTAGAAAGCAGCCTGGGACTTGATTGTTCATAATTCAGTTGTAAATATGTTGAGTGGAGAGATGCTCTGTCAGTTATCCATTGATATGTGAAAAACCACCTAAAAACTTGATACATTAAAGCAAGGATGTATTACTTATTAAGATTATGTGAGCTGTGGAGTAGTTCTTCTGATGGTTTCAGCTGGGCTCACTTCAGTGGCTGCATTTATCTGTGGATTGGCTGGAGTTAGAGTGTCTACAATAGTCTTATCCTTCTTAGTAATTAGGAAAATGCAAATAATAAATGCCAGCAAAACCTGCCGGAGCCATTATCTTTGAGGTATTAATAGGTATGAGCCTGGAGAAGATGAGCCAGGCACACCTATCTCACTCTGATTTAGGGAACACAGAATATTTAGGCTGAAGTAGCAGTTCAATAGCAAAATTATTGGAGGTATTGTAAGGTAGAGCCTCATCCTAAGTTTTCAGCAAAGGTGAATAAAATCATCTGGAATAAGGAGGCTTGCTTTCTTCTGAGGGGTCAGAAAGTGGAGTGTGTTGGTAAATGAAATGGGTAACAATTGGCTCTCTACAAATTATATCTTAGTATCGTAGAGCTGTTATTAAGAAAATGAAATGATATAATGAAACAATTGGCTTTAAAAAAATTGAAATCACTGGTTTTTAGCATGTGCCAACTTCCATTGTGTAAATATTCTGCCATGGCTAATATCAAGCATTTGTTTAATTTGGGAAAACATGCACACAGTGGACTCTTATGAGCCTGTACAAGCCTGCTTTAGCACACTAACCAGCAATAAAAAGAAAAAAAAAATAAGCATTACCAGGAAATGGAAAAGAGGTCTCTGGTTTCTAAACAACACTGGAGGAATGATATTCAAACATGTGGATGGGGGATGAGACAGAATCATTGGTGAAATCTTCTGCTAGCTACAAAGGAATACCGCCAAGCATTCTTGAAATGCACGCAGCCTCAAATGCACACACTCGGAAAAAAAGCACAATGCAGGAGTGAGAGAAAGTAAGATTGAAGTGCTCATTTTGGCCCCAAAGTCCTTATTAGATCATGAAGTGGACAAATCAGGTCCTGGGTTTGGTTGATAATCAGCACCTCTGGGAGATTTGAGGTGGGATATGGTGTAAGATGAGCACTTCATTGAAAGATGCCTAAGGAGGTTGATGGAATGGAAAAAGCCCAGTGAAGAATTCAGGAATCTAGACATGGTTCTGGTTCTATTGTTAACCCACCTCTGTAAACTTGAACATTTGACTTTTATAAGTTCTAAGTTTTGAGTCACTTCTCTGCCCATCTTTGCTCTGTAAATATATCCCAAGGTAACAACGATAACTTCTATGGACAAAGATATAAAATAGTATGAAGATAACCATGGTAAGGCAATGATGGATTTCTCTATTTGTGGCATAGAATCCAGGACAACTAATCAGGGAAAAGCACAGTTGTACTGGCTTGACCTAAAACAATAGGGAGAGAGAGTATACAGTTCTCAGAAACATCTTTGTCAGTGGTAGATACTGGTCCCAGGAGAGAACATGATGTCTTGGTTGCAAGTGTGGCATTACATGAGGTAAACTAGCATGGGATAGGAGGAGATGATGCCTTCAAACTGGTCCTGGGTCAGGAGGTGATAGTGTGGCTTGGCTCACAGTGAGAAAAAACAGAGTGGCTCTGCCTCAGGGAAACAGCATAGAGGTGTTGACTGAAGTCAACCCCACCCTCACCCCAGCCTCCTACACTGGTGTTTCCTTACTTGTCAAGTGGAATTAGTGTTCATAAGGATCTGATGACAATTTATGCACAACGGAAAATTATTCTTACTGAGGTATTTCTCTTAAGCACAGATTACTTATACCCCTTCTGTGATGCCTCTCCCTAGAACAGCTCATTAAGCAACAAGTTTTGACTCAAGTTCTAGAACAGTATCCTAAGAATTTGCTCAAAATTAATTCATTGACAAAGTCAAATATTGGCAATGTCATATGGTTAGGCTGAAATTTATCAAACATCCATTCATCTCAGTAAGGTTCCTTAAAAATAGTCATAAATACCAAAATGGGTCTCTTTAGCACCTGTGTTCCACTTCCGGAATATGTTCCAAACTGGTCTTTGCAAACTGTAAATTACATTAAGCTCTCTTCTTGATCTTCCTCTGGACCCATGACTTACCATCATGCCCTTCATTAGCACTTTGGCTTTGCCACTTTTGTGCTGGCAAGAGCAGAAGTGCTGCACTGACCTTGCACTTCTGCCTTCAGAGATTCAAATGGCTGCCCAGGGACATCAGCCAACTTCATTTATTCATGCAATGACTATATAAGCTTCTATTCTCCAGCATATGCATTTATGGCCACCTTGTGGTTCTTGGGTGCCACTGAGTATTATGGCATTTTGGTTTCTTTCTTGACACATTGTTTAAGGAAACAGTAAGAAACAGTCGTATGCATATAAAGTCAGTTAACTCTGGAGAATGGTTACTCTCCTGAGCTTCTATTAGAACTGTGAGAATTTAAGACACTTCACAAGAGTGGGGATGCCTATTTATCTACCTATGGCCTCTGATAGAGGAGGGAGGTCTGTCTTGAGAGATTCCAATTTCAACTCTAGACTACTGGACTGCTCTGGAAAGGATATCATTGGGAAAGTGATTTTCAGAAAAAGTTTAGTCATCCCTTTGCCATGAACTGACCAGAATCAAAACCAAATGGTCGGGCTTCCCTGGTGGCGCAGTGGTTGAGAGTCCGCCTGCCGATTCAGGGGACACGGGTTCGTGCCCCAGTCCAGGAAGATCCCACATGCCGCGGAGCGGCTGGGCCCGTGAGCCATGGCCACTGAGCCTGCGCGTCCGGAGCCTGTGCTCCGCAACAGGAGAGGCCACAACAGTGAGAGGCCCATGTACCACACACACAAAAAAAAAAAAAAAAAAAAAAAACCAAATGGTCTGTTTGGGTCAATCACCAGATGAGTATAGGGGACTGGTCTTAACTAAGCTAGTTATGTTTTTAGGTCAAGGCCTTTCCTAAAGCAAAGAATTAACCCATACTTCTATGAGGAGTGATCCCTCCATCCTCACTCAAGAAAGAAGTCCGGTCCAAACTTCATCCCTTCTCTTACTCTGAGGTATATTTTGACAACTCATGGTTTTGGTATTTAGGACCAGTTTCTCTATCTTGCTGATAATACTCTAACAAAACAGGTACATTTACAGCGACTAGAAAACCTAGTTGTCTAACTATAACCTCATGTCCCCACAATTAGTGTCCACATGCCCGTGGCCCTGCCTTTGGGGGTCCAAGTAGACTATCCTGCAGAGAGTGATGATGCTTAAGATACCTGGTTTGAGGTCCATGAACTGGAAGACTTTACTTTGAGTAGAAAATTGCTTTGGCCAACTGTACCAAACTTTGATAATTGGCTGAGTAGGAAAGTATTTAACTCACCACTCAAGTAACCTGCATGTCTTTCAAGCCCATGGCCCACCATGAGACTTAAAAAACAAACAGAAAAAGAATTGCATCTAAATTGCACTAAGTCTGTGTCTGTGATCTTATGTTGGGACTGGAATTCTTTAAAAGTACAAACTCTGTCTTAGAGCCAAGGGCCTAAGCTGCATAAAATTCATCTACAAAGCTTGCAGTGTGACACTGTTCAGCAGAGAGTTATCTCTTTCTTTTGAAACTTAAGCTCTGTAAGTATCCTGATTGCTGTAAAAGTCTGAGAAGGCGTCAGGTGTTCACAAGAAATGAATTTCCAGAACCTCAAAAGGTACATGAATAGAAAGTTAATTGTCAAGTTAAATTCATCTTTTCCTTGGTTTTGTAATTCTATTTTGCATGTGCATCATCCCCACAGTATTCCAGTTCCCAGTGAATCACATCTTCTACCATCTTCAGGTTAGGAGATAATTATCTATTTCAAAGATACTTTGATTCAGTCTTACCTAAGCTCATGAACTGGGATGTCCCAACCCAGCTACATTGCAGAGGTTGGGTGATGTGTGAATAGAGACAGGATTGGGGGAAACCAGTACCGTGGCCTTGCAGGTCTTGCTTCAATCAAGGACTCATAGCCTTGATATTTAAAAATTAATAAGAGACTTTCTGGGTTGGAAACCAGAAAAGGCAGTGGGGTCAAACCCAGATGCTCACAGAATGAAAGCTAAGATTTAAGTTTAAATGAGAGTGGGGAAAGTCAGCGGAGTTGGGGTTGAACCTTTTAGCTTAGTCACAGAAAGCTGTGGAAGAGGCTAGGGATACTGAAAACTGGCCCTAGGTTCGGAGAAGGGGCACAGGGTCTTGCTGTACCCATTTAATAGGGTCTTTCCTCAAGCGAGGTGTGTGGGACCTGATTCATGAAAAGAAGATGGTATCTAATAGATGAATTCTTCATTTTGAGCAAAGGCATGAGTTGCTCATGTGGCAAAAGAGGGTATTAAATAAGCAGCTCTGGACTCTACAGTGGCGAGTGGGAATGCCAAATTGGATGAAAACAGCCACCCCAATTATTTATTTATCTCTCCAGTCATTCTTAAATCTACATGAGTTTTGCAAGGTGTGAAAGACCGATTTTGGAGTATATATAAATAAGACATGCTAGTGATGAGTGGTGCTCACCTTTATGTGACTCTTGTCAAATATAAACATTGATTTAAACCATCTTCCTGAGTTCTCCCTTAGTTTAGTCTTGCTGCTTTCTGACTGAGTTTCATGGAACATTATACTTTTTTAGAGTATGAGGAGCTATTATAGAGAACAAGAGAGGTGCCAAATGCCCAAGCCATTGGGGTCCCAACTGCGTTTCCAAAACATTTACCCCTCTATCACCATCTTTATGTATAAGTGTTGCACTTTGGAGGAAAAATTCTGTTATTAAAAGTAACCAGTTAGAAGACCACTAGCTAAGTTATTACCACCTGAAAGACTTGCATGCTTGAATTTTCCAGGAAAGTATGACTATTACAACCTATCATCTCCTAAAAAACAAGAAAAAAGAGTCCTAGCCCCAATTAGTACCTTCAAAGAATGACTGTTGTCCTCAAGGAACGACGTCTTGTGGATTAAAGAAGACTTTATTTTTCACACCACATAGCTACAACTAAGACCCAGGTGGGTAAATTTGCCATAACTCTTACTTCGATAGAAGTAGTTTATTAGATGATGAGAGAGATTAATGAAAGGGGTTAAGACAAGCTGTAAATAGGAGACTATATCATTGGAGACCAAGTCCTAGAAACCATTACTTTTCCCCATCGAACTTTCTCTGACACTGCACCTCTTAATACAATTAGCCGTTTAGAGAGAAACACGACTTCTTTATGTTGTGGGATAAGCACAAGGTGCAAACAGTATGCTGTCTAGGTAAGAAATGGCATGCTGTCTTTAGCTATATCATCTGGATGGATGCCACGGAATACCTGGACTCATCATACATTGATGCTCACTTTTAAAAAATTAAACGATTCAGACACCAAAGGGGTTGATGTTTAAAAGTGCGGGTTGTTCCAACCTGACCAATCTAAGGCCCTTTAGAAAATTACAGTAATCTTGCCCAGTGGGGGCTTTGAATTTCCACAAGACATGATCTGGGGGCTCAGATTATTATCTACATGTCAAGGTGTTTGAAGATCCTAACAAGAATCGGGTTATAGCAGAAATAATTTGTCCCTAAAACTTAGAATTTTAAATAATTGTATGCTATGTGCTCTAAATGTACTTACCTGCAGTTGTTTTTACTAACATATTGTTCCAGTGGTTTCAGATGATGCTAACAAATAGGCTACTCTGTATTCCAAGCTGATGTTCACCACTCATCACACTATATCATTGTTTCAAATTCAATGCATCAAAAAGATCGACTATGAACTCCTACTGTTTCTACCATCATTCATGGTTTTATTTTTGTTAGGTGGGGTGGGGTGGGGTGGAGGAATAATGTATAAATTAGATTTAGCAGACTTCTGGTTTCCACACTTCATGTAGGGTGATTTAGTAAAATAATTGAAGGAAAACAAAACTTAAAAAACAAAACAAACAAACAAACAAAAAACAACTTTTTTCTACCTTTTTCTACTCAAGCTGAATGTGAAGTGGTCTTATTCCCACCGACATCCAAAGTTATATTCACACCAATTTATCATTGTTTCTGATTCTGTCTGTTTATTTACTTATACTTTAGAACCAACTTTTCAAGCAAGGAAATCTTCTTGCATTTAAAATAACTTTATGTTGCCATATTTTCAATTGATTTGGTTAATTTCTAGCAACAGAATCATTCTGGGGTTTCAGGATTTAAAATTGTCTGACAGACTATGGCACTCAAATAGGTCAGACTATATCTCTCAAATATGAGCTGCCTGGAGGGAGCCTCCATACCAACCCTAAGACAGGAACAAGGAATTATTAAACATAAGTAGCTGTAAATGGACTTACCTCTGATGATGTCCTTCAAATATGACAACCTTCTCTACTGTCCATTCTACAGAGAGATGTGCTCTTTTGGCTGAGTTTACATTTCTTGTAAGGTAGGGATCCAGAGGGAGAATAAACTAGAACCAATTAAATGAATAGGACCAAACCCTTAGGGTATTGATTCCATTTAAAGTGTAATTCTGAGAAGAGAAGGCCAACGTGAAGAATGTTATTAATGCCATTTTCAAGGCTCAGCAGCCTTTCAGTTAGCAGATCCTATGGCTTTTTTCCACTGGTAGAGGGTGAGGTGAGGTCCGGTTTGAAAAAATGTCCATAGCAGAGGATGCAAAAGATTCAGTGGTCTCAGCCACACAACATAGACAAAACTCTCCTAGAAAAAGGAACCATGCTTGAACTTGGCAGTCTACACAGTCTCAGCAAGATTCAGATTTAGAAAGTCAGTGCATATTTAACTGGCTAATACTGTTCCCATGGCTCCTCCAAGATAAAATGGAGCAATGGATTCAAGATAGTAAAACTCTCCTTGAGACATATGTGAAATTTACAGGATGAATGAAGCCTGATTGTGACCTAGCATTGGAAAAGCAGGCATTTCACTATTTGTGCTAAACTCACTCTATCACCTTGGGTGGAACACTTCTATGCTTCTCTTTTTTTCTTTCTCTTCTAAGATAATTATGAAATTAAAATAAAATATATTCAAGTTGAATTCTTATATTCTTTCTTAACATGATAACTTTTTTTCAATTTTGGGGAAGATTTTAATTTTCCCTATGAGCATACAATTATTTACCAGAAATAAAGTACTTACCCTTAAAATTAATAAATACACTTGGCAAAACAAAGCAATGCCTCAATTCTACTCATGATATGTCAGAAGCTCCATCTTTTTTTTTTTAAAGCAGAACACACAAGTGCAGAAGCTTAAATTATCTGCAAGTTCTCCACTCATCCTGCAAATAAATATCTCTGAGGATGTATTGTGTGCTAAGCATGTTGTAAGGGTGAGGGTATGAAGCAGACACACCATCATCTTTGCTTTTAAGAAGTTTGCTATTCTTGTGAAGGGAGCAGGCAAAGCCATTGTGAGTAAGTGTTATACCTCGAGCAGGAAGAAGGAAAATAATAAAGGCCTCAGGTAGAAGACTAAAGCTATCAAAGTCAGGTAACAAATGGTAAACAGGTAGCAGAAGGTAAATGAGGAAGACTGAGTAGAAATGATTGGGAGCAAAAATAATAAAACAAATGGAGCAAAACACGAGGATAATTGAGTACATGGCATATTATAGGAAACTCAAGTCATCTTGTGCCTGGAGCAAAATATGCAGGTGGAGCACGAAATGAAACTGGTAGCATACGGCATGGGGGTCCTCTCCTTTATAAACCCCTGAATCCTGTGGAGAATTCTTGGCAAAGAATGTCACAGAGGAGGTGGGTAAAGAGTAATTGGCTTCTTTCACAATGAAACTATCAGCCAGGATTCCAAACCACATTTTCTGCCCATAAAATCCTTTTATAAAATTAATGTGTTTATCTTTAGAATTATCCATAAAAATCTAGTGGAGAAAGAAAACTAAGGTCAAATAAGATCACATACAGGTCTCTGAGTCTATAAACCTCATGTTTTGGCCTAATTTCTTCATTAAAAATCATACAAGAAATAATCATGGCCATGTTTATTTTATAAAACTCTGAGTATTATAATTCAGATGATAGCAAGTGATGTCCTTGAAGAAGAAAAGGAGATGTTTTCATGTGACCCATTTTACAACCAGTTTACACATTGGAGAGTGAAGATGAGGGAAAGGCTTAGATCAGATGTTTCACTCCAAGGATCAAGATTGTGTCAGTGTCTTCAAAACTTTCATTCATGCCATTGCAGCTTCTCCACTTTGTGTAACCTGTACATTGTCACTCCTAACAGCCTAGATTTAAATAAGGTCTGGTACATCTTAAGTAATTCTCTTTCCTCATATAATGTTTTTATCCTGTACTATCCACTTCATTTGACTTTGACTTCTAAATCTTCAGAAGTTTCAAGGAGACAAAAATGAGTATGAGCCAGGTAGAGTAGTGATCCATATTTTATCATTTGTGTAATTAGATACTTATATCACACCCTTGAACAGGGAATCATAAGATCATCCTCTTGTTCTTGTGTTATTCCTTATAATAATGCAGTGTTGTGGTTTTCTTTTCTCTAGCAGTTTTAGTCTAAAAAAGAGAATGCAGAGGAGGGACAGAGCTAGGATATGTAATTTGAAATCAGAAAGACATCATTTCAAATCTAATTCATCTATTGACTGATTGTAGGATACATGTAAGGTGAAGATTATAGTCTTTTTTATAGGGCTGTTCAGTTACTTCTAAGTGTTATAAATTATACATGCATATATAGTCTGACATATAGCAGGGGTCACTAAACAGCTACTCATTAAGCAATATTCAAGACTGCAACCTAGGAAAATAAAGTAAGAAGATTATAAATAGCAAAGCTGAGACTAAGCTTTGCTTTCTCATGTACCTCTTCTGTAGGGGAGAGTTCAGTCATATGGGTTAGAAATGAAATAAAGCAGTGATGCTGTTTGAGTACTGTTTAGGGGAGTGAGCTTGTTAGGTGCTGATTTAACCTCTGAAGATACAGCCAAAAACAAAACTTGGGACAAGCAATGAACTTGTGGACTGAGGAGCTTTTGAAGTGTATGCAATTGTTTGCCTCTACGCAATTTGGCTATACTGTTTTTAATGATTAAGTCAACTTTTTATAATTGCTGTATTTCCTCTCGACCAGTTAGTGACCATTCCATCTTGCTGTCACAGTGATTCTTAATATCTTCATGTTGACTTGAGGTAGACATGCAATTAGGAATTATTTGGTTTTCAACAACATTGCTGTTATGCTGGACTAATCTCTCTGCAATTCACTCCAGTATGCAACTAAATACATATACATATGCAACTAAACCATATACTTTTGAAACAAAGTCCCTAATATTAAACCATAAAACTCAATAGCTTTCATAAAATAACTTAATGTCAATTTATTCCTTCTGAGATGCTGGGTGCCCAATGAGTGGCTGAATGACTTATGAGATCATAAGCATTTGTGTAGAGGTTTTTGAGACATGCGCTTTGATTGCTTTGAGGATTTCTTTCCTTTAAGTTTATAATTTGCTCTAGGGAATTTGACTTCCCATTTCATATTAAGGTAGGGATTACTACATACAGCTTTTAAAATTGCAAGGGGAACTATTATTGCAAAATAGGACCTTCAATGTTACCTATAAACTAATCAAATTACCATTTGCCCAAGAGTGAGAGTGCCCATGAAATTGAGAGTCTATAACATTTTAGAAGGACCACTGAGTTCATGTATTGGAACTGCAGAGTTCTGAAGAAATCAGGTGTTCACATTAATAATTAAATATTTCTATGATCTATTATTGTTTAGACACAGATCCAATCCAGGGGATAAAGGGTAGCCCAGGTCAAGAAAAATGGAACTCTTCCATTCACTCCTCTCCATTATATCAGTATTTGCCCTCTTGTTGTTGTCATATTTTAGAGAATAGAGAAGTACCTACAAATGTCATTGTGGTACTTAATATCTGAGTTTTCATCTAGTACAAGATTTCTTAACACTGTTCATGGAATTGTATGGTTTAAAGTTTTTTGTGTAAATACTAATGGAGTTCATATATATACAACTACTAGCAGTGTAGCCAGACATCACTGGTCTGTGGTTCTTATAAACTCTAATCTCTCCCCACTAGGATGCTAATAAATCACTTTGTTGTTGTTGTTTTTTGCTGATGATGGAAGGGGATTCTAAGGAAATATCTGGCTATGATCTAATTTCCTCTGTTTCCCACATCTAATGTTAATTATTTCCATGTCCATATATATAGTTTTATATATATATAACTATATATATATAGTTATATATGTATAATTTAATCAGAGAGCTTATATCTTAAACTCATCAACCTATTGGAATGTTGGGGTTACTTACCATTTGATGCCTTTTATGCTCTCACTATAATGAGAGGGATTTTATAAATACTTAGTCTTCACAGAGGACACTTTTAACATTAAATGTATAAATCAATGACTGTTTCAACATTTGTTAAGAAACAATTTTTTGAGAATACATGAAACATTGGCAGAGGAAGACAGAATTCACTCACATGATGTTTTAGAGGATAATACATAAAACATAATAATACAAAATAAACCCCCAAAAAACCAAAGTTGATCATTTGTCTTTGAGTCAAAATGTGGCCATTATACTTCTATGATACTTTTTTTTTTATTGCCTTTATATGTTTACAAGTCTGTCTCCCTCACCACAGGGTATTCTATTGTGTTTCATTCACCTTGTATCTTTATCTCGTAGCACAGAGCCTGGGTGGATAGGATGTGTTCGATAAATAAATGTGTGTCGACAAGAGGAGTCATTGGTCAATGGATTGAATGATCTGGGTTTCAAAAAAGCTGAGGAATTTGGTGTGACGAGGATGAGCTGAGAGAACATGCTAAGTGGAGCAGGTGTGAAGACATGAAGGTGAATATCTCAAGGGGATATTCAAATCACCATGTGAGATTGAGTTATAAGCACTCAATCCATTTTTAAGTGTTTACCATAGATTGATTCTAAAATATGTTCAAAAGATTCATTTTCTACCCTGAGGATAGAAGTTTTTCTCTATCAGTCTACCATCCCACTTATAATTAAGTCATTGAGTCTGTGGCCTATATTTATGATTACAATATATGATCAAGGATTCTAAACACCAGGAAAACTGTATTATAACACTGTCTAATTATCACGTTAAGAGAATGATAGCAGCCAAACGTTTCATCTCTTACTAGAAAGAAGAAATCTGACAGAACCTGGGAGTTCACTTTGATGTAGGATTTGTAGATGAATGTATCAAAGATTGAACTATTTTCAAACAGAACAATCAATGTTGGTTTCACCCAGGCAGTCAGTTTTTGGCTCCATTGCCATCATTTTCTTTGAAGTGGCATAGCCTAGAGTTTGTTATTAGGACATATTTATTGCAGGAAGAGCAATGAAATTCAAGAAGGTGAAAGAAAAATCAGAAGACCTCAAAGCCAACAGCAGGTATTATAAGTTGATCTCTGAAATGTGTAAGGTGTTAACAGACCCAGCCCGTTAGTGTGAATAGCCTAAATAGACCAGTGGTTATTAAAGTGTTGCCCTTAGTCCAGTAGTATCAGAAGCACCTGGTAAACACAGATTCTCTGGCTGTGCTCCACACCTACTGAATCAGAAACTCTAGGGATCGGGCTCAGCAATCTGTGTTTTAACAGGCCCCCCTCTAGGTTGTTCTGTTCTCTGCTAGAGTTTGAGAACCACAGCCTAGAATAATGCACAAAATGGATGTTATGCATCCTTTTGACTTTTCACATCCTAGTGGCTCCAGCATATTTAAAAAAAAATATTATTGAAAAAGAGTTGATTTACAATATCATGTAAGTTTTAGGAGTACAGCACAGTGATTCTTTTTCAGATTCTTTTCCCTTATATTATTTTCAGATTCTTTTTTAGATTATCTTCCCTTATAGGTTATTATATAATATTGAGCATAGTTACTTGTGCTATACAGTAGGTCCTTTTAGTTATCTATTTTATACATAGTTATCTGTTTTATACATAGTATTATGTATATGTTAATCTATCTGTTTTATACAGAATAGTGGGTATATGTTAATCCCAGCTTCCTAATTTATCCCTCTTCCCACCCTTTTTTCCACTTCAGTAACCATAAGTTTGTTTTCTGTGTCTGTGAGTTTCTTTCTGTTGTGGAAATAAGTTCATTTGTGTCTTTTTTTAAATTTTAGATTCCACATATAAGATATATCATATGATATTTGTCTTTCTCTGTCTGACTTCATTTGGTAAGATAATCTCTGGTCCATCCATGTTACTGCAAATGGTATTATTTCATTCTTTTTTATGGCTGAGTAATATTCCATCATATATATATATATATATATGCCGTATCTTCTTTATTCATTCCTCTGTTGATGGATATTTAGTCTGCTTCCATGTCCTGGCTATTGTAAATAAGGCTGATGAACATTGGTGTACATGTATCTTTTCAAATTATAATTTTCTCCAGATATATGCCCAGGAGTGGGATTGCAGGATCATATAGTAGCTCTGTTTTTAAGGAACCTCCATACTGTTCTCCATAGTGGCTGCACCAATTTACATTTCCACCAGCAGTGTAGGAGGGTTCCCTTTGCTCCACACCCTCTCCAGCATTTATTATTTGCAGACTTTTGATAATGGCCTTTCTGACCTGTATGAGGTGATACCTCATTACAGTTTTGATTGGCATTTCTCTAATAATTAGCAATGTTGAGCATCTTTTCATGTGCCTTTTGGCCATCTGTATGTCTTTAGCTTATTTTTCATAGCTATGCCAGTCCATCTGTAAATTCACTTCTCTGAACAATTTGTCACTTAAATGTGTTCTGGACTATGTTGCTCTCTAATTGCCTCATATATGTTCATTATGCTCCCTAAAAGTCTGTAAATACAACCACAAGTTAGTGTATCTTATAGAACTATATCTTCCTGGCTGTAGTAACAGGGAAGGACAAGAAACTCTCAAACACTTGTTGGTTTATTGACAATGCCAAGCAGCATCCATAATTGGCTCCATAAATTACTATAGAAGAAGATAATACTATACTGAACAACTTTCTTTTATTCTCTCTTTCATCAGTAGTGAAGAAGTAGCAAGCACCTCTTGCTACTTAAGTTTATAGTTAGGAAAATGAAAAAAAAAGTGGGCAGATGAACATCCTATTGAATTATTCTCTAGGAAGAGATCAGGTATAGTTCATCTATATAGGTACATTACATGGTACAGAGCCTAAAGTTAAAGGTGCCCCGTGTTCATGATTTAAGCATTTGAAGCTGATATAAAAAGCTAATATAACTCTAATGCTGTTACCAAGGAGTTTTGAATTCCAATCAATTTGTATAGTGGTTGTTAAAAGACTTTGGAGTCAGCACATTTGAATTCAAATCAAATGTTATTGTCTTAACTACAAGTTACTTATCCCCTTTGTAACTCAATTTCCTCATTAAAAAAAAATTATTGGAGTATAGTTGCTTTACAATGTTGTGTTAGTTTCTGCTGTACAGCAAAGTGAATCAGCTATATGTATACATATATTCCCTCTTTTTTGGATTTCCTTCCCATTTAAGTCACTACAGAGCAATGAGTAGAGTTCCCTGTGCTATACAGTAGGTTTTCATTAGTTATCTTTTTTTTTTTTTGCGGTATGTGGACCTCTCACTGCTGTGGCCTCTCCCATTGTGGAGCACAGGCTCCAGGTGCACAGGCTCAGCAGCCATGGCTCACGGGCCCAGCCTCTCTGTGGCATGTGGGATCCTCCCGGACCGGGACATGAACTCGTGTCCCCTGCATCGGCAGGTGGACTCTCAACCACTGTGCCATCAGGGAAGCCCATCAGTTATCTATTTTATACATAGTAGTGTATATATGTCAATCCCAATCTCCCAATTCATCCCACCCCCCCTTTGATCCCCTTGGTGTCCATACATTTGTTCTCTATGTCTGTGTCTCTATTTATGCTTTGCAAATAGGTTCATCTGTACCATTTTTCTAGATTCCACATATATGTGTTAATATACGATATTTGTTTTTCTCTTTCTGACTTATTTCACTCTGTATGACACTGTCTAGGTCCATCCACATCTCTACAAATGACTCAACTTCATTCCTTTTTATGGCTGAGTAGTAGTCCATTGTATATATGTACAACATCTTCTTTATCTATTCCTCTGTTGATGGACATTTAGGTTGCTTCCTTTTAAAAGTGCAATAGTAATACTTATCTCATATAGTAATTTCAAAACTTAAATAGGGAATCTAAAGCTTTTAGCATAGTGACCATAGCAGACATCCAATCAATGAAATTTGTTATTATTAACTTCTCTGTCAAGGTTATCCATAGAAAAGAACATAATAGGATGTGTGTGTGTGTGTGTGTGTGTGTGTGTGTGTATGTGTGTGTAAGAGAGAGACAGAGAGAGAGAGAG
Organism: Hyperoodon ampullatus; assembly: GCF_949752795.1. Lineage (NCBI taxonomy): Eukaryota > Metazoa > Chordata > Mammalia > Artiodactyla > Ziphiidae > Hyperoodon > Hyperoodon ampullatus. The sequence goes on along the minus strand of NC_136927.1, from coordinate 14,840,213 downwards.
AGAGAGAAAGAGAGAGAGAGATTCAGTGGGAATATGTATTTTAAAGTTTGAAGGGCAGGCCAGCAGGCTAGAGACTCAGGGGTGTTAATGCTTCAACTTGAGTCTGCAATGCAGTCTGGAGGCTGAAACACTTCTTCCTCTGGAGTACATCAATCTTTTTCTCTTAAGGCCTTCAACTGATTGGATGAGCCCTCCCCCCATATCACAGAGGGAAATCTCCTTTACACAGAGTAATAAATTAAATTACTAATTTAAATATTAATCACATCTAAAAAATACCTTCAGAGCAACATCTAGACTGGAGTTTGAGCAAACATGTGGGCACATAGCCTAGCCAAGTTGACACATAAATTAATTATCATACTGCATGAATCACTTAAATTCCTGCCCCACTCTCTGCTGTTAGGTTATGCCATTAAGATTTCCATACCTGTGTGAACTGATAACAATTACCCCTTTTCTTTGTCATAAAGCATCAGAATGTAAGGTTTAGCTGATGATGGATGGGAAGAAAAAAGAGAAACAGGACTTAGAGTGTGGAAAGACCTGCCAGAATGTGGTACACCTCTAGGTAGGTCTCAACTAAAGAAGGTTTCAGAGAATTAGGATCCTCCATCGCTTGCTCTCTGTGTCTCAGTGACTCTGGAAGCCACATGTTGAGAAGATGATTCCAAAAATAGTGAAGTTCTCATACTTGGCATCAACAATGCATAATGGGATAGTGGGAGGTGGGATAATCTGCACTCTACTTCCTCCCTCCTTTCCTCTGGTGCCAGAAGTTTCCCCAGTAAGCAGCTGAGCTTCTGCTCCCACTTTCCAGTAACAAGTCAGTGTAAGTCAGCCCTCTGTTCTCCCTTCTCAGGTGTTAGCAAGGCCCATCAAGGAAGTAAAAGTCCCTAGCAACCCCACCTAGGTCAACAGGGAAGTTTGAGTTGGTGTCAAACTTTTGCTAGCATGTTTCTGGCAGGGCCTGGTGGGAAGTAAAATCACCCAGCATGGAAACCCAACTTTCCTTTGGTCTAATCCTCTGGTTCTCACAGTGCCGCACCCAAACCTGGGGCATCAGCATCACTTGGAATTTTGTTAGAAACTCAAATCCTCAGGCTTCACTCCAGCTCACTCCATCCACCTGGTCCTCAGGCTACACCTCAGCAGATGGACTGTCTGCTAAAAAATAAGATTAAATAGGATCCAGAGTCTCAGAAAATAATACCTAAAATGTGCAGGATAAAATAGAAAATCACTCATAATACCAAGAGCCAGGAAAATCACAACTAGAATGAGATCAAACATTCAACAGAGATGACTCAGAGGCTGGAATTCTCTGCCAAGAATCTTAAAGCAGCCAATTACAGAAATGCTTCAACAAGTAATTACAAATTTTCTTGAAACAAATGAAAAATCAGAAAATCTCAGCAAAGAATTAAACGTAATAAATAAGAACCAAATGCAGATTTTAGAACTGAAATATAATACAGTTGAAATTAAAAACTCACTGGATAAGGTCAGTCATAGAGTGAAGATGACAGAGGAGAGAATTAGTGAACTTGAGGACAGATTGGTAGAATTTACCCAAATTGAACAGCAGAAAGAAAATACTCTGGAAAAGGATAAACAATCTCAGAGACTTGTGGGATAACAACAAAAGAGCTAACATTCACATCATTAGAGTTGACGAAGGAAAGGAAAGAGGAGGATTGATAAGGGATTGGAAGTAATAGTGTCTGAAAATTTCCCAAATTTGGCAAAAGACATATAAACCCACAGCTTCAAAAGGCTGAGAGAATCCCAGGTAGGATAAATCCAAAGGAATTCATGCTAATACACATCATAATGAAAACTTCTGAAAACTAAAGAAATCTTGAAAGTAGCCAGAAAGTAACAACATATTATTAATAGAGAAACACCACCTCAACAACAGTTTTATTGTCATCTGATATCATGATGGCTAGAAGGCAGTGCTGAAAGGAAAGTCCTGTCAGCTATGCACTCTATATCCAACGAAAATATCCTTCAGGAATGAAGAGAAAATAAAGACATTCTCAGATTTAGGAAAGCTAAGAGAATTGCTTAGCTTTGCAAGAGAATTGCTTGCAAACCAACTCAAAGAATAGCTAAAGGATTTTTTCTAAACAGAAAGCAAATTTGGCAGAGACTGATTAGCTAATCTGCATATCTGTCTTGACTTCATCCTGAGCCTACAGCTAGAACACATTTCCAGCACCTCTTATTCATAACTGTGATTATGTAATTAAGTTCATGCTAGTGGAATATGATCTTTACTACTTTGAGAACTATCTTATAAAAATCTTCCATGTTTGCCTTTCTAATGTTCTTTCTTTTTCCATTAGCTTGTGTTGGAAGAACAGTATGGAAGGAGCTTGAATCCCGGAACTGCCACTTGGAGTAGAGCTATTTACCAATGAGGATGAACTATTTTGGAAGTAGAAATAAATTTCTACCATTGAGTCTTAACCATTATACATTTTCCATTTATTATTGTTGTTAAAGCAGCTGGTATTACTTTGACTTATAGAGTAAAACAATAGATTAAGGGGTAGAGAGGACTAAATGGGGATACCTATACTATTTTATCCTCAATTGTTTATACCTTCATCTTTTATAAATGCAGATAATCTTTTTTATTTCTTTTTTTTGGATTTTTAAAAAATTTATTGAAGTATAGTTGAATTACAATGTTGTGTTAGTTTCAGGTGTACAGCAAATTGATTCAGTTATACATGTACATGTATATAAACATATACATTCTTTTTCAGATTATTTTCCTTTATAGGTTATTACAAGATATTGAATATAGTTCCCTGTGCTATACAGTAGGTCCTTTTTATTTATCTATTTTATATATAGTAGTGTGTAACTATTAATCCCAAACTCCTAGTTTATCCCTACTGCCCTTTCTCCTTTGATAACCATAAATTTGTTTTCTATGTTTGGGGGCCTGTTTCTGTTTTGTAAATATGTTCATTTGTATCATTTTTTTAGATTCCACATAAGTGATGTCATTTGGTATTTGTCATTCTCTGTCTGACTTACTTCACTTAGTATGATAATCCCTAGGTCCATTCAGGTTGCTGCAAATGAGGCACAGATAAAATCTTTAAAGAATCAAGGAAGCAGGTTTTTGTCTTATGTCTTAGGAAGAAAGATTAAAATAAAATTGTTATTCTTCTAAGATGCTACTGTGATTAAGTTCACTGAAAAAAAAAGAAGTTGTGTTCAGATTGAAAGGACAAGTAATTTCACTTTCAAGGAAGTTAGACAGGAGCATGGTATCAGACTAAATGGACTGAGGACATTGAGTTTCTGTAGCATGTGGAATAGCTTGACAGGAAGACAGAGGAGAAGCCTAACTGGTTTGCTTAGGTTGTACCCCTTGTTGGTCTTGCCTCCAGTAGAAGTGATGAGAAAGATTTTATAATTGGAAATATAAAAAAAGTGTAGGTTGCAGAGATGGCGGGTGAATTGGAATGAGAATAAACAGAGGAGTGAAGGAGAAAGTTCATAAGTTTGTCAAAATGCATTATTTTAATAAATAAATGCTGCACAGTAAATAAAAATTGTGGCTGTGTGCTCTGATATAGATAGATTGATGGGAAAATCACAGAACTTTCAGATTCTAATGAAAAAACTCACTATTTTGACCTCTGATATTTTTGGAAGAGCTTTGAGGGTTTTTTTTTTTTTTTTTTAAATATACATCTTCCTGCAAGTGTATATGTGTATGTGGTGCATGTTTATGTGCTTGAGAGAGAAGAGGAAGAAAAAAAGATGGAAAGAGAAAAAGAGAAAGATTATTAGGTTACCTTTCCCTTCTTCCATTCAAACTAAAGCCCTAAGGATATGAAGACTGAAGGAGAAGAGAGGAACTATTTTCTGAGCGGTCCACAAACAAAGGCCTTTTAACCATCAAATGAAGTTAGCGATTCCTGTCCTCTCTGCAGTAAGCCAAGAGATCAATAGTAATGTTGGGAAATATTTTCTCTGACCTTGAATGCATTTGTTAAGCCATTGCCCGAGTTGAATTTCCTTGAGATGTTCGATGGAACGCTGCCAAAATGTGCCGGAAGGAGCAGCAAGGCTGTGCTTCTCTGTGGGACCTGTTCAATGAATCTGAGATGTTTCTGTGAGGTCTTGAGAACTATCGTATCAACAGGGGAAATCCACAGAGCTTCTGTGTTAAGACACTGTGTTCAATAGTTAAGCATTTCTTTCCAGCCCTACCATACTGCTTTCATTTAGGCGCCCCCACTCTTGCGGAGGCATAGAGATGTGCAGACAATATGCAGATGCCACATCAAAGATGGTAGTGATCATGGCCAGGGGGTATTTCAGATTATGTGAATTAATAAAAGCTGCTTCTCAAAAACCAAGTTTTTTTTTTTTTTCTCTCCCCGTTGATGTACTGCCCTAGATTGAGAGTGGCAACATTTTGTTTCCTGTTGCTGAAAGTGTGGGATTCTTGTGGGGCAGGAAAAGTGGAAGTTTGGGTTGTGTTGTATGAAAGGAATTGCTGGGTGCCTTGATTTTTGACCAGCTCCACTCAAATTAAAATCTTTGTTTCTGAGAAACCTGGTTATTCAGAAGCAATGCCTTGCTCTGGGTTTTGAAACACGTTCCATAATCATTTAATTTGTTCTAGGAACAAGAGCCTTGTTGGAAAAGTGTGGGTGGTCACTATGAATGGGGCACAGCGGTGGCCAAAAATATGGTAACAAAGGAGACCCTGGGGCTTCAGAACTCAATAATGGGATAAGATTTTTCCAAGGAGCAAATGGCACCTCTTTAGGCCAAATTAAAAACTAAACACAGATTCAATATCTTGATAATCTACCCACACATTTCAGGCTGTGGAAACAGGGTTTCACTGACACCCTTTCCTTTCCTGTTTTCTACATGGAGTTTGGTATTCTTCGGACCCTTAAAAAAAGATTTAATGATGTAGCAATTAATATTCGGCTATATCTTTATAAGACAGACAGTTTCTCCTGTCTTCATTTTCTTTCCTACCCCTCTAATCCCCAGAGTATATAATCTCAGTTCTTTTTGCTATTACTTTTGCATTTTTTCCCTTTTAATGCATGTTCTCTAAACTCCCAATAATCAGGTCATTCATATTCATCCTATTCTCCAAATCCAAGGTCACAGAGTCTGCTGAGCTAGTGCAATGGATTCTCTTCTCACCTATAAACCTCTGTCCTGGGGCCAGCTCCCATCATTGCCAGTGCACTCTCTCTAACCTGTGAATCTTCCCATATCTCTCCCCTTCTCACAATCTTTCAGTGGGCTTACTTGTCTTCAGTTGCAAATCTAGCTCCTTTGAAGGTCAAGGAGGCTTTTGCATAATCAGGCTACCACCAAATTTAAGCCCTGCCATTCCCCTTATTGCACAAAACACAACACTAAGCTTTGTGAAATACTTCAAATAAGCCTCCCTTTCTTTAACCTTTTGCCCTTAATAATGTTGCCCCCCCCTTGCCTTGTACACACACTAAACTTCACACAGGTGCCCCTATAAAACTATAAAACTGTCCTTTCTTCAAATTTGTCTTAAAGGTTTCATCTTAAAGATAAAGTTTCATCTTAAATGTCTCATGAATAAAGGAAGACTTTTTTGATGCTACACAGTCTGTCTCATATATTCCTATAGAATAGTGCTCAGTTTATAACTCCCTTGTAGCAATTATTATGCTGCATTTTAATGATATGTAGGTATATATGTACCTCTCCAGACTTCATGAGGTTGTGTTAATCTTTCCAATTTTTAGCACCTTAATTTTTTATGGGCTTTCATCTTTGCTTACCAATTGTTATCATCATTTAATGGCTTTTGTAATTTCACCATACATTTTTTTAAACATCTTTATTGGAGTGTAATTGCTTTACAATGGTGTGTTAGTTTCTGCTTTATAACAAAGTGAATCAGTTATACATATACATACGTTCCCATATTTCTTCCCTCTTGCATTTCCCTCCCTCCCACCCTCCATATCCCACTCCTCTAGGTGGTCATAAAACACTGAGCTAATCTCCCTGTGCTATGTGGCTGATTCCCACTAGCTATCTATTATATGTTTGGTAGTGTATATGTGTCCATGCCACTCTCTCAGTTTGTCACAACTTACCCTTCTCCATCCCCGTATTCTCAAGTCCATTCTCTAGTAGATCTGAGTCTTTATTCCCTTCTTGCCCCTAGGTTCTTCATGACCATTTCTTTTCTTTTCTTTTTTTTTTTTAGATTCCATATATATGTGTTAGCATACGGTATTTGTTTTTCTCTTTCTGAATTACTTCACTCTGTATGACAGACTGTAGGTCCATCCACCTCACTACAAATAAATCAATTTCATTTCTTTTTATGGCTGAGTAATATTCCATTGTATATATGTGCCACATCTTCTTTATCCATTCATCTGATGATGGACACTTAGGTGACTTCCATGTCCTGGCTATTGTAAATGGAGCTGCAATGAATATTTTGGTACATGACTCTTTTTGAATTATGGTTTTCTCAGGGTATATGCCTAGTAGTGGGATTTCTGGGTCGTATGGTAGTTCTATTTTTAGTTTTTTAAGAAACCTCCATACTGTTCTCCATAGTGGCTGTATCAATTTACATTCCCACCAACAGTGCAAGAGGGTTCCCTTTTCTCCACACCCTCTCCACCATTTATTGTTTGCAGATTTTTTGATGATGGCCATACTGACCAGTGTGAGATGATATCTCATTGTAGTTTTGATTTGCATTTCTCTAATGATTAATGATGTTGAGCATTCTTTCATGTGTTTGTTGACAATCTGTATATCTTCTTTGGAGAAATATCTATCTAGGTCTTCTGCCCATTTTTTGGATTAGGTTGATTGTTTTTTTTGATATTGAGTTGCTTGTAAATTTTGGAGGTTAATCCTTTGTCAGTTGCTTCATTTGCAAATACTTTCTCCTATTCTGAGGGTTGTCTTTTGGTCTTGTTTATGGTTTCCTTTGCTGTGCAAAAGCTTTGAAGTTTTATTAGGTCCCATTTGTTTATTTTTGTTTTCAGTTCCATTTCTCTAGGAGGTGGATCAAAAAGGATCTTGCTGTGATTTATGTCATAGAGTGTTCTGCCTATGTTTTCCTCTAAGAGTTTGATAGTGTCTGGCCTTACATTTAGGTTTTTAATCCATTTTGAGTTTATTTTTGTGTATGGTGTTAGGGAGGGTTCTAATTTCATTCTTTCACATGTAGCTGCCCAGTTTTCCCAGCACCACTTATTGAAAAGGCTGTCTTTTCTCCACTGTATATTCTTGCCTCCTTTATCAAAGATAAGGTGACCATATGTGCGTGGGTTTATCTCTGGGCTTTCTATCCTGTTTCATTGATCTATATTCCTGTTTTTGTGTCAGGACCATACTGTCTTGATGACTGTAGCTTTGTAGTATAGTCTGAAGTCAGGGAGCCTCATTCCTCCAGCTCCATTTTTCTTTCTCAAGATTGCTTTGGCTACTCAGGATCTTTTGTGTTTACAAACAGATTGTGAAATTTTTTGTTCTAGTTCTGTGAAAAATGCCAGGGGTAGTTTGATAAGGATTGCATTGAATCTGTAGATTGCTTTGGGTAGTAAAGTCATTTTCACAATGTTGATTCTTCCAATCCAAGAACATGGTATATCTCTCCATCTATTTGTATCGTCTTTAATTTCTTTCATCAGTGTCTTATAATTTTCTGCATAGAGGTCTTTTGTCTCCTTGGGTAGGTTTATTCTTACATATTTTATTCTTTTTGTTGCAATGGTAAATGGGAGTGTTTTCATAATTTAACTTTCAGATTTTTCATCATTAGTGTGTAGCAATGCAAGAGATTTCTGTGCCTTAATTTTATATCCTGCTACTTTACCGAATTCATTGATTAGCTCTAATAGTTTTCTGGTGGCATCTTAGGATTCTCTATGTATAGTATCATGTCATCTGCAAACTGTGACAGTTTTACTTCTTCTTTTCCCATTTGGATTCCTTTTATTTCTTTTTCTTCACTGATTGCTGTGGCTAAAACTTCCAAAACTATATTGAATAGTAGTTCACCATACATATTTAAACATTTCTCCTCTGAAATTCTTTCATGGGGACTCATGGACATTGATTCTGCATGTAGTTTGTAATTGTATTTTTATTTTTAGTTCATTTTCAGCAGGGACTAATACGCAGTCTGTTTGGAAGATATGACTTTTCAGGGAGGATTAGCATTTTCTTTCACCAGGTACCCTAGGTATCACTGTCATGGAAATATCTTTATGCTCATTTCTTGGCTTGAAGTAAATAAATCAGCTCATGTTTGGATAAGTATTATTAGATAAGTATTTTTAGGTCAATTTTGTATGTTCAGTGTGAGTTAATTCCAACTCCAAATCCCTCTAGAAAAATTGAAGTTAACAATTCTCAGGGGAGATTTTTTTTTTCACCCAGATCATAGGCCAAAAGCGTAACAGTTATATATTTATCTTTCCTGCTATTTAATGGGTTTTCTTCAATTCATTCTTTCACTAATCTCTGAAGTATATAATCTCAGTTACCTTGCTGGTACTGAAGCCAAGCAGGACACTGTGTGGCTCCTGGGTATGGAAGCCTTTCTGTGTCCCCTGTTTCTTGTTTGTAAGGAATAAGCTTCAGCCTCCATGACCTTCTCTGAGTTCCAAAGGGCAGGTTCAAACAGTTGCTAATCAAGGAAGGGAGGGGATACAGAGACAAAGGAGGAGCAGCCAAGAAACAATAGTTCAGCCTTGGGACAGGATCCTGGTTCCACCTCAAGTGATACATATAACAATATCTTGAGCTCTTCTACAGAACTAAAACCCCCAACAAATGGAAGATGATAACTACTTGATGAAGCATTCTTCAGAGAAGATCGAGACCACCTGAGGCCAGATTAAAGGCATGCCAGCCCTGAACACACCCTGATCCTTATCAACAATCCCACCCTTGAATCTTTGCTGTAAAACTCCTCACCAATTCCTCCCGGGTTGGGACACACAGTTTTTGAAAGGCATGAACCTGCTGTGTCCCACTTTGCCTGGCAAAGCAATAAAGCTATTCTTTTCTACTTTACCCAAAACTCTGTCTCCAAGATTCGATTTTGCACCAGTGCACAAAGTTCAAGTTTTGGGCAGCAATACCCTCAGACTCTTGCATTTTTGCCCCTTTACTGTGTGTATTCTCTAAGACCCTAATAACTAGGTCATACAACTCTCTGCACTGGGTCCATGTATTTAAAGTGCTTTTTAAAAAAGTCAAACAAGAATCCTATATCCAGCAAAACTGTCCCTTAAAAGGGAGGAATAAATTCAGACATTTCAAGGTTTACCAATGCTTCTCCCAGGTCAAATCTACTATTAACTCCCTTTCGAGAATTTTTCATTTTAGTTGTATTTTTTGACTCCCAAATCTCCACGTGGTTCTTTTTGAATAACATTCTATTTCTTTATTATTATTCTCTATTTGATATGACGTTGTCATTGTACCTTCCTTTGCTTCTATAATGATGGATTCCTTTGAACATATTTATAATGACTACCTTGAAATCTTCATCTGTTAAATCTGACATCTGTTTACTCTCACAAGTAATTTCAGTTGCCTGCTTTCTGGGGTGTATGGGTAATACTTTCCTATTTCTTTGCATGTCTCATAATTTTTTGTGGAAAACTGGAAATGTTAGGTCATATATTGTTTCAACTCTTGGTTAGAGTATTTTAGTAAAGTATATTATCCTCCCCCCCTACCCACACAGTGTAAAGCATCTAACACAGCTCTTCAGGGGGTGCAGTTTCTAGTAGGGGGTGCAGTTTCTAGTAAGCCCAAGATCACACTGCAATGACATGACTTTGGTCTGGTTCTTTGTTTCTTTCCCTGACCACACCCAGCTGTCAAGATTCAATAACTTCCTACTGATTGCGCTCTTGTTTTCAATTATGCCCTGGGGGTCTACATTGCTATAGGAACTTCTCCAATCAAAAAAATTTTTTTCAAAGGACTGTTCCCAAGGTTAGTATTTGAGACTTGCTCTTATTCCAGGAGGGCTCCTTCCAGCTGTCTCTTTCCCCAGTTCTCTTTGGCAAACTAGCCGGCATACAGTTTAGCCTATATCTCCAATGCGTCTACCAAGCTCCTCCCAACTGCATAACTTCCACTGTATTTGAAAGCTTCTTTAGGCTAGAACTCCACACTCTGTTGCAGTTGAAGTCAGTTCCATTGGGAAGAAATTCTGAGCAATCAAGGTAGAACATTTACAATATGCCAAGACCTATAGAATGTAGATACTATTTTCTGTTATGATTTTTTTTAAATGCAAACTTACTATGTTCTATGGTAAAAATTTCCTCTTTTGTGTTTATTTTATTTCTTTAAACATATATTTTGATAAAGGTTTTCAAGTCTCAGGCACTGTTCAATGTGCTTGAAAAATATTAGCTTGCTTGACCTTCATGCAGCCTGTAAGGTATATATAATGAGGAGTGGAACTGAAGCTGAATACAGGAATTCTGATTTCAAAGGTCCAGCTTTTAATCACTACACTATAAAAATATATATATATATATATATATATATATATATATATATATATATATATATATATATGTTGATGCAAACTGTATGGCGATAGGGTGATGCAAAAGTGATGATAGCTTTTACAGAGTCATCTCTGTAAAATGTCATGAGTCAGACACTTACAGGTTCAGCCAGTACTTACCAACTTGAGCTTCCCTGGTCTCATCTGTGAAATAGCAAGAATAATCACCTAATCGTGTTGTAGAGTGGATTAAATGAGATCATGCATATGAAGTGCCTGATAGGATACCTGGCTTAATATTATCAGTTATCTTACTTTACCTTTAAGAGAGTATTTTGCTATTAATTTTTATTTATTCTTTATAAACATCACTGTAATTTACCATTTTCTATTTGCCACAACTTAAGAGAGACAATCCCTGATAAAAGAATCAGAAGCTAAAGAAAAGATATCTCCTTAAAATGTCAAAATCACTGCACATCAGGGTCTAATTTTGTTGTTAACACATCAGTGAAGAAACAAGGAATAAGGTCTATAGAACAGTGGCATAATACTCAAATATTGCAAAGGAAAAGGGAAATTTCTGGTATTGATAGATAAGGTCTGGAATGAAAGACCTCTGCCCCCTGGATTTTTCTCTTTCACAGGTTCTCTGTTCTTCTAGATGTTGATTCCATTATCCTGTTACTTCCTAGTGACCTGTTGCCTCATCTCTAAAGCACCTGGGGATCTAGTTTGGGTTTTCTAGACCTTAAGAGTGGGCTGTGGACCAGCAGCTTCAGCATCACTTGAGAACTTGTTTGAAACACAAGCATGCTAAGGCAGAAATGCCAGTGGGTAGAGCTGGGCGATCTTTTTAACAAATCCTTCAGGTGATTATGATGTTATCTACAGTCTAAGTATCACTGTTTTATATAATTGCAAATGCTGCCACTGGGAAGAGCTCTTCATATATGGGCTTTTGCCCAGGAAACCCTGTGTGGGGACACCTTTGTATCAAGTGCCCACTTCTGGTCACAGGAGTTGCCTAGTGCTGCACTGGTGAACAGTAAGCTGATTCATCATTTCCAAACATTTCAGAAGATTTTTTCTTCCAGCTCAAACGATAGCACATATTATCACTGAACATTTAGGAGGTGACCACCGTCCTCCACTCTGTAGATTTCCAGACACATTAGCTTTCTTTGGATTCCTTAAAGTAGCCTTGTTTGCTACTGCCCTTGGCCTTTGCCCAGCCTGTTTTCTGTGCCTGAAATTCTTTTTCTCCCTTTCTTTACCAGTTAATACTAACTTTCCCTTCTAATCTCAACTTAAATTTCAGTTCCTTGAGTGTGGCATTTTCTGAGTCCATGATTGAAGTTAAGTCCTTCCTCCTTCCTTCCCTCCTTTCCTTCTTTCTTTCTTTCTTTTTTTTATTGCTCATAGAACAATTTCAGTTTGCAATCATCGTACTTTCATTTATGGCATATTTGGATTCATATCTGTGTTCCTTAGGAGACTGCAATCTCCATTAGGACTAAGAGTGAACCTGTTTTTGTTCACAAATGCATCCACAGTTGGGACACTCAACAAATATACACAGATAAATAAATGACAGATGAAGTTCTATTTTATCAATATTTTGTGTTATTTAGTAGTTAATTTATGTCCATGAAGAAATACCATTTAGTTTCTGATTATGTAATTTGACAAATTTTTATTGAGTACTTGTTATGTGTCAGACATTCTTTCAGTGCTGGAGACAGAGCAGTGAGATAAACAGACAAAATATCAGCTCTCATGGAGCTTATATTCTAATTTCTGTCAAAGACCCATAAGTAAAGCTATGAAGCTAGGTTGTTGAAAATTCCACTTCTAACTTCTATAACAGAATTTTTAAAATCTGAATTACAATTAAATTAAGTTGAAGAAAATATATTTAATATAATTAAAGAGAATATATGTGACTATATAAATTGAAGTAATTCTTAAATTTGAAATGCCTTGTTACAAAAATTATTCTGAAACAAAAAAGGGGAATTGGTCTCCAGCATACCTTTCCAAAATGTAAAAAACAAGTCCTCAAATAATAACAATAGCCACAGTGGAAAATGTATATTTATATTTCAACAATAAAACTTTAATTGAAAATACAATAATTTCTGTTTCTTGGTAATGAAATGCTAATGGTAGACAGACTTTTCAGAGAGTAGTTTAAAATGAATGGAGCAAGTTTTTGATTTGGTTGGGAAAGTTTATTTTTAAAGGGAATTAGCTGCACTTTAGGAGGTAAGAGGGGAGAAGAGACAGGAGAGGAAAACTGCTGATCTTGCTGGCAAATGTACATGTACATAATCTACACAATCAAATATATTACCTTCAATTAATAGAGCAGAATAATTAATGTCTGTATAAACTGGCTACCCTGGCATTCGTTGTTTCAGCCCTACTTCAGATGTTCAAGTATTGGCCTCCATGACCAGAATCAGAGGTAAAGAAGAAACTGCCTGGAGAGACATTAGACCCATTGTTTTCTAGAGTTGTAACTTGTTAAAGTGCCTGGTAACTCTCTTATGACTGTGTTTGGTCAACCCTGATTATTTCTACAACTATGTAGCAGCTGCCCACAGTTCCTAGCAAGAGGCAGAAACAGAAATGCAGCTGAGCCCCCTTCATTAGTTGGATCTTCTTGCACCTAATTTGCATTTCTTCCTTCCTTTTTTCCTCTGTTTGGAAATAATCTTACCAACCAAAAGGAATTCTCCAAATCAAGGAGTGACTCCTCCTTCTGAAAATTAAAGATTTAAAGATAATTTAATCTTTCTTAATTGAGGAGCATTTTTAGCTTTTTAAACTGATCACATTGGAGAGCTGGAACTGTTGGTTTGTCAGTCATTGTTAACTAAGTCAGATACACTAAAGTAATGAAAACATAGGAGAAAAGAGAGAAAGGAAGGAAGGAAGGAGGGAGGGAAGGAGGGAGGGAGGGAAAGAAAGTGGGAAGGAGGGAGAGTGGTGGAAATGAAGAAGAAAGAAATGAGAGAGAGAGAGAGAAAGGGATAACCCACTAACCACACCCTTGTATCAGTCTAAGTTCTTTAGGGAAGATCTGTAAGCTTTAATATGATCCCTCTTCTTACTGGAACTCCCTTTTTTTTTTTTCATTACAAATAAAAACATGGTATGTCTCTGGAGTCTTAACTGCATCAAAGACTTGCTCCCATTAATTTTAAATTACTCTCCTAAAAGCCTGTCTACAGTTAGCAGTTTATGAAAAGGATGCCCTGTTTTGCTGTCCCCTGGGTTCTCAAAACAGAAGAACCTCGTAATTGATATTCCTGCATTTTTTACATCAAATAATAGTGAGCAGAACAATGTCCTTTAACTTGTAAAATAGTCACATCTTTGGAGATTCTTGAGGCAGATAGGACTGAAGAAATGCCTCTGGCTCACACTCTGGAGTTCTGGATTTAGAACCGAACTAGAAATTAAGGAATTGAATTTACCCCTGAAGTCAGTGAAGTCCTGACTTTTGATTGGTTTCTATGGCAGTTAGAGAGACAGTGAAATATTCTTGGACATAAACTAGCATTTTTAGGGTATTTTAAAAATTCAATGTTGTAACGCAGGATTTGTTAGACTTGCATATTTGAAGGAGGTGAATAAAATTAAGTATATGCTGAATTTATTAAACAGATACATTTGTTTCATATTTTTATGTTCTTCCTGTACAAAATGTCCATATCTGTTTATATCACTATTTAATGATTCTTTACATCAAGAAATTTTACCTATATCTTAATTTTATTCTCCCTTCAATATGTGTTGTAGATCAAAGAAGTAGACCAACCTAAGAATAGCCCATCATATGGCTGAAGACCAGTATTAAGTAACCCATTAACCCTCTCTTCTTAAGAAGAATCATTCAATAGCTTTTAACCATGAGGCTTTTGCACATACAAATAAATTCAGGGGAATGATAATAAAAATCACCAGACTTGTGGTATTCTATCAAAATGATTATTTGGAAAAATAAATCAATTTATTCCTTAGAAGGCAACTAATTAAACTGCATTTTGGTCTAATTTTTATTTAGTAAATTAATACTGTTTTAAAAAAGCCTTTAATTAGTTGCCTAGCAAGTTGAAGATTAAATTGTTTTAATATTTTTACATCTGTAATTTTAAAATGTATTACCTCTATTGCTTCATTCATTTGCAAAATACAAAATTAAATGAAGTGATGCCATGTATTAGGAAATTATATCTCCTAAAGTCTCCTCCGAGGTGATACTTTGCAAAATTCTGGGAATAAGAAGTCTAAAAGAATAATATATTTCTCAGTGTATTGTTATCGATAACCAAGAACTCAATGATAAGCAAAATTTGTTTCATGTTATGAGAGCAGCTTGTCCATGCCAAACTCAGAATAACTACTTAATATCTTTAAACAAGTGTTGTAAAAGAAAATTATAGTCAACACAGGGTTGTATGTGGCTCCCTTGCCAACAACTGCCAAGAGAATAGTTATCCAAATAACTGAATTAGCCACACAATTTTTCACTGATGGGGTCCCCTCCTTGATATTCAAATATTTATGGCTCCTTCTAACATAAAGTGACACAAAATAGTTTTAGTCTTCTTTATGTCAAATCTGAAAATAAATCTCTCCTGATATTATCTAACCCTGGTGATAGGTTATAATGTTACCCAGGAGGCCACCCTCTAAGTATTGGGTTAGCTAAAAAGTTGGTTCAGGTTTTTCCGCAACTTCTTATGGAAAACCCAAACAAACTTTTTAACCAACCCAGTATTTGGAAAGAAAACATAGTCTTTTGAAACTGACAAATATCTTGGAGGTCATTTTATTCAAATGCCTCATTTTAAAGACAATAAAACTGAGGGCCAAAGAGGTTGGTGACTTTCCCAAGGACACTGAATTTAATCATAAATAGATCAAGAATAGCGCCCAGCTAAGGTTGGAAACTGAGAGTCAGCCACTAAGTAGCAGAAAGAAGCTCAGGTAGTAGAAAGAACCACTGGGATTCAGAGGAAATCTGATGCCAGGAACAGCAAGGGGCCAAGAAGCAAAACAGTGAATTGGTTTAAAGAATATTGCCAGCAAGGTCCCATGAATTTGCCTGTTAGCATTGTGCAGCAATTTAGTTCATTTTGAAGGTCCGTGTGTTAGTCCCATGGGAATGATTCTACTGACTCTAAATAGGCCATGGAAGAACCAAGAGAAATGTCAGATCTCCTGATGTGTGTTTAAATGTGATCCTTATTTTTTTCCCAGCCAGCTATTGATATCTTCCATCCCATGGCAAAGATTTTTGCTGTCTTCCATCCTAATTAAAGCTATGGAGATGATTGATTAGGAAAAATAGAACTTAGGCACAACTCGATTCAATGGAAAATCCCAGTGAAGGTGGGTGTGTATATCTAACAGAGGAGGTTTAGCATACTGCTTATAAGCATAGGATCTTGGGACAAAGTATCAGGGTCCAGATCCCAGCTCTGTCCCTAGCAGTTTGACTTTGGTGAAATTGTTTTTCCTTGCTTTGGTTCTTTAAATTCATCTATTAAATGGAAGTAAGAAATAATAGGGCTGTGATGAGTACTAAATGAGATAACACATATAAAACAAATAGTGTCAGACACAAAGTAAGTGGGACTGTGATACCTAAGGGATTCCAATGGAATCTGTCTCACCATACATTCAGAAGGCACAAAGTTTTTTTTTTTAAAAAGGCAACTCTGTATTTTCATACAGAAAATTTGTCTATCCATTTGGCATTATACACAATTTAAAAAGATTTCACAAAATTTGAAGAGACAGGTTATCTGCTATAGATAACTTGTAAAAGAGGATTTGAGGAAAAGTGAATTTTGCTTTATAATGAAAATCATATGAATTCAAATATAAATTTTTAGGTTTGCATTGTTGAAATAATGCAATGAGTCATCTTGGGTCCAAACATGAAAGAATTTAGTTTTATAATCCTAAAATTTCTATGGAACCAAAAATAACCCCAAATAGCCAAATCAATCTTGAGAAAGAAGAAGCAGGAGATATCATACTTCCTGATTCCAAACTATACTGCAAAGCTATAGTAATCAAAACTGTATGGTACTGGCACCAAAACAAACACATAAATCAATGGGACAGAATAGAGAGCTCAGAAATAAACCCATGCATATATGGTCAATTAATTTATGACAGAGGAGCCAAGAATATACAGTGGGGAAAAGACAGTCTCTTAAATAAATGGTGTTAGGAAAACTGGACAGCTATGTGCCAAAAAATGAAATGGACCACTTTCTTACAGCACATACAAAAATGAAGTCAAAATTGATTAAATGCTTAAATGTAAGACCTAAAACCATAAAACTCCTAGAAGAAAACATAGGTAGTATGCTCTCTGATATTGTCTTAACAATATATATATATATATTTATCTTTCTCCTCAGGCAAGGGAAACAAAAGCAAAAATAAACAAATGAGACTACGTCAAACTAAAAAGATTTTTCACAGTGAAGGAAACTATGATCAAATGAAAAGGCAACCTACTGAATGAGAGAAGATATTTGCAAATGATATATTTGATAAGGTGTCAATATCAAAAACATAAAGAACTCACACAACACAAATTCAAAAAGAAAACAGTCCAATTAAAAAATGGACAGAGGATCTGAATAGACATTTTTCCAAGGAAGGCATACAGATGGCCAACAGACATATGAAAAGATGCTCAAGATCACTAATCATCAGGGAACTGCAAATCAAGACTGCAATGAGATATCACTTCACACTTATCAGAATGGTTATTATCAAAAAGATAAGAATCAACAAGTGTTGGTGAGGATGTGGAGAAAATGGAACCCTCATGTACTGTTAGTGGGAATGTAAGTTGGTGCAGCCACTGTAGAAAACAGCGTGGAGGTTCTTCAAAATTTAAAAATAGAACTACTATACAATCCAGTAATTCCACTTCTGGGTAGTTATCTGAAGAAAATGAAAACACCAATTTGAAAAGATATATGCAAACCTATGTTCCTTGCATCATTATTTACAATAGCCAAGGTATGGAAGCAACCAAAGTCTTCATTGATAGATGAATGGATAAAGAAGATGTGAGATATATGCAATGGAACATTACTCAGCCAAAAAAAGAATGAAACCTTATCATTTACAAAACATGGATGGACTTGGAGGGTATTATGGTAAATGGAATAAATCAGACAGGGTATGATTATATACTGTATACTTATTTATATGTGGAATATAAAAAGCAAACAAAGAATCAAAGTAAAACAGAAACAGACTCATATATTCATAGATACAAAGACCAAACTGATGGTTACCAGAGGAGAAAAGGGTGGGGGGTTGGGTGAAATAGGTGAAGGGGATCAAGAGGTACAAATTTCTAGTTATAAAATAAATGTCATGGACATATAATGTACAGCATGGGAAATATAGTCAATAATTCAATAATTTTGTATGTTAATTGATGGTTACTAGACTTATCATAGTGATAAATTCATAATGTATATTAATTTTGAATCACTATCTTGTACATCCAAAACTAATATAATATTGTATGTCAACTGCACTACAATCAAAAAATTGAAAAATATATATTTTTTAAAAAACAAAGGCTGCTCTCTAGGGACTGCTGAGGGGGAAAAAAGCCAGCCTCAAAAAGTTTATATACTGTCTGATTCCATTTATATAACATTCTTGAAATAACAAAATTATAGAGATGAAGAACAGATTAGTGGTTGCCAGACGTTAGGAAGGGAGGTGACTGTAGGTATAAAATAGTAGCATGAGAGATCTTCGTGGTGATGGAACAGTTCTGTATCTTGATTGTGATGGTGATTACACAAATCTACACATGATATAATTGGATGGAACTAGACACACACACACACACACACACACACACACACACAAATGAATGCATTAAAACTGGTGAAATCTGAAAGGGCAAAAAAGACGGCAAAAAAACCCCTTGAGAATAAGGAAATAAGAAAATTAGTATCTACTGTACACTAATTATGTGCTAGTCACTATTTTAAGCGCTTTAAAATCAGACCCAATAAACAACTTGAGTACATTTTACAAACATAATTGTGAGTGAATAAAATCAAATCTCAGGATACTATATGCAATACTATTCCAATTAAAGTTAAAATAGGCAAAATTAATATTTTAGTGTTATATACCAAACTGTTTTAAAATATTTTTAAAAATTTTATGAATGTGATTATCATAAAAAGCAGAATAGTAGTTACTTAAGTGAGAAGAGGATGAGCCAGTGTAATGGAGAAAGAATAAACGGGGAGCATGGGTTCAGAAGTGCCCCAAGGGTTGGATGTGTACTTGTGCACTGTGTTTATTCATTTTCATAGTGTAATATTACATTTCAGAAAAAAAACAACAAAGACTTAAAAGGCAAACATATGCAAAATTGCCATAATTTCTAGAGACTATACTGCTTTGCTAGAAATGCTAATAATTGTGGTAAATGAGACCTGATTCAACCTGCATATCAAATATCCATCTCAGCAACAAATGCCTGATTCCACGGGCAATATGTAGACAGGAAATATACAGCAAATTGTTGCTTAGCAGATATATCTCACAAGTTTAATGAAGATGGCAATGTTTCAATACCAAATGAGGAATGAAACTTGTCAGAACCATGATGTCTATGAAGAGGAATGATACATGAAGCATTTCATCATCCTCATAATGTCTTACTAAAATAATTCTCTGCCTTTTAAATTGAGCAATTGACTTGGAAGAATGCTTCAGCTTGTGGCTTTGTAGTAATAGAAGCCAAGGGAGTAATGGGACAAAATATACTTAATGATGAGTCAAAAGTGAAATTGGTTTGGCAAATTTATCTCATCTCAGTGGCCAATAATTAACTTACAGTGAAAACTGAAACCAACTACACTAACATGTAACTGAAGCTCAGTTTTTCAAGGCACCAACTAACTATAAATTTTATGAACTATTGATTTCTATGTAGGATCGAAGGTACTTATTAGCTCTCATTGAGTGATATATTGCATTCATCAGCTCCCAAAATTCCCAATAATTGTTAATGATGTTGCTAGCTTGGTGCCAAGTTGTATTTTCCACAGATGGCTGTGACATTATCTCTATTCACATATGTTTTCTAAGATTTTACTATTGTCCCATCATGAAGTATGATCTGATTCTCTCCATATGAAACTAAGTAGGAATATTATTTATTTGTAATCAATAAAATGTGGTAAGCATGATGCTATATGATTCTTGGGCCTGAGTCATAAAAGACGATGCCACTTCTGTCTTACTTGCTGGAATACACATTCTTTAGCCCTTCAGAGGCCTTATAAAACATTGACTGCTCTGAGGCCACCCTGTTGTGAGGAAGCCAAAACTATCCATCATATAAAGAGCACATGGTGAGGGCATTAATCTACAGGGAGAAAAAAAGATGCCCAGGCAAATGCCAGCTGATTGCTGCTCCAGCCCTCACCCTTGCCAACTTTCTATGTCGTTTCTACAGTTATCATCTAACTGCAATCACAATTCAAAGTCAAAATTCTTTCCAAATTTCTTACCCACAAAATTCATGAGATAATATAATATTTGTTGTTGTCTTAAGTCACTAATATTTAGGTTGATTTGTCACCTGGTGATAATTGACCAACTGCTTTATTCTCTTGAACTTCAAGGCTATTTGTTCTCATTGAAAAATTAAATACAATACTCAGGAGACTTCATACAAATATTCACGTGATATTTGCAATTGATTAGCTCAAGATATTTGACCAACCCTTGGAAAATTTCAATATCATGTGTTTGATTTCTGAGGTGGCCACTTAGGATCATTTTGATAAACTCATTAATGCAGACTTTGGGTCAACAATATATAATCTGAGGTGGCATCAGCAAAAATAGCAGAGTAAGTTCCTCTGAAAAATCCTCTCCTCCATAAAAGCTATGAGAACATTGGCAAACATTGTCAGAATTAAATATTTCGAACTGTGGAAATAAACCAAAGACTTGTGGTAATTCCTAGGATATATATTCAAGAAAAAATGGCTGAATCTTGGTAGGAAGAGTGAGTTATATGGCATTTTATTTATTTATTATTTATTTATTTATTTATTTATTTATTTATTTATTTATTTATTTATTTTTGGCTGTGTTGGGTCTTTGCTTCTGTGCGAGGGCTTTCTCCAGTTGTGGCAAGCGGGGGCCACTCTTCATCACGATGCACGGGCCTCTCACTATCGCGGCCTCTCTTGTCGCGGAGCACAGGCTCCAGACGCACAGGCTCAGTACTTGTGGCTCACGGGCCCAGTTGCTCCGTGGCATGTGGGATCTTTCCAGACCAGGGCTCGAACCCGTGTCCCCTACATTAGCAGGAAAATTCTCAACCACTGCGCCACCAGGGAAGCCCCATATGGTATTTTAAATTGCCTTATTCCCACTCTCCGCTCCAGAGTGGACTTAAAAACAAATAGCCTGTAACTATTATGAAAACTAGCATCCTGACACCCACTGGTGGTAGCAAAATGGATTTGGAGTTCCTTCAAAATCCCATTCCTAGAGAAATATCATTATTTGACCTGCTTAGTGGGTAACTAGGCTGACACTTCTTGAAAGTCTTTCTTGATTTGGCATGAGTGGAAGTTTGCCTAATATAAACCACCTTTTCCCTAGGAGTATTTGTTGAAACAGAACCAATTGTATAACATCCCAGTTATCTGTGGCGGTAGATAGTGTTTGGTAGAAACAATAGGCAAACCAAAAAGCTTAAAAGAAAAAATGGGGGGAATGGGCCGTCCATAAAGAATTTTAAAAAGAAATGTTTCTGAGAATCTCAGGCATATGTGCACATGTCCAGGACTGTGAGCACTCTCAGGCAAGACTTGAGAAGCTATAAACTCTGACTAACATTGAGGTTCTGTGTAAGCAGGAAGTGAAGGCTAAGGCAGAGTTGCAAAATGCCTGACTGTTGAAGATTTACTCCAACACACACACAAAATCCTTCAGCAAAGGCAGGAAGATTTAATAGTTTCTCTGTCCAATCATTAGATGACCATTAAGATTACTGAGCAGAGACATCAGTGGACACACACAACAAAACATATATACTAGAAGAGGTATAAAGTTTTATTCTGATAAATTCTATAGATATCTAAGATTCATTTCTAAGTATATAATTGTTCTTTTTTTTTTCTTTTTCCTCATGTAAATTGTATTTTGGGGGGGTTAATATTTTACTAGCTCTTTTGGTTGTTTTTTATTTTATCAAAAAGAGCTATACATTCATCTCTATCAATTATTCTAACCACTTTAATGCTTCTTATTTCTATAAGTTTTTTATTCATTCTGCCTTGTTTCCTAGCCATATAATCCTATAATCTGAGAATAATGTAAGTTTTAGTTCTCCTCTCTTAAATGTATACCTCCTTTTATATCTTGTATTCATCTATTGCTAGTTTGGCAAAAGAATACTAAGTAACCATAATGATGATGGAATTCTTGTCTTGTGATCTGTGGGGATACTTCTACTATCATCATTTTGCAAGGTGTTGACTTTGAATATATGCATGTTAAGGAATGGTCCTCTATTTCATTTTATTATTTGATTCTATTTTATAAACCAGATATGGATGTAAAACTCTGTCAATTACCTTTTTGGCATAAATAGAATGACAATATGCTTTTATATATTAATTTAAATTAATAGATTTTTCTAACTTTGAATCATCTACCCCTTCTATTTTATATTGCATTATTTGTTGTCAAAGAATATGGACTATTGTAAATCTACTTTAAAAAATATATTGGAACTTTGTGGCCTAATACATGGTAAATAAACTCTTATCACTAATGCATTTATCACTAATATCTCTTTAGTTCCCTTTAAAGAGAATGTGTACACTATATTTTTAAGGTACAAAATTTGACCTATATGTAATGAATAAACCTTAGCTATTATTCAGTTTTTATCTATTATTCCTTATTCCTATACTTATTTTCCCATGAGCTTACAGCATTAAGTTCAAGTCTTTTTTTTTAATTTTTATTTTATATTGGAGTATAGTTGATTAACAATGTTGTGTTAGTTTCAGGTATCCAGCAAAGTGATTCAGTTATATATATGCATGTATCTATTCTTTTAAAACTTTTTTTCCAATTTAGATTATTACAGAGTATTGAGCAGAGTTCCCTGTGCTATACAGTACATCCTTGTTAATTATTTATTTTAAATATATCAGTGTGTACATATCAATCCCAAACTCCAAATGTATCCTTCCTCCCCACATTTCCCCCGTTAACAAGTTCATTCTTTTTTTTTTTTTTTTTTTTTTTTTTTTTGCTATGCGGGCCTCTCACTGCTGTGGCCTCCCGTTGCGGAGCACAGGCTCCGGACGCACAGGCCCAGCGGCCATGGCTCACGGGCCCAGCCGCTCCGCGGCATGCGGGATCCTCCCGGACCGGGGCACGAACCCGTGTCCTCTGCAACGGCAGACGGACTCCTAACCACTGCGCCACCAGGGAAGCCCAACAAGTTCATTCTTGAAATCTGTGAGCCTGTTTCTGTTTTGTAAATAAGTTCATTTGTATCATTTTTTTTGGTTCCATATATAAACAATATCATATGATATTTGTCTTTCTCTGTCTGATTTACTTCACTTAGTATGATAATCTTTAGGTCCATCCATGTTGCTGCAAATGACATTATTCCATTCTTTTTTAACAGATGAGTAGTATCCCGTTGTATATAAGTACCACATCTTTTTTATCCATTCATCTGTTGATGGACATTTAGGTTGTTTCCATGTCTTGGTTATTGTAAACAGTGCTGCAATGAACATTGGGGTGCATGTATACTTTTGAACCATCTTTTTCTCTGGATATATGCCCAGGAATGGGATTGTTGCATCATATGGTAGCTCTATTTTTAGTTTCTTAAGGAAATTCCACACTGTTCTCCATAGTGGCTGTACCAATTTACATTCCCACCAACAGTGGGAAGCATCCTGTGGTTATTTTCTGAATCTCAAATAGTGAAGCAGAAATAGACTACTTTGTAACCCACAGAATCCACACTCTGGCTCCCTGACTTGTAGACTGAGTGTTATTATGGCAAGAAAGGGAATATACAACTTCCTTTTCCCTCCATTTTGTCCTTCACACTGTTATATTGTAAAGCAAAAGCGATGGCACATCTCTAGACAGATCATTTAGAGGCAGAGATTGGTGTCTCCAAAAAACACTTGCATGATGCAGAAAAGGTAATTACTACCAGTTCTCATTTAACTCCCCTGTTTGACCTGTGCAAAAATCAGATGGGTAATGATTGTAAGTATCTTCATGCTTCATCAAGTAGTATTGTCAATCACAATTGTAGTTTTGGAGTGGTATATTGGAACAAATCAATCCAGTCCCTGACAACTCACATGTGACCATTGACTTAGCAAGTGCTTTCTCCCTTGTACTTAGTAACAGGATAATGAGAAGTAGTTTGCCTATACTTGTCAGCAACATTATTTCTTTACTGTCTTGTTGCAAGGATATGCCATCTCTCCTATTTCTAACATAAGAAACATATATTTGCTTAATGACTGTTAATCCATCCATGACAACTCTGCTGATGAATGAAAAGCCATTAAATATATATGTATATATGTTATATTTATACACATAATATATATAAAATGAGTTTCAGTGGGAAATTTGGATTCTTGCCATCCCAACGTAATATTACTAATAAGTCTAAGAGAGAGAAAAATATATTAATTGAACAGTGAAAACAACTTTGTGTCAGTAATAAATTAGAATTGGAAAGTAAATAAATAAAGGCTGTAAATAAAATGCAATGTTCTGAAAATTGACTGTACTTGCCAAAGAAGAAAGGGAAGACTTAATAGTGGATGCTGGAAAAAGGTATGAGGGGGTCATTCTTTGGAAGGTGATGGAGAGTCAGGTTGATTGATGCTCAGAAAGGCATTTGATAACAGAATCAGGTGTGCTTATAATAATATTCTTTCCCTTGAGAACATGACCCTGGAAGAAGCATCTAAAGTGTTAGACACTGGCATTTCTCTATAAGGAATAGAATCTCTGAATGATTGAAAAACTGCCTGTTGAAGCATGTGGAAATATTGTTTCTTCCTGAAGCAAAGAAGAGGCTTAGAAGATGTACCTTCTTTATCACTCTCACTTGGCCTACATAAGCAAAGAAAAAAAAAAAGTTCATCCAATCATGGTGTGAAATTCAGATGTGCTCTATGTGATATTCTTTCACTGGGTAATATTGGCTAGTATAAATTTGTTGGTGTGTCTTTGCCTGAAATATTATTATTGAGATATCACTTATAGCATATTTATTTAGTGTGTTTCAGGTTGAAAAATAATTCTTTATGACAACAGTAAAAGAAGAGGTCATTGTCCAAAGATTGGTCAAACTTTTCCAGAGCCATGATAGCAAAAGGTGATTAATGAAATACACATTCTATGAGTTAAGCTTCAATGGTGCAGCGGGACTCTGGTCATATCTCAGAGATTATCTCACTGGCCCACTGCATTGATGACATTGTGCAAATTCATCAGTGAACTGGCAGTATTAAGTATCTTACTACTTAACAAGACACACGCATGGCCAAAAGTGGAAAATAAACCCCCCGGATCTCAGGAAACTGTGATCTGGGGGATTTCAAAACATCCTTTCTAAAAGGAGAGATAAGTTATTACAGTTACACTGCCCACCACCAAGAAAGAGGTACATCACTTTTGGGTCTTTTAGATATAGAGGCAATATACAGCACATTTGGGCATGAGGCTCATTGGACTCATTTTCTAGGTTATCCTTAAGGATGCCTTTTGAATAGAGTCTGGAATAAGAAGGAATTCTGCAGCAGGTTAGATTTTGGCTGTCATCTGATCTGTCCTGATACTTGAGCCTTATGATACACCAGACACAATAGTGCTGGGATGTTTGTGGCCAACAATGATGTTTCATGAAACGTTTAGCAGTAGACTTCTAGGTTTTTAAAGTAAGGCCATTTCATCTTCAGACAACAGATATTCTCTATTTGAAACTTCTGGCTTGCTACTGGGCCTTGATAGACTGAATACTTAATTACGGAACATCAAGTGATTGTGCAGCCTGAATTACCTATCATGCTCTGAGCATTATCTGATCCACTGAACAATAAAATTGGATGTGCACAGCAGCATTCCATTATAAAAGATGAATCATATTTGTGAGGCCATGACTAAGCACCTTAAAAGGTATAAATAGAATGGCATGAGTAACATTTCCATTTTGTCTCCTTTTTCTATGCTGCCTCTCCTTCATTCCATGAACATGAACTCAGGGTAAGCTCATTCTGACCAGTTAGTAAATGAGGAAAAAGCTTAGGCTTGGTTAGTGGATGGGAGGGCATGGCATGCTGGTACCAACCAGAAGTAGAGAGCTCTTGTTTTCGACTCTACTCAGGAATGGCCCTCAAAAACAGTAGTGGTCATCATATGGTGCTTTCTTTATATAGTTAGAGTGCAAAAATCTAAGAATTAAGGCAGAAGTGACTTCTTTCACTCTTATACATAAAACCCACATAAAGAATTTTTGCTTCCTGTCCCCATCAACTTTGGATGTAAGAGACTTGGAAGTCCCAGTGCCCATCATGGGGAAGTTTCTTCTAGGCATCTGGCCATGGTTCTGATGAATTCACACTCTCCACCCTGGACCAATATTTTGGACTTATCATGTCACT
This sequence comes from Hyperoodon ampullatus, assembly GCF_949752795.1. Lineage (NCBI taxonomy): Eukaryota > Metazoa > Chordata > Mammalia > Artiodactyla > Ziphiidae > Hyperoodon > Hyperoodon ampullatus. The sequence continues at coordinate 14,813,882 of NC_136927.1, read as the reverse complement.
GGGCAGAAAAGGAAATTACTGTTCTAGGTAGAATTTTATTACAAGGTAAGATTAGTATTGATATTACACAATGTGGGCAAAGGAGGACCATGTATGGAACACAGAGGATTTCCTGGTAGCACCTTTTAGTATTGTCTTTGAAAATAACCCTCGTCAATGGAAAATTATGATAACCCAAGATTCAGATCCCACAGGAATGAAGGCTTGGGTTACCACGCTAGTAAAATATCCCAACCAGCTAAGGTACTAGAATAAGACAAGCAAAATAGAATGATTGTAGGACAAAGGCAGCTTTAATTAACATCTTAAGTTGCATGCATGACCAGCTATATACCAGCTAGCTATAGGGACTGCAACAATCTCTTTTCTGCCAGATCTTTGACTAATACATCATATTAGATATGGATCTCTCTCTGGATATTTCATTTTCATAAGCGAAGCATAGCTGGACCTCCTTGATTACCTGCATGCCTTATTAGGGTACTGTTTTTGATCTTCCCTCAGTCCTGAGTTTAAAGGCCGGATATTGATGGTTGTGTTATCTCAGTTTTCCAGTTGTCTCTGGATGGGGCATCCTAACTAAAGTTATGAGTAGCTGTGGCTTATGGATTGAGTGAAAACTTTTCCTACACATTTTTACTTTCTTGTAATGGAGTTCCTTTCAACTACACTGTAGTTCATTTAACATGTTGCCTTAGTTGAGGTGTTTGTCAATGATGAATTATCCCCAAATTCAAGATTTCTATCTAGATTTGCTTCCGACAATTTTTCAACACAGGGCTTTTGTAATATTGTTTAAACACCCTCTTCTGAGAAGTCTAACTCATTGTCAGACGATCTAAGAGAGAGGAACAAATGGATGAATCCTTTGTGAAATATAAGAGTTTTAATCATTGTGCTCTTAGTGTATATTGGAGTCAGATTTGTATGGGGGATTCCCTTAAGTTTATATTTCTTTTTTTTTTTTTTTAGTACTTCTTGTTTATAAATTCTGCTTGTTATTGGGTACAATTTGATTATCTCTCTGTTTTAATTTTGCATCTTCTCAGCCATGGAAACACAACACACATTGTCCAGACAGGAAACCAAAAATTAAGTAAAGATGCAGTTGAAAAATTGAATAGGCAAATAAGTGGAATAAAAGCTGTCAAAATGTGCCTTCCCCAAGATATCCTATGTCACTTGGCTCTTTTTCCAATTATTAAAAGTATTCCTTAGCATACAGAAAATATTCCCAATTGATTTCATGAAGTCTGTGTAGCTATGATATTGAAATCACTGTTCCTCGTGTAGTTTATCATTGAGCAATGTTTTATGTACTATCTCTTTATTTAACCAACTCAACCATTTAAGTATCAAATACTGTTTTATGCATACCTTATAGATGAGACAAATAAGGTTTAAAGAGTTTGAGAAACTTGTTAAGAATGTGAATTAGGATGTCAGCTTAGATATACTTTATTTCAAAGACCAAATCTTTTCTCATTATGCAACATTGTATTCCACCATTTAACACAGTGGACCATTCCCTCATTCTTGAAATTCTTTTTTTCCATACTTTTATGCCACCAAACTCTCCTGGCTTCCTTTATATCATCTCTGTCTCTTTCTTCTTATCTTCCTTACAGTTTTACCTTCTTTTCCTGTAACTTTAATGTTCATGTTCTCCAGGATTCTGTCATTAATCTTTATTTTTAGCATATATACACTTCTGGACTATCTCTTCTTAATTATTATATTTTATTTATAGTGTGAGGACAAAATTGTTAGATATTGGGCAAGGATTATCACCCCTATTTTCCTGATGTATAATTTCCCTCTTTTTCCCTACTGTAATATTCCATGAGAAATATTCCATACATAAGAAAGCATCAACTAAGTGATGACACAATGAAAGGAAGAAGTCAAGATCTTGCTTTGAATTTCAAAACAATCTCCTGAAACTCCTATCAGGACAGTAGTATTAAAAATCTAGTCTATTTATTAGCAAAAGCCAGATATTATGTAGCTCCAAAAATAAGACCTGAAGGCAAAGTAGCACACAGATTATGCCCTAAACAATATTACATAAGACAATTGTAAAAAGGTCAATGCTGCCCCTAAATAGTAAATAAAATTTCATTTGATTGGAGTGAGAAGGAATTTTAGAGAGAAAGAGGAGAGCTTTAACATGAGTGAGTTCTTAAAATGGAATCAGAGAATCTGCCTCTTGAGTGACTCATGGATCTGAGCTAAAGAAAAGAAAGTCTCAGCAGAAATGAGAGCCTTCTGAGGGTGGAAGAGACTTGCTCTTAGGTCAAACATAGGCTTGGATTCTGAGATTACTGTGATAGAAAGTACCAAACAAATGTCCTCTATGTCAGTGTGATCTATAGAGTGGAGAAGGAAGCAAGACAGGTAATATGCAACTAAATTGTTCTTGCTCTCACACTCTGGTCTCCTGATGTCTCAGAGAGGTGTTGGAAAAGACATAAACATTTCCCAGGCCAGAAGACGCATGACAGAAGATCTAAAGAATCCTGACAATGTGGACAAAGAGAAGGTAAAGAGATTTGCATGATTTCTTGAAGTTGAGGACATCTTGGTAAAAAGCAGCATGAATAGAAGGTGATATCCAAAGGACAGTATGGTAAAGTACATTACAGAAGATGCCAATAGAGGAAAGATTACTTCAACTGACCAGATAAATACTCTGCACAGACACAACACAAACTATCCAATAAATGAGATCTCTCATCAGGGAGAAAGGGAGAGGGAAGTAACACCAAATTAACAAGGTTTCCTTCCAAAGATGCTTAGCAACTTGCATGTTGGTTAGTGGCACTATTGATCTTGGCTGTTCTGGCTTATATGCCTGGGGGTTGGCTGGTTATTGACTGATCTAGTATTGACTTGGCTGGAGTATAATGGATGATGCAGTTCTGCTCCACATATTTCATCCTTTAGTAGGCTAGTTCAGGCACATTCTCATGCCATTTGTGTAAAGGCAAGAAAAGAAGCAGAAACACACATGATGTTTTGTAATTCTCTGCCAACATCAATATTCTAACATCCTATTGGGCAAAACAAATCACATGGCTACATTGAGAACCAAGATGGGGGGAAATATACTTCAGTGAAAAGAGCTGAGAAGTCTCATGACACACGTGAAAGTTTGGGAAAAGAGACCAGAGGGGATGATGAGAAATTGGAACCATTAGTACTCATTCTAGCACAGGAGGTAAGGGAGAGGGTGTGGGAAAAACTGGAAGGCCTACCAGAAGTGGTAGTACATAAGGACTTAATTAAGGAATAAACAGTAATAAAAATCTGTGAACATTTTCGTATGTAGAGATCAAAAAAATTTTAATTTCCATTTCCCTTTAGAAATCTAGATATAGGGGAAATCTTCAGAACTATTCAGTTCACTCCTAATTAAATATCCATTAGGAAAAAATTAATATCCTCTGCCTCTCTCATTGTCAATTTTTCCATAACATCAAACTGTCATTGTTTGTTTCCTTTAAGAACATCATTTTCTCTGCTATGCTAGAGAAAAGCAGATCTATAATCCTCCATTGACTCAAAAAAAATTTCCCATCTTGATTGGCTACACCAATTTTTAACTAGTTTATTTCTCAAAAATATCTGTCTGAGAAACTTTGATCATTTATATAAGCTTGCTTAATATATCAAAAACTTTTCCCTCAAATCCTTTCTAGGTACAAGAAGAAAAATTACTCTTAATATGCAGATAAGAATCTGATCACTGTGATGAGAAGTTGAAAGGTTACTTCCAGTTTTGCCTGGCTACTCTTCTTTACATAATTTAGGATCAAATTAACATATTAATGGTCTCATTATCAGGCTGTTTATAAAACTTGAGATCAAACCTGGCTCCTGGATAATTTCCTGTTGTCTCTATGCCCAGGCAGGCACTCCTCATCTTGACTGATATAATTTCCCCTGAAATTAGGGAACATCTTTCACTAATTAAGAGTGAAACATTGACTTAACATTCCATTTTCGGATTCCAGTTCACTTAAATGCAGGTGTGAACTTCATGCTGAATTATCTGTTCTATAACCCAAATTCTGAAGAAAGATATAATCTATTATTAATTTTGATAGAATTATCTCTTTCTTTGGAACAATTACTTCCCAACACTTTTACAGGCACGGCTTCCTTCATTTTCTGGAGCAGAATCTCTTTGCTATAGTTCATCTGCCCTCAATTATCAGTCTCAACTCCAATTGGGAAGTGAATGTCCTAAAAATGTCTTTTGTCTAGAGAAAGGGATAGCCAATTTAAAAGACAATTGAAATTAAATAAAAAATGTGAAGAGATAGAGATTTATTGAGATTATAACAGTCATTGGAAAGAGCTGGAGAACAGTTTTGGGGAGGAAGCAGGAATAGAGAAAAGGAAACATTACTGAATTGAATTTTTAAGAATGAGCCAAGGAAAGATTGGTGAAGATGTTTCAAACATAGAAATGAGCACATGCAAAGGCATACAGTGAGAAAGGTCCTTCTTCTTTAGATTGTTACATGGTGGGTTACATTATTAGATTTTTGAATATCAAATAAACATTGCATTTCTGGAATAAACTTCACTGGGCTGTGGTGACTTATTACTATTATATCATTATTTTAAAATATATTTCTTGATTTGATTTTGTTGAGGGATTTGTGTGTGTGTGTGTGTGTGTGTCTACATTCATGAGAGATGTTGGTGCACACTTTTCTTGAATTGTCTTTGTCTGGTTTTGGTATTAGGATAATGCTGGCCTCATAAAATTAGCTTAGAAGTATTCCCCCATCTTTTATTTTATAGAAGAATATGTCTAAAGTTGTTAGGATTTCTAAATTTTTTAAAGAATTCACTGATAACACTATCTGGGCCTAGGTTTTAAAATAATGGATTAAATAAATATCTTTAATAGTTGTAAAACTACTGATATTATCTATTTCATCTGAAGTGAGTTTTGAATATTTGTGGCTTTTTAGGAATTGGTTCATTTCATCTAAATTTTAAAGTTTATGTGTATAGAGTTGTTCAAAGTATTCCTTTTATCTTTTTAAAGTCTATGGGTATCTGTAGTGATATCTCCTGTTTCATTACTAATTCATTGGTAATTTTATGTTCAATCTCTTGCCTCTCTCTCTTTCTCTGTCTCTTGCCTTTGATAGGAGTTCATCCATTTCATTTGTGCTTTTCCAAAGAACTAGCTTTTAATTTCCTTTTTTCCTGCATTTTCATTTGTTTATTTTTCAATTTCACTAATTTTAGCACTTTTAAATTAGTATTTCCTTCCTTTTTTCTTTGAGTTTAATTTGTCTTCTAAGGCTAAACAGTGGGAAGATTGGAAGGAAAAAATAGTAAGTTCATCTTCCACTTTGGTGGTACTTCAAACTATAGTCTTTTCTTCTAATATGCCTGCGGGTTACTTATCTATCAGAGTCCTCAAATAACTGACCTATATATTCTTCCCAGGATTTTGGTTGTATTCAGTGAAAGAGACAGGTTGCCCTTTTATTGGCTACTCAAACACCATGAATTGTGTTTCTGTTCATGATGTTCTAAACATCCAACACAGTGAGTGAATTTACAAAGTACGTAGATTCACATGGTAAGTGCATTATAGAGAATAGAGTATGTATTAAAACTACTTTTGCTGTATATTTTACAAAGTTTAGGTATAGACTCAGATAATTATAAATAGGTTTTTTTGTCTATTTAAATATTATACAGGATAATGAAAAATATGAGAAAATATAACAATTCTCCACTGTACAAAATTGTTCTGTTCAATCATTGTGAAAACTGAAAATGCCTTAACAAATTTCCAAAATGCTGCCTTTAGGGTAGTGTTGGGTCCACTCATATGCACTTCTTTACATTGGTGGTGTTCAGTGGAACTCTACAATGACACAATGATATTGGCAGCATCCAATATGGTAGCTACTAGCCCCATGTTGCTATTAATTACTTGAAACTTGGTGAGTATGTCTGAGGAACTAAACTTTTAATTTAATTTGATTTGAATGAATTTGAATTTAAGGAAATGGCCATCTGTTGCTATCAACTACTGTAATTCATATCATAATTCTTAGAGATATGAGGTAACATCCTTAAAAGTCTCAGAAGGCAAGCAGAAGGGAGTGACTATGGGAAAAGAGCATGACCTTTGGTTTAGAAAACTCAATTCTAAGCTAATAAAGGTAAAAATTAGTGATGAAAATACCAAACTATCTTACAAAGATGAGCCATAACAGAAGGTCTGCTCAATTCTCAATTCTAACTGATCTTAAATGGGAATTTAACTTTTTGTGTTTGTTAAATAGTATCTTATGAAGCTGAGCATATGTCTTGAATGTCATCCAAACAATTAGCTACTCTTCTATTTTTGTGCCATGCATAAACTTAATAATGTCATCACTTAATGCCTTTATTCAAGGAGTTTATAAACTTATTGAATGAGAAAGAGACAGGAATATATATTTTTATAATAACATTAGAAGCTTTTTTAAGTGGACCCTGTCCTATTGGACAGCCCTAAATCTTTAATTTTTCTTCTTGTCCTCAAAGATGTCAAGGAATTCTTGATCAAATACCTTTTCAAAATGAAAATACCATATATATATATATATATATATATATATATATATATATATATATGGTGTATGTAGATATATATTTACCAATGGTACTTTCCAATATCAAATATATATATATTTAAACAGGCTAATATTATACTTAGAAACAGATATGAGATTAAACTGGTAGGATTTGTTACAAAGAGATAATATTATTCCAATTTACAAATGAGGAAACTGTAACAAAATGAGATTTTTCAGTTTACTTAAGGTCAAATAGTGAGGAAGTAATGGACCAGGAAGTATTAATATAAATCAGGAGCATCTGTCTCCAAGACCTGTGACATTTCCACTAGGCCACTGTAATAGGCAGCCTTTAAGATAGTCCTCAGTGATTCCTGTCTCTCAGTATCCTTGAGTAACTTGCTTCTAAACAATAGAATACAATGACACAACACTGGAAGATGCTTAGTCCAAGTTGACACATGAAGAAACTGATGTTTACTCTTCAAATTTATTCAACCGTGTAGCTGAATTGGAATCAAATCTAGATTTTATATTTTTACAATCTGTGGTGTCTCTATACGCTGCTTGTTATGAGCTCAGATTTACCTTCCTGTGTTAAAATTTCAGAGGTGCTCATTTATTATGTGTATTCTAATCTTTGGTACATACCTATCCACATTGGTCCCTTGTGTCTATGTTTCCTCTGCAGTGCTCTGGCTATGGATTGCTGAACATTGTCCTTCTATGTAGTGCTTATTATGTAGAGCCCTTTCCCAAAATGAAGTTTTATCATTTTGTTTGTATTGAGCAAAGTGCTAAATGCATGTGCATGTCCATAACAACATATAGTTCTTTATGCATCTGCTTCACACAAGGATGCTCTAGCAACATCAATGGAAATTATGTTTGGGGGATTTCTCAATCATCCAAAAGCTCTCATGGGGATGGAGTTGACCCTGGAGGAGATTTTTTTTTTCCTAACAGACACTTTTGGTAGAGAAGCTTACAGGAGAGGGTCTTGAAGTTCAGTTTTAGTCAGAAGTGTAATCTACACTATGCCAAGAAATTGGAAATTCACCCCTGGTCAAGTGGGTTACTAAGAAGAGGAATCCATGAGAGTGCCATTGGCTTGTCAATTGGAAAGGCTAGATCAACTTCCTTCCTGAATTGGGAGTCAGTCAATAGGAAGGAAAAGGCAAAAGCAAAGTGAGGGTAGGTGCTCCAGGGCTAGGATGGAGTACTCTCATGTTTGAGAGAGTGTGTTTCTGAAAACTAGATGCAGGCAATGAAATTGTCTGAACCAGGCCAGACACAATTAATTCAGCATGTGTTTAAATACTATTCGAGGTGCACATTTGTGAATATCTACTTTTGTTTTTCAGCTCTTCCCCCCCACCCCCACCCCCCTTTAACTTATGACTCCTCAAGGCATTCAACGTTGAAACTGGGCTTTCAATTGATGTGGTTAAAGAGGAAAAACAGCCTTAATTATATTAGAAATCTAAGCAGAACGTAGTTTTAACCAGTCTCTTCTTCAACTTTTGTAAGCCAGATGTTTTTCTAGTAACCCTTATGAAACTGTGCATTGTACACAGCTCTTATAATCTACAACAAAATTTCTTTTGCCCTTTTCTTTTTGGCTAGAGATAGTAATCTAGGAGCAACCTCAACACATAAAAATGAGACTCTACTTCTGTTTTGATGCTTTTTTCCTAAATGATCCAAGTGAATAAGTCTATGGCAAAGAGCTCACCTTACCAAGGCCAACTTGGTAGCAGGCCACCTCAGTGCTATCAATTTTGCATTCCCAGCTGGTGTCCCAGTGTAGTTTTAATAGAATGTTCTGCGCATGGCCTTTACAAACTCTCCATTGCTTGCTGAGGTGGATTAAAAGATGCAAACTCACTGAAATATGCCAAAGAATATAATGGTCTCTACAGAAGATCTGGCTATGTTAACCAACAAAAAGTTCCAGCTGTGGCTGCCATGTGGAACAAAGGGAACTCTTGGCTTAATGTGGAGTGCATGCTTCTGACGTTCCAGTTCAGGCAAGAAATAAATAAAGCTATTACAAAGCCCTTGACCAGATGTGTCTGACATAGTCTAAAATGTGTTTGCCCAGAAACTTCGCTATCAACGTGGCTCATTCTTATAGCAAAGGACATCTGTTCCTGAAGGCTAATGCAGGGTACAGTCCATAATCACGGTACAGAGCTGATCTGGCTGGCCTCTTTGAACTGCCTTTTCCCTGGGCACTGTTGTTCACATTTATCTACATAGTCTCAGTCATGTGTGGGTCAATGATTTATTTAACACAGAATCTGAATGCTTCTGTGTCATGAAATCAAACTCTGTCCAATAGTAAAAGACTTGAAATTTTCCATTTGTTTTCCAGGAGCAATTGTGCACATTCCCCATAGATAACTTGACACTGCTATGCCCTGTCACAGTTTACATCTGTCTTGGACTTATATTGTTCCTAAGGTTGGCCATTGATCATTGTTCTCACATGAGTCCTTCATTATTCTAATTGGAACCATTTATAAACACATTCCTTGGACAGATGACAAAAGGATCCATGATGGACAACTTCTTATTCAAAACAGCTGCCCAATATGTAAATCAAAAGCTGTTAAAGATTGTATTGAGCTGAGAACAATTATACAAGGTTCTAGCCTGTTGTGAATTAAAATGACTGCATTAGAGCTTAAGGGATTTGTAAAGGCAGTCTTTCTTTTCAAGAATGCCAGTTCAGATTCAGCTCAGGTCATTGACAAGAAATATCATGAAAATAATAAATCTATGCTCTCAAATTTATTGTTAATAGATAGATAATGTTTTCCAAAAGGACTATTTACTGCAGCCAATTCTTTGGTTACCTTATCTGAAAACTTAAGGACTGAAAGGTCATAACTAAATTAAGGTCATAACTAAATTAAGGTCATAACTAAAATAAAGTACTTAGAATTTATTTTAAATTTCAGAATTCAGAATTTAGAAACTTTTCACCATTTTAGGCACATTATAAGATTTTCCTCAAGTTGCTCTAGTTCTGTATCACACACACAAACACACCCACGCAGAGGGTACCTTCTTCCTCTTTTTATCTGAAAATAAAAGTTGAAACTGAATAATTGTTTAGATGACTGTGGAAACAATAACTGTTATTTATTGACTCTTTGCTATATGTCAATTACTGTTTTAAATGTTGGCTCATTTATTCCTCACAATAACCCCATGAGGTAAGAACTATTACTATCCTCATCTCATAGCTGGGAAAACTAAAACGAGTGAGATTAAATACAATTGCTTAATGTCGCACCATATTCAAACCCAGAATGTCCAACTCAAAAGTCCATACTTCTTTACTATAATTTCTCCAAGAAAGGCACATTGAATGCCAGTACTTAGTCAGGTAAATTAACATTGGTTGCCCATCTACAATCTGTAATAGACACATAGATGAATGATATATAGACAGGCAGATACAAAGATAGATGGATAGATACAAAGATATATAGATAGATAGGTGAGAGATACTAATATTTATTGAAACCCTCCGTTATTTTCAATACCTATGTTTTATCATTTAATGTCCCATTTTTAAAAGGCAAATTTTATTAGCCCCATTTAAGATGGCTTCTATTAGCTCCATTTGTTTAAACATGAAGGTACTTACATACAGCAAACAAGGACTAAATTTCTAACTCCTCTCACCCTATTCTAAATCACAGTGCAGGACAGCAGCAGGTTAACTAAGCCTGTGCAAGGAGTTGATGTCTTCGTGTGACTCTCATTTCAAATACAACTTATGCATATGGAATCAGCATCTTGTGTAATACAAAAATTCAGTGATGTTGAGACTAAAAACATTGAAGTTTGACTTCAGGACGTTTTTATATTATATATTTTCATGTATGTGTGGTGTAACAGAGGAAGACTAAAGAGAGTTTTGTCCAGAATTCAATTCCAACAGTAAAGATGAAGTTAGTGTCAGAATTATATTTGTCTTGTCAGGGTCTAGGTCTTGTAATAACCTGTCATCTCTAGCCTCTCTCCCAAATCAGGTAAGCAATGGAGGAAGGGGAAGAAAACCAGCTTTGAAGTAAATGGAATGGGCAAATATTTTGTGATTTTTTTTTACGTTAATACATTTTATTTGAATGATCTGTTTATGTAATGCCACCATGTCAGTAATTATCCATGTAGCCTATTTATGCACATAAAAAACCTATGGGATAAATATTTAATTCCAGCTGACACACTACTTCAAGGATACAAGGAAAAGTAGAAATATGCAAAGATAAAAGGAAAATAAAAGGAGACAGTCTATCACTATTCTTCCTTGTCTTTCCATTGACTTTCTTTCTTCTTCTCGGTTAATATTCCCTGATCCTAACTCAATAATGACATGCCCTCTTGGCATCAGGAATTAGTTCTTTTAGCCCTCTGATTGAAATGATTACATTTCTGTTTCTCTCTCTTCCTAAAGGCTGAATTATTAAGATTTAGCTGCGTTCATTCCTTCATTCAATACTTTGGCAGTACATACTCCATGCCAAGCACAAGAAGATAGGGACATGGCATGATTATAGTAATGTATAAAAGCCATAAAAAATTATCATTGTTATAGAAGTTTACAGGAGACTGACATGGGAAGTTCAGGAAAGAATTTACCAAGCATACAAGGGAGAGGAGGGTAGTTTAGACAGGGGCATAGAAAATGCAAATATCTTTTCAGGATGGATCATTTTCTACAAATTAATCATTCAACTTAGAATATGCATTCAGAGAGGACAGGGAGACTCTTTATTCCTGTAGCATTGTTACAGTGTAAGTGTATTAATGACAAAATACTTATAATCAACCAACCTCCAGTTTAAGAAAGGAATAACATTAATGGATTAAGCCTACTTTGATCAGTACAGCATGTAATCTCTCCTTTCTCTCATCCTCTAAAGTGGTTATTAACTGAAAAACTAAGTTTCTCAATTAATTATGTTGGTTTATGACAGTGCTTCAATCACTGTGTCAATCTATTAGTTAAATATGTAATTAGGTAACATCTTACTTCTCCTTCACTACCATATTATGAACACCCTGTCAGGAGAGAACATTCCTGATACTTCCTCCTATTCCATATGAGGACTTAGTTAGCCCATTCCAATCAAACATTTCATTTAACTTGATAAGTTCAATTAAAGAAAGGAAAAGGGCAATTAAGTGAATTGGTATTTACTGAGAACTTACTAGATTCCAGAGAATATGAAGTCACATTCAGCTACATCTAGATGGATGAAGCAACATAAAACATGGGGTTTGGAGACATACAGATTGGAGTCACATATTGTTTTCAAAGTATCTTTACCACTCTGGGTCTCAGCTTCCAAATGTGTGAAATAGGGATATGGATAGTGTCTGGTTTATGGGACTGTGGTCATGATTAAGTGAAATATCTTATGTTACAGTCGCTACATATAGAAGTGCCTGAAAGTAAAATAGTGTTAGTTCATGGCTAGTTGTATCAGTCTGCTATTTTCTCAATAATGCTACATAAAACATACAAAACTCAGTGGCTTACAGCAATGAGAACTAATTTTCTACTCCCATCTTTTCAGGCCAGCATGGAATCTGCCAAATCTAGACTGTGTTTGACTGGGTGTGGCTCAGAGCTGCAGGCTGAACACAGGTCTGCGGCAGCTGTTTCATGTCCTCTTTGTCCCAGCCGGTGGTTACAGAGATACGTTCTTCTTATAACAAAAGGCAGTAGAACTAGAGAGCAAGCCCAATGCACAAGCACATTTTAAGCTTCTGTTTAAGACACATCTGTTAACATCTCATTGACCAAAGCAAGTTACACAGTGAAGTCGAAAGTCATGGCATGAACATCAGGGAGAAGAGTAAATATTTGCTAAAAATTGATTCAACTCGCCATAATAGTTATTTTGACTTATTATCTTAAACAGTTTTTTAAAATTTGACTATCTACATATAATCTGTTATCTACATCTAAAAATGGATAACCTGATTAATTTTATTTTTTTAAAGAAAGCTATACAACTGACTGATTTTTAAGTTGCTTAGGAAAAAAAAGAAGGCTCGAATAACCTATTACTGATTAACTGTGAAATTTCCCAAGATGAACAGTGATGTCAAAAGATAGACAAATGGGGGCTTCCCTGGTGGCGCAGTGGTTGAGAGTCCACCGCCTGCCGATGCAGGGGACACGGGTTCGTGCCCCGGTCCGGGAAGATCCCACATGCTGCGGAGCAGCTGGGCCCGTGAGCCATGGCCGCTGAGCCTGCGCGTCCAGAGCCTGTGCTCCGCAACGGGAGAGGCCACAACAGAGAGAGGCCCGCATACTGCAAAAAAAAAAAAAAAAAAAATAGACAAATGATGATCATGAATAATATATTAAATAAACAACTCACCATTCTGGACCTTCATGGGATTTTGTGCGAGATGAGAAACATTTTGACTGTGTATTTTGGAAAAGTCAAAGGAAGCGGAAGACACGGACCCAGTATTCTGTGTTTTTGTGGCAGTTTGAAGCCAATCGTTTTTTTCCATTTCTTAGTTTGCTCTTCATATATGTGATGGAGATTGGGCCTTTTTACACTGACCTTACTAGTTACTTATTCATCCTTTCAAAAAAATATTACTGAGTGCCATCTATATGCTAGGCTCTATGGTTGTTATTAGAGAAAAAAACGTGACTGTAAACAGCTTTCCAAATTGGAAACTTCCATTACATGAGTGTAAAAAAATATTTTTTAAATTCAAAAAGCCATGAAGGAAGAAAGACATAATTTGGAAAACTTTACCCACAACCCTTAATATTCTGCGTGTCTACAGAGTCCCAGGAGAATGTGAAATGGGACTAAGATGAGGGGTTCTAGATAGATACTAATTATTTCAATAGTGTTGCAGAACCAGCAGGCATTTCTTACAGCTTAAGGACACTGTTAGTCCCTCACTTGGGTTTTTAGTAAGACATTTCATGAATTTAGAATTCTTCCAATTCTTGCTTCTAGTGAAAAAAGTTAACCAGCAGGTATGTATTAATTTTGAGGCCTTGTACTAAGCATTTCCACCAATGTCAATTTGAATCTAGAATCATCACACTTAGAAAGGCTAGAAACTGAAGGTGCTTAGAGTGGACTTCTGCTTCTGTTTTCCAAGCCCATGGGATATGCATGGACAGTGAGGGTAATTCCTCTCTAAGTTAAAGCTCATTCTAAAGATGCTCTGTGACAGACAGCTCATCTGGGCAAAATCACAGAATCAAATGATGGCTGTACTAAATTAAAAGGTAATGATCTCAGTACCCACACTGAGATGTTGAGTGGGGAATTATGCTTTATGCTAGTTTCTTTTTTTTTTTTCTTTTAAATAGCCTCAATTAAGTTATAGTTGTTCAGTGACAATTAGTGAAGGCACAGAAGTTTGCACTTTCACTATAAGCCCTCTGTTGGTTTCTGTTTTATCATCAACCTCAGAGCTGCCTTGCAGAGAGAAAAGAAGAGGGTTGGTACAGAACATCTTCTAGAAATATGATTAATGGTATGCCTTCATTATCTGTCATTTTACCACCTTGAACCCACAACCTGACTTTAAGTGCACCCTATAAGCACATGTCCCATTCTACATTTCTGTGAGTTTCACCAAAAGGGCTACATTTCTCTTCTAATTACCATCACAACAGCACCCATTATGGTTTGACCCTAGTAACTTAGTTATATTTATGCTGCTACAATGAACCAAATAGATAATAAAGAATACTGATGCAGCCTTGGGTTGAAGCAAACTACAATTACACAGGCTTAATGAAGTTACCAGAAAAGGCAGTATGTAAAAAACATACTCAGATTAAGAAAAGAAAAAAGAAACAACAAAAAAACCTGAACATTTCACATTCCTAAAGCTCTGCTTTATACTTGGAAACTCCTGGAGAACTAACGTGTTCTATTCACTTCTCTTCCTTAATTTCTGGTCTGTGATTTCCAGACTTCTGAGCTTTCATCTTTCACCTCTGAATGTCTAACTGTATTTGTCAAATACGGACAAACAGTGGCATAACTTATAGAGTGAATGAAATGGGATACTTACTTGGCAATCTAATTTTGTACTAAATATGCTAAATTAAAATTAAAATTTAAAATTTAAAATTTTGGTGTTTGGTCAAGATGTTGGCCATCAGATCCATCAAATGAGGCAGATACCATGGCTGGAGCTTCTTAAGAACAGCAACTAACAAAATTACTGCACCTGTAAGTTAAAGTTATAGCCAGTTAACATCTCAGGTTGAATGAAGTTGAACCAGAAGTGGCTTTTGTGAAAGTCGATGCTTAACAGGTACTGTGTGGTAGGAAAAAGCAGAAGAGGTGGTGGTGTGATTATCATGTACTGACAGTAGAGGTGTTCTAGAAAGATTTAGACTAACTTTGGGCATCAGTGAAACAAGACTAAAAGATCCTACATTCCCAAGTGTTCAGAGTGAGTTGGACACAGTCTTCAGTTCATTGCAGGATGAGATAAGATACAGAAGAAAAACATACATCTGTCTCAGTATTTCATAAAACATTTTCATAATTGTTGTGGCACTTTCCCTGAAGGAAATGGAGATGCAAGAAGAAATGTGATTTAATAAGACTGCCTATGACACTGAGAAGTGAGGGCAGGAGTTCTTGTGGGATTCACATCCCTAACCTCATTCTTATTCATCCTAATCTCTTATAGATGTGAAGAACAGTCATTCTTACCTTATCTCACAAAATAGCTTCCACAGTTACCAATTTCTAAGAAGGATGATGCCCTTAGTACAGAGTCAAGTCCTCGTAATAAAAATTCTCCTCCTGGTTTAGGGGTCATGTTAAATTATCTGTGGCTATTTAAGTTCAACAGTCTTAAATTCCAAAAGGTCCTTCTAAAGAGATTTCCCTCATTCTCCTCATTGTTGAATAGTTCTCAACTATTTCATGCCCCAGTAGGCCTGCATTCCTATTTTAAGTGCATATCTGGGTAGTAGATTAAGAGAGAAAGGATAGAGGCAAAGTTCAAACTTGCCAAAAGGATTTTTTTTAAATTTGACATCTTTTTCCCTATGTCTCCTCATCAAATGTATAACTAGAAATAACTCTTGACCAAACTGCATTCTTATGCTCCTAATGTATTTCATATCCACATCACCCACTCTCTGTTATCTCTACCACTTTGATCCATCAGCTGTTCTTTTCTCTACACCAGGTGAGCTAGCTTTTTAGCTGTAGAGGGACCCTGTTTTCCATCTGGGAATCATTTGTGTATCCAGTATTAAGTAGTGAAGCTGCTGTATTTTGCCTCACCTGCTGTACTTATTTCTATCTTTGTATGGATTTCCTGATGCGAGTGAAGTTGCAGTGGGGACAGATGTTCTTAAAATTAAAAAAGGAAAAATGTTAAGGACCAGAGAACATGTATAAACATGGTGGTGATTTGCATTGTTAAAAATGAAGTTTGTGTGCTTTGGATTTCATACACTTTTCTGATTAAAATAAACCAAAGTGAACCTTGGACTTCAATAAAACTTCACTTTCTTGCAGAGACAAGAGAGAAGAAGTGGTTATGAGAAACATGTGCCCGTGATATCTGGCCAGTAGTCTCTGCAACTTGTCCCAGGTGTATGAGGGACTCTTCAGGAAAGTAGCCACGGTGAACTAATCAAGGGATTATAGCAAAGAGAAGTCTTTGAGTAGAGAGAGTTGAGAAATGTAGGTTCTTTCCTCACTTCAAATGCTTCAACTCTGGCCCAGATAGGATGTGTTTCCCTTCAATCAGATTCTGATTGCTATGCCATAAATAAAATAAAATAGAGTAAAATAGAATAAAGTAAAAAAAAAAACTGAAATAAAACAAAAGTCCCCTTGTGATCTCTTAATCACAAAATACATTTCAAGTATTAATCTTCCTCACCTATACACATTGGTTCCATCTATCAGTTTTATCATGCAGTTGGCTTAAAATTAAGGATACATCTTGTCTTTCACTACACAAGATGGATTCCAGATACTCAGATTAAACAATGGCTCTCCCCTGTAGACATAACGGACCATAGCAGCAAGGTAACTAGGCAAAATGAGCAAACCAGACCCTGCAAATGATCTTAATTATTTCAACTATGAAAGAACAGAAAAGCACTGGGTAATACAACAAAGAGCTCTGTGAAAGAGCAAACAAAAAGACCTGATAATTTACATTTAAGCTAAACCTGCTTCCTGCAAAATATAATGTGTGGAATAATTCAGGAAGAAATCTTGCACCATACCCTTTTCATAATTGGTATTCTCTGCCAAGTCTTCAGCATCAAGTAGCATATAAATCATAATGCTAATATTGGTCTGCTTTTCAATTTTTTAAAATGATGTTCTACAGTCAAAGTCTTATTGCTAAAAATATGGATGTGCTTTTACATCATTCAAGATGTCTCTGTTGCTTCCAGCATTTGAAAAGTCAATTACAAATGTCACCACTGAGGAGTCAGATTTATACAGCAGACACATATATAGAGATGTATGGAAACAAATCTATATCTTTATTTCTACTTTCCATGATTAAGAGAAAGTACAGCTGATATACTACTTGGCATAAAATTACCAGGCCTTGGAAAATGGAGTCAAATTGTAGTTCATGTCAATGCTGCACTGACAGGTGAGTTCTGCCCCAGCAATATTCTGTGGTTCTCAACTATGCTGTAAATTAATCTGTTCGATTCATTGACACTCATCCACAAAGCACAGGTAGCAGTCTCCTTTCATGCACACCAAAGAGAGTGAGATAAAAATAAATAGTAACATCATTAAAAACTTGCCAAAATAATATTTTTCCCATCTGCTAAGCCCAGCCTCTGTGGTAAGTGAACTAACAAGTATCCACATTCAGATTTGATGCACAGACACTGCAAGCAATTAATTAAAATGAACATGACAGGAGTCAATTGAGTTTCTCTCTTTTAGACATTAATCAAAGCCTGAAACAGAACACACACCTTGTATAATACTCAGACTTGTGGGTCTTCAGATGCAGCTGCTGTAATGCCCATTTCTGTCTAAATATTTACAACAAAGTTGGCCTGCTCAGCAGTCCTATCCAGGGGACTCTATGTACCAGGTTCTATGCTGCCAAAGCCATGATCATCAGACCCGTCCCAGCTTGGCCTGCCTCGTTTTCCTGATATGCACACTACAAAAAAGGACAACCCAAGGGCAAAGCCTATTTTTGCATTGAACCAGTCAGTTAAAAATAAACTTTACCATGTCCTTCTCAATAAAAAAAAAAAAAAATGCTAGACAAATATGTACATCTTAAAACGTTACTGTGAGGAGTATTAGAAAATCCAAAAGGAGACGAATCTTGTCATTAGAAAGCCCCTAATTATCTTTAATCTCATCATAAATACTTAGGGAGAATATTAAACTTTTATAGAAATAATTGGTGAACGTTTTTTTTTTAAAGTTTGAATAAATGGATATATTAGAAAATAAGAAATCTAGCAAAAGTATCATCCTAAAAAGCCCAGGCCAGGAGAATTTTACTGGTAACTTATTTCAAACTTCCAAGGTAGAAATAATTCTGCTCTATAAATTTTTTTAAAACACAGAGAAATAAGTTAACTCCTCAAAGCCCTTTTAGAAAGTCATCTTAACAGTGAGGTTTCATGACTTCTAATGTGGAAAGAGATCAAGTTAGGGCATGAGAGACAGTGGATAAAAATAAATTAATTGATCATCCTCTGTATTTAAAGTGATTCATTTTGAATTGAGGCTCAGCAGGTAAATCTAGGTGAAGGGGAAAAGAAAAGCAGACTCAATTACACACTAGTGGAAAAAAGGAACAAATAGCAGAGATGAGACATGTGATTATACTTACAAATAGTATGTCTATGGATCATGAAAAAATGGAGATGTGAGTCCTTGCTCAGTTAAGTTGTTTTGTCCTGAGATCGTTCTGGTAATGCAGACAGGATTGAAGGACCCCGAAAGGGAGACTAGATACTGGAAGGAAGAGAGGGTTCCTGGGTGTTATATCTTCTCTCCTCCCTTCCCCACCTCCCCCAACCCCCCTCTTTCCCTTTCCTCTCTCTCCCTCTCCCTCACATCTTCCTTCTGTGTTCTCCCTCTCTCCTTTCTTTCTTCTCCTAAACTTTTCTTGGGACACTTATAGACGTAATTGACCCTGTGACTAGAACAATCTCTACTTGCTTGCTTATATCAACTCTTCCTGTTGAATGGACATGAGGAGGGGAACACATCTTGAGTAGAGGCTCAACCCAGAGGAATCAGGCACATCTTCAACTGCTGTCATGCATATGCTTTAACTGAATTCTAGCTAGCTAGCTAGTTAGCTGTCTCCATTTAAATCCATTCTATTTTAGTTAATCCCATCAGTGTCTGTGGCAGATAGCATTTTCCAAAGATGACTGCAGTAATGTCTCCAGTGCCACAGGATCTTCTAGAACTTTGCCTTTCCACCATCAAGAGATGAAGTCTAGTTCTCCTCTCCTTGAATCTCTGACTTCCTGCCAACCAATAGAATATGCAGAAGTACTGTGTGACTTTTAAGGCTAGGTTGTAAAAGGTGTCACAGCTGGGATATTGTTTTGTTTTGTTTTTTCTTTTTTTTTAACATTTTTATTGGGGTATAGTTGTATTTACAATGTTGTGTTAGTTTCAGGTGTACAGCAAAGTGAATCTGTCTTGCATATATCCACTCTTTTTTTAGATTCTTTTCCCATATAGACCATTACAGAGTACTGAGTAGAGCTCCCTGTGCTATACAGTAGGTCCTTATTAATTATCTATTTTATATATAGTAGTATGTATGTGTCAATCCCAATCTTCCAATTTATCCCTCTCCCCCTACCCCCCCATAACCATACATTTATTTTCTACATCTGTAACTCTATTGCTGTTTTGTGGATAAGCTCACTTGTAGCCATTTTTTAGATTCAACATATAAACAATATCATATGATATTTGTCCTTCTCTGTCTGACTTATTTCACTCAGTATGACAATCTCTGTGTGCATACATGTTGCTGCAAATGGCATTATTTCATCCTTTTTTTATGGCTGAGTAATATTCCATTGTATATATGTACCACATCTTCTTTATCCATTCCTCTGTTGATGGACGTTTAGGTTGCTTCCATGCCTTGACTATTGGAAATAGTGCTGCAATGAACATTGGAGTGCATGTATCTTTTAGAGTTATGGTTTTCTCCAGATATATGCCCAAGAGTGGGATTTCTGGATCATATGGTAGCTTTATTTTTAGTTTTTAAAGGAACCTCTGTATTGTTCTCCATAGTGGCTGTACCACTTTACATTCCCACGACAGTGTAGGAAGGTTCCCTTTCCTGTACACCCTTTCCTCTATACCCTTTCCAGGATTTATTGTTTGTAGATTTTTAATGATGGTCATTCTGACTGTTGTGAGGTGATACCTCATTGTAGTTTTGATTTGCATTTCTTGGATACTTGCTTTTGAAGACCACATAAGAGCCCTGACTACTCGAAGACTGCCATGCTGGAGAGGCCACAGGTAGGAGGCACCCTGGTTAACAGCCCCAGCTGGACCTCAGACAACAGTTATAACCAACTGCAAGCCAAGAAAGACAGCCTTCTTGAACAGCTCACCCAGTTGGGCCTGGAGGTAACTGCAGCCCCAGGTGACATCTACTGCACTGTATATGCGTCCCTAAGCTAGAACTGCCTAGCAGAGCCCTTCCCAAATACCTGACCACAAAATCTCGTGTGTGTTTTGAGTTGCAATTGTTTTGGAGTAGTTTGTTATTCAGCAATGGTAGCTGGAACAGTCCTCAACATTTCAAGGGATGATTTCTAATTAAAGCTTGCTGGAATGAAGCACATACAACTTGAGGAAGAAGATTGTACAGAGAAAGTTAAATGTAATTGTATTTTATAGGAGAAAAGTTTGGGGTATTGTATACCTTTCTCCATCCATCTTCTTCATCAAAGATACATAGGCATGCCAGCTATATTTCTTGTGTTCAGTTCATCTCCCCTGTTCTGTCTGATCTTCTTATGAAATATTGAGTTTCCTAACCTACAGTACTCCTTATCCATTTTGATTAGTATATACTGACCTCCATTCAAAGCACCCTTCCTTCTATCTGAACTGGCATCATTGGTCTCCAGAAAACAAAAATAAGGGAAAGAAGAAGGTGAAAGTCCCAGAAAGGTAGTTGAAGGATTTGGATGATACTCAAGAATGTCTCAGTTTTCATTTTAAGGAACTATCAAAAAACCCTGTTGTTAGCCATTTCATATTATCTAGCACATTTTTATAACAAATATCTACATATAAATATTACTGTGGGTTTCCTAAATGTATAATTTATTTTTCTGTATGTATCATTTTTTCTTTTGTAAATTACTTCATAGTTCATTTACAATGTTGTGTTAGTTTCAGGTTTACAGTAAAGTGTTTCAGCTATACATATATATATATATATACATATATATATGTATATATATATATATATATATATATATATATATATATATATATATACATATATATATTCTTTCTCAGATTCTTTTCCATTATAGGTTATTACAAAATACTGAATCTAATCCCCTGTGCTATATAGTAGGTCTTTGCTGTTTATCTATTTTATATATAGTAGTGTGTATATGTTAATCCCAAACTCCTAATTTATCTCCCCTATACAATTTACTTTTTAAAATGTTTTATTTAGGATATTATTCATACATTAACCTAATCTCTATTTTCTTAGCAATAACTTTGAGTACCTTTACACAATTATTGAATATGTAAGAATTTCTTTCTACAAATTTTGTTTTAACTTTTTAACTAATTGTCTTCGTATATGTTCTTGAGCTCAGGAAAATAATCGCATTAACCTTTGAGTCTGTTATTTTACTAGCTATAAGCTGTGAAGTAATCTGTGATTCAGCTTGCTTATACTGCTCTGCCCTTGTAGGGGGATGATCTAGCTGATGACAATCTGGCAGAATTAGTCCCACCTTGTGCGAGTGTTAGCTTGAATGGCTCTCGTCCCCATGGGGCAAAGAGTTCCTGTCACCTCAGCAAGCAAGGAGGGCAAGTCAGAGCCAGCTAACATCTGTCAGGAACTCCACAGCCAAAGACATGATCTGGAGGGAAGAAGAGTTCACTGTCAACTACACTAAACTGAAGGGGAAAAATAATGTAACTTAGGTCACCAACTTGGTCCCAATCATAAGGAGAAAACTGCTAGCTGTAAAATAGTACCAGTAATTTATCTTTTAATTGTGAAGCCACTTTAGCATATGTATGCTAACGTTAATTACTCTAGAAAGAGTGGTATGCATGTTGTTCTGATTTGGAACAATAGTGAAGTAAAATTTGCATTTATCTGTAGAATGTTTTAATGGAGTCTTCTAGGGAAAATGACTAGAGCCAGAGGCTCCAAATCTAACTCAGTCTCTCAGTGATCTTATACTCTCAATTTTTTTTAACTGTAAAATGAAGAACCTTTAAGGATATTTCTAGGTATAAGATTCTGAGTCCTTAAAATCATCTTCATTTATTTAAAATATTTTTGAATTTATAAGGTATTAACTTTTAATGTAAATAGCTGCTTTTTAGATTGGAGTCTTAATTACCCTTAATGTAACAGATTTGTGGGAAGAAGGAAAGTACTCTCTTATACAGCAAACATCTTTTGTAAAACAATGTTTCCATGAGTTCAGTGTAAGTGATTTGAAAGCATAAAGATTTAATTTCATGTAGGGGGAGGGATCAATGTACAATTAAGTTTTTATCAAAACCCTTGAAATTGGAACAAGAAAGTGGGTATATTTGAGAAGAGCCAAATTAATGTTGGAGTCCCCTGTTTTCAGGCAAATGCCCTTGTGATGCATGGTGTGAACATTGCAAAATGCTTGGTGTTTATTTTTATAATTGGATTTGCCTTGCAATCAGAGTGGGCAACACTGTTTGATAAGGTATGGCTTAGAGCATAATAATGCTTAGGCTTAAGGCATCTTATAGACATTCTATAATGCTTCGCTTTTAAATTTTGAAGAGTTAAAAGCAATTTATTTTAATAGTATCAACAACTGTGTATAGATACATAGATACATAGATAGATACATAGATCTGTTTGAAGGACAAGAGGTCCTCAGTGTTAGCAAAGACCCAGTGAATGAGGTAAGGTAAGGAGGCCCTGCCCTGCAGGCGGGAGTATATTCACAAAGACTTGTCAGGTCTGAGTCATCATTTTTGGGTTGCTGGCAAGCAGATGAAGTCAGCCCAACTTTGTGTTCTCCTGACTAGAGCAGGATCTAGGTCAAATCCAGGCTCTGCCCATGTGGAGAGGAAAACAGGCATGGGCAGGCCAAGTAGTGAGCAGAGGTCTAATGTGAGCTCAAGTCCATAACTCTCCAGAAAAGGGTAAGGGCAATCTAGCTTAGAATTGGGATGAAGAAAAGAAGCAATCAATTTCCTTGCCAGAATGTAAGCAAATCATTCCTGAAGCTTCCAGGAACTTGGGGACACATTTTGATTTGTGCAGCAACCTCTGGATTTGCTGGTTTGGTCTGAGGTAGTTGGAAGATTCTTGGAAACTTTGTGGTAGGATCATCTAGGCCAGTGTTTTTCAAACATCAATGTGTACATGAATACTCGAGGATTTTGTTAAAATAAAGTTTTTGATTCAGTAGATGTGGGGTGGGTCTCAAGTGTTTGCATTTCTAACAAACTCCTAGGTAGAAGCTGATGCTACATTTCTGGAGACCCCACTATGAGTAGCAAGCGGACCAGCAGTTCTGGCTGCGTATTGTAGTGTTACCATGTGTAGGATTATCAGATTTGACATATAAAAATATAGGATACCCAGTGAAATTTGAATTTCAGATGAAAAACAAATAATTTTTAGTATAAGTATATTCCATGCAAATATTTAAAACATATTTATTATAAAAACATATTCCTTATTTATCTGAAATTCACAATTACCTGAGCACCCTCCATTTTATCTGGCAATCCAACATGAAGAAAATTTTAAATGTCCATGCCTGAGTTCCTGCCCCAGCTATTCTGGTTGAATTGGTCTAGGGTGCAGCCAGGGCAAGTGGATGTCACAAAACACCTTACGTGACTTTAACACGCAGCCCTGGTAGAGAGTTACTGATAAAAAGTCACCCCCTTATTAATCAGGTGAGGACACTGAAACCTAAGGGATTGTATAATCTGGCCAGTGGTAGAATGGGGATGACAATTTAGGGTTTCAGATACTCTTTGCCCTATATTACCTCCATCTTGAGTTGAAAACATGTTTTCTTCCTTGGGAGCTTAAATGGCACCCTCCCTTGTGAACTTTTTTGGTTCCTAGATCCCTGAGGTTGGGGGTTATCTCTCCTCATCTAAGTCACTCCTCTTGACCCCACAGACCTCATCCTAGTGAAGTATTCAGAGTGAATTTAGAGATCTGCCTATTATGAATCTTAATTCATGGATGCTTTAAAATTCATTTATTCTCACTCTTAACCTCACATCTGGTTGCTTTAAAAAACAATGTGTCTGGGTGTCTGGGTGTCACCCCCAGAGGTTCTGATTTAAGTGGTCTGGGGGGCTGCCAAGGCACTGGGAGTTTTGGAAAGCTCCCTGAGGGATTCTATTGTGTAGACAGAGGTGAACAGGACTGCTCTATCAGACTCTTCAAATGCAGTGGACCAGGGGCCTGTGCTCTAAAATTGTCTGTAAATGGTGGGTCCAGCTGAGCCCATCACAGATGTGTATAAATCAATAACTTCAAAGGCTGGAAACACTGAGCTTGACTGCAGGGTAAACCTGGAATGCCTCATATGTTATTCTTTCAAGACTTGTCAAGGGCTTCCCTGGTGGCACAGTGGTTAAGAATCCGCCTGCTAATTAAGGGGACATGGGCTCGAGCCCTGTTCTGGGAAGATCCCACATGCCGCGGCGCAACTAAGCCTGTGTGTCACAACTACTGAGCCTGTGCTCTAGGCCTGCGAGCCACAACTACTGAGCCCGTCTGCCACAACTACTGAAGCCCATGTGCCTAGAGCCCGTGCTCTGCAACAAGAGAAGCCACTGCAATGAAAAGCCCGCACACTGCAAAGAAGAGTAGCCCCCGCTCGCCACAACTAGAGAAAAGCCTGGGCGCAGCAACGAAGACCGAACGCAGCCATAAATAAATAAATAAATAAAAGATTGCCAGTTTAAAAAAAAAAAAAAAGACTTTTCAAAGCATCTGAATCTGTTCTAATTAAGAAACACATAGTTTCCTTAGATTCCATCCTCTTAAAATACATATATGAGCCTTGTATGTATTTCCACTAGTCTTAGAATATCACGTTTCTGAGATGACATGCAGAGTAGATAGTTATTTAAAATAATAATAAAGAAAGAGGTAGGAGGTGAGGAGTGGGAGAGAAAACCAGTATTTGGTTAATCTGAACTTTCTAACTAGCAGTTTCAAGGTGCTAGAAATACTTTCCTAGTCCCAGGCCTTCCCTGTGATCTTATACTTTTTCCACTCATCAGAAGAAAGTGGACCAGGTTCCTGCTTTAGAAACAGCTGCATATCAGGCCTTCTGAGAGGAAGGAAGAGTTCTTAGGCAAAATATGTTGGCAGGAACTAGGACAATAAACAGTAAGACTTTGTACTTTCTTCCCACTTTCTTCTTCAAGAATTGAAATGCACTCAGAGCAAGCCAGGGATGGATTGCTACTATTCAAGACAGACAGATGAGGGTGCTCAGAAGTCTCAAAATTGCAGAGTATTATTTTCCACACTTGTGAAGGTTATTCATGGTTTTTCTATAGGGAAACACAGTCTTTCCCCCTGTCAAGGAGTGGTGAGTAATTAGAATAATAATTAGGCTTATTAATTAGCCTGATCCCATTGTATTAAACCCCATTACATCTCTAGAAGATTGACAAATTAGATTTAGATGACTAGATCATATGATTGGAGGTTTACCAACTTATCCAAGCCCGACTTCCCAACTTCCATTTCAAAGGTTCTTCACAACTAAGACAGAGCACCACCCATGATTTTGTTGTATGGTTCTTGTTTTATTCTTTAAATCAGATAGACTTTGATTCACCTCCTTCTACATCAATTGAGAGAAAACTAGACTACACAGATGGAGAGATTTATTGACTCAGTACAAGGCAAGGCTAATCCCCCCATCAGTTTCAATGCACCTGAAAGTCTTTAGAACTGTCCTTTAAAGCTGGAAAGTATCTGTAGTAGTGTATTCAAGAGTGTTGTAATTTTTACCAAATTATGATATGTGTTTTGTAAATCTAGAGAAAAAAGTAAAATGGAAAGATGTATTAGGTGGGCCATCTCTTTTTAAATTACTACTTGTCAGAAATATCTTTATGGAGATATTAATTTGTATTATGATCCCTTTTATTTTTCTTTTCCTCTCTTCCAATTCCTAAATACTCCTTTGTCTCACAGGAAGTTTATATGAGATGGTTAGAAACAGAAGTTACCTTTAGACTACCTGGGTTCTAAGCTCATGTTTTACACAAGACTTGAAGCCTCCCAGACAAGTGTCATGGATATGAGGTGACCAGTAAAGAAGCTAAAACCAAAGAATATTTTTCCCTGTGTTGTACCCAAGAGACTAGAACCCTAGTGTGGGCTGTGTGTCTCAGAATTTGCAAAACCTGAGTTTGGGCAAAACAACTTTTAGAGTTTGGAGCCAATGGTTATCAAAGAATTTGTAGGCTTGGACAAGAAGTAGGGTTGTAAGATTTAGCAAATAAAGATATAGGACATTCAATTAAATTTGCATTTCTGGTAAATGTTGAATTGCTTTTTACTATAAGTATGGCCATGCAATATTTGTGACACATTTATGCTAAAAGTTATTCATTGTTTATCTGAAATTCAAAATTAGTTGGATGACCTGCATTTTATCTGGCAAACCTAGCAAGGTGGATTTCATTATTGATTATGATGGATTGACAGATCCTGGGTTCCATTTTCCAGAGAGCAAACAAGCCTCCTTGATTCTTGGGTGTTACTAGGTCAGAGGAAGGGCTCCCCTTTAATGACTGAGATATATTTTCCATGAGCTGGACCAGATGAAATCTCAGAGTAAGATTTAATTATTTTAATAGGTATTTCCTGCACATCAAAGTCTTTGATTGCAGATGCATACTCATTAAAACCATAATCCCTGTCTATCATAGACATGTTTCCTAGGAGATCTGGACATTTGGTCGCTTTCTTGTAGGAAGATGTGGAGGTGGAGGGAGAGAATCTTGAGGGTTTGCTCTTATTTTTTCTGAATGTGACACGGGGTCATTTTTCATGTTCTAAAAAGAGATTAGGGCACTCCTGGTGCCATGTTTATAAAATAGAAAATATCTGATATCACCAGAATGCCATTGCTGTCAATGGAACGTGGACTTTATAATACTTCTCTTCAAAGAAATAAATGTTGGGTTTTGTCCAGCAAAGTGTATCATGTCATGTAAGTATACCACAAGTACATTAAAATCAGGAAGACCAGGTTTTCATGAAAAACCAAACACTATGAAGATTCTCAGGGAAATGGCTTACCATGTCTACCCATATGTCTACCCACAAATATCTACCCATATAGGGAAAAGAACTGGACACAAGAGGTTCATGAATATGGCCCACTAAACTAACCATGGCTCACACTGCCATTTGCAAGGCAGTGAGGGACCAATAATGAGTGAGTTCTTTGTTTGTTTCTGGGATGGAGCATGGCTGCTGGCTAATAGGTCGCGGATGAACCACAGCCTGGGACAGGAAGTGAAGAGTGATCCTTGTTCAGCTCAACCTAAAGGTGAAATCGAGGCAGGCAGATTATAAGGTTCCAAGAATCAGTTCAGGCCGGACAAGAGGATTAACATCCTATCTCTCAATGACACTATGACAAAGTCTTTCTTGTTTTATTTTATTATTTTTTTTAAAATGAGCAACAGCCTTAAGATCCGGAGTTTAAAAGCCTGATCCTGGCCTGAGTCACTGGCACCACTCACTAATTGCTCTCCTCTGCAGGTGTGCTGTGGGGCTGCTTCCACTCACACCCAACCCTATACCCTCCCCACACCCCCCAACCCCCCTTAACAATTGTAAAATTGAAGGAGATCCTCTCAGGGTGGTATAGCTTCAGGCATATGAATTCCTTCCAGGGCTCTCTGAGCTTGGAAGCAGTTTAAAGGTAAAAAGTTTAAAGAGTGAATGAGTTCCCAAGAATAAACATGTTTCAAAGGAATCTGAATGAGGGATTTTGTTTTTGTGGGATATTTTTTTTAAATGACATTTGCTTACTTAATGTAATAACTTCTTGAATATATTGCCTTGAATGATATAATTTATTTACATAATTCTGGATTGGAAAACCATGAGCAAATTCAAAGAAAACTTCTGGAAAGAAGAAAACTTGTTTTTGTGAGGATGTTAGAGTGAAATATATGAGATATGTATATATGTATATACACTGATGGCAGTGTGTAAGGCCATATTTCTAGCATCCGACAGTATTTACAAACAAGTGATTGTTGAACTGGGAAGGGATGGCCTCCCTCCAGAGTGTTACTTTGGGTTCTTGAAATCTTACTTGAAGTGACCCTTAAGAGTGGAGTCTACTTATTATTTGAAAGAAAGTATGTTTCATTCCAAAGTGTTAATGTCGAACATACTAATTTTAAGTAATTGATGGATGACATTTCTTTAATAAATAAATTCAATTTTTCCCCAAAAAAACCCCAAAATACATACACACACATATATTTCTTTCTAAAATCCTCACAAAACAAGTTTTCTTTTTGTGTATGTGTATATTATATATGCACATACATACATATCTGTATATATATACAGAAGTAGATATAGATTACATACATATATAGGTATAGAGAGATATAAATATATAGATATTTGGAAAAGAGGACAAAAATTAATTTAGATCATAAGCCAATTTCTAGCCTGTTTTAATTTATGCCAAATTATTTCTATGGGATTCAAAAGAAGATGGTGTTTTATAGTTATTCCAATCCAAGTTTCTGCTTTTTTAAGCATTTGCTACATTGACTGTTACAAAAGGAGGGAAGTCCTTTAAGTACTGAACATTCTAAACCTGAGTTAAGCTACACCTAGATTCCAGGACAATTGTTCAATCATTTGAGGGATTTGTCTATTTATTGTACATAGAAAAGAAGATTTGATGAGAAAACTAGAAATTATCTGCTCCAGATTGATGTCAGACAAGAATCATATAGTGATTTTGTTTTCTGTATGATTTTGAGGAGACAACATTACCAAACCACTCTAGAAGACTCCAGAGTCACTAAGGTTTATCTACTGGGAATATCTGTCTAAGTGTAGATTCCATTGGTAGCCTCCTGCTTCAATAATTTTTTCCAAAATTTCATTTCCCATGTCAGAATTCTTACCTGGCTTCTGTCTACAATAAATATCACACAAAAAATATTAATAGTCGGCAACATTTCTGGTTTTGATACTGAAATAAGAATGGCAGAATAAAGTAATGAAAGCAGATTAATAACTGAAGCAGTTTTTAAAAGTATCCTTTCTTATGTGAACCCAACCTGACTAGAAATTCAATAAGATGAGAGTTTTATTCATGAAAAATTATCTACTGGATGTCGTTTTGGGGTTGGGAGAGTCAGAGAGAGTATAGAACTTTTCAAAAGACATCATAGATTTTCTTTTAAAGGCATCAAATAATAGATTCATATTACTGCTAAACGTCTGGCTCTCCTAGACTCGTGTCCCAGCATGAGTAGCACACATGTCCCTGCTTAGCAAGAGCATCAAGGGGGAAATTCAAATATAGAGTTGAGAAATGTGGAGGAAACGAAGCACTAGATTTCCTGAGAGATACATGAATTATAGAAAAATATGAACTGGATTATTTACAGGAGTGCTCTTATAGGTGGTAAACTGCAAATCTTTTAATAATTTTATTGGGAACAAGCAATTTGAAGTCACATTTGACTAGTATCTTGTGTTTTTACAAATGAGACCCTAAGGTGAGGCTGAGCCATTTGGCATATCCTGATTAATTGGGTCACATAGACATATTTTATAAGCTCACATGGAATATGAGTTTTGTAAAAATAAGAATTATAAATTTCCTCTCTGATTCTTCATGTCTTGTTGGTTCATGCCCAATAGGTGAAGCTGGAATGATTTCTAAACTTGTTCAGATACAGGTCTACTACATAAATCCCTCATTACAAATTATTACCAATAGTAATAGTAACTTACATTGTGGAGTATTTTACAGCTTATAAAATGCTTTCTCAAATTATCATCTTTATAACACATCACTTTATTTCTGCCCTGCAATATCTGGAAGGCTGTGCAAATATCATCTTTAACCAGAAAGCATACAGTCTATTTGGTTAACATACACTCACACTAACTTTAAGTTGCTTTTGAGTCCAAATAGAACCATCCTTGAATGGGTAGTGGTCTTCCTTTCTCTTGCTTTTACAGCCATCTCTTCAATCTCTGGCTCCACCTGGTGGAATATTGTGAGGTCATAACTATGGGCATCATTGTTCCTAAATCTACCTTATGGGGCCAGTATTGTGATTTATGATCCTCCAAGGAAATAAAATTATGTCTTTCAGAATCTGTAGATTGGATTACCTATTGTTCCCCCAAATTTTCTCTTGCTAATGTGACTGCCTCTTGGAGTGGAATATCTATTTTTCAAAAAAGACCCCTTTCCAGTAGGACTAAAAAAGAAATGACACACAAGTTAAAAGAGAACCCTATCCTGCCAACAATAGCTTACACTTTTCTTTTGTATTTTTCACTTCACTCAAACACATAAGAACATCTCCCATGAAGAAGGGTGGGCTAAGGATGCTATCAAAGGAAAAACTGAGACTTGCAGTATGAAAAACTGAAACTTCTGCTAACTGCATTTCCCCAAAACAAAAAAAAAATTATGGAGGCAGAGACAAGATCAAAAGGCAAGTGTTTTAATTCTACATGTAACGTTTATAACTTGTACATGACATTGCTTAAAATAAACAAATGAGATCCTTCTTTTGTTATGTTCCATAATATACATTTTACATATTTTTGAATATCTTAAATATTATACAACAAAAAAAATGAAATGAAGGAAATCTCCTTCTCCAAAAAGATTAAAAAAGCAAAATCAAATGAAAGAATGGTATTAAAGTCAATATCACTTTATCCCTCCACAGCCACATCTTCTCTTCATGGTTGGAGGAGAAGCTTGTCTTGTTCTGTTTCTTAACCACTGTGGATCTTCCCACACTTAGTTTATGGGAAAGAGTTTCCCTCATGAGGGAGCAGTGAGCAAATCTGGGAGGTGGGGAGACAGTGGTGAGAAGAAAACTTGACCCAGACTTCCCCATCTTTTAGATCCCCAGTAGGCTGCCCCCTCTAGGACTAGGAGTATTAATTACCATATATTTTTAATAGACTATTTTAGAGCAGTTTTTGTTTCACAGCAATATTGAGTGGAAGGTTCAGAGATCTCCCGTGGCACCCCCATCTGCATATGCCCACAGCCTCCCTCACTATCAGCATCCCCCAGCACAGTGGCACATTTGCTACAATGGATGAACCTACACTGACACATCATTATCACCCAAAGTTTAGAGTTTACCTTATGTTTTCTCTTGGTGTTGCACCTTCTTTTTGTTCTGGCAAATGTATAGTAACGTGTATCTACTATTATTGTATTATACAGAGTTGTTTCACTTCTCTAAAAATCCTCTGTGCTCTACCTATCCATACCTCTCTACCCCCCAACCCCTGAAAACTATTAATATTTTTACTGCCTCCACAGCTTTGCCTTTTCCAGAATATCATATAGTTGGACTTGTACAGTATGTAGCCTTTTCAGATTGGCTCCTTTCACATAGTAATATAATTTAAGTTTCCTCCATGTCTTTTTATGGCTTAATAATTCACTTCTTTTTAGTGCTAGATAATATTCCATGGTCTGGATGTACCCAAGTTTCTTTATACATTAAACTACTGAAGGACCTCCTGGTTGCTTCCAAGTTTTGACAAATTATGAATAAAGCTGCTAAAGACATGTGTGTGCAGACTTTTGTGTGAATATAAGTGTTCAACTAATTTGGGTATATACCAAGGGGCACAATTGCTAGATCTTATGTAAAAATGTGTTTAATTTTGTAAGAAACTACTAAACTTTTTTTCCAAAGTGGCTGTACCATTTTACATTCTCACCAGCAATGAATGGGAGTTCCTGTTTCTCTACATCCTTGCCAGCATTTGGCAGTGTTAGTGTTTTGAATGTTGGCCATTCTAATAGGTGTATAATGGTAGCTCATGGTTGTTTTACCAGGTGATTTTAAAAACAAACCTGCAAGGTGGATGGCAGTCACATTTCAGGAGATACATGGCTTGTGTTGTGTTCTTTCCAAGTCTCCATGCTAAGTAGAGGGCTTTCCTTTCTCCCTTGCTACTAACTATGCCTTAAGAGCCAAATCACTGATATCTTTGGGTTTTTCTTTTCTTTTCCAGATTAAGAAGGAACTGGGACAGCTTTCCAACCCTGACTGTGGAATAGAATCACTTAGGAAGCTTTTAAAAAGTGTTGTTCCCCAGGTACCGCAGCAGATTACTTAAATCAAAATCTCTGGGGGTGAGGCTTTGGCATGGTATGTTTTGTCTAAAAGCTTCCCATGAGGTTCTAATATGCAGCTTTGATCGAGTCTTACTAGCTTGAGGACCTGTAAGATCTCTTTTCATCCTTAAACTCTGCACCATCAATTCCGCATTTCACAGTCCCCTCCACACTCCCCTTTCGTACATTATATAACAACCACTTGCTAACTGGATCTTCATTCTCAGATACCATAGTACAAGTCTTCCAATTTAAATTTTTTGTTTCTTTATGTGGCATCATGTTCTCTCCTGCCTTACTATTGAGGGAGTGGAGAGGAGATCTATAGATCCCTTAAGATCACCTAAATATACTATTTATATCAAGAGATAAATCATCATTTACTTAGAAGAGTTGTAATTTTGTTTGATTAAAAAAAAAGTCAGTGATATTAGTATTCCCTTACTTCTTACACACACAAAATAGGGTTGGACCAGGGCAAATTAATTACCATAGCAAAAGTTACCTTGTTACCCTTTAACACAGCTCTTTGGTACTGTTACAAATGTGTATGTGTCTGGCCAAGTTGAGTCCTCCACATTGCATGCCAATAATTTGTTCCTCCATGGACAACTTCCTTTCCCATGCCTTTGGAAATTATTTCAAAAAATTTACTTTTCTTGTCTTGGCCCCTAGACATACCTTATACTGCATTCTAGGCACATAACCTTGTAGCTTTTTTTTTTTTAAATAAGAAACTTGATTAAGTCTACCATTAACTTCTGACCTTACTACCCACTCACTTATCTGTTTCTGCATGTGTTTGCTCTTTTTTGCTATATCTGTGGAAGAAAAGTTACTTTCTGCTCTGCATTGCTTATTATTCCTGCTATTGTCTCAATCATATGCCCTCTTACCTTTTCAGAGCCTTTGATTTCTTTTACTCATTTGTATCCAAATGTGGTTCAGAATAAATCTGTCTTGATCTCTTACTAACTACTTCCACTTGGTTGTTCCACTGACACTTCAAAAAAAAGTGCCAAAATGCCACCCCATTCTGCTTCGATTGTGATCTCAACAGGAGTAGTCATAAGAAATAAAGGTCCTTCATCAAGCAATACTTCTTGGCCATTAACTACAAAAAATGTATATGTAAAGATGCATATGGCACAGTGCTTACTCCTGGAGCAGCTCACAGAACTCTTTGTTAATTGGGCAAGTATGATATATGATATATAGTTATCCTAAACGCACCCCAGTACACAGTCATCAAAAGAGTAAACAAGCAATGCAGTGTAAAGCACCTAGCACATGGAAGTCATTCCATCCTGCTGCTTATGGAACAACTGGGCTTTGGGCTAAGCCTTAAATCGTTAAACAAATTCCAGGTAGTTGTAGGGGTTGTCATTCCCAATAAGCAAACAGCAGTGAGTGAATATGGACCAGAGTTGTAGAAAGAAGTGTTTGAGGATAGTGAGCAGGTGTCTATGTTGGTGGGGAGTTCTTCCAGGTCTTAAGAATGACTCACTCATTTAATTTCCTATAAATTAATTCACAATGAGGTGTCAATGGCTCAATGATACATGGCCTAGGACATGAAAGGATTTTTCTAGATTAATGCTTCCATTCAAAGGGCTACATCGCTAAAGGTAGTGTTTTCAAATCAGATGGTAGGATGATCTGGGAGTCAGAGAAACTTTTAGCATCATCACTCAAACCATACCACAAAAGATAATTTGGGCAAGCCCCACTGAGAGATGAGCTGATAAAATGTTGGTTTTGAAATTGCTTTTTTATTATTGTTATTATTATTTTTAGCTGTTTGGAAATTGTCTTCCTTCTATGGGGAGGTGAATGAATTTTAAAGTAATATGGTAATTGTATGTGAGTATGTGTGCTTGTGAGTGTTACTGTGTTTATGCCCTGGGGCCTCCTAGGTGAAGGGCTCCCTTGAAAAATTCGAAACAAATAAATGAAATGAGAGCTGACCTAAATTTTTGCCTCAAACTGGAACAGAGTTCAAACTTTTGAGGAGGATCAAAAGCTTGATTAACAGTTGTTTATTTGTTTTTAGAGGCTTTGCTTCCCTCCAACTCAAAAAAGTAAAAGTGATCAAACACTACACTCTGAGAGAGACTCTTGTCTCAATATTTCCAACTGGGTTGAAACCAGAAAGTACTTGTGAGGCAACTGGGAAACCCAAGTGACTTGCAGCCTAAGGTCCAAGATTCAAGGGGTTAGGAGGAGTTCAGCTGTGTTTCATGTTGGCATCCAAGGAAAACATAGCAGTAGTGTTGTGTTCAGTGGAACTGAGATCCTACAAGGGGAGAAAACATCATTATGTCAAAGAGAAAAAGTACATGGCGTTTGTGTTTCCCACCAATGTCTGGGGGAAAGTACAATTATTGATTGGTTGAAAAGCAAAAAAAGACCCTTGGGATGTGTTGAGACCTGTGGGTTAACTTGAGGCAGCTGGTGTAAGGCATGAGCCACAAGGGAGAAGTCAGGGGACTTGGAAATGAGGCCCTCGTCTCACAGCTGTGTGACCTTGGGCATGCTGTGTAGCTCCTACAGAATTTGGTGTCTGAATCTGTAAGGTATCCACTTGTTCAGAAATACCAATGGCTTGTCCTTGTCTTGCAGGACACACTGAAATAGTACTTTCAATTTTTCTGAATTGGGTAAGAACCAATCATACCCTTGAGAACAGTAAAATTCAGGAGTGGGTCTTAAGACATACCAAAATCATTTTAAAAAAGAGATTAAGGGCTGTGAGAGTTTGGGGAAAGGAAGGGGTCATTTGGCTTAACTTCCATGCTTTGGAAGGCTTTATAAAAATAGAATTGAAAGTGGGTAGAGGTTTGGCATAGAGAAATTGATTGGGTGAAAGACATTCCAAGCAGAGGTAACAACCATTAAAAAAAAGTTACTATGACAAGAAAAAGTAAGACTTGACATGGCAAATAGCAAGTAGGCAAAAATGGGTGCATAAGCTGGAGAAGCATTAGGAGATAACTTTGGAAACATCATTGAAGACAAAGGATAGCTGCCAGTTTAGATTTTATTTTATATGGAACAGAAGGTGAGCCCATTCCATTAATTTAGGTGAGCAGTGGTATGGCCTCACCAGCACGATAGTTGTGCATATATAGAAATGAGATTGTGAGTCTCAGGATTACGATGGAAGTAGGATCAAGAAGATCTGGCAACTGAATGTGGCCAACAGGTGGGCCAGAGGAGTCAGAGAGCTAAGGCTTCATACTTGAATGACTTGGGAGATGGTACAGTTAACTTACGGAAATTGGGATAGTAGCAGGCTTGAGAGAGAAAATGGTGAGTCTGATTAAGTTTGAGGTTAGAAAGACATCTGGGTGAAGACGGGATTGTGAAACATAAGATCAAGAGCTAATGATGGCTTGAGATAACGATGGAGAGTCATTTGCATTGACATCACAGTAGTTGAAATCATGAAATTATTGGATATTGATGGCCGTTATTAAATATATTATCCTGAGTCTGATACCAGCTGTACAGATATTTTTCCTGGGCTTTGTTGATAAGTTTCCAGTGGAAGTGTGGCTCTTCACAACTGGACTTTGTCCCTGGAACTTAGACCCTTCTCTACTGAGCTGAATTTCAACACATACATGAGTTCTTCAAGTATAATCCAGCTTCTGCCATTCAATGCCTCTTTTGATCTCCCTGGTTTTCATCATGACTCTAATTCATTAAATCTTGGCCTATAGCTCCCATGTTGATAAGAGTGAGAAATGCCTATCAAAATATTTTCCAAAGAAAAATGGATGCATCAGGCTTTTGTTTGCATCTTTAGATTTCTGATTTTAACTCTTCAAATAAAACCTGTGTTTTCAGGATCTGGATGTATCATTTTAATACTTTCCATAAGCGATATGCATTTTAATAATGTTGCATTTCCAAAGAACATTCCAGGAAAATGTCCGTGCCAAGAAAACATAAGAAATTCCTTCCCTGTAGATATCACATTTTTCCTTTTACATTCTTCTAGAAGGCCTCATATAGATCATATAGATATTTAATAGTCAGAGACATATAAAGAGATAAGATGATACAATTATATGAGGTAGATGACCTGCCTTGAGGCCAGGCTTTAAAACTTTGTAGTTCTGTGACTTTTGATAAATCATGTCAGATTTCAGAGTTGCACCTCATTAGTGTGAGAATACAATGAGGTATAGTACCATTCTCTGAAAGCTATAAATAACTAAGAAATATAAAATATTATAACATTTGATAAAGTCAGAATAAAGATAAATTATTCACCATAATCCAGAATATTAGAAGTAGCACTTACATAGTAATTTTACATTTATTTGTATTTTTATCATTATTTGATTAATGCTTATAATCAGTATCAGATTGCTAGCTACATGATGAAGCGTCTAAGCCATCTTTTGCTCATCATCATAACCCCAATAATTTGTTTTGCAAGTGCCATATAGATAGATGCTAAGTAAAAACTTTTGAATGGATACTTTGTAACTTAAATTTAGTCATTTTAGTGTAATAAAATAAACAATTTAAATTATGAAAACCATTTCCCTTCTAAAATTCAATATAGAGGATGGTACAAATTGCTACAAGAGGAATTTGAATAAAATGTATGTATGAAAAATCTATGGCAGCAAAATGAAGAATTTTTGAAATGAGAGATGATTGAAAAAACTTTGAGGCCTTAGCCCTGTTTTCCTCTGATTCTGTAGCTAGAATAAACCACCACTGAATTGATCTCTTACTAAATAGTCTTTCTTGTGTTATAATGTTATGTTCCCTTTGCTTTGTTCTTTGTGTGCTACTATGTAAAATATATGTTCTTCGAATAGCAAATAACACTCACATTTCATCCTCTTTCTTATTACTCCTTGAAGTTTTATCTTCATCTACATAATTTTATAGAATTTGCTCTCAAAGAGTTCCCTGATAGCTTTATAGAACATTTCCCTTGCCTGTGCTGATAACCTCTCCTTTCTTGAATCTCACTTCCTTTGGCTTCTACAATAAATATATTTTTAAAATTTTCCTCCCTTTTTAAACTTTCTTTGTCACCATGTTGTTTTTTACCTTATCCCCAACAACCTCAAATAGAGGGACTCCAAGAACGTCTTCAATCTCTTCTAGTTTTTCTACACAGTCTTCCTTCACCTGAATAGAGCAAGTTTCAGTAGCCACTTGGACATCTTGACATGGATATATTCATAATATCCCAACTACTTTGGACTATAAATCACCATTCAGCACTCAAACGTGACGTAGCCACCTGGACATCTTGACATGGATTATTCATAATATCCCAACTACTTTGGACTATAAATCACCATTCAGCACTCAAACGTGACTCTTTCTCTTCTCCTTTTTTTGCTTCTTCACCCCATATTCAATAAGTCTTGCAAGTCTTACTTCTCAGTACCCATTATGTGACTACCATTTTTCTGCCCCAACTATCACAGCCCTTGTTCCATTGGGCTTTATTATAATAATAGTGTCTTATTATCTTACCTCTGCTTCATGGGATATAATTCTGCCAAAATGATCAATCTAATATTTCGATCTGCATATGCCTCTCCTCTCCTTACTAAGTCTCTAAAGTGAAAAGTCCTACCATATATGAGTTTTTAAAATAAGCCCCCAAACTGATTTTCAAATCTCCTTTATTTTTACTTTGTAAATTATATAATATGTAATATTATTATAGCTCATATACCATGCACTTCACCCATTCACAGTGTACTATTCAATGGTTTTTAGTATGTTCACAGTGTTGTAACCTACACCACAATCAATTTTAGAACATGTTCATCACTTTCAAAAATAAATGCCATATCCTTTAGCAGTCACCCCATCAATGTCCCCTATCCACCCCCAAGCCATAGGGGACCTATGTAACTATCTACTTCCTGTCTCCATAGATTTTCCTATTATGGAAAATATTTTCCTATTTCATAAAGATAAAATCATTTGTATGTGGTCTTCTTTCACTTAGCATAATGTTTTTAAGGTTCATCCATGTTGTAGCATGTATAAGTATTTCATTCCTTTCTATTGTAAAACAATATTCCATTGTATGGATAGACCACTTTTATTTATCTATTTATCAGTTGCTAGTCTCCTTTTGCACTATTTTTTCTTCTTGTTATATATTGTACTCTTATCTTTACAATCTTAAATTCCCTTTTCTCAGCTTCTTAGACTTGCATGAACCTGCTTTGTTTTAGAGTTGTTTACACATCTTAATTTCCAGTAGATTTTAAGACAATTCTTTACTCTTCCTTAGTTGTTATATTCCTAGAATTATTTTTTTTTCCCATGGATACTCAATTCCATTCAATGGAACTGTATTAGGTCTACTGTTTTCAGTATTTTGAAACTTAAGAATGTCATAAATATAGTAAGTATATTACTGTGTGTGTGTGTGGGATAGTAACTATATTACTGTGTGTGTATAAAATATAACTGTAAACTATACTACCTTGCATATATATTATACTATAGATTAACTATATTGTGTGGTAACTACATACTATACTATAATACAGTTTATGCAAAAATAAACACAATCTATATATATATATGTGTACATATAATATACATATATACATATATTATATATGTGTGTGTGTGTGTGTGTGTGTGTGTGTGTGTATATATATATATATATATATATATATATATAGTATCCATGATGTGAAGATGTTTAAGACTACGATCAGGTACCATATGGTCATTATGCTTATATAATTGATTTGATGCCCTTTATATATGGAATAATATTATTCTTGACATAAATAAGTCCTTGATGATAGATTATCTGTATCAGTTATTTGGAATTCCTTTGCACAAAGGTTTGTCTGTTCTCTCTACATATTTACTTAGATCAGTGTGCATGCATGGATACTCATATTTTGGATTAACACTCAATACTTTGTTTTATTTATTTATTTATTTATTTAGCTAAAATTTTTCCAGTGTTGGCTGTTGAGGACTCTCTCAGAAATGCCTGTGCCCTTTTGGCATTTCCAATCTTTGTTTTCTTTGTTTTTTGTTGTTGCTTGATTGTTTGTTTTAGCACTTCCTTATTTTCTGGCACCACAAGATGCTCCAGGCTCATTTTGTATAATCCTTGCCCATGTCATACAATCAGCCATTTCTCCAAGGAGACCTCGGTTCCTCTTGTTGGAGAACAGCATTGGAAACTAACATCTGGGTGCTGGATGTGCTTGTTGCTTCTGAGGTGTGACTGTTTCTAGGTTCTCTCAGTTGACAATGCAAGAAAATGTATGTTTATATATGAACCCATGTATACACACACACACACACACACACACACACACACATATAAACATTTATATGCATAACCATTTGTATCTATATTAAGCTAAACATGAGTTCATACATGTCAAAAGAAATCAGCAGTGATAGATGAAGGGTTTGTACCAGGATCCTAGAATTGTCTAGAAATGAACAGGTTACAAGTACTGCTCTAAATGTTAACACCTGTTGCATTTATATTATTTCCCTTTGCTATCATGTCAGTGAAACTTCAGAAGTACATTCTTTGCAACTTGTATAACATTTTTCAGGTTTTACTTATCAGGCTTGTGAGTCAATTCAAATAATATTTGTCACCCCTATTACCATTGATTTTGCTTTTGGAGCAAACTGAATAAAACAACGAAATGAAAACTGACAGAAAAGAAGAAAAAAAAAGACAAAGATGTCTCCAACTTGAATTCAGTACCACATGGCTCATTCTACACTCCCCTTCTCCTTGTATGTGTGTAACCTCCCACTGCAATGGTGACAAACCTGGTTCCCACCCACCGTCTTCCATGAATTTACTAAATTGTTTGATTCCTGTATACCCATATAGGGGTTTCAAAAATTTTAACCCATACCCTCATGAGAAACAACTTTACCAACTAGCGTTTGATATTCTCATATATCTCTGTTCCACTGATGGAGTTGTAGCAGCAACCCAAAATAAAAGCTAGTCTTAGGCATTTTATAATCTAGAACAGCAGTCCCCAATCTTTTTCTCACCAGGGACCAGTTTCGTGGAAGACAATTTTTCCACAGACTGGCCCGGGTGGGGGATGGTTTCAGGATGATTCAAGCATATTGTATTTATAGTGCACTTTATCTCTATTATTATTACATTGTAATATATAATGAAATAATTATACAACTCATCATAATGCAGAATCAGTGGGAGCCCTGAGCTGTTTTCACCACCACTCACTGATAGGGTTTTGATATGAGTCTGCAAGCAATTGATTTATTATGGTTTCTGTGCAGTCAACCCTCTCTGTTAATGATAATCTGTATTTGCAGTTGCTCCCCAGTGCTAGCGTCACCGCCTCAGCTCCAACTCAGATCATCAGGCGTTAGATTCTCATAAGGAGCGTACAACGTGGATCCCTCGCATGCGGAGTTCACAATAGGGTTCGCGCTCTTATGAGAATCTAATGCCTCTGCTGATCTGACAAGAGGCGGAGCTCAGGCGGTAATGTGAGCGATGGGGAGCGACTGTAAGTACAGATGAAGCTTCGCTCACTTGCCTGCCATTCACCTCCTGCTTTGCAGCCCGGTTCCTAACAGGCCACAGACCAGCACCTGTCCATGGTCCGGGGATTGGGGACCCCTGATCTAGAAGGATAAGTCCTCCAAGAAAGTCTAAGCTGTAACATATACTGGCCTAGTTTTTTAAATGGGAAAAAATAAGATGCAATTCACAAAAGTATAAAAGATATAAAAAGCATCACATGTAGGCAAGACCCTGGAAACAATGGAACATTTTTTAACTTTGTGCAGTGCCAGCAACTGACAGTAGATGTGCAAGACCCATTTTGTTAAGTCACTCATGGATTTAGAGTGTTCTCTCACTTTAATCTGAAATTAATTAATCAGTACTTCCTCCTAATCTGACAGAGGACCATGAAGTAGAATTCCAGGTCTTTACAAAACCAGAAGTGTTCACCAAGCCCAGGGGGTTCAAGCTTAGGTTCACTTTTTCTTTAGGAATGTTTTACAGGTGTGACATTAGGCTAGGGGCTGGAGGGTCAGAGAGAATGGGGAAACTAGCCACAGCACTGAGAAGGGTTTACCTAAAATTCCTACGGCCCAGGAGCTATTTTTGATGGATCTTCCCAGGAAAGGCACCTGTTCAAAATAACTGGCTATTTGTTTTTTAGCAAATGGCATCCCATTCATAATTTCTTTTAAAAGTATATCACTTCTGCTAAGGAGGAAACGGAAACTGTCCATTTCAGGATACAACATTATTTTTCATTTCTCCCAGTCCCCTTATTGTGTTTCTTCTTCATGTTTGAATACATCTGGCCTATAGCACAGTTTCTTGTTTATATCGTTGTTCACCTTTCTTTGCACAATTCATGCTAGGTCTCATTAGTAGGATGCTAATCATCTAATAGGTGATCCACTAATATCCACTAATATTGAGTGGGAAGCACAATAACTTCATAAGAAAGAGTAATTCAACTTTATAATTTTTACTCACAGATTTCTCTCATAAAAGGGAAACACTTCCTTGAGTTTATTTAGATAAGTAGCTTTTTGTCATGAACATTCATAATCCTAAAAGCAAGTTTTTAAGAGTTAGTCCAAAGAATGATATTGTCCTTTGAGTCTCTGAAAGCTGAGTTACTCATGCTTCCTGCAAGATTTTTTTTTTAATATCATAGGATCCTTCATCATATTTTGGAACTGGTTATATTGTTTAGAAGTCCTCATTGTCAAATAATGGCCCAGTTGCATCAGAATTGACTTGAGGAGATTAAAAAAAAAATACAGGTTCCAGAATCATACCCCCAGGGTTTTGGATGCAGCAGGTTTGAGGTAAGCCTTGGAAATCTGTCACTTTATAAGAGTCTCCCAAGTGTTTCTGATGGGAAGTTGGATCACATCCTGCCTCTTATTCTGCAATAGGTGGTTAGAAACTCTCAAGGCTCTATCCTTCCATTAGCAAGAGGTGTTAGTCCTGAATCAAGTCGTTCGCCACATGTGAGTTACACCAGGAGACTGTTCATCTCAGACCTCCTCCAGAGATTGTGTTTGGTTTGCCTTTCTCATTGGTAGTAGCACCAGGCTGTAGGGATGAACAGGATGGCTAAAATGCAAAATTTATATTTGGAAACCATAAAAGAGAAAGCCAGTTTCAACACAGATGAGTGATAAACTTTCCATAGCATAGATTTATCAGGACTTCTCCATCCATTAACAAAACTGCCTGGTGAATTCTTAATGGCAAATAACTCTAGGTTTTCCAGCATTTGGGGAAGGTGGTTTATAGCCCCTTACATTCTACCTGTGTGCCTTGTGAAGTACAATCCAGTGTTTATGACTCACCCTACTCTGACAAGCTCTGAGCCTCAGGGAACAGCGCCATCTGCTGATAACCTGGGACATAGCTTACATGAAAACAGGGTGAGTTGAGTATTTGGAAAAGAGGTACATGTTAATTATTTATTTCCTGGCTTTCTTACCACTGCTGCTATAACACCCTTCTCCCAAGCGTCAGGCGCTCTTAAGGGTGAACACTTCTCTTTGAGTGCCTTGGCTTTCACTAAGGTGTATTTTAGCATATTTTTAAGCCTTAGATAGACAACTCCACTTATAGGTGCTCATTCATGATCCAGGGAAGCTCAGCACTTGGAGTACCAAGAACCAGAGCCAAGATGGAACCAAGGACAAGGCGTGGCCCTTTGGCCCATGGCAGCTTTGATGGTTTATGGAGAATGTCCTTGGAGTCTGACTACAAGAGGCTATGGGGAATTTCATTTCCTGAACAGTTTTTCTTTAGGGTCCAACAAGAGCAATCCACAGTTTGAAGTTACCATATTTACCATTTTCTGTCTGACAGGGCAAAATAGATCCCAAGGAAGCCCAATTTTTGTTAGGTTAAGTCCTTTAAGAAATGAGGTGGGGCTTCCCTGGTGGCGCAGTGGTTGTGAGTCCGCCTGCCGATGCAGGGGACGCGGGTTCGTGCCCCGGTCTGGGAGGATCCCACATGCCGCGGAGCGGCTGGGCCTGTGAGCCATGGCCGCTGAGCCTGCGCGTCCGGAGCCTGTGCTCCGCAATGGGAGAGGCCACAACGGTGAGAGGCCCCCATAACGAAAAAAAAAAAAAAAAAAAAAAAAAAAGAAATGAGGTGTTATTTTTCCCTTGGTAGTTTATTTATGCGTTTGTTTTAATGTTAGAGCCCATCCCTTATAATATCTTCCCCAGGACCAGGAAAGGGAAATGTTGAAAAGAAAAACCGTGCGTGTGTGTGTGCGTGTGTGTGCATGCGTGTGTGTGTGTGTGTGTGCTCTAACCAGGCCTTTGAAAGATAAACATTTGATATAGGGAGATGTTGAAAGTAAGAAAGTCATAAGCAGATTTCATTCGATTTTTCTAAAAATATTTGGCTTTCAAAATCAAACCCACTTAAAGTTTTCCTCCTTGTATTTTCTTAGTCATTTTGACATATTGTAGGGGGTTTCACTGTGTGATAATAATGTTATTTTTATACAGGTTTTAATAGTGAAAATGAAATCAGTAGACCCCACTGCCCTCCACACAGCTGAAAGTGCATTTCTCTGCCCAATTCTTCCCACACTCATGAAAAAATACCAAATTTAAAATTAAAGTTCAGCACTTAAGCTCTTGTGAAGTCCTGTAATATTTGATCACCATGAAAAAAATCTATAGCATGTATTACAAATAAGAGTGGGAATAAGTGCAGATGGAACTAATTAGAATTTTCCAGTTTGATTTCACCATTTGCAAAATAAAACTTTATTTTTGAACTGTGTTTATTTTTTCTGTATTCAAAAAGTGTATAATCCAATTTTCACTGCTGCAAGGACAGAAGTGGCATAAACACACTCACATGAAAATTCTTTTTCTAAATTAGCACAATATGGGGCTACTTAATTCCAGCTGCTTAAACTTAAAACTTTGCTAGTTTAAGTAAATCAAATTTGATATTATTATAATAATGATTATTAATAATAGTGAAATGTATTGAGAATACTGTTAGGCAATGTTTCTGGGACTTTTTGTGCAATAATTCATTTAATCCTTACAACAACATTGTGAGTTAGAGTCTATTACTCTTTCAATGAGGACAACGAGAGATTAAGTACCTTGCCGAGGGTTGCATATGTCTAGTAAACGGTGGAGCTGATAGAGATACAGATACAGATACAGGTATATAGAGTTAGGGCTGGGACTAGAGCCCTTTGTATGTCCTGAGTATGCTTCCTTAAATTTTTTACTCTGAGGTGCCTCACCCATATCATCCTAGTCCTGGTCTTGCGATAGCTATCAATTTCTCTATCTATCGTCTACCTATAGATCCATATTGACAGATACAGATAGATACATATATACATGTGTTTAGAGATAGAGAAAATGAATGAAT
Organism: Hyperoodon ampullatus; assembly: GCF_949752795.1. NCBI lineage: Eukaryota > Metazoa > Chordata > Mammalia > Artiodactyla > Ziphiidae > Hyperoodon > Hyperoodon ampullatus. The sequence goes on along the minus strand of NC_136927.1, from coordinate 14,769,169 downwards.
AGATATGGAGAGGGAGAATAAGGTGAAAAATATTAATTTGCTATTTTCTTGTGACTTTCTGTATGTGACCTTCTCCTTGACCAGCCTTCCTGATTACTCAGTTCCTGGGGGCTGGTGATCAGATCTGCCTTGCTCTCCAAAAACTTTTAGTTTCATAAGCTAAGTCATACACATGCATGCACACATATACCAATGGTTTTAAAGTGCTCAGTGCTAGAAAATGTTCCCTTTAATAGTTGAGAATTGGAGCAAATTCTTCCACACGGGGGTGTGGAGAAAAGAGGAAAGGCTCTGGTAGAAGAGATAACATTGTGGACACTCAGGCAGATGGAAATGGGAAGAGAGCATTTCACCAAGGTGAGCTGTCAGTGTGGGGAGCAGGGGAGGGGCGTGTGAAATACTGGAACCTTTTCAATGTTTTCTCCCTCTTCTCAGTTTTACCTACCTGTCTTTATGCAGTTGAGATAACTTACCTGTCATGGTTTCCTTGGACAGTTTCTCCCCTTTCCTTTGTTAAGTTCATGTTAATTTCAGCATGCAGTAATAGAACACAACACTGGAGTGTTTCAGCTCTGGAGAGACTGCTTCCTACTGGAGGATTCCGACTGCCACTTTCCAGCTGCATTAATTCAAAAGAAGATGAGAAGTTGAGAAAGGAGGCAGGAGTAGGTTTTTGGAGCAAACAAGAAAACAGGGAGAGAATTTCAAGAAAGAGATAGCAGGGAGGTGGAGGGCCACTGACAGACTCAAAGGCTGCAGTGAGGACAAAATAGAAAACAGTTGAGAAAAGACCTTTTTCAATATGTGAGCCCCATGTGTGATTTTAAATTTCCCAGGAACCACATCAAAAAAGAAGCAGGTAAATTTAAGTATAAAAAAGTGTTTTAATTAACCTAGTTATCATTTAACATATAATCAAGATAAAAATTTAAGTTTTACATTCCCGATTTTGTACTGTCTTTGAAATCTAGCACATATTCTACACACACAGCACATCTCAGTTCAAAAGAACCACATGTCAAGTGCTCAGGATCTCCCTTTGGTTCTCAGCAGCTGGATTGGATGACCCTGATTTAGACAACAGTGAGAAAGCGTGGGTGGAGAAGTGAGACCAGAGGTCAAGTTCTGAAGACTTAGGAGAGACTGGATGGTAAGGATGTAGGAGCAGAGAATGTGAGCTGCTCTTTTCAGACACTTAAAGGTTAAAGAATTGAGACTATTATTTTTTTGTTTCTATTTTATTTTTAATTGAAGTATAGTTAATTTAGTTTCAAGTGTACAGCAAAGTGATTCATTATACATACACATATATGTGTATTCTTTTTCAGATTATTTTCCATTATAGGTTATTAAAAGATATTCAGTATAGTTCCCTGTGCTATATACTAGGTCCTTGTTGTTTATCTATTTTATATTTAATACTGGGTATATGTTAATCCCAAACTCCTAATTTATCTCCTCCACCCATTCTCTTTTTTGGTAACCATAAGTTTGTTTCCTATGTCCATGAGTCTATTTCTTTTTCTTTTTCTTTTTAACGTCTTTATTGGAGTATAATTGCTTTACCATGGTGTGTTAGTTTCTGCTTTATAACAAAGTGAATCAGCTATACATATACATATATCCCCATATGTCCTCCCTCTTGCATCTCCCTCCCACCCTCCCTATCACACCCCTCTAGGTGGTCACAAAGCACCGAGCTGATCTCACTGTGCTACGTGGCTGTGTCCCACTAGCTATCTATTTTACATTTCATACTGTATATATATCCATGCTACCCACTCACTTCGTCCCAGCTTACCCTTCCCCCTCCCCATGTCCTCAAGTCCATTCTCTACATCTGCATCTTTATTCCTGTCCTGCCCCTAGGTTCTTCAGAACCATTTTGTTTAGATCCCATATATATGTGTTAGCATAAGGTATTTGTTTTTCTCTTTCTGACTTACTTCACTCTGTATGACAGTCTCTAGGTCCACCCACCTCAGTACAAATAACTGAATTTCGTTTATTTTTATGGCTGAGTAATATTCCATTGTATATATGTGCCACATCTTCTTTAATCATTCCTCTGTCGATGGACAATTAGGTTGCTTCTATGTACTGGCTATTGTAAATAGAGCTGCAATGAACATAGTGGTACATGACTCTTTTTGAATTATGGATTTCTCAGGGTATATGCCCAGTAGTGGTATTGCTGGGTCGTATGGTAGTTCTATTTTTAGTTTTTAAGGAACCTCCATACTATTCTCCATAGTGGCTGTACCAATTTACATTTCCACCAACAGTACAAGAGAGTTCCCTTTTCTCCACACCCTCTCCAGCATTTATTGTTTGTAGATTTTTTGATGATGGCCATTCTGACTGGTGTGAGGTGATACCTCGTAGTTTTGATTTTACATTTCTTTAATGATTAGTGATGTTGAGCATCCTTTCATGTGTTTTTTGGCAATCTGTATATCTTCTTCCGAGAAATGTCTATTTAGGTCTTCTGCCCATTTTTGGATTGGGTTGTTTGTTTTTTTGATATTGAGCTGCATGAGCTGCTTGTAAATCTTGGAGATTAATCCTTTGTCAGTTGCTTCATTTGCAAATATTTTCTCCCATTCTGAGGGTTGTCTTTTCATCTTGTTTATGATTTCCTTTGCTGTGCAGAAGCTTTTAAGTTTCATTAGGTCCCATTTGTTTATTTTTGTTTTTACTTCCATTTCTTTAGGAGGTTGGTCAAAAAGGATCTTGCTGTGATTTATGTCATAGAATGTTCTGCCTATGTTTTCCTCTAAGAGTTTGATAATGTCTGGCCTTACATTTAGGTCTTTAATCCATTTTGAGTTTATTTTTGTGTATGGTATTAGGGAGTCTATTTTTGTGTTGTAAGTAAGTTCATTTGTATCATTTTTTTAGATTCCACAAACAAGTGATATCATATTATATCATAGACTAGTTTTTAAATACTTCTCTTAAGATAACCGAGGTAAGGTTCATGGAAAGGGTCAACACATGAACAATGAAAACCTAAAGACATGAGGGAGAAGTCGTGAGGCAAGCATTCTCCACTGAGGGTGAGACCTAGAGAGTCCGGGACCACCATCATGAGTGTTTTGGTTCTGCATTTTGCTCTTGTCTTCAACAGGTCTGCTTCCCTCACAAGTTAACTAAATGCCTTCCTGGAGGCATTAGGGTTTGCCCCTCTTAAGGGCCCGCGTGGCAAGTTTAACTTGAGAAATGAGAGGCTCTTTTTTGTGAGAAGAGAAGATGATTTGTTGTATGTTGGTTTTATTCTGAAAACCCAGAGTTTGAGTAGATTATCTCCTGTTTCCATTGCCTTAGATTCACCCATCATCCATTCATCTACTCATGCTTGAACAATATAAAATATTTTTTTAATTATTACTATTTTTTTCCTCAAAAACTAGTAATTGAAGTAATTTTTCCTTCTTTCATTCACAACCTTAAATGAGCCCCCTGACTCCCTTTCTTTTGTCTCTTTTTCCATGAATAGGACTAACTTAAGGCAAATTTTTAAAATGATGAAATTGATTTTTGGCATCTTTCCATCTTGCTTTATGCACCCTCTGTTTTCTAGTGCAAACTTATCCTTTTTGACCTTGCCCCAAGATCCATGTCATCTGAAACCAGAGGTTCACCACCACTGTCAACACTGCCACCATGTTTCGTACCAACACCACCATCAACAACAACAATTAAACTCTTCTGGTTCTACTGGAAACTCCACTACTTATTAGGAGAAAAAACAGAGGAAGTAAATGTAAATGTATCAATGATTTTGATGCCTTTAACTTTCCTTGAAGCACTGGTATTCTAAAAAGAGAATGGTCATTAACACACATGGATCTCTATTTGTTGAACAACAAAGTGAATGACAATATCTTCTTCTCCAGCATTTGTATATTTTCAGGTATGTGCCAAGTTGAATGAATCTTAGAGTAAACACCTGTATACCTACCACCTAGATACTACCGGTATCATTTTGTTATGTTGCTTTCTTGTGTATCTATGCATTTGTCTATCTATTCTTCAATTAATCCATATTATTTGTCTGCGCATTTCAAAGTAAATTGCTTTATGCAGACATCAAGATACATTCCCTAAACACTTTAGCAAGCATATCATTAACTAGATTTCAACATTTGTTTTGAGATAAAATTTATATGCAATGCAATACAATGGGATCATAAATGTATTTTGTTACTTAATTTTGATAAATGCAAACAACTGTGTAGCTCAAGCCTCTGTCCAGATTGAGAACATTACCACCATCCTGGGAAGTTCTCTAAGAGCAATCATTCTCCTGATTTTTTTTCCACCATAGATTTATTCTAGAATTTCATATAAATGAGGCTTCTTTCATTCAACATGTGATTTTTGAGATTCAGACAATATCATGTATTTTAGACAGAGTGCTCCCATCCCTGCCCCTGCTCCTGCTCTCCTGGAGGAGCTCACACCTCCTAGTCTCACCTCTCCTTGTTCCTCATCCCACCTCCTGCTCAGTATCTGCTTTGGTTTTTACTAATAAATCAAGTTTGTTGTAAAGTTCTAACTGTTGCTGTTGCTCTTATTTTGAATTCCTACAGGACTTGCTTAACATCAGAATGCTTACATATCAGAACAATTTTTCATTTTATATCATTTAAGTAGTATTATTAGTTTTCTTTTTTGGATATCTCCATTTAGCATATATAAAGAAGACATGGAAAATGACTGGGAGAGAAAGGATCCATGTTATAAACTGTGACGTGATGATGTGACCTCACTGAGGCTGGGAGCATTAGGGGTCTGATGATGGTCTGGTTTTCTCATGAGCAGAGCTGCAGCATGCACCCTCCCCCAAACTAGATAAGTTATCACTTGTCTCTGGCCAGAATTGGCCAAGATCTTGAGGAAGGTGATGGATGCTGCCAAGCTCCTATGCAGGGATATGAACTATGGCTAGGAACGACTCCTTCCTTGCTAAGATATGGCATGTGTTAGGGATGGGCCAGGAGAGTGGATGAATGTCAACCCAACATTGTATAATTCAAGGGCTGCCCTCAACAGCAAGTGATTACTTCTGACATCATAGACCAACCAATGTCTTCGCGATGCTCTAACCCCCAATGCTTCCTGTTACATTGAGTCAGGCAAGAAAAGCAAGTCTCTCCAGATTGAACAGGGGAAATTTGGGATAAGCACCTATTGAGAAACTTAACCTTTTATCTCAAGAAATGAAAATAAAAAGGATCAGCAAGAATATTTCAGGAGCCTTAAACATGGTCTTTTCTTAAGCATCTTGCTTCCCATTTAATTTAATTATCATAGCTCCAAGATTATGTCTTGCAAAAGGATTTAGGTACGTATTTTAAATGTTATATGTGTATATATGTCTGTATATTTTCATTTTTTTCTTCTTGTAATTTGTTGGCATGAAATCAAAGATAATTATAAGAATGTCTTTCATTTAGAGTGAGAGCAGTTATCTTTGTTTCCTTTCTTGATCTCATCAGATCAGAGTGGGTTTTACTAGAGTGAAATCATAGCTTTATTAATCATATCTTAATGCTAGGAATGACCATGCCCTTGTGAGTGACTACAATGAATGGAGATTAGGCTTAAAGCGTAAATCTCAGACTTGTGGGTATTTTCTTCTTCATTTTTTAAAAAATATATCAGAAAGGAAAGATTTAACTCACTGGAGTTATTTTAAGAAAATCAATTTCCATAAAAATTGCTCACTCATAAGTTTATACTTCCCTTCCCCTCACTGCATAATTGGTTTCCAGTGTTCAGCTTAGCTCCCTGCTCCATGGTTTCATAAAATTTTATTCCTGGTATTTTTCTGGTCAAGCCATTTTTCTGCTAAAAGACCTGAGAGCTCTTCATTGCCTGAAGGATAAAGTCCAAAATTCTTAGTGTGGCATTCAAGGCTTTTCAGAAACTGGCCCCAAACTATTTTTCTAACTCTACTTCTCCCTGGGCATTCTTGCCCAGTTTCCTCCCATTTTCTTCCCAGTTCCTATAATTCTTGCATTCTTTTGTTGCTTCCCTATGTGCAAAGGATTTTTTTTTTTTTTTGTACAATTTTCTACCACCATAGTTAGATGAGTATGTGTCTGTCCACTTATGTTACTGGCGCCTCCTATGTCAGAAGATAATCTACAATCTACTCACTATTTTATAGGATTTTTAAAAATTGTAGTAAAATAAACATAACATAAAATTTACCATCTTAACCATTTTTAAGTGTACAGTTCAGTGCATTAAATGCATCCACATTGCATTAAATACATCCACATTGTTGCACAATCATCATCACCATGCATCTCAAGAATTTTGCATCATCCTAAACTGGAACTCTGTACCCATTAAACAATAACTCTCCATTCCCCCCTCCCTCCAGTCCCTGGTAGCCTCTATTGCACCTCCTGTCTCTATGAATTTGAATACTTTAGATACCTCATATAAAGACAATCATACAATATTTTTACCATTTGTGTCTGTCTTATTTCACTTAGTATAATGCCTTCAAGGTTCATCCATACTGTATCAGAATTTCCTTCCTTTTTAAGGTTCAGTAATATTCCATTGTATGTACATTATAGCACATTTTGTCTATCCATTCATTCGCTGATGGACATTAGGGTAGTTTCCACTTCAGGACTATAATGAATAATGCAGTGAATATTGGTGTAAAGTTTGAGTCCCTGCTATCAATTCTTTTGTGTATATGTCCAGAAGTGGAATTGTGGATCAAAAGTGGATCAAATGGTAGTTTTATGTTTAATTTGTTGAAGAACTGCCATACTGTTTCTACAGTGGCTCTACGATTTTACATTCTCATCAACAATGTACAAAGGTTCCAATATTTCCACATCCATTGCAACCCTTGTTTTCTGGTTTTGTTTTTTACAATAGCCATCCTAATGGGTATGAAATAGTACATCATTATGGTTTTGATGTGCATTTCCCTAATAATTAATGATGTTGAGCATCTTTTCATGTGCTTATTGGTCTCCTTTGGAGAAATGTCTATTCAGGTCCTCCGACCATTATTTCAGTTGGATTGTTTGCTTTCTTGTTGTTGAGTTTTAAGAGTTTTCTATATCTTCTGGATATTAATCCCTCATGAGATATGTGATTTGAAAATATTTTCTCCCATTCTATGAGTTGCTTTTTTAATCTGTTGATAGTGTCCTTCAATGCAAAAAAGTTTTTAATTTTGACAAAGTTCTATCTATTTTTCTGTTGTTTTTGCCAGTGTTTTTGTGTCATATTCAAGAAACCATTGCCACATCCTTTGTCATGAAGATTTTCCTCTATGTTTTCTTCTAAAAGTTTTACAGTTTTAGACCTTACTTTTAGGTCTTTGATCCATTTCGAGTTAGTTTTTGTATATGGTATAAGGTAAGAGTCCCACTTCATTCTTTCGCATGTGTACATCCAGTTTTCCCAGCACCATTTGTTGAAAAGATGGTCCTTTCCCAACCAAATGGTCTGGGCACCCTTGTTGAAAATTATTTGATCATATATACAAGGGTTTATTTCTGCACTCTCAGTTCTATTCCATTGGTCCACATGTTTACCTTTACACAAGCATCATTGTTTTGATTACTGTAACTTTATAGCAAATTTCAAAATCAAGAAGTGTGAGTCCTCCAACTTTTTTCTTTTACAAGATTGTTTTGACTATTGGGGGATACTTTGAGATTCCATATGAATTTTAGGATGAATTTTTCTATTTTTGCAAAAAAAAAAAATGTTGGGCTTTTGATAAGAATTGGATTGAATCTGCAGATTGCGTTGTATAGTATGACATCCTAATAATATTAATCTTCCAATCCATGAACAGCATGTCTTTCCATTTATTTATGTCTTCTTTAACTTTTCAGCAATGTTTTGTATTTTTGTCTTTCACTTCCTTGGTATGTAAATTCCCAAGTATTTTATTCTTTTTGATATTACTGTAAATTAATTGTTTTATTAATTTCCTTTTCAGGTAGTTCATTATCAGTGTATAAAAATGCAATTGATTTGTTTGCTGGTTTTGTATCCTGTTACCTTGTTTAATTTGCATATTAATTCCAATTTTTTTGGTGGAATATTTAAGGTTTTCCACATATAAGATCATGTCATCTGGGAACAGAAATCATTTTCCTTCTTCTTTTCCAATTTGGATGTCTTTTATTTCTTTTTCTTGTCTAAATTTTCTGGCTGGTACTTCTAGTACAGTGTTAAGTAGAAGTGGTAAAAGTGGGTTTTTTCTTTATGTTAGAGGAAAATCTTTCAGTTCTTCAACATCAAGTGTGATTTAGCTGTAAGTTTTCATATATGACCTTTATTATGTTGAGTTAGTTTCTATTTCCGGTTTGTTGAATTTTTTTTTTAACATGAAAGGGTATTGAATTTTGTCAATTGCTTTTTCTGTATGTATTGAGATTATCTTATGGCTTTTTCCTTCATTCTATTAATGTGGTGCCTTCCACTGATTTATTTGTATTTTGAATTACCTTACCTTCTAGGAATAAATTCCACATGGTCATGGTGTATAATCATTTCTATATGCTGATGAATTCAGTGTTCTAGAATTTTTTTGAGGGTTTTTGCATCATTGTTTATAACATATTGTGTTTCTCTTCTTGTAATGTCTTTGTGTGGCTTTGGTATCAGGGTACTGCTGGCCTCTGAATGAGCTAGTGAGTGACCCCTCCTGTTAGACTTTTTAGAAGAGTTTAAGGAGGATTAGTGTTTGTCTTTACATAAATGTTTGGTAGCATTCATCAGTGAAGCCATTAGTTCCAGGGCTTTTCTTTGTTGAGAGGTTATTGATTACTGATTCAATTTCCTTACTAGTTATGACTCTATTCAGATTTTCTATTTCTTTGTGATTCAGTCTTGGTATGTTTCTAGGACTTTGTGCATTTCATCTAGTTTACCCAAGTCATTGGCGTACAATTTTTCACAGTACTCTTTTATACTCCTTTTAATTTCTGTAGATTTGGTAGTACTTTCATTTCTGATCTTAGTAGTTTGAGAGAGAACATTACACTTTCTAAAAATATTTGGCAATATAGGATATTGAAAAGGATAAGAAAAAAAAAGGAGAATAAAAAACATTTGGCCTTGGGCTTCCCTGGTGGCGCAGTGGTTGAGAGTCTGCCTGCCGATGCAGGGGACGCAGGTTCGTGCCCCTGTCTGGGAAGATCCCACATGCCGTGGAGTGGCTGGGCCCTTGAGCCATGGGCACTGAGCCTGCACGTCCGGAGCCTGTGCTCTGCAATGGGAGAGGCCACAACAGTGAGAGGCCCGTGTACGGCAAAAAAAAAAAAAAAAAATCTGGCCCTGAAGGTTTGTCTGAGATCAGACAAAAACTATCATAGGCAACCCAAAGTCTATATACAGGTACATGTAACCAAACAGGTACCTTTGAACCCAAAAATGAGATAGATCAAAGGCCAGTGTTGTTTATGATCAGTGTGTCACTGTGGTCAGCTTTTGTCACCATAATACTGAGACCTGAATTAATGACTTTTTCCATCTAGTACTATTTTCTTTAAGTATTTTGGAGCCAAAGCAAATGACTGAGACAATCCATGTGGAGCCCTGTCTAGCTTACTGGTTATTCCCAAAAGAGGGAAAAATGAAGGGGGCTTGAGTTTTTTTTCTTTTTTAAAAATTTTCCTTTCTCCATAAGATTCCCATTTCTGTCTCCTGTTTGTACTTCGCAGAGTACTTAGAACGGACTGGTGAAACTCTCAATAAATACCCAGTATTTTTCAAAATCAAAAGTTTTCACAACTCAACACTCCAGGAAGTCTGATTTTATTACTTGTTTATACTTTTTCCCCTTTGCCTGAAAAAAAGGCTGCCTTTTGCCAAATTTAAATGAAATTTGACCTGCATAGAATTTCAGTTTGATACTGAATTCAGAAACCAGAAAGATTGGAAGCATGCATTTTAAGTGCTACAGAATGTATCTATTTTTTTTAAATGGATGTTTAGTAGTGTTCAAAGCTAGGTATATAAAACAAATTGCAACACTTTTCCTCAAACGACCACTTAGAAATCATACTAAGTGAACTTAATAATTATGTTTTACTTTTTCTTTTTCTTTTTTTTTTTTGTGGTACACGGGCCTCTCACTGCTGTGGCCTCTCCCGTTGCAGAGCACAGGCTCTGGATGCACAGGCTCAGCAGCCATGGCTCACGGGTCCAGCCATTCCACGGCATGTGGGATCTTCCCGGACCGGGGCATGAACCCACATCCCTTGCATCGGCAGGCGGACTCTCAACCACTGCGCCACCAGTAAAGCCCTACATATTTTTTTTTTTTTAGTAAGCAGTGAGGAATGTGCCTGAATAGTCCAATTTATTGTAAAGTTTTCCAAGAAAATTTCCTACCAGCTTCTCTCACCAGAGAACACTTTTTTTTTAAAAAAAAAAAGCATCTAAGTTACTCCTTTCCATCTCTCTCTCTCTCTCTCTGTGTGTGTATGTGTGTGTGTCTCTCTCTCTCTCTAGCTCTAGTGGTACACTGTCTGAGGAATCATTTGCGCTAATTATTTTTAGTTCCTCCTCACATAACACCTGAAAAGGACATTCTATTTATAGGGACCAAATTACATGGAAATATTTCCAAGCTCCTTAGCAGAGGTCAGTAGACACATTAGCTGGGGGCAAAAAGAATATTCTAGCTCAGGCATCCTTTTGAATTCACAACTGGGATTTATGCAACTGTATGCTGTCATTTTGGTCCCCTTAGTTACCCTTCACCTTGCTCATAATATCCAGACAGCATGTCAGGACCCATCTCAACTCCACATATCAATAAATGTTTATGGAGGATCAGCTGTTCCCATGGTACCTGGGCTTGGGGATTTGTGTTGGAATGCATGGTGTTTCCCAGACCCTGGGTTCCCAGCAACTGCTCGTATACAATCTTGATTTTCTGCACCTACTGAGTCTTTCTAGGATTTCATGGTGCTGCTCTGACATTTTCACATTCTGGGTCCTAACTCCTTATTACAAGCTGCAGAGATTAAGGAATTCCTCCCCTGAGACCTGACTGCACTCTCCTTAATAGGCCATTTGTTCTCTACTCTTTCCCCTCTTTAGGACAATTTTCAAAGAAGCACTAGTTATCACTTTTCCTCATTCTAAATCCTTGTGATAAAACTCTCAGAAATGGGGTACTGCCATTGGAGAAAAGGCAGAACTTTATCTTGGTGGAAAAGACACCCTTGTGTGTTTTTCATTCTATTTCTTAACTATGTGTTTAATATTAGGTAAAAAACCCAAACTGGATGGTCATGGCTCTCATTTAACAATAAACATAGTGTGGAAATTAAAAAAATAATAATAATAATGGATACAACTTATGTATGTAAGTTAATTGACACCTAAATAATAAGATATTTGAAACAGATATTTTATTAAAAATGTAAAATGCCTTTCTTGAATCATGAATACATAAGATAGTGTTACTCAAATAAGAAATAGTCAACTCCTCAACTTTGAAACATATGTACCTTATGTGATAGCTCTCTGGTTTAACTCTGAAATGGGGGTTTGAAAAAGAAGAATAAACAAAGGAGAAAACTTGGGGAAAATGTAAAGCCCAGTTTTAACAGAATTAGCTTGGAAATTACTAATAATGTATAATAGATTCCTTGTTGCTACTCTTGGTAGTATCCCCAGATTTACTTAAAACGAAAAAAGACAAAAAACAAAAACAAACAAAAATCAGAGCTGAGATGCCAGTTAAATTTGAATTTCAGATAAACAAATATTAATTTTTTAGGGTAAGTATGTCCCAAATATGACATGGGGCATACTTGGACTACAAAGTTACTCACTGTTTATCTGAAATTCAAAATTAACTGGATATCTTGTATATTATCCATCAGTCTAAACCATTAGAGCTTCCAAATCAGTCATGGGTGGATGGAGACCCAAATGACTATAATTTTCATATTCTAACCTCTGCATGGAATTCTGATAAGTCAGGTTTAGAAACCACTGGATTATCATTTCAAAACAGAACCCACACAAACACACACACATACACACACACAGCTGTAACAGAGATATATTGGTGATTCCTAATTCTGTGTTTCTAATAGATTTATATAACAAACAGAGAAAAAAATACTATCTGAAGTAAACAAAGAAGCCAAAGGACACCTAACCTTGCCACTGGGGATCCTGGCACAGGTGAGAAAACACTCCAGCATTTTTCAAGTTACACTCTGAGTGATAATCGGATAGAATTATAATAATAATCATGATACTTATTATTGTTTTGACTGGCTGGATATCTTGAAATTTTGTTATCAAATATAGTTGGTTGTTACTGGATGTTAGCTTTTACAGTTGATGGTGAAGTCCAAGTTATATGTAAAACCCCAAATATTATATGCAATCTACTAGCTTTTAAGAAGAGAATTCAATAAAATACAGAAGAATAAATCTGAACTGAGTATAAATTAATTCATTCACTATACATATATTAAGTGCCTGGTATGTGGCCTTGCTGATGGAAAAATGATAAAGAAGATAGAGCCCCAGCTCTCCAGGTCTTTAAATTAATGGTGGAGAATTCCAACAGTTTCCAGCAGGCCTTTCAGTTTATGATAAACTGATTAATATAGAGCTTTATATACAAAATGCCAGAGTAATGGAATACCTGGTTTCAGAGTTTATGATATTAAAAAAAACCCCTGCATTTTAAAATGTAGCAGCCTCAATATAAAGCTTCGTAGAGGAGAATTCCCTTTTATGCACTGTTGAGTCTTCATGGTTGTTGAGAAGATGCCATTAGAGCTTTTTGTACTCATTGGGTTTATTTAATTAAGAACTGGTTATGGCATTTAGCACTACATGATACATTTCTATTGGTCATTGTCACACAAAATGTTTTCTGGATTCTTTTTTTTTTTTCATTATTTCTCTTAGGGTGTCCATTGTAAACATCCTGGACATGAGAGGACTGTGTTATATGATGTGAAATTATGCCTATCATCTAGGGGAACCTCAGGCCCCTTGGTATAGAAAATCCAACTCAGTTCCCAATTATTTCATGAAGTCTATTCTGACAACAGCCACCTACTTTGAGCTCTCTATTTCTGAATGACCATAGACCTCCCCACTGGACTATCTACTTTATTATTCCAAAAATATCTTCATTATGTGTAAGTCTGGTAGTCCAGTAATATTTGGGGGAAGAGCATAGTCCAAGCACTATGTCATGGACTCATTTAGAATTTCCTGCAGTGCCTCCAGAAGTACCCCTAAGTATTCTATCACCTGGTTGTTTGACCTGGCAGTCACTTTGAAGATCTCAACACCAAAGTAAGCATGTAGACAACAAGTGCCATTCACAGCACCATGGGTGTGTCCTGAGAAACAGGCGAATCAAAAGTAAAACCTCAGTATGCCAAAATGAATGAGGATTTAGTGGTAATTATCCTTTCTGATTGACTGGAAAATGTCTTTCTGAAAATTAAATCTATTACAAAATGAAAGTTATTGTACTTAGTATTCTGGTTTGTACGAAGAGGACTAATGCAGAGCACCTGTTCTCAAGGATCAGCAAATCCAGATGGGGAGTTAAGGCAAATGTATTTAAAAATTTAATTAACAGGAGAGTTAGGAAGCAGAGGAAGGTTATTTCTTGTCCCCAAAGGAGATCTTTTAAAGGTTAGCTCCTCATTTTCTAGACCAGCTTATTCTCCTGCCCTAGTAAATACAAGATGGTACCTGGAATTGGGTCATTCTTTTGATATAGTTTTTTTTGGTGGTGTATTAGGTAAATAATAGTAATAATAAGAATATGATAGCAGCCACTTATGAAGTGCTTAATACTTTCCAGATCACTCTTATAAGGACTTTTTGTAATTTAACAATTTAATCTTTCCAACAACCCTATGAGATAAGAGCTATGACTCCCATCTTACACAAAAAGAGAGGTTAAGTAACTTGCCCAAGCTATACAGCCATTAGGTAACTGAGTCAGGCTGGCTCCAAAGCCCATGTGAACAATGATTCTATTCTGCTTTCTTTGCTCTTATTGTGCCTTCTAAAAACTTACATTCCAGAAAATGTTTCCTCTTTATGTTACAGAACTGAAAGGAAAAACATCTGGTTAGTGGATGGTTTTTACAAGAGACACTGTGTTTCCAGATAACTGAATTTTACATGGGTGAGGCGAGAGAGTACCTCGTCAAGGTCAGTTTGTAAGAGGTGGAAGTGAAAACAAAACATACATTAAGTTCCCCTGGTAGTCCGTGATCAACAGAAGAGGTGGTCTGGACACCAGAACAAAGTTTAGTTCCGTGGAGAAATACTCTGTCTTACTAGGTAGGAAAGAGCTGTTTCTTTGTGAGGAATTGAGGTGATTTTTGTGGGGGAATTACTCAATTAACAACAAACAGGGGAAACAGTGAGCTGTCTCAGGCTTGGTAATGTCTGTTATAACTGCATCTGCCTCAAAGATTTCCTGGTTCTTATTCCCCAGAGAAAGTCAGTCAGCAGGAAATGAGGCAAGTGTGTAATGACTTTACAGAAAAAGATGGTTTTTAACTTCTCCTTGGTCTTAATGCCTGACAATATTACATATTCCCCTGTTGTTCATCATACATTAAAAGGTGGCAGTTTGTGAAGTGGAAGACGGAAGAGAAGAAAGGGTCCTGTGCTTACAAAGTGTTTCTAGGGAACACGGGAATGCCTTAGGGCCACTGGTCAATTGGGTGACACCAGTGCATCTTGGCCAGTTAGTCCTCGCTCTGACTCAATGTGCCACATGTGGACACAAAGCTTATACCTACCCGCCAGAACACTGCTGGTCTGGGACTACATTTGAAAACAAATGATCTAATTGACTTAAACTAACATCCTCCAGGCTTATGATTCTATTCTAGGGCCTCTCCCCGCTCAGGATCATCCAATACCCATAGATTTTCATCTTTTCTTCCTATCAGTACCAGTGATCAGAACCTGCCTCTCACTTTCTTCTCCAACCTGGACCCACCCCAGACCCGGTCCTAGCCCCAACCTCGGCCCTAGCATTCCTCTCCAACTTTGAAGAAAATTGATTGTTACAATCAAGTGGTCCCAGAAATAAGTTGAAAGGCTGGAGCCTTCTCAAGCTAGTAGAATGGAGTGGGCAATTCCTTAAATGTCTCACTGCACTGGAGATGTTACTTTAGATCTCTTTTTCTGGAGCTAGAGTGCTGCAGGTGAAATGCAAATAGCCATGTCAGTTATTATTTATGAGACTTTGGGCAAGTACTTAACCTTTCTGTGTTTCCTGTGAGGAGTAATAGAACAGTGCTGGCACATAGAAAGACACTTAATAAAAGCAGTTATTGCCCTCAGAAAGTTTCTGGGAGATAATATATGTAGCATCATTTAAAGAATTAAGAAAGAGTATAATCTGTCTATATAAAGTATTTTATTACTATATTATGATTACAGAGTTTGCTACATTAATTGCTTTTATATTGATATCTACATCATTTTTAAATGTAAAAAGTAAAATATTTAAAAGTAAAAAGACAGATACAATATTTTAATTATTTAAATATTTTAAAAGGAATATATGTATTCTAATAATTAATAAAATAGATATTGTACTTGTACTAATATAATACATATATTACATACATAATATGTTTACATATTATATCAAATCTCAGTTAATTATATTTGTTATAATATTATGTATATTATATAATACATAATTAAACATATAGAACAATATGTTAATTGTATTCATGTTGATTTATGCAAAATAATTTTAAGAATACATATCTATGTGCAAGGTATACATAAGATATATTAAAATATTACATATACAATTATTAATATAGAAAAATTGTTGAAAAGGTAAAATATATGGTGTATATAATATGTAATATATATCATTAATATTGTTTATTATATGTAATATTACGTTATTTACTGTTTTTAAACAGTCACTTGGTTCGTTATTCACATCTCAATCTCTTCTGCCACGTTAATGTTAATAAAGTTGTCATCACCAAACTTATTGGAAAGACACCCCAAATAAACAAATGTCATTGGATAATGGAAAGTTTCCTTCATTTCCTCAGTACGTTAAAAATGAAAAGTATAGTCTAGTCTTGGAGGTCTTGAGTACATATTCAATGCTTTTCCTTAATGCACGTTTTAAACAAGGAGCAATAATTAACAATGCCTTTCACCTCTAAGGCAGTATATTAACTACAAAGGCCTTAAAAATTTGATAATATTTGCAAGGTTCTTGTTAAGGAAAACAGTGTCAACCTCATAGGTGTCATTCACAGGCTTCTAGAATGTCTGGTTGTTCTAACTATCTCCCTTATCTTCCCACCATGGTGCCTGGAATTCCACTATTCCAGCATTACTAATTTAATAAATTGTGATTATTCTCCTCCTAAGAAGAGTTATTTTCTGATGGCATGTGACTATTTTGGATTGTTTTGAGTTTAAAGGCACCAAAAATATAAGAATAAAAGATAGGGAAAAATTCTTCCTGCTTCAGGCTTCTACATGGCTCCCACAAAAAGAAAAAATCAACATTGAGGTCTTTATTGTCTGTCTTATGCTTCAATATTTTGCCAAACTAAAGGCTGATATTATCATCAGTTATATGGCCCTAGTAAGACATGTGACTGACAGAAGTTAATCTAGAGGTATGTGCTAATGAATATTGAACCAAAGGTTAATGAACAAGCCCCATGGAAAAAGCAGTACACACAGAGAATTCAGTCCATTATGAATGGTGACTGGTTTAAAGTTGACTCTACTTAAATCTCTAAGTGTTTTAAGTGGGCAATCACTTAAAATCAAATATACCAATGATTATAATAATCCCTTCCATTTGTTCAAAGGATGACAGTATACAAAGGCTTTCTAAGGAATTTTCAGATCTTATCAAGGATGGTCTCTCATTTAAGACTTAGCCTAGACCAACCCTGTTTTGCAGCAGGTAATGAATAGCCTTATTTTCCTCAGGGAGAAGCCAAGGCTCAGCCTGAGAAGTTAATATAAGGTCACAGAGGTAATAGTGGATCCAAGACTAAAATCTACCACTTTGCAGCCAGTACACTTTCCACCCCATTGTGCTCTCTTTGAAGATACTTAGGGGTGTGGGATAAATAATATGTGTTTCCCCAGAACTGCAAGGTCACCCTCTGATTTCTAATTGGGAGAAAACTAGGAACTGAGCAAGTGTAGCCAGATGTTCTCTCTAGATAATTTTGATCCCCACTCTGCCTCTGTTAATGGGCAGAATTGTGTGCTCCCGATACTCATGTTACAATCCCAATCCTCACCACCTCAGAATGTAATAGTATTTGGAGATAAGCTCTTTAAAGAGGTGATTAATTTAAAGTGAGGCCTTTAAGGTGGGCCCTAATCCAATATGACTGGTGTCTTTTTTTTTTTTAATTTTATTTTTTTCTGCTTTATAACAAATTTAATCAGTTATACATATACATATGTTCCCATATACCCTCCCTTTTGCGTCTCCCTCCCACCCTCCCTATCCCACCCCTCCAGGCGGTCACAAAGCACCGAGCTGATCTCCCTGTGCTATGCTGCTGCTTCCCACTAGCTATCTACCTTACGTTTGGTAGTGTATATATGCCCATGTCTCTCTTTCGCTTTGTCACAGCTTACCCTTCCCCCTCCCCATATCCTCAGACTGGTGTCTTTATAAGAAGAAAAAGAAGCACCAGGGGTGGGCATGCACAGAGGGACAACCATGGTGAAGAGGCAGCAAGGGGGTGGCCATCTGCAAGCCAGGAGAGAAGCCTGGAACAAACCCTTCCCTTATGGCCCTCAGAGGCGCCAACTCTGCTGGCACCTTGATCTTGGAATTCTAGCCTCCAGAACTGTGAGAAAATAAATTTCTGTTGTTTCAGCTACCCATTCTGTGGTACTTGTTTATAGCAGCCCTAGCAAACTAATACTAACACCAACACAATCTGTTTGAAGCCCCCAAGTGGAAAAAGTAATGAAGAGGAAGCTTTGGGAAACATCAGTGCAACAAAGCTTTACATTAACATTTTAACTCCTAGAGAGCAGACCTTCCAGTCCCCATGAACATGTCTTACTGGTTATTTACAACAGGGATGGTTATGGCAGCCTGTTACGCCCAAGCTAAACCTTTTATGCCCAAGCTAAACCTTTTATTTAACCATCTGTGAGTGGCTTGTTCTGAGCATTTTTATTCTCTATTATGTCCCAGCCACCTTCCTCTTCCCCTCCATCAGTCTTTCCTTTCTCCTCACTCTTTTCTCTCTTCTGCTCTGGCTTCTCCTGTCTCCCTTCTCTCCCTTCTACCCCGTCCCCTCTCTCCTTTTTCTCTTGTCTCCCTTCTCTCTGATCTTTCCCATTCTCTCTCCCTTTTCCTGTGTTTTCTCCTCTCTCCCTCCCCTCACTTATATTTTCCTCTCTTCTGTCTCCCCTACTTACCCTCTTTCCTCTCAAAACAATTTCTTTAAAAAGGACAGATTTTCAATCGTCTTCACCATAGTGCAAGCATTCTTCAATATGAAATATGCTATAGGGTGTTTTCTCTGAATTCAACAGGCACTTTAAAGACTTATACTTATAAATGGCTTATACAACCCCTCCTGGAATGGCAGCCATCAGAGAAGAGATGCAGAGGAAATTCTGGGTGGGCACACAGCTTTCCATGGTACCCAAAGTTATACTACCAGGCAGACATCAACACTAACTCTTCAAAAGTTCTCCTGCAGCCACTTTTGAGCTAAAATCTCCTTGAGATTCCTGAACTCTTTCAGATATATTTAAAGTAGTCTGAGTCAGTGGGTGTGGGAAGGAGAAGGCTGCAAACACTGGCTGGCAGGAATGACTGAAATGAATAGCGATTCTTGAACCTATTGGTATAAGATCAAGCTGGGATTTGAAGGTTAGAGGATAGATTTTCAGCATCCATCATGTGTTAGGTATATGTTTGTCTTCTCCAAGGCATTTCTTGCCATATTCACGTAAGCATTACAAAATGGAAATCTCTCAACATTGAAATCAACATTGGAGATTCCCCCATTCTGTTTGACTCCTTCTTTGTAGGAAACAAATGGTGAAGAACTTCTCAGCTTGCCACAAATGAGCATTCTCAACTCTCCACTGCAACTTATTGGATTTCATCTTATATATAGTATAACATACTTATAACCCATAAAAAGAATTCTTAAATTACAGAAGAAATATGGCTTAACACTTCTCCTCTGGCCCAAAGAAAATAATGGTATCCCAATAAAGTCATTATTAAAAGTAATGGATGGGCAAAGCCTGGAAAAATCATTTTCGAAAATTTCCAAGCAGGACGAAACAGGAAAATGTCTGGGTTTCACAGTGTTATTTAACAAACACACAATGTCTGCTCAGGGGACCTGCATCTCCTCAGTCATGAATTAAACATCATCTTGTGGTGCCCCTTCTTGTAATGATGGCAAAATCTGTGATTTCCAGGTGTGGTTTCAGGGCAGAAATAAAAATGAAAACCAGTGAAAGTTTCTAGTTTTAGATCCTAGAAGTATTAATTACCAAGGTTTATCTTGAGTGACAAATGAATAAGACAAGACTAAATGAGATTTTCAAAGCATTAGAAGGCACCATTGTTGAAAAGCAAACAATCAGAATACTGCTCTTTTGATGGATGTGGGCACTCTTTTTCGTATAAACTGTATAAAGCATCACAGCAGACCTAGGGTAAATTTTAAAGTCATGGATATGGACCACCATTTATTCTCTAGCTGGTCCTTTCTGTATAGTTTCTGCATGTTTCCCCTTTAGAATTTCTTAATCCTTTTTTCTTCTTTCTTACCCTACTCTTCTTATGTAAATTTGTTCTCATGAGTATTAGCATCTCCCATCTAAAGAAGGAATTTCAGTTATCAGTCCCTGGCAGGATACCTTTGATATCTTCACTGTCTAGTAAGTATGGAGCTTCTGTTTGTCAACCATCCCTGAAAAGAGATTCCATATAACTATCTATATCACTGCAATGCCTATACCTCCACTAGGGTGTTTATGTGCACAGCTATTGCCATAGGTCTAGAGAAGTGACTCCTTTCTGTAAAGGACCTGGCAGAAGTTTCATTATTTTTAGCTACAGCCAAAGTCCAACTGATTGTTGATTAAAAAAAGAAAGAAAAGAGGGAATGAACAAAACATAACTGTCTTTCCAGAGTGAATGAACAATCTCTTACACAGTAATTAAAAAGTTCAGGGGGCACCTTCAATGTGGCAGAGGAGTAAGACACGGAGATCACCTTTCTCCCTACAAATACATCAAAACTATATCTACATGTGGAACAATTCCTACAGAACACTTACTGAATGCTGGCAGAAGAGCTCAGACTTCCCAAAAGACATGAAACTCCCCATGGAAAACAGAGTCAAAAGAATAGGGATGGGACCTGCACCTCTGGGAAGGAGCTGTGAAGGAGGAAAAGTTTCCACACACTAGGAAGCCCCTTCTCTGGTGGAGACAGGGAGTGGACGGGGTGGGGGGGGTCTTTTGGAGCCATGGAGGAGAGCACAGCAACAGGGGTGCAGAGGGCAAAGCAAAGAGATTCCCGCACAGAGGATCAGTGCCGACAAGCACTCATCAGCCTGAGAGGCTTGTCTGCTCACCCACAAGGGTGGGCAGGGTCTGGGAGCTGAGGCTCAGGCTTCGGAGTTCATATCCCAGGGAGAGGACTGGGGTTGGCTGCGTGAACACACCCTGAAGGGGGCTAGTGCACCACAGCTAGCTCGGAGGGAGTCTGAGAAAATGTCTGGAACTGCCTAAGAGACAAGAGACCATTATTTTGGGGTGTGTGAGGAGAGTGGATCCAGAGCACCACTTAAATGAGCTCCAGAGATGGGCGCGAGCCATGGCTATCAGCGCAGACAGCAGAGACAGGCATGACATGCTAAGGCTGCTGCTGCAGTCATCAAGAAACCTGTGTGCAAGCACAGGTCACTATCCACACCTCCCCTCATAGGAGCCTGTGCAGCTGCCACTGCCAGAATCCTGTGATCCAGGAACAACTTCCCCAGGAGAACACATGGAGTGCCTCAGCCTGTTGAAATGTCACACTGGACTCTGCTACCGCAGGCTCGTCCCACATTCCGTAACCTTCCCTCGCCCTGGCCTGAGTTAGCCAGAGACCTCTAATCAGCTGCTCCCTTAACGCTGTCCCATCTGGGTGGGGAACATATGCCCTCAGGTGACCTACACGCAGAGGCGGGGCCAAATCCAAAGCTGAACCCCCGGAGCTGTGCGAACAAAGAAGAGAAGGGGAAATCTCTCCACACAGCCTCAGGAGCAGTGGATTAAATCTCCGCAATCAACTTGATGTACCCTGCATCTCTGGAATACCTGAATAGACAATGAATCATCCCAAAATTGAGGTGGAGGATTTTGGGAGCAACTGTAGACCTGGCGTTTGCTTTCTGCATCTAATTTGTTCTGGTTTTATGTTTATCTTAGTTTAGTATTTAGAGCTTATTATTATTGGGAGATTTGTTTATTGATTTGGTTGCTCTCTTCCTTTTTAAAATTTATATATAAATATATTTTTTCATTTTTCTCTTTTTGTGAGTGTGTATGTGTATGCTTCTTTGTGTGATTTTTATCTGTATAGCTTTGCTTTTGCCATTTGTCGTAGGGTTCTGACTGTCCTTTTTATTATTATTATAGTTTCTAATGCTTGTTATCATTGGTGGATTTGTTTTTTGCTTTGGTTGCTCTCTTCTTTCATTCTCTCTTCTCTTTTTTATTTTTATATTTTTAATATTTTTTTCTATTTTAATTATTTTATTTTATTTTATTCTTTCTCTCTTTCATTTCTTTCTTTCATTACTTTCTTTCTTTCTTTCTTTCTTCCTTCCTTCCTTCCTTTCTTTCTCTCTCTCTCTCCCTTTCTTTCTTTCTCCCTTTCTTTCTTTCTTTCTTTCTTTCTTTCTTTCTTTCCTTCTTTCTTTCTTTCTCTCTCTCTTTTCTTCTGAGCTGTGTGGCTGACAGGATCTTGGAGCTCTGGCCGGGTGTTAGGCCCGAGTTAGGTGGAAGAGCTGAGTTCAGGACATTGGTCCACCAGAGACCTCCAAGCCTGACATAATATCAAATGGCGAAAGCTCTCCCAGAGATCTCCATCTCAATGCTAAGACCCAGCTCCACTCAACGACCATCAAGCTAGAGTGTTGGACACCCTATGCCAAACAACTAGCAAGACAAGAACACAACACCACCCATTAGCAGAGAGGCTGCCTAAAATCATAATAAGTTCACAGACACCCCAAAACACACCACCAGACATGGTACTGCCCACCAGAAAGAAAAGATCCAGCCTCATCCACCAGAACACAGGTACCAGTCCCTGTGTTCTGTGCCCCCAGAAAACTACTAAAACTAATCAATGAATTTGGTAAAGTAGCAGGATACAAAATTAATGCACAGAAATCTCTTGCATTCCTATACATTAATGATGAAAAATCTGAAAGGGAAATTAAGGAAACACTCCCATTTACCATTCCAACAAAAAGAATAAAATATCTAGGAATAAACCTACCTAAGGAGACAAAAGTCCTGTATGTAGAAAACTATAAGACACTGATGAAAGAAGTTAAATATGATACCAACAGATGGAGAGATATACCATGTTCTTGGATTGGAAGAATCAATATTGTGAAAATGACTATACTACCCAAAGCAATCTACAGATTCAATGCAATCCCTATCAAACTACCAATGGCATTTTTCACAGAACTAGAACAAAAAATTTTCACAATTTGTATGGAAACACAAAAGACCCTGAATAGCTGAAGCAATCTTGAGAAGAAAAACTGAGCTGGAGGAATCAGACTCCCTGACTTCAGACTATACTACAAAGTTACAGTAATCAAGACAGTATGGTACTGGCACAAAAACAGAAATATGGATCAATGGAACAGGATAGAAAGCCCAGAGATAAACCTATGCAAATATGGTCACCTTATAGGTGTTTGATAAAGGAGGCAAGAATATATAATGGAGAAATGACAGACTCTTCAGTAAGTGGTGCTGGGAAAATTAGACAGCTACATGTATAAGAATGAAATTAGAACACTCCCTAACACCATATATAAAAATAAACTCAAATGGATTAAAGACCTAAATGTAAGGCCAGACACTATAAAACTCTTAGAGGAAATTATAGGCACAACACTCTATGACATACATCACAGCAAGATCCTTTTGGACCCACCTCCTAGAGGAAATAAAAACAAAAATAAACAAATGGGAGATAATGAAACTTAAAAAGCTTTTGCACAGCAAAGGAAACAATAAACAAGATGAAAAGACAACCCTCAGAATGGGAGAAAATATTTGCAAGTGAAGCAACTGACAAAGGATTAATCTCCAAAATTTACAAGCAGCACATGCAGCTCAATATCAAAAAAACAAAAAGCCTAATCCAAAAATGGGCAGAAGACCTAAATAGACATTTCTCCAAAGAAGATATACAGATTGCCAAAAAACACATGAAAGGATGCTCAGTGTCACTAATCATTAGAGAAATGCAAATGAAAACCACAATGAGGAATCACCTCACACCAGTCAGAATGGCCATCATCAAAAAATCTACAAACAATAAATGGTAGAGAGGATATAGAGAAAAGGGAACCCTTTTTCACTGTTGGTGGGAATGTAAATTGGTACAGCCACTATGGAGAACAGTATGGAGATTCCTCAAAAACTAAAAATAGAACTACCATACGACCCAGCAATCCCACTACTGGGCATATACCCTGAGAAAACCATAATTCAAAAAGAGTCTTGTACCAGAATGTTCATTGCAGCTCTATTTACAATAGCCAGGACATGGAAGCAACCTAAGTTCCATTGGGAGATGAATGGATAAAGAAGATGTAGCACATATATCTAATGGAATATTACTCAGCCATAAAAAGAAACAAAACTTAGTTATTTGTAGTGAGGTAGATGGATGTAGAGACTGTCATACAGAGTGAAATGAGTGAGAAAGAGAAAAACAAATACCGTTTGTTAACACATATGCATGGAATCTAAAAAAACAAAAAGGTTCTGAAGAACCTAGGGGTAGGACAGGAATAAAGATGGAGACATAGATAATGGACTTGAGGACATGGGGAGGGGGAAGTGTGAGCTGTGATGAAGTGAGAGAGTGGCATGTACATATATACACTACCAAGTGTAAGATAGGTAACTAGTGGGATGCAGACGCAGAGCACAGGGAGATCAGCTTGGTGCTTTGTGTCCACCTAGAGGGATTGGATAGGGAGGGTGGGAGGGAGATGCAAGAGGGTGGAGATATGGGGATGTATGTATATGTATAGTTGATTCAATTTGTTATACAGCAGAACCTAACACACCATTGTAAAGCAATTATACTCCAATAAAGATGTTAAAAAAATGTTCAAACTTATATCTACCTATTTATCTATATATCTGTGTTGAACTGTATAAAATAGAAATTTCAGAAATGGGTGATTTGGAAATATAAATAAAGAGGTTTCATGAGAGCTGTAAATACAGCAAAAATATGCACTGGATTTTCTTTCTTTTTTTTTTAAAGATAGTCATTGCATTATTGTTTTTATTTATTTATTTGTTTGTTTGTTTGTTTGTTTGTTTGTTTGTTTATGGCTGTATTGTGTCTTTGTTGCTGTGCGCGGGCTTTCTCTAGTTGCGGTGAGCAGGGGCTACTCTTTGTTGTGATGTGTGTGCTTCTCATTGTCATGGCTTCTCTTGTTGCAGAGCATGTGCTCTAGGTGTGCAGGCTTCAGTAGTTGTGACACATGAGCTCAATAGATGTGGCTTGCGGGCGCTAGAGCTCAGGCTCAGTAGTTGTGGCACATGGGTTTCGTTGCTCCACCTCATGTGGGATCTTCCTGGGCCAGGGCATAACCCATGTCTCTTGCATTGGCAGGCAGATTCTTAACTGCACCACCAGGGAAGCCCTGCACTGGATTTTCTTGAGACTGCCTGATTCACACATCTGTCCATTATTGCTGTAAGGACACTTGCTATTTATCTTGCTTCAATTCTAAAGGTTGTGATGGAAAAGGATCATTGACTAATCTGGAGAGATTCAACTCTCACAACTATTTTAGCCACACACATGTTACTTTACTCACAGTGTCATTGGACTTTCATTCTATAGAATCTATAGCACCAAATCACTTGGGGAAGATTGAATGGAAAATTCCTCTATTTCAAAGATTTTCTTTCAATCCTGACTCCTTTAAAATGATCTAAACCTTCTGTGTCTCATTTTACTTTTCTGTCCAATGGTCGTATTAGGGTATGTGATATTTAAGTTTCCTGATAATCATTTTGTGGAAGTGATCTGGATCAAATGCACTCTGCACTAGTCCTAGCATTGGGGAAAAAATCCACACAATATAGCAAAGAGAACAGAAAGTTTACTGTATTTCCTTTCCTTGTTGCTCTGTCATAAGGATCTGAGTTTGCCTCTTCAGGACAAGTGACACAAGAGAACAGGCAGAAATAAGTATGAGGCCATTTGTAGTTTAAAAACCAGCAAAATACTTTTAAATTTTCCAAGTGTTCACAAGGCTAATATAAGTAGAAGCTTTTGATGACAGTTGCACAGGAATCCATTTTCAGATTTTGTGTCTTCCAGGTAAACCCTGGCTAGGCCTTTGTTTATCAACCTTCTCCTTCAATTTATGATTATTTAATCACTTGAAATAACATGATTCCTAATCCCCAGAGGCATAAAAGAGATGTGATAAGTACACTATATACATTATGTCTATATCCTTATCTATTCTCTCTCTGTATAAATATGTTAGATAGATAAATATAGATTGTATACACATGTTGGCAACTGTAACTCATGGATAGCAGCCCCTAAAACTATCAAAAGAAAATGTTGAAGTACGTTTTCACACAGATGGAGCTTTGAGGCTTATCTGAAGATTTTCTGCCTCTATGTCTTCATTTCCCAACTTTCTTCTCACTCATTGTCTTTGGGCAGTTGTGGAGTCTGTGGAATGTCTGCTTTTGTCTGTATGTAAGGTAAAGAGATTGTTTTCTTGGGAATAGCATAGGCTGGTTTTAAAATTATAGGCAACTTTTTTCACTTCATAGGAAATTTGTTTCATTAGGATTTTATATGGATTTTCTGAAACTACTTGCCTCCTCCTGCAGAATTTTTGTCATTATGAAGACAGAAGATTCCTCCTGGATGGTCAATAAATAGGCGATCTTCTAAAACAAAGAATGCTAGAAAGTCCAGATTCAGGTTGTGGATTTGGCAACCAGAATAAGGTAAGCCAGGAGAGAGGTTTCGTCTTGATACAGTAGAAATTAAACTAGGAGTTAAATAAGGTTTTAAAGAAGTGGAATAAAGGAAATCATGGTCAGGGAACCCATGTTCCCTGGAGTAAGGAGATACTTACACTTGGTATTATAATATCCAGAAAGCTAGCATGGTAATACAAATAATTATTTGTGATTATTCACAGTGTTAAAGAAAAATAGATCTGTAGTAGATTATTGATGAAATGTACATCAGAAATCAGCTGGCCCAGTGGTTTCCACAATCATCGGACAGCTTTATTCATATGATGCACATCTGTGCCTTTCACTGAAAATTCTTGATCTAGGTCAATTGTTCATTTTATAGATACAGAGACAGTGACTCAGAAAGGTTAAGTGACTGTGCAAATCAAAGTTATTGTTTATGAACATGTTGGGAGCAGCATAAATCCTCGGGCACATCAGGGTGCCTTTCTTTGTGATGAAGGAGGTGTTGTTTTACTTTTACAGTCATAGAATTGGGGAGCCATTTAATTCCTCTTGTATTATTCTTAAATCTCAGGAGTTCAGCACTACCACCTTCTTCCCTTTCAAAAGGTACCCATGTCCCACCCACATTTGCAGCTCCACATTACTCAAAAGCTAAAGGTTTTGAATTCTGCTTCTACTTAGTGAAACATAGTTCTTTCCAATAGCATCTTTTTTAGCCATTGGAAAAGGTGATCACCTTTTTTTACAGAGCTGAATTGGTTGTTTTCCTCCCTCTAGCTCTGTGAAAGATGCATATTTGTTTTCATGTTTTCTGTTTCGGTCTTTTTACATTTTCATGAAAAATCCAGTTGATAATCCCTTATTACCTATATTTAGCAAACCTCAAAAGCTTCCTCCATCCAAATACAGCCTGGTGGAGCTTTGGCCTCAGGCAAACTTCAGGTGGCTGTGGCCAAAAACAGTAACTCTCATCTGAGTGAGTTACAAACTAAACAGAAGCTATTTGGAATCTTAAAACCGATATTAGAATATTGCCTGGGAATCCACCTTGGTTCTACTGAGCCTGCAAAAGGCCTCACTTACTATTTATTCCTCACGCATCCATCAAAATGGATTGTTATTCAGTGAGCAGAAGTGCAGATGTTACATTGAAGAGTTGCAAAGGGAGCCATTTTGCATTAACAATAGAGGTTTATTACACATACTTGTACTTTACAGTTCAAAACACAGACTTCGAGTTTCTAAACCCCTCCACTGTTTGGCTTCCATTTTTTTCTCATACACCCATGAAAACACCCTGCAACCAAGACAGTGGACTTACCCATCAACCCTGAAAATTTTCTCATGGCTTTTTGTAATTCCTCCCTTCTAGCTCTTCTCCCAAACCCCTTGCAAAACAATCACTGATCTGTTTTGTGTCTCTGAACATTAGTTGGCATTGTAACTGAGCTTTACATTGTGTCGTGAAAGCCTCTACAGTGTTTTTGTTCTTGGCATACTGTCACATGTTTGTTGATAGATATTCCAAAGTTCTTTGGGAAATATGAGTTTAACACTGCATCTTCAAAGTCCTCGGCCTCTCTCTCCTACAAGGTAGTGTGTTTCAAAATAAGAAATCAAGTCTTGAGGCAAATCATTGTCGTCTGTCAGCTCAATAAAGCCATTAATAATATTGCTAACTGGAAGAAATGCTAAATTTCAACCAGATGAAGCCAAATTATCAAACCAAAAGTTGGTTTGATAAAACTAGTTATTTTATCTTTCATGGAAGGCAAAATTGCCTTATGGCCAATTAGTTATACAGGGAAAATGTTTGCAGCAAAGATGTCTATGGTGAAGATACTTACAGCAAAAGAACCTAGAACCATATTGTATAGAACCATATTTACCAAGATACTGAGATAAATCTATTTATGGTAACCTATCCAGTGCTGGGCAGTATTTGAGGTTTGCTCTTCCTGTGGTTACCAGTGTTGAGAGCTGTTGTTTCTATGTATACCTGAGACTTCAAATTCCTCTAGTTAACTTTTTTGTTTTCTATCTTGGAACTTTACTTTGGGTTCTTACTCTGAGAGTGTCTGACTTGTGCATCTCTCTGAGCTGAAATACATTGTTACTATTATCACAGGTTTGTTAATCTGGGATGCAGTGAAGGAGACCAGTCTTAACGTCTGATTTAAATATCAATGTTTGGTGTCCACAGTGGGCCCGTTTCTAACGGGTGGGGCCCGTTTCTAAGGAGTGTGACCCTTATAATTGATTCTGACCCTTATCCAGGGGTGGAGCTTTTTCTCCCTCCCCTAATTCTTTCTCTGGCTGAAATGGATATCATCCTCCAATGTTCTCAGTCTACTCACCAGATGCAATCCACTCCTTTAGATAAAGTGTTGTGTTTTTGTTTTTTGGTTCTTTTTTTCTCTTTTGTTTTTTAGCTGGGAGAGGACAGTTTGTCAAGAAAGAGTTTCCTTCTCTCAGTTACAATGGTACAATCTGGAAATATGTACCTCCGGATATTAAATCTTTTGTTCCACAAGGGTTGTGGGTCTTCAGCAGTGGCTGCTGTTACCTTCTCCAGAAAGCACCATGAGGATAACATTCTCCATATTTTCCGCTTTCTTTCCTGTGATTTCCTGGTGGGGTTCGTTGAGGAAAAGCTTGCAATATTATGAAACCTCCCTATGAATTTGATTGCCTAGGGGCTCCACATTTTCACACTAGAACACTCTTAGCCTCAAAAAATGCATTCATCAAAACCTCTAGTATAATGTTTTCAACAGCTTACCAATGGCTTCTACTCCAGGCAAGCAAATGTTTGGATACTGTGTCTCAAGCAGGTGTTTGTTTCTCTCGGTCTCAGGATTGCCATCTATGACCTTGATTTCTGATGGATTCATGAAAAGTTATTGATCAGATATCTGTTCAGCTTTTCTTTCTTAAGGGTGGGAGGCTTTTTTCTTCACTCTTTACTTACCTTGGCTAAAACCAGATGTCCACCCACTTACGTAATAACTGAGGTTTTAAAATATTCTCCATCTCCTAGTTATACAACTGTCCATTGGTTTTGTTTGTTCTCTTTGTTGTTCTGTATAGTTTTTCAGGGCAAGGTATGTGGAGATATTCATATTAAGAAGTCATCGTCAACTCATGGACCAGTTGCCTTTATCCAATCCTGAAAAATCATTTCTCATTGATAGCATGCTTCTCTGTAGGCTTTGATTTACCAGAATTAAAATGATTCTCTCTGGAATAGTAACTTTGATGATTCAGTTTTTCTGTCTCATCTAGACTAATTCTAGTCTGACTTAAAGAGAGCTAGCTTTAATTACATGGAATATTCTGAATAAGTTCTAACTAAAGCAGAACCCTGTAAGACTGGCCCATTTTGGGGCACAAGCACCAAATTTCTGTGGTTAAAATTTAATTTGAATTGGCATTAATAATTGTATTACTTCTTCCTTTTATAAGGCTTAGAGTTTACTAAAATTTCTAGATGATTGTCCATAAACTAATGACATAGTTAAAATTCCATTATTTTTCATTTTTACAAATGACTTTTCCAACTAAATTTGTTATTTTGTACTTAATGTTCTTAAACGTTTTATTGTTTTGGGTATTGCATTCCTGATTACTTTAAATATATAATTTTAATTATACAAAGTATTAATTATCTTTTACAAATTTGCTAAACATTCTATCTGTCATTTATCACAATGTTGAGAAGATTGTGCAGAGTGGGATCAAGACAGAACCAGAGAAATTTCCATCTAGGTTGGTACAGAGCTATTAACCAAGGCTCTGTGCATTAGTTATTAATCTGTCAATGGATCTATATAATTTATTTATTAATGAGCTGAATTTCAGCCTATATCTACAATGTCTGAAGAAGGCTGCTGGATGCTTATTTGATATAATGAAAAAAAATTAACTCTATGCTTTCTTAACCCTACAATTTGTTCTTGATGAATTTATGTTATTTTCAACAGATTATAGTACTCCTTTGAAATTTCTTATAATTTATATTTTCAATAAATATGGGAATTGAGCCAAATAGAATTTACTGGTCTCTAGAATCCACTGTTCCTTCCCTTTCTTTCTC
Organism: Hyperoodon ampullatus; assembly: GCF_949752795.1. NCBI lineage: Eukaryota > Metazoa > Chordata > Mammalia > Artiodactyla > Ziphiidae > Hyperoodon > Hyperoodon ampullatus. The sequence continues at coordinate 14,738,762 of NC_136927.1, read as the reverse complement.
CTTTCCTTTCTCTTTCTTTTAATTAAATATTTATCACACTCAGATCTATTTACAACTTTGCCATTACCCACTATTTCTGAAAAATTAGCAAGAAATAGTGAGATAACATGTTCAAAACCTGCTAGGATTCCAAGTAAAATTTACCTCTGCTTTTACAGCACCTAGATGAATTCTTGGTAATTAGAAATTTATTAGTATTTTTAACCTACCTTGAGTTATAGTTTTCTCTTCACATTACTTATTACATCATTTTAACTTGAAAATAAATTTATTTAATGAAGTTAAATTTTAACTATTAAAGCAAGATTCTCTTATTTCCTTAGGAAATTTTATGGGTTTTTTTGTTTTTTGTTTTTTGTTTTTAATTAATTTATTTATTTATTTTGCGGTACGCGGGTCTCTCACTGCTGTGGCCTCTCCCGTTGCAGAGCACAGGCTCCGGACACGCAGGCTCAGCAGCCATGGCTCACAGGCCCAGCCGCTTCGCGGCATGTGGGATCTTCCCGGACCGGGGCATGAACCCATGTCTCCTGCATCGGCAGGCAGACTCCCAACCACTGTGCCACCAGGGAAGCCCTATTTTATGTTTTAAATAATGTACTCAGGATGTTTTTTAACTTCTGTTAAAAACAATAATTATTTTGAAAGGATTTATTTGAATTTCTACATATTCTTTATATTTGCAAATGCAATAATTGAAAGTTTCCCATTCCTCTAGCTTGGGATTTTTCTTTGTGTTAAATCGTTACAATGATTAAGTGTATAAATGAAATATTATAGGGGATTTATCACCAGTTATACAAAATGAGTAATAACCAAAATTAATAGTCATTACATATATTCTCACAGCTCTGCTACTAAACTTAGTTGGTATAGTCCAATGACAGATTCACCCATATCTTCTGTCCAAAACATAATTAAAAATTAAAATTATCATGTTAAAATATCATCCTTAGTAGAAGATATCTAACCATAAATCAACAAAATGTGATTATGGCTCATATCTCCAGTTTGCCAATGGAAGTAGAAGTAATATAATAATAAGTCCATGAGGGCTTCCCTGGTGGTGTAGTGGTTGAGAGTCTGCCTGCCTATGCAGGGAACACGGGTTCATGCCCTGGTCCGGGAAGATCTCACATGCCAAGGAGCAGCTGGGCCCATGAGCCATGGCCGCTGAACCTGCGCGTCTGGAGCCTGTGCTCCACAGCGGGAGAAGCCACAACAGTGAGAGGCCCGCATACCACAAAAAGATAAATAAATAAATAAAATAAGTCCATGAATATACAGCATATAGGAGATAGGACTATGTGATAAGTATACTCTTTCATTTACAAACGAACTTAAGCCTATAGATAGATAGATAGATAGATATAGATAGATAGATATATAAAATGTATAATGCAGTATAACAAGTTCAATAGACATTTACGACTGTTTAAAAATTTTAATTTTATGTTTTGATTATATCCATTTAACTTTTGAACTTGAAACATCATTGTAGTATACATTTGTTCACCGAAATTATTAACATATGCTTAACATTATGTGTATATATATATGCATATCTATATGCATATATATTCTTATGAATGTATTATTTGAAGAAAGGGAACAAAGCAAACAGTCTTTTTTAATAAAGGGTTTAATCCAAACTCACTTAAGATGCCAAATTTAGACTTTGGCTATGTTTTCTTTCTTTATGTTCTTTCTTTTTCTTCCTTCTTTCCTTCCTTCCTTTTTCTTCCTTCTTTCCTTCCTTCCTTTGTTTCCAAGTGATCATGTGTAAAAAATTCTGACATTAAGCTCTAGCACCCTGAATGTCTATGCCTGTATTAAGTGGAAGGTTTGCTCTGAGACCCACATCTCCAAGGCATCAGAAGTGCTCAGTTTGATACATGTGAGTCAGCTGAAATTCTTAGTTTCATATCTACCATACCATGTATCTCCCACTATTCCTTAGGCCCCTCTGTCTCATGTTTATTTCCATGCCTGATTCCTTTTCCTTTGTACAGTCTCAAATGTTGTGAGTTTCAAAATTCTCTTCTTGGCCTACATCTTAGTTTCAATCTCCATTTTCCCACTGGTGACCATCCATTCTCCATGTCCCGGGATGACAGATGGATTCCTAAGTACTGATGGATTCCTAACTCACTAACTTAGGTCAGTATTCTGGTTCCAGACTTATATTTTCAAATGCCTTCTGAAAGCCCCAACTATGTGTCTCCAACTCATACATCCCCTTATTCATTAATTTAAAAGAGAGTTACTGAGTTGTACTCTGTGCTGGAATTAAGTGCTTGAGATCCTTCAGTTAACAAACAGACAATGATTTTTAGCTTTGTGAAGGTTACATAATCATGAGTGTGTGTGTGTGTGTGTGTGTGAGAGAGAGAGAGAGAGAGAGAGAGAGAGAGACAGAGAGAGAGAGAGAGAGAGAGTCAGAGAGAGACAGAGGTAGATAATAAGTAATTCACAAACATTGTGCTATTTTATTTATTTATATTTGCAAATAAATTTATATTTAGAAATAAAATGTATATAAATTGTGCTATTTTATATATGAACAAGGTGGTGTTATGAAAAAAATATGTTCACCTTAGGGTAAGGTAACCAGGAGTGCTTGGGAATTGTGGTCCTTACAACTTTAAATAGAATTTTTAGTGTAGGTTTTGTTTTGTAGGTTTATTTAAGCAAAGAGTTGAAGGAGATGTAGGAATAAGGCCTTGCATCTCTAAGGTGGAGCAATCAAGGCAGAGGGAATGCAATGCAAATGTTGTACTGCAGGGATGAGCCTGGGTCTTCTGGGGCCATCAGGAGACTGGTGCTTACCAGAGAGTGCAAACTAGGAGGCGAGCAGGAAAAGACATCAGGGAGGCAATGCAGACCAAGCCTGCAAGTCCACATGAGCTGCTGTAGACTCTGATTTTTATTCAGAATCAGAGGGGAAATCACTGCAAGGTCCTGAGCAAAGGAGTAACTACTCTGTCTGCTGGATTACTTTACCATCCAACTGTTCAAAACTCAAATGAGTTATTCCACTTACTTAATCCCCCAACCCAGCCCTCCTGCCTTAGCTTAATTTCTAAGGAAATTCACCCTGTCTCCCAAGCCAGAAATGAAATAGAAATTTATTTCTTGCTCATATAATAGTCCAATGTAGGTGTTTCTCATCAGCAGGTGACTCTCTCCCACTCAACAATTCAAATACCAAGGTTTTTGCATCTTATGGTTCTTCTGTCCCTTAGGACCTCATTAGCAGACAGCCAGCAAAAGGAGAAAGAAGACCTGGAGGAGGGTCCTCTCCTCCAGAGGTAGCTCACACCCCTTCCTCCCTGTTCTATTAATGAGAACTCAAATATATGGCTTGCTTCAGTGAGACAGAGGCTGGGAAACATAGTCTAGCTGGGTACTCAGAGAGAAAAGACTTGGATAAACAGATAAACATTCTTTTACTCATCAAATAATAGTTAAATTAATTGATTTGACAAACTAAAAACTTTTGTCAAAACTTTTCTGCTTTATTCAGGTCATATCCTTGCTACCTGAATTTATGGAAAAGTCTAACTCTTCTCTAAGATTTCAGTCTTTTCTATAAATGTCCTGTTTCTGACATGAAAATGTAGTCATTTTCATACATTTCCAGGAGCTCCCCACAACTCCTTACACTGATACTCGAGCCCTTGCCTGATCAGATATAAAGACTTGTCTGACCTCAGATTCCACTGACCTTGTTGAGACTGTTTCCACGGTGCCATGTTATCTGCTGTCCCCAAATCATCTGTGTCCTGTCACAGGCTCCAGGTACCATATACACATGGTAAATGCCAACTTTTCAAGCAGTAGTTTTGTCTCCTGTAAGACCACCTCAAACCTCGCCAGAAAATTCCAAGAAATGAATGCTTGGTGGGCTTCATGTCCCACAATTACTTAGTTGTGACCCGGGACACAGTGGCTCTGGACATGATAGGAAACAGATGCATTTTGTTTACTACAAAATTGATTCAACACGACAATGTCTCATTCTCTTTCTCTCTCTCTCTCTCGTCTTCCCCCCTCACTTTTCACTTTTACTCTCTTTTTCTTCCCTCTTTTCTTTCTTTCTTTCTTTCTCTTTTCTTTGTTTCTTTTCTCTTCCTTCCTTCTTCTCTCTCCCTCTCTCCCCCACTCTTTCTTTCTTTCTTCTTCTCATTTTTCACCTAGGCAGTGTTTAGAGTGTTTGAGCTGGAGTACCTCATATTTTCAAAGTATGGGTTGAATAAAGTAACATTGAAGATTTCATCTAGCACCAGAAATGAGGAATTCTAAAGGTCATGAACGTGAGGCCTCATCTTTTATAGCACCTGCATTGTGATGCCTGGATTGAGTTTGTGAGGCCAGTGTTTCCTACAGACCCCAGAATACTCTCCAGAAACCACTATCTACATATATCACATTTGTTGGACACAGACCACCTGATCAATATTAGATTTCTGGGGGGTAAAGAATTCAGATGCTATTTAATGGTAAGACCTTTCAAGGTCAAAAAAAGATGTCTATTCCTATCTCCTTCTCCAATCCATCTGAAAAATATTTGGAAATTAAGCAGGTGTGTAACATGTGAGTTTTCTTTAAGATGGAATTGCCTACTCCTTTTGGTTCTGACTGCCAACAGCATTTTTATAATTAATTTAACATTAGATAGACATGAAGAAACATATTTCTCATCTTGGCAGGAGGCCGTACAAGGTAATTGGGGACAGATTACTCTTTTATTTCAAATTGGTGTTATTTTTTCATGTCTTGCATCAATATTTTTCTTATACTGAAGGAAGACAGAACTGTGTGCACCTGCACCTTTGTTATCTACTATTAATGCTTCTCCACAAGTGGTTCAAGGTGCATTTATCAGTGTCTTGAACTTATTTATTCTTCATTGAAGTTACAGTTATTAAATTATCCTTAAAAATCAATTATTTGTCAAAGAAAAAAACTCATTTTAGAAAGATTTGTGTGTGTGTTTGAGAATAGACAATTTTAACTATATAAAAATTACAATGACTAGCACATATTAGCCACCCAATAAGTATTTGTTAACTATGTTCTTCCCTTTTATTTTTCTATGTTGGATAAGATAAGGTAAAACCCACTAAAACAAGAACAAAAACTAACAAAAACAATAAAATAAGTGTTTACTAAAAACTCTTCAGAAAAACATTTTGAACTATTTTTTTTCATATTAGTTATACTGAGAATTTTTGGAATTTTAATTCATATTTTCTCCTCCACCAAAGGGAGTCTCAAGAAAAAAAAAATAGCTTCATTATAAAATGACACCGGACATACAACGAATCAATTGACTTCACAAGCCCGGGATAAACTTCCACAAATTCACGATTTAGTTTCATTATGTTGATGCCATACAAACATACATTTATAAGACACATTATTTATACTCTTTCTACATTAATTTCTTCAAATTTACTTCTGGAAAAAAATTGTTTTTCTTCTTCATAAAGTTATTTTGAAGTGGTATGTATCATCAATATATTCATGGATCCATATTCATGTATCAAACTGTGTTTTTATCATCTCTGCTTGAATGCTTTGCAGGTATATTAAAGATAAAGTTAGAATTTCATTTCTTAGGTTGTTTGCATATCTTGGCTTATGTGAATAATGTAGAGATAAACATGGGTGTACAAATATATCTTTGAGACCTTGATTTAAATTTGTTTTGTTAAATACCCTGAAGTGGGATAGCTGGATATGATGACTCTATTTTTAATTTTTTTGAGGAATCTTAACTCTGTTTTCCATAGTGGCTGCACAATGATTTTACATTCTCATCAACAGTGTACAATGGTTCCATTTTCTTCACATTCTCAGCTACACTTTTTCTTTTTTTTTTCAGTATTTTTTTTATTAGTTTCTGCTTTATAACAAAGTGAATCAGTCATACATATACATCTGTTCCCACATCTCTTCCCTCATGCATCTCCCTCCCTCCCACCCTCCCCATCCCACCCCTCCAGGCGGTCACAAAGCACCGAGTTGATCTCCCTGTGCTCTGCGGCTGCTTCCCACTATCTATCTACACCACGTTTGGTAGTGTATATATGTCCATGCCTCTCTTTCGCTTTGTCACAGCTTACCCTTCCCCCTCCCCATATCCTCAAGTACATTCTCAAGTAGATCTGTGTCTTTATTCCCGTTTTACCCCTAGGATCTTCATGACATTTGTTTTTAAATTCAATATATATGTGTTAGCATACGGTATTTGTCTTTCTCTTTCGGACTTACTTCACTCTGTATGACAGACTATAGGTCTATCGACCTCATTACAAATAGCTCAGTTTCATTTCGTTTTATGGCTGAGTAACATTCCATTGTATATATGTGCCACATCTTCTTTATTCATTCATCCGATGATGGACACTTAGGTTGTTTCCAGCTCTGGGCTATTGTGAATAGAGCTGCAATGAACATTTTGGTACATGTCTCTTTTTGAATTATGGTTTTCTCAGGGTATATGCCTAGTAGTGGGATTGCTGGGTCATATGGTAGTTCTACTTTTAGTTTTTTAAGGAACCTCCATACTGTTCTCCATAGTAGCTGTACCAATTCACATTCCCACCAGCAGTGCAAGAGAGTTCCCTTTTCTCCACACCCTCTCCAGCATTTATTGTTTCTAGATTTCTTGATGATGACAATTCTGACTGGTGTGAGATGATATCTCATTGTAGTTTTGATTTGCATTTCTCTAATGATTAATGATGTTGAGCATTCTTTCATGTGTTTGCTGGCAGTCTGTATATCTTCTTTGGAGAAATGCCTATTTAAGTCTTCTGCCCATTTTTGGATTGGGTTGATTGTTTTTTTGCTATTGAGCTGCATGAGCTGCTTATAAATTTTGGAGATTAATCCTTTGTCAGTTGCTTCATTTGCAAATATGTTCTCCCATTCTGAGGGTTGTCTTTTGGTCTTGTTTATGGTTTCCTTTGCTGTGCAAAAGCTTTGAAGTTTCATTAGGTCCCATGTGTTTATTTTTGTATTTATTTGCATTTCTCTAGGAGGTGGGTCCAAAAGGATCTTGCTGTGATTTACATCATAGAGTGTTCTGCCTATGTTTTCCTCTAAGAGTTTGATAGTTTCTGGCCTTACATTTAGGTCTTTAATCCATTTTGAGCTTATTTTTGTGTATGGTGTTAGGGAATGACCTAATCTCATACTTTTACATGTCCCTGTCCAGTTTTCCCAACACCACTTATTGAAGAGGCTGTCCTTTCTCCACTGTACATTCCTGCCTCCTTTATCAAAGATAAGGTAACCATATGTCCGTGGGTTTATCTCTGGGCTTTCTATCCTGTTCCATTGATCTATCTTTCTGTTTTTGTGTCAGTAAGACACTGTCTTGATTACTGTAGCTTTGTAGTATAGTCTGAAGTCAGGGAGCCTGATTCCTCCAGCTCCGTTTTTCGTTCTCAAGATTGCTTTGGCTATTCGGGGTCTTTTGTTTTTCCAAACAAATTTTGAAATTTTTTGTTCTAGTTCTGTGAAAAATGCCAGTGGTAGTTTGATAGGGATTGCATTGAATCTGTAGATTGCTTTGGGTAGTAGAGTCATTTTCACAATATTGATTCTTCCAATCCAGGAGCATGGTATATCTCTCCATCTATTTGTATCATCTTTAATTTCTTTCATCAGTGTCTTATAATTTTCTGCATACAGGTCTTTTGTCTCCTTAGGTAGGTTTATTCCTAGATATTTTATTCTTTTTGTTGCAATGGTAAATGGGAGTGTTTTCTTGATTTCACTTTCAGATTTTTCATCATTAGTGTACAGGAATGCCAGAGATTTCTGTGCATTAATATTGTATCCTGCTACTTTACCAAATTCATTGATTAGCTCTAGTAGTTTTCTGGTAGCATCTTTAGGATTCTCTATGTATAGTATCATGTCATCTGCAAACAGTGACAGCTTTACTTCTTCTTTTCTGATTTGGATTCCTTTTATTTCCTTTTCTTCTCTGATTACTGTGGCTAAAACTTCCAAAACTAGGTTGAATAAGAGTGATGAGAGTGGGCAGCCTTGTCTTGTTCCTGATCTTAGTGGATATGGTTTCAGTTTTTCACCATTGAGGACGATGTTAGCTGTGGGTTTGTCATATATGGCCTTTATTATGTTGAGGAAAGTTCCCTGTATGCCTACTTTCTGCAGGGTTTTTATCATAAATGGGTGTTGAATTTTGTCAAAAGCTTTCTCTGCATCTATTGAGATGATCATATGGTTTTTCTCCTTCAACTTGTTAATATGGTGTATCACATTGATTGATTTGCATATATTGAAGAATCCTTGCATTCCTGGAATAAACCTCACTTGATCATGGTGTATGATCCTTTTGATGTGCTGTTGGATTCTGTTTGCTAGTATTTTGTTGAGGATTTTTGCATCTATGTTCATCAGTGATATTGGCCTGTAGTTTTCTTTCTTTGTGATATCCTTGCATGGTTTTGGTATCAAGGTGATAGTGGCCTTGTAGAATGAGTTTGGGAGTGTTCCTTCCTCTGAAATTGTTTGAAAGAGTTTGAGAAGGATGGGTGTTAGCTCTTCTCTAAATGTTTGATAGAATTCGCCTGTGAAGCCATCTGTTCCTGGGCTTTTGTTTGTTGGAAGATTTTTAATCACAGTTTCAATTTCAGTGCTTGTGATTGGTCTATTCATATTTTCTATTTCTTCCTGATTCAGTCTTGGCAGGTTGTGCATTTCTAAGAATTTGTCCATTTCTTCCAGGTTGTCCGTTTTATTGGCATAGAGTTGCTTGTAGTAATCTCTCATGATCTTTTGTATTTCTGCAGTGTCAGTTGTTACTTCTCCTTTTTCATTTCTAATTCTATTGATTTGAGTCTTCTCCCTTTTTTTCTTGATGAGTCTGGCTAATGCTTTGTCAATTTTGTTTATCTTCTCAAAGAACCAGCTTTTAGTTTTATTGATCTTTGCTATCGTTTCCTTCATTTCTTTTTCATTTATTTGTGATCTGATCTTTATGATTTCTTTCCTTCTGCTAAATTTGTGGGGTTTTTGTTCTTCTTTCTCTAATTGCTTTAGGTGCAGGGTCAGGTTGTTTACTAGAGATGTTTCCTGTTTCTTAAGGTGGGATTGTATTGCTATAAACTTCCCCCTTAGAACCGCTTTTGCTGCGTCCCTTAGGTTTTGGGTCGTCGTGTCTCCATTGTCATTTGTTTCTAGGTATTTTTTTATTTCCTCTTTGATTTCTTCAGTGATCACTTTCTTATTGAGTAGTGTATTGTTTAGCCTCCATGTGTTTGTATTTTTTACAGATCTTTTCCTGTAATTGATATCTAGTCTCATAGCATTGTGGTCAGAAAAGATACTTGATACAATTTCAATTTTCTTAAATTTACCAAGGCTTGATTTGTGACCCAAGATATGATCTATCCTGGAGAATGTTCCATGAGCACTTGAGAAAAATGTGTATTCTGTTGTTTTTGGATGGAATGTCCTATAAATATCAACTAAGTCCATCTTGTTTAATGTATCATTTAAAGCTTGTGTTTCCTTATTTATTTTCATTTTGGATGATCTGTCCATTGGTGAAAGTGGGGTGTTAAAGTCCCCTACTATGAGTGTGTTACTGTTGATTTCCACTTTTATGGCTGTTAGTATTTTCCTTGTGTATTGAGGTGCTCCTATGTTGGGTGCATAAATATTTACAATTGTTATATCTTCTTCTTGGATCGATCCCTTTATCTTTATGTAGTGTCCTTCTTTGTCTCTTCTAATAGTCTTTATTTTAAAGTCTATTTTGTCTGATATAAGAATTGCTACTCAAGCTTTCTTTTGATTTCCATTTGCATGGAATATCTTTTTCCATCCCCTTACTTTCAATCTGTATGTGTCTCTAGGTCTGAAGTGGGTCTCTTGTAGACAGCATATATATGGGTCTTGTTTTTGTATCCATTCAGCCACTCTGTGTCTTTTGGTGGGAGCATTTAGTCCATTTACATTTAAGGTAATTATTGATATGTATGTTCCTATTCCCATTTCCTTAATTGCTTTGGGTTCGTTATTGTAGGTATATTCCTTCTGTTGTGTTTCTTGCCTAGAGAAGTTCCTTTAGCATTTGTTGTAAAGCTGGTTTGGTGGTGCTGAACTCTCTCAGCTTTTGCTTGTCTGTAAACGTTTTAATTTCTCCATCAAATCTGAATGAGGTCCTTGCTGGGTAGAGTAATCTTGGTTGCAGGTTTCTCTCCTTCATCACTTTAATTATGTCCTGCCACTCCCTTCTGGCTTGTAGAGTTTCTGGTCAGAGATCAGCTGTTAACCTGATGGGGATTCCCTTGTGTGGTATTTGTTGTTTTTCCCTTGCTGCCTTTAATATGATTTCTTTGTGTTTAATTTTTGACAGTTTGATTAATATGTGTCTTGGTGTATTTCTCCTTGGATTTATTCTGTATGGGACTCTCTGTGCCTCCTGGACTTGATTAACTATTTCCTTTCCCACATTAGGGAAGTTTTCAACTATAATCTCTTCAAATATTTTCTCAGTCCCTTTCTTTTTCTCTTCTTCTTCTGGAACCCCTATAATTCGAATGTTGGTGCATTTAATGTTGTCCCAGAGGTCTCTGAGACTGTCCTCTGTTCTTTTCATTCTTTTTTCTTTATTTTGCTCTGCAGCATTTATTTCCAGTATTTTATCTTCCACCTCACTCATCCGTTATTCTGCCGCCATTATTCTGCTATTGATCCCATCTAGAGTATTTTTCATTTCATTTATTGTGTTTTTAATCGATGCTTGATTCATCTTTAGTTCTTCTAGGTCCTTGTTAACTGTTTCTTGCATTTTGTCTATTCTATTTCCAAGATTTTGGATCTTGGAAATAGAATCTTGGATCATCTTTACTATCATTATTCTGAATTCTTTTTCAGGTAGACTGCCTATTACCTCTTCATTTGTTAGGTCTGGTAGGTTTTTATCTTGCTCCTTCACCTGCTGTGTGTTTTTCTGTCTTCTCATTTTGTTTATGTTACTGTGTTTGGGGTCTCCTTTTTGCAGGCTGCAGATTCGTAGTTCCCGTTGTTCTTGGTGTCTGTCCCCAGTGGCTAAGGTTGTTTCAGTAGGTTGTGTAGGCTTCCTGGTGGGGGGGACTAGTTCCTGTGTTCTGGTGGTTGAGGCTCGATCTTGTCTTTCTGGTGGACAAGTCCATGTCTGGTGGTGTGTTTTGAGGTGCCTGTGGCTTTATTATGTTTTTACGCAGCCTCTCTGCTAATGGGTGGTGTTGTGTTCCTTCCTTGCTAGTTGCTTGGCATAGGGTGACCGGCACTGTAGCTTGCTGGTTGTTGACTGAAGCTGGGTGCTGGTGTTGAGATGGAGATCTCTGGGAGATTTTCGCTGCTTGATATTATGTGGAGCTGGGAGGTCTCTTGTGGACCAGTGTCCTGAAGTTGGCTCTCCCACTTCAGAGGCACAGCACTGACTCCTGGCTGCAGCACCAAGAGCCTTTCATCAGGTTGAGCGGTCCTTCCATTACTTCCATAGACCCTGGGGTAAGCGGCGGCCTTAGGAAGGGGAGCAACGGAACCCAGGCACATGGAGGGTAACAGCTGGAGAGCGCGACGCAGTGGCGGTGACTGTGGCCCCACTCTGCACCCCTGTAGCCAGCAGCGAGTGCAGAGGGAGCAACAACTGCACCACTTCCTCCTCCAGCGTGGCGCCGCGGGCCCACCCCATACGCCGCGGCCACGCATGCATCACGACGTCACACATGACAGGTTCAAGGTGGCACACTTCTTCTTATTATCCTGATAATTACCACCCTAATGGGTGTGAGGTGATATTTCCTTGTGGCTTTGATTTGCATCTCCCTGATGAATAGTGATGAGCACTTTTCATGTACCTGTTGGTCATTTGCTTGTCTTCTTTGGAGAAATGTCTATTCAAAATGTGGTATATACATACAATGAACATACAATGAATTCAGCCTTTAAAAAGAAGGAAATCCTGCCACATGCAACAACATATATGAACCTTGAGGACTTTATGCTAAATGAAATAAACCAGTCATAGAAAGATAATTACTGCATGATTCCACTTATATTAGATCTCTAAAAGTGTCAAACTCATAGAAACAGAGAGTAAAATCATGATTGTCAGGGAAAAGGGGAGGGTAGGATGGGGAGTTTTTCAACAGGTATAAAGTTTAAGTTATGCAAGATGAATAAATTCTAGACATCTGTTGTACAACATTGTGCCCATAGTTAATAATACTCTATTGTACACTTACAAATTTGGCAAGTGGGTAGATCACTGTTAAGTGTTCTTAACACAGTAAAAAAACCCACTAAATATCTTAGTTCTTTCTCTAGTCATTCGCCCCTGAGGAAATGGCTTTATCAGTTAAAGAGTTGCTAAAACAAAACAAAACAAAAGGAAGGAAAAACCAACACTGATTTTCAATTTCTTTGATCACCCTCTCTCACTCTCACATTCAATCCATGTCCTATTTATTTCATCTCTAGATTTATCTTGGATGTGTCCACTGTTTTACATCACCACCTTTATGATCCAGGACCAAGCCACCATTTTCAATTTTGTAGATGCTGTGGAATCCTCTAACAAAATTTTCACATCACTGTTGTCTTCTCCTATATATTCTTTAGAGAATACCCAAAGTGATCTTTTTAAAACTTGAAAATATCATGCACTGTCCCATTGTTTGAAAGTCTACAATGGCCTTTAATTGCACTTAGAGTAAAAGCCAAATTCCCCACCACGGCCACTCCCTCCCTGCTCTGGCCTTTGTTTACTTCTCTCTAAAGTTAACTTGATCTACTTTCCTGTCCTCACAAAGGTGAGTTCATTCCACTTAGTTTAGGTTGTTCTGTGTATCTGGGTCACCCTTCTGCTGACTTTTGTCAATGCTCTACCTTCTCAAATTCCAGTTCTCTGGTTTAATGCTATCTCTTTAGAAAGAGCATTTGTGATTAACCCAATAGTATTAAAGTTCATAACCCACTAGTTTTTTCCCCAGCATTCTGTGTTTTATTTTAATACTACAGACTACTTTCTGCATATTGTAACTTCAGTAGAAGCTTTATCATTTCATATGATTGGAACCAGTAGCTGGTTGGATAACTGCAATCACAACAAAAAGACAGTTAAAGACTAAAATTATTTATTTTAACTGTGTGTTAACATAGATATGTGCTTTCCTTTACTGATCTTTAAGTATGTTGAAAGATTGGAGGTTTTTCTAGATCTTTCTTTTAATAGCATAACCCATACTACTTTGATTATGATTTCTAGTTTCAATTGCTTAATTTAAATCAAATGAGAAAATAAAGACACCTGTGAAACAATCAGAATGTCAATCCTTCTAGATTTTGATACATTTTAAAAATTGTTTGTAGATGTATCTCTTGCTCTTAATTTGGCACAGTCTCCTGTTGTTTGTTTTCTCAATTGTTTTGTTTTATTGTTATTGCATTTCTCCAAAAATTGTGCTTATATTTTTTTCTCATAGTAATCACACAGAGACTAAAACTTTTTACATCCTGTCCTTGTGCTCCTCAAATGACATATCTGTATTGCTCAGACATGGAAATGGCATACATATTAGCTTTACTCACATTCTATTGGCTAGTCCTCAGTCACATGATCACAGTTAACTGCTAAAGAGGCAGGGAGTGTAGTGTAAATGAGTGCTCAGGAAGAAGAGGAAATGGGCTTGGTTAGCACATAGCCAGACTTGGTAAAACTCTTTCTTAAGTCCACTTTAATATTGTGATACAAATTGGGCTCTATTTAATATGGTAAGTTCAAAAAAGAAGATGAACTAAGTTTTGTAAGTGTTGTTTGTTCTGGAATGTCCCATGTAACAGTCTGTTTATCCTTCTTATTCAAATCTCCGGGCAGGTATTGCCTGAAAAGACAAGTTAGTAGGAGGTATTTTATCCTATTAATGGTATCCTCCTTTAGAAATTACTCAGCATATATACAGACAGGATCAGAAAGAGACCTCTTGAAAAGAAAAAAAAAATATATATATATATATATATCATAAGGATCATAATGTAAGTTGGCATTATACATAGGATAATGTTATAGACATCTAATTATTAAAATAGTCTCTATTATTTCCTGACCTACCAGTCAGTTCTGTTGGCTCTCACTTACCTACTAGGTGTCAATTAAACATTCTTGAGATTGAATAAAAAATTAACATTGGTGGCTGCATCAGAATTGTTTTGTTGGCCAGGAATAGCTTCCATACAGGTGGATTAATCCTGGGAAGAATTCCTTAGAAGTATTGAAAATACCACCTCACCAAATATATCCCATTACTCAGGAATAAACTGTGATTTACAAAATCCACTTTTCAAGAGACTTGGCTGGGTTAATTTTCACAGAAATCCCAACAAAATATTAATATCTTAACTGGAGAGAGTAATAAATTAACCTCATATTGTATTATTATCTCTTCATGAATTAATGTATTAAATTACCTAACTCTATGCAAATGGCTGAAGGTATACAATGGAGGACAGGTGAAATTGTAATGGCAAAGTTTGGGGAGAATAGAAAACTGGATATAGATACTGAATTAAACACTTCTGGCAGGTAGGGGGCATTAGGGGAGTAGAAAAGTAGCACTAACTTTAAAAATTTATTTGTTCTAGACATGGCCATGTACTTCTTGCTCAGGGCCTGCTTGTTGCAAGTGTTTACTATTTCTGCTCTAAAGAGCAGTTATAAAAGCCCTTATATTATGCAATAGCCACTTCCATACAATATAAAATGACATCACTTCCTGGTTGGAAAGCAACATCAAACATCAGACCAATCATATGTCAGTGGGAACTCAAGATAGATTTTTTAGCAGCTTTATTGAGGTATGACTAATATTAAACTACACATATTTAGCATATACAATTTGATGAGTTTGGACATATGCTTATGCTTGTGAAACCATCACCATAATCAAGATAGTAGACACATACATCATCTTGAAAAGTTTCCTTGTGTCTCTTTGTTGTTGTTGTTGTTATTGTGTGTTTGTTTGTTTTTTCTGGATTTCATAAGAACCATTAATATGAGATCTACCTTCTTAACAAAAGTTTAAGTGCACAATACAATATGGGTGCTATTCTATACAGCAGATCTATAGAAATCATTAATCTCAAATAACTGAAGCTATATACCAATTACACAACTCCTTGTTTCCTTCTCCCCTTTGTCCCTAAATCACCATTCTATTCTCTACTTCTATAAGTACCTCATGTAAGTAGAATCATGCAGTATTTGCCCTTCTGTGATTGGCTTATTTCATATAGCATAATTGCTGTACAACAATAAAAGCAATTAACTCTATGTATACACAAACATGGCTAAACCTCAAAAAATTTTGTTGAGGAAAATAAGCCATACATAAAGGAGTACATACTGTATGATCCATTTATACAAAATCCAAGAAAAAATTACCCTATGGTAATAGAAATCAGCATAGTGGTTTTCTTGGGTTTAGATGAATATTAATTACTAGAAAAGTGAAAAAGAGAATGCTCTGGAGCAGTAGTAATATTCTATATCTTTATCTGGAAGATGGTTACATGCTTCTGTGCATTTGTCAAAGATCATAGAACAGTACACTTAAGAATTGAGCATTTTCATGTACTTAAATTGTACTGAATATTGGTAGGCTAAAAAACTGTATTAACTTTGAACAAAGAGAGAAGATGCAGAAATATGATCAGTCAATGAGAAATATTGAATCTCAAATTTTATCTGAGTCACCCTTTATGTGGCACCTGTTTCTAATAGATCTCTGCAGCAGGGAGAATGAAAGAAAACAGAGAGAGAGAATATTTTCATTTCCATTTTTTTAACATCTTTATTGGCATAAAATTGCTTTACAATGATGTGTTAGTTTCTGCTTTATAACAAAGTGAATCAGTTATACATATACATATATCCCCATATCTCTTCCTTCGTGAATCTCCCTCCCTCTCACCCTCCCTATCTCACCTCTCTAGATGGTCACAAAGCCCGGAGCTGATCTCCGTGTGCTATGCGGCTGCTTCCCACTAGCTATCTGTTTTACGTTTGGTAGTGTATATATGTATGTCCATGCCACTCTCTCACTTTGTCCCAGCTTACCCTTCCCCCTCCCTGTATACTCAAGTCCATTCTCTAGTATGTCTGTGTCTTTATTCCCATCTTGCCCCTAGGTTCTCCATGACCATTTTTTTTTTCTTTTACATTCCATATATATGTGTTAGCATACGGTATCTGTTTTTCTCTTTCTGACTTAGTTTACTCTGTATGACAGATTCTAGATCCATCCACCTCACTACAAATAACTCAAATTCTTTTCTTTTTATGACTGAGTAATATTCCATTTTATATATGTGCCACTTCCACATCTTCTTTATCCATTCATCGGTTGATGGACACTTAGGTGGCTTCCATGTCCTGGCTATTGTAAATAGACCTGCAATGAACATTGTAGTACATGACTCTTTTTGCATTATGGATTTCTCAGGGTATATGCCCAGTAGTGGGATTGCTGGGTCGTATGGTAGTTCTACTTTTAGTTTTTTAAGGAACCTCCATACTGTTCTCCACAGTGGCTGTATCAATTTACATTCAAACCAACAGTGAAAGGGGGTTCCCTTTTCTCCACACTCTCTCCACCATTTACTCTTTGTAGAGTTTTTGATGATGGCCATTCTGACTGGTGTGAGATGATATCTCATTGTAGTTTTGATTTGCATTTCTCTAATGATTAATGATGTTGAGCATTCTTTCATGTGTTTGTTGGCAAACTGTATATCTTCTTTGGAGAAATGTCTATTTAGGTCTTCTGCCCATTTTTGGATTGGGTTTTTTGTTTCGTTGATATGGAGCTGTGTGAGTTGAATGTAAATTTTGGAGATTAATCCTTTGTCCGTTGCTTCATTTGCAAATGTATTCTCCCATTCTGAGGGTTGTCTTTTCTTCTTGTTGATGGTTTCCTTTGCTGAGCAAAAACGTTTAAGTTTCATTACTTCCCATTTGCTTATTTCTGCTTTTATTTCCATTTCTCTAGGAGGTGGGCCAAAAAGGATCTTTCTGTGTTTTGTGTCATAGAGTGTTCTGCCTATTTTTTCCTCTAAGAGTTTGATGGTGTCTGGCCTTACATTTAGGTCTTTAATCATATTGAGTTTATTTTTGTGTATGGTGTTAGGGAGTGTTCTAATTTCATTCTTTTACATGTAGCTGTCCAGTTTTCCCAGCACCACTTATTGAAGAGGCTGTCTTTTCTCCACTTTATATTCTTGCCTCCTTTGTCAAAGATAAGTTGACCATATGTGCGTGGGTTTATCTCTGGGCTTTCTATCCTGTTCCATTGATCTATATTTCTGTTTTTGTGCCAGTACCATATTATCTTGATTACTGTAACTTTGTAGTATAGTCTGAAGTCAGGGAGCCTGATTCCTCCAGCTCCATTTTTCTTTCTCAAGATTGCTCTGGCTATTGGGGGTCTTTTGTGTTTCCATACAGATTGTGAACTTTTTTGTTCTAGTTCTGTGAAAAATGCCGGGTATAGTTTGATAGGGATTGCATTGAAATTGTAGATTACTTTGCATAGTATAGTCATTTTCACAATGTTGATTCTTCCAATCCAAGAACATGGTATATCTCTCTATCTATTTGTATCATTTTTAATTTCTTTCATCACTGTCTTATAATTTTCTGCATACAGGTCTTTTGTCTCCTTAGGTAGGTTTAATCCTAGATATTTTATCCTTTTTGTTGCAGTGGTAAATTGGAGTGTTTTCTTAATTTAACTTTCAGATTTTTCACCATTAGTGTATAGCAATGCAAGAAATTTCTGTGCATTGATTTTTTATCCTGATACTTTACCCAATTCATTGATTAGCTCTAGTAGTTTGCTGGTAACATATTTAAGGTTCTCTATGTATAGTATCATGTCATCTGCAAAGAGTGACAGCTTTACTTCTTCTTTTCCGAGTTAGATTCTTTTATTTCTTTTTCTTCTCTGATTGTTGTGGCTAAAACTTCCAAAACTATGTTGAATAATAGTGGTGAGAGTGGGCAACCTTGTCTTGTTCCTGATCTTAGTGGAAATGCTTTCAGTTTTTCATCATTGAGAATAATATTCGCTGTGAGTTTGTCATATATGGCCTTTATAATGTTGAGGTAATTTCCCTCTATGCCAACTTTCTGGAGGGTTTTTATCATAAATGGTTGTTGAATTTTGTCAAAAGATTTATCTGCATCTGCTGAGATGATCATATGTTTTTTTGTCTTCAATTTATTAATATGGTGTATCACATTGATTGATTTGCATATACTGAAGAATCCTTGCATTCCTGTGATAGACCCCACTTGATCATGGTGTATGATCCTTTTAATGTGCTGTTGGATTCTGTTTGCTAGTATTTTGTTGAGGATTTTTGCATCTATGTTCATCAGTAATATTGGCCTGTGGTTTTCTTTCTTTGTGACATCTTTGTCTGGTTTTGGTATCAGGGTGATGGTGGCCTTGTAGAATGAGTTTGGGAGTATTCCTCCCTCTGCTATATTTTGGAAGAGTTTGAGAAGGATAGGTGTTAGCTGTTCTCTAAATGTTTGATAGAATTTGCCTGTGAAGCCATCTGGTCCTGGGCTTTTTTTGTTGGAAGATTTTAAATCACAGTTTCGATTTCAATGCTTCTGACTGGTCTGTTCATGTTTTCTATTTCTTCCTGGGTCAGTCTTGGAAGGTTTTGCATTTCTAAGAATTTGTCCATTTCTTCCAGGTTGCCCATTTTATTGGCATAGAGTTGCTTATAGTAATGTCTCAGGATCCTTTGTATTTCTGCAGTGTCAGTTGTTACTTCTCCTTTTTCATTTCTAATTGTACTGATTTGAGTCTTCTCCCTTTTTTCTTGATGAGTCTGGCTAATGGCTTATTAATTTTGTTTATCTTCTCAAAGAACCAACTTTTAGTTTTATTGATCTTTGCTATCATTTCCCTCATTTCTTTTTCATTTATTCCTGATCTGATGTTTATGATTTCTTTCCTTCTGCTAACTTTGTATTTTTTTTGTTCTTCTTTCTGTAATTGCTTTAAGTGTAAGGTTAGGTTGTTTATTTGAGATGTTTCTTGTTTCTTAAGGTAGGATTGTATTGCTATAAACTTTCCTCTTGGAACTGCTTTTGCTGCATCCCATAGGTTTTGGTCATCGTGTTTTTATTGTCATTTGTTTCTCAGTGTTTTTTTTTTTTTTTGATTTCCTCTTTGATTTCTTCAGTGATCATTTCATTAGTAAGTAGAGTATTGTTTAGCCTCCATGTGTTTGTATTTTTTACAGATTTTTTTCTGTAATTGATATCTTGTCTCATAGCATTGCGTTCAGAGAAGATAGTTGGTACAATTTCAATTTTCTTTAATTTAGCAATGCTTGATTTGTGACCCAAAATATGATCTATCCTGGAGAATGTTCCATGAGCACTTGAGAAAAATGTGTATTCTCTCGTTTTAGGATAGAATGTCCTATAAATATCAATTAAGTCCATCTTGTTTAATGTATCATTTAAAGCTTGTGTTTCCTTATTTATTTTCATTTTGGATGATCTGTCCATTGGTGAAAGTGGGGTGTTAAAGTCCCCTACTATGAGTGTGTTATTGTCGATTTCCCCTTTTATGGCTGTTCGTACATGCCTGATGTATTGAGGTGCTCCTATGTTGGGTGCATAAATATTTACAATTGTTATATCTTCTTCTTAGATCTATCCCTTGATCATTATGTAGTGTCTTTCTTTGTCTCTTGTAATAGTCTTTATTTTAAAGTCTATTTTGTCTGATATGAGAATTGCTACTCCAGCTTTGTTTTGATTTCCATTTGCATGGAATATCTTTTTTCATTCCCTCACTTTCAGTCTGTATGCATCCCTAGGTCTGAAGTGGGTCTCTTTTAGACAGCATATATATGGGTCTTGTTTTTGTATCCATTTAGCCAGTCTGTGTCTTTTGGTGGGAGCATTTAATCCATTCATGTTTAAGGTAATTATCAATATGTATTTTCCTATTCCCATTTTCTTAGTTCCTTTGGGTTTTTTATTGTAGATCTTTTCCTTCTCTTGTGTTTCTTGCCTAGAGAAGTTCCTTTAGTATTTATTGTAAAGCTGGTTTAGTGGTGCTGAATTATGTTAGCTTTTGCTTGTCTGTAAAGGTTTTAATTTCTCCGTCAAATTTGAATGAGATCCTTGCTGGGTAGAGTAATCTTGTTTGTAGGTTTTTCCCCTTCATCACTTTAAATATCTCCGGCCACTCCTTTCTTGCTTGCAGAGTTTCCTCTGAAAGATCAGCTCTTACCCTTATGGGATTCTCTTGTATGTTATTTGTTGTTTTTCCCTTGCTGCTTTTAATATTTGTTCTTTGTATTTAATTTTTGATTGTTTTATTAATATGTGTCTTGGTGTGTTTCTCCTTGGATTTATTTTGTGTGGGACTCTCTGTGCTTCCTGGAATTGATTAACTACTTCCTTTCCCATATCAGGGAAGTTTTCAACTATTATCTCTTCCAATATATTCTCAGTCCATTACTTGTTCTCTTCTTCTTCTGGGTCCCGTATAATTCGAATGTTGGTGTGTTTAATGTTTTCCTAGAGGTCTCTGAGACTGTCCTCAATTCTTTTCTTTCTCTATTCTTTATTCTGCTCTGCAGTAGTCATTTCCACTATTTTTTTCTTCCAGGTCACTTATCCATTCTTCTGCCTCAGTTATTCTGTTATTGATCCCTTCTAGAGAATTTTTAATTTCAATTTATTGTGTTGTTCATCACTGTTTGTTTGCTTTTTAGTTCTTCTAGGTCCTTGTGAAATGCTTGTTTTATTTTCTCCATTCTATTTCCAAGATTTTGGATGATCTTTACTATCATTATTCTGAACTCTTTTTCAGGTAGATTGCCTATTTCCTCTTCATTTGTTAGGAATGGTGTTTTTTTTGCCTTGCTCCTTCATCTGCTGTGTTTTCTTCTGTCTTCTCATTTTGCTTATCTTACTGTGTTTGAGGTCTTTTTTCAGGTTGCAGGTTCATAATTCCTGTTGTTTTTGGTGTCTGTCCTCAGTGGCTAAGGGTGGTTCAGTGGGTTGTGTACGCTTCCTGGTGGAGGGGACTAGTACTTGTGTTCTGGTGGATGAGGCTGGATCTTGTCTTTCTGGTGAGCAGGTCCACATCTAGTGGTGTGTTTTGGTGTATCTGTGGCCTTATTATGATTTTAGGCAGCCTCTCTTCTAATGGGTGGGGTTGCATTCCTGTCTGCTATTTGTTTGGCATAGGGTGTCCAGCACAGTATCTTGCTGGTCGTTGAGTGGAGGTGGGTCTTGGCTTTGAGGTGGAAGTCTCTGGGAGATTTTCACCATTTGATATTATGTGGAGCTGGGAGGTCTCTTGTGGACCAGTTTCCTGAACTTGGCTCTTCCATCTCAGAGGCATAGGCCTGATGCCTGGCTGGAGCACCATGAGCCTGTCATCCACACAGCTCAGAATAAAAGGGAGAAAAGAAAGAAAGCAAGAAAGAAAGGATGAAAGAAAGAAAGAAAGAAAGAAAGAAAGAAAGAAAGAAAGAGAGGATATAAAATAAAATAAAGTAAAATAAAATAAAATAGTTATTAAAATAAAAAATAAAAATAATTATTGAAAAAATTTTAGAAAAAGTAATTTAAAAAAAGAAAGAAAGAAAGAAGAGAGCAACCAAACCAAAAAACAAATCCACCAGTGATAACATGTACTAAAAACTATACTAAAAAAAAGAAAAAAAAATCAGACAGACAGAACCCTAGGATAAATGGTAAAAGTAAAGCTATACAGATAAAATCACACACAGAAGCATACACACACCCACTCACAAAAAGGGTAGAAGGGAAAAAAATATATATTTTGTCCACCTCCTCAATTTGGGATAATTCATTGTCTATTCAGATATTCCACAGGTGCAGGGTACATCAAGTTGATTGTGGAGGTTTAATCCGCTGCTCCTGAGGCTGCTTGGAGAGATTTCCCTTTCTCTTATTTTTTCGCACATCTCCTGGGATTCAGCTTTGTATTTGGACCCGCCTCTGCGTGTAGGTCACCTGAGGGCGTCTGTTCTTTGTTCAGACATTACGGGGTTAAGGGAACAGCTGCTTCTGGGGCTCTGGCTCACTCAGTCCAGGGGGAGGGAGGGGTACGGAATGCAGGGCAAGCCTGCAGTGGCAGAGCCTGGCATTATGCTGCACCAGTGAGAGACGTGCCCTGTGTTCTCCCAGGGAAGTTGTCTCTAGATCACGGGACCCTGGCAGTGGTGGGCTGCACAGCCTCCTTGGACAGGCGGTGTGGATAGTGACCTGTGCTTGCACACAGACTTCTTGGTGGCTGCAGCAGCAGTCTTAGCATCTCATACCCATCTCTGGGGTCTGCGCTGAAGCAGCGCTCATGTCTGTCTCTGGAGCTCCTTTAAGTGGTGTTCTTAATACCCTCTCTTTGTGCACCAGGAAACAAAGAGGCAAGAAAAAGTCTCTTGCATCTTTGGCAGCTCCAGACCTTTTCCTGGACGCCCTCCCGGCTAGCTGTGGCACACTAGCTCCCTTCAGGCTGTGTTCATGCAGCCAACCCCAGTCCTCTCTCTGGGATCTGAACTCCGAAGCCCAAGCCTCAGCTCCCAACCCCCACCTGCCTCAGCAGGTGAGCAGACAAGCCTCTGGGCCTGGTGAGTGCTGGTTGGCAGTGATCCTCTCTGTGGGAATCTCTCCGCTTTGCCCTCTGCACCCCTGTTGCTGTGCTTTCCCCCATGGTTCCAAAGCTTACCCCCTCTGCCACCCACAGTCTCTGTGAAGGGGCTTCCTAGTGTGTGGAAACCTTTCCTCCTTCATAGCTCCCTCCCACTGGTGCAGGTCCTGTCCCTATTCTTTTGTCTCTGTTTTTTCTTTTTACTTTTGTCCTACCCAGGTATGTGGGGAGTTTCTTGCCTTTTGGGAGGTCTGAGGTCTTCTGCCAGCACTCAGTAGGTATTCTGTAGGAGTTGTTTCACATGTAGATGTATTTCTGATGTACTTGTTGGGAGGAAGGTGATCTCCACGCCTTACTCTTCCGCCATCTTGAAACTCTTCCCATTTCCTTTTAAGTCTATGAGTGCAATCAATATCTAAATTGAAACACCAAAGATATGAAAATAAAATTAATAACAGTAAGGAATTCAGAAACACTGGTGAATTGAAAACAGGTGAGTCCATAAAAAAACACCCATGATAAATGTAAATTTAACACCCTGTAGGTGATTCTGGAAAACATGTACACACGTGGCTTCGTGCTATTGGGCATGAGCTTAAAAAAAATTAGCCCAGATATATAAATCAATGTACTTAAACCCAAACAATTAATAGTAAAAACTCAGAGTTCACATTGGACCTTTGGCTCTCTCTTCAGATGAACTAAAGAGGAAGGTTTGACTTAGCTTTCACAGAACTTTAAAAGTCTTAGATGTAATAGACTTAAGTCTCTTAACATTACTTTGTCAAGTTCAGGAAAGTTGTCCAAGTTAAGCTCTGAGGTACGTCTGGGACTGATGTAGTTTTCCCTGAGATATTTGTAAGGGTTGTGCATATAAATTAATGAATTAATCATGACAATGTTATAGCACAGAGTTCTAATAGCTCTCCTGTTGCATAGCTCCAAAGTTATTCATTTAAAGTTTTCAGAAACAAAAAGTATGGCAAAACAAACTGTAAAAGCTTAGTAAAATCCTGTTACATAGTCCTATTGAATAGTACTGACTAAATTTTAAAAAAAGGAAATAAAATTAACCAATATAAATACTCTAAATTAACAGTTACAGGACAATATGTACCAAGGTGTAGACTACTTGATGGGTTAGAGAGAGATGAATGATCATATTTAAAATTTGCCTATTAATGAACAGATGTCAATCTGGAAAGAATTTCTCAAGATGATCTACAAGGATTAGACCTTGATCCTCTTCTATTGAACTATTAATACAATTTGGGCAGATGTTCTAGATATCAATATCTTCAAATGTGTGACTCAAGGCTGGGATTTAAATCACTTTCTGTCACAACAGGGCTATACAACAAACCATCCCTTTATTAGATCTCTATTGATGCATAAGAAATTATTTAAAATGTTGGTAGCTGAAAACCACAATAATTTTATTCACTTATGATACTCTTGGTCAGCAATTTGAGCTGGGCTCAGCTGGGTGACTTTTTTTCTGCCCTCTCCTAAAGTCACTCATACAGCTCTGGTCAGCTTGAGTGTTGGCTGGAGGCTAGCTGGGATAAGGGGCCTCAGCATATCCTTGATCTGCATGATCTTATCCTCCAGTTGGTTAGCCTAGGCTTGCTCACATGGCAACAGCATGACCAAAGAGGACAGAGGGATGTGGCAAGGACTCTTGAGGCCCACATTCAGAAGTCACACAAAATAAAGGTCTTCCAACTTATTTTGTTGCTCAAAAAAGTCAATAGGCCAGCCCAGATTCAAAGTATAAGGAAATAGATTCTACCTGTCAAAGACAGGAACTACAAATAATGTGTGGCCATTTAAAATGTAGCACAGTCCTCTCCATGGCACAATTATTTAGATTGCTTTCTTTGAAAAATACACTTACCACCATCTAAGACCATCAAATATTGTGATGTATGACAGCCAACTATGGGGAAAAGAGCCCTGATTTGTAGCATTTGCCCATTTCTGTGGTATGAATACTACCAGGATGCATCATTTCAAACAACTGATATGACATCACTGATTGTAAGTTGGGAAAATATGCACACAATCGGCTTTCAAAAGCTCAGATGTGCTGGCCCCAGCACACCACTGCCTGAAATTCTCATCCAATTATGGCATCAGATCTATGTTCATTATATCAAAATATGCATCTAATCCAGATGTAGATGGGGCTTCTTTAGTGTGGATTCTTTTGATATATAGGTCTATAAAATGATGCATTATCTGCTTTCCATACTCCCAATGCACAATTTTGAAATGGTGACATGATAACTAGAGTAGTCAGTGTCATTCAAAAAGGAGAGGAAAAAACATCACATAGAAGGTACTGGTGCACAGCAATTTATATACTATAGCAAATAGTATCAGGTTTCCCTACCCCAGGAGGTGGCAATAGTTCTTGATTAGGATCCTGATCTGCTCTGTGAGATTAACTCTCTAGTCTATTGCTGTCCTTAGGTCTTGACAGTACTCTTTGGGTATTTGGGTATTTGGCCCTGCCCTTTAGGACTTTTGCTTTGCCTCTGAGATGTCTCTTTTCCATAACAAATACTGCATATTTCCAGCTGAATAGCTTTCTTATCCTATTTCTTACTTAGGGGAAATTGAGGGTCCAGAGGTACGTTTTCATTTTGCACTGTCTATGTCACTTATAGATCATGGTGCTGTAAATTCCTAAAAATTATTTTGGTTTTCCTATGTATCAGATTACAGTCTACTTCATTCAACAAAAAAAAACATACCCACAGGGCTTCCGTGGTGGTGCAGTGGTTGAGAATCCACCTGCCAATGCAGGGGACATGGGTTTCAGCCCTGGTCTGCGAAGATCCCACATGCCGCAGAGCAACTGGGCCCATGAGCCACAACTACTGAGCCTGTGCATCTGGAGCCTGTGCTCTGCAACAAGAGAGGCCCGCACACTATGATGAAAAGTGGCCTCCACTCACTGCAACTAGAGAAAGCCCTCACACAGAAACGAAGACCCAACACAGCCAAAAATAAATAAATTAAAAAAAACACAAAAAACAAATGAAAAAACATACCCACAATTCTTTGTGACCTCTTTCTTAGACTTTCTCAGAGCCATTTCAGATTTAGACTTCTTTGTGATCTTACTCCTAAATTCCTTAAAAGCCTTTTTGTCTAAATGAGAGGTTTTACAAGAAATCAACTTAAATATTTCAGAGATCTTAAAGCATGTTACAGCTACACTATTGGTTTGATATTTGCTATAAGGTGTTTCATAATTTGAATTTTTTTTTCTGCTGGAGAGACTAGAGATGAAATAGTTCTATTTTCCAACCTATCAAGTCCTGTATTTTCTCTAAATTCTGCTGGCAAATTGAATATCTCCTTCTTTAGTTCATTTCTCTCTTCTCATACATCATTAAATGTAATTTTAAAAGAAGTGTTTCTTAGCCATATCCACAAGTTTATTAGTACAGTGCAATAAGGATGAGATAGGAATAAGAGGATAGGTAGTAAAATTGGCCATTATGGTAGCTGGTCAGGGCAGAAGAGACATCTACACTGGCTCTTAAAGGAGGAGTAGAAGGTGGTCAAGATGAGCACAAGGAACACAGGTTCATATCTTCATGTAGTTCAAAATAATTTCAGTATGGATTGCTAAAAGATACAGTCTAGTTGGGAGTCCACCATGTTAGAATTTGTACTACATGCTGAAGGCCGAAGGGATAGAAAGGTTTTAACAGGGGAAAGACATAATCAGACTCATAATTAGAAAGTTCACTGAGGCATCAGTGTGGAGAGTGAAACACTAAAGGCGGAGAGCCCAGTCAGGAGTCTATGCCAGCCACTCAGGCATGAGGGTATAGGGTAGCCTCAGTGGAGGCAATGGCACTGGCACCACACCAGGACTGCAGAGGGCACAAGTGCCAAGATTTAGTTTTGACATGGAGGGCTTGAGGAAAATAGTGTTCAGGACTCTTAGGTTTCTGGCTTGGGCAACTGACCAGGAGGTGATGCATTTACCAAGAAGGGGCATCCGAGCAGTTTAGATGTGAAACAAAGGAACTGATAACACATCCAACTGGAAATGCCTGATAACAAGAAAATTATGATCTTTCTACTAAAGCATACTTTGAAATCTGAATATACTGAATATCTATCCACAGAGCTGGTCTGGGCATAGCTCTGCGATCAGCCTTATTTGAGAGTCTGTAACATATTAGAGGCCCACAATATGACTGTGGGATTGGGACTTCATAGCTCATAACAAAGCATATGTTATACATATAGTTAACAACTGCAAACACACACACATACACTCACACACACATTCAAATGCCCTCTGTCCAGGTATTAAAAGGTACTAATTCAAAATGAAGACCAGGCACTTCAGTCAGATCACCTGGATTCTAATTTAATTTGGCACTTCCCACTATGTGATTTGGAGTTCCTTGTAATGACTCCTTTTTTTTTTTCTCAGTTTACAATTTAAATCCTTGGTTTTACAAATAGAGTACTGATATACATCTCACAGCTTGGATAGGAGCTGGCATTTCTGAAGTACACAATTTAAAGAATATATTTACTCCAAGCCACTAAAACTGTATTTGAAGAGAATATTTAGGGATTAGATGATTCACTAATCTTTGTTTAGACATAAGAAACAAGAAGGATACCAGGAGATGAATAAACACACATTTTACACACAAATATACTCACATACTCCCCCGAGTGAGGAAAACAGAGACAAGCTCATAGTAAACTCATATGCACAACAAAGAGAAAGAAATGCCTCCAAACCCAGCAAATGTTTTGCCAGTCTTCAGAAAGGCCTCAAGGCCCTTGAGGATGAAAATGAATGCTTCCCAGGCTCACTTTAGTGGATCAAGCAGTTGGCTGCTGAATTGAAAAAGGGAGACAGGCAGCCATTGTCAAGGAGGGGAGAGTAAGTCCTTTTTTCCGTTGTCAACCCAGATGGACTCCCTTCCCCAGTCCTTTCTCCTTTTGGTATCTTGGGTCACCAGCAATGGATTTAAGATTTCTACTCAAACTTGCTACTTGTATACAAACTCCTCTAGGTGCAGAAGTTCAAATTCAAAGGTCATTTCATCTGACCAAAGAATAACTAACTTCACTGGAAAAGTAAAAACTGGCAGCAGAGGTGTGGAACTTCTGTCCTGCATCATAATCCACAGTATATTCAGGCTTGCCTGTCCAAGTGTGCCTCCTGTGAAGGGATTCGACAGTGAGTTTGGTGATGTCCTACTGACTCTTTGCCTACACACTTTCCCCAGTAGATTTCTATAGGTGCCTCTTGTGTGTGACACTGGTGGTTTCTGTCCCTAATCACCCCTCAGGCTTAACAGTCAGGGTCACATATCTCAAATTAACTTATGTAGTTTCCTCCCTGCTTCAAATACTATTGCAGTTATGGTTCCTCCTATTTATTGCAAAGCATAAGAAACCCATCTAAACGTTCGAGAGTACCAGTGATGGGCAGAAACCAAGTAAATTTCTATTCACCTTCCATAAATATATATATTTAGAATATTTTAAGTGTTAAGCTTTATACTGTGCACTCAAGCAGTGGTTTTGAAATTGGGGTGATTTTGCCACCAGGGACATTTTGACAAGGACTTGAAGAATTTTTGGTCATCACAAAGGGTGAAGGAGGTGGGTACTATTAACATCCAGTGGCTAGAGGTCAAGGATGTTTGCTAAATATCCACAAAGTTCAGACAGCCTCCTACAACAAATAATTATCCAGCCTAAAAGGTCAATAACAGTGAGGTTATGAAACCCTGCACTGTAGATAAAATGGTGATCCAACAGTGATGTCATCAACTTGTAAGCATGACAGATGCTCTTCAAATGTCTCAGCATACATAAATTTGCACATCTGCAAAAGTCAGAAATCAGTGTTAAAATGAGATGATGAGTTTCTAACAGAGAGAAGTGACATGAGTCAGAGGATCATCTAGCAAGATGTGTCTGAGGAAGTCTTGCTTGAAATGAAACCTGAAAGGTGAGTAAAAACCACCTATGTGCAAGAAGGAAGGAATAACATTCCACAGGAAAGGATGATTGGGTGGGACGGCCCTGTGGCAGGAATAAAACAGACAGAATCTGAAGGACAGTGTTGATGGAGTGCAAAAGTGGGGGTGGAACTTGGCATGAATTGAGTCTGGGAAGGGGAGGCAGCTAGAGCCTGTGGGGCCTCAGAGGTGATGTTAGGGACCTTTAACTCTATCTTAACAGCAATGGGAAATAATGACACTTTGAACTAAAGAGAGGCCATAGTGATAGTTGATGATCATTCTATATCTACATAATAAGGGTTCAAATGGTCGATTTTATGTTCTGTATATTTTACCATAATAAAAAAAAAGGTAGCATTATGTCATTTACTATATGGGATGTAAATGTAAGAACTTAGATGGGTGATCAAATTCAGAAGTTCAAAATAGCCATAAATGTGGGTTTTGAGATAGTGCTGGACTGACTTGGTGTCAACAAAATCACTGCTTTGTGTGTGACCAGTTTCACTTCATTCTCAGTCAAGTGCTTCCTGATCCAATTTAGAGCCATAAAAACTTTTCCTCCTGAATGTCAAAGCAAGGGTTCACTTGAACCTTGTTAGAATTTCCAACTGATGGATTTCCTTTCCCAGATGGAAATTCTTCTAGCTCAAGTAATCTTTCAAGGAGGAAAATGTCTACTATGAAATTTCTTAGGGTTAGGTCTTTTTTTTTCAGTATAAAAATATTTGTGTCTGAATGGAGGAAGCTGAATAGTGAACAGAGATAAGACTGCCACCACTTGGGTGTTACTGACCTTGAAAGTCTCATCTGGGGGCTGTTACTATATATTATAGTTGTTTTGTGTGATCTTTTGCATTAACTGGTGCTCAGCATTCCTGGACATCTGGCTTGTTCCAACGAAATACTAGAAGAAATATACATCTTTAATAAAAATCAATAATAGCATTGTTTTTCTTTTTTTTTTTTTAGCATAACAAACCTTGAAGTATTTAATCAAAGAAAGAAACCTGAGGTTTCTTTATTCATGAATACATTTTCCGAATAGATATATTTTTTAAATATTTTAAATCTGTTTGATGCTATTGTTTCCTTTTTTTTGAAATAAAATAAAATAAAATATTTTCTTATTTGTAAGGAGAGTGGTGATGGGATTATAAAATTGATAATTTTTTTTTTTTTTAGCTAATATAAGCTGAAACTTTGTAACAATCAGTAAAGGGTGAAAACTGAATCTGATCTTTGGAGGATAATTCTGTACTTTATATCTTAGAAAGAGAAGAAAATGAGTACTGGTACTTTGCTCTATGTCTTACAGAAATGCTATCCAAGAAAACTTTCTATAATCATAGAAATACTATAAAATATCCTATAATATGTGCTGCCCAATATGGCAGCCAGTAGTCCCAATGTGGCTGCTGAGCCCTTGAAATATGACTACTGTAAGTGACAAATTAATTTTAAAATTTTATTTCACTTTAATTAATTTAAATTTAAATAACTACATGTGGCTAAGAGCTACTGTATTGGACATTGCAGCTTAGAGTTTTAAAATGTAACTGGAGGAGAAATAAAGGCTGACAATCATTCTACAAGAGAAAGCTCCTTTTGAACTTTTAAGGCTTGTAGCACATTCATTAGCCACATAACTGATGTCAGTGAGTATTTGCTTTTTTAAAAAACTCTTTAGATTGCTTTCAAATGTCAGTTCATTTTACAAAATGCAATAAAATCTGAATCTGTATTGACGTTATAAAATGAAAAAAAAAAAGAACCCGGTCAACAAGAAATCTATAGGTGCTAATGTTCAAAATACACACACTCAGTCTATAAATCATTATAATACAAATCATAGATTTAATTCACCTGGGCTGAGCATGCAACCCTTCATGGAAATACATGCATAATCTCAATAAACTTTTACCCTGTAATAATGCAAGGCACAGAAGAGTAAGAGTCTAGGAGATTACTTTCTTATTCAAACTAAAGATCCTAAGAGCAGCCTGTAAGGACGACAAAAAATTGATTATTATAGGTCCTGATGTTGAAAACCACAGATTTAAACTAAACGCTATGTTGGTTTTTCCTGTTGGAATGCTTTCTCTAAACCCAGCGACAATATTTCTGTCCATCACATTTTCCCCCACCCAGAGATAAGGAACTCATAAAATGCAGGCTTGACACCCTTGTAGAAAACAGGCATTTACCCTCAGAGGAGATGATTTTTTGCTTCTGACTTTGATACTTACACATGTGTAACTGTGTACTTCCTTTTTTCTTTGAACACAAGAGTTTGTTAGCTGGCTTTATGTATTTAGCCACTATCTACTCTCCTCACGCATTACAGCATCCATGAGTGTGACTCTTCTCTTTCTTGTGATATTTAAGTCCCTAAACCTCATACACAAAACATTAAATGAATGCATTTTTGGTGTATGTATTAGCAAAAAATCACACATTTTTGCACCAGGAAGTTCTGAAATGGAATTCTAACCTTCTTGCTTACCAACTGTGAAAATTACTTAATTTACTTAACTTCTCTGAAATTGGAAGTAGAATTGATCACATCTCTGTCACAGTTTTGTGAGTGTATCATCAGTACTAGCATTGGTGGCAATAATAATGGTAGATAACAAGTCTTCAGCAGCTTTATGGGGCAGATAGGTTTATTATCCTGTTTTGCAGATGAGGAAAGGAGCTTTAGTAACTAAATTGTTAAGCTTGATTCCAAATACATCTGTTGACTCATAGCCGGCGTGAAAAAGCTGGTACTGTGATCCACATCATTGGTCCTCAAAACAGAGTAGCTCTTACAAAATTTAAAGTTTTCAAAACAAAAATATTTCTAATGAAACTGTACAGTGAGCAATGTAGCGATTGCTCATCTACTCAACACCAAGAACAGCCATACATTTGACATAGTTTCTCCAGATCATGTTCTCTTTGATTTTAAGAAAAATAAAGCAATTAGATATAGGTGAAGTCTTCTTCTCAGCCCTCCCCAGCTCCACTACTCATTTCCCAGAGGTGCTTCCCAAAAATGTCCAGCTGAGGAGGAGGTGGGTGAGTTGAATCCAGACATATACCCTGCTGTGGGGCTGTATCTGTTTCAAGGTGTTGGTTCACATTTTAAAAATTTGTACAAATAGATCTCAAAGGCTAACAAAAGCCCTGCCACTCCTTTTTCTCCTCCAGTGATTGCCCCAAGAAAACTACAATCATTTATTCATATTTCCTTATTTTCACTATCTATGTATGCATAATAAATACATTTTTGTTTTATACCTTTTAAATTTTCCATTAATAATACTATACTATGTGTATCATTTTCCAGTTTGCATTTTTTATTCAAAATTATGATTCCAAGATTTATTCATATTGATACATATGGATCAAATTCCATCTTTTAAAACTGCTTACCATTTGGTTGGTTATCCATTCCCTTATTGATAGTTATTTTGATTATTTGCAATGTTCAGTGTTACTGTGAATAATAAAAATAAGACAAAAATGTAGCAGTCCCCCTTGACTCCTCTCTACCTCAACTCTTCTCCTTGCTTCCCATCCACTATCACTCCATCAGCAAATTCTTTGGGCTCTGTCTTCAGAATGTATCCATGCTAACCAGTGTCATTATCATCTCTCTCACCTGTATTAATGAAAAGAGCCTCTGGTTAACTCAACTCCCTGCTTCTCCACCTTTCAAAATAACTACACACAGCAGTCAGAGTGACATACATGATAAGACATTTCACTTTTCTACTTTGTGCTTTTCTCTACTTTCCCATGTCACTCAGACTAAAACCCAAAGTCATTATCATGATTTACAAGCCTTTTCATCAATTATTTTTAATCTTTTATTACATCTGGTAACCATTCTGCTCTAGCCTTACTGTCCTCCTGTCTGTTTCTAGAATGGCATCTGACTCAGAGCCTTTGTTTCCTCCAAAATATCTGCCCTAAGTTGCTCACTCACTTTTTGGAGGTCTGTGCTCAAATGTCTCCACATCAAGTAGGCCTTTTCTTGCCATGTGTTCTGTAATAGCACCTGATCAATCTATATTTTCTTGCTATGTCTTCCCCAGATAAAATGTAAGTAAGTTACTGAAGAGGAGATATTTTGTCTGATATTAATAAATCCCCATGACCTAGAACAGTCTAGCTTATAATAGGTGGTCAATCAGTACTTGTTAAATTAACTAATGGATCAATATTCTTGTACGTGCTTCCTTATGCACATGTTCAAGAGTTAAGTTTTATAGCTATGATATATGCCTAAAATTGAGATTTTTTTTTTACATTGTATGGTTTAATTCTAAACTTGTCTCTAAAATGGCATCAATTTAAACTTCAATCAGCATATCTTTGTCAGACTTTTTAAGCTTGGCCAATTTTATCGGTGGAAATAGTATCTCACTGTTGCTTTGTCTTTTCTCTGATTACTAGGGAGGTGCAGCATCTATTCATATTGGTCAGCATGGTTTACTCAACTACTAATTGCCTGTTCAAAACCTGTACCCATTATTTTTTTCTTACTGGTTTTAAGTACTGTTTTGTATTTTAATTATTAATTAAAAGTATTAACACACTCAGATCTTTTCCCAGTACATCACTTATCTTTTACATGTATTCATAATGTCTTCCATTGTATACATTTTTAAGGCTATTTTCTCAAAGTTTCTGAGGGCTAGGAATCTTGGGGCAGCTTATCTGTGTTGTTTGGGCTTAGGGGCCATCATGATGCCACAGTCAAACTGCTGACCAGAACTGCAGTCATCTGAGTTTAACTGAGGCTTCTGCACTCATGCACATGGCTACTGGAAAGTCTTAGTTCTTTTCTGGCTTTGGTTGGAGATCTCAGATCCTTGCCACACCACTCTCTTCATTTGTTGCCTGAAAGTCCTCATGACACATCAGTTGGCTTCTCCCAAATCAAGAGATCCAGACAGACTGAGCCTAATATTGAGCCGAAACGTTTTATAATTTAATTTTAGAAGTGGCATAACATCACTTTGGCTATATTAATTTTGTCACACAAGCCAGCCCTCATAGAATATGGCATGGAACTAACTACATAAGGATGTGAATACAAGGGGGCAAGAATCATTGGGGGCGGTTGTGTAGGCTGTCTACCACAGATGATAACTGATTAGTGTCGGAAGGACTCAGTGATTTAATAGTTCTCTTTTTTTTAATGAACACAGAATCAACTGGAGTAGTGGTTCTCAACCAGCAGTGATTTTGGCCCTCGGGGGACATTTGGCAATATCTGGAGACACTTTTGATTGGCACAACTGTGGGGGAAGGGCACTATTGGCATCTAGTGGGTCGATGCCACATATGTTGCTAAATATATAGGATATACCCTCGCAATAAATAATTATCCAGCACAAAATATCAATAGTCCTGATGTTGAGAAGACCTAAGTTAAAGAAAATATAAACAGTAGGTATCTCGGTTACTAAATAGATATTTCAGCTAATTCTATTCAAAGGATGATAAACATACAAAGCAATTTATAATCACACACACACACACACACATACACACACCCTGCAGTTCATTACATCAAACTAAAGAGTTATAACCCATAGAATACACCCTCTATTAAAATAAAATTTGGGAGCATCTCAGGATTCTAGCTAGCAATTATCTATTAATGTTAATTGGGCCAGTTATTGAAAAGGTATAAACTTGAGCAGAAAATATGAGATTATTTCTCTAATTTCTCCCATAGATTATTTTTTTGTGTTTTTCTTCCCTGTTCTGTGTCATAATGTTATGGGGTCAATGACTACACCTCCCAGGCTCACCTAAGCATGTGAAGAGCAGGTATGAGACTAGATGGCTGGAGAAGAGGTTGGACCATATTCATTTCCATTCCCTCCCTTTACTGGAACCTAGGGCCCTGCCAGGGCGGTGTCCCTTTAGGATTGCAGCTCCAATCTGGCAGCCCCTCTTCTACCACGCCAGTACTCACCAATTCTTAGTGATGGGATTTCCCATTTTGGTGCTCCAGATCTTGAGGTAATGATGGATTTCTGCTGTTGTTAGTCACTGAGTGTCTCACATCTTTTGCTGGATCTCTAAATCCTGCTGTCTCTCTGTACATAAGCCCATAGTTAAATTTTTAGAATTCCATCTGGAGAAAACCATAATTCAAAAAGATACATGCACCCTGGGACTTCCCTGGCATTCCAGTTGTTAAGACTCTGCTCTTCCAATTGAGGGTTCCATCTCTGGTTGGGGAACTAAGATCCCACATCACATCATGAGGCCAAAAAAAAAAAAATGATACATGCATCCCAATGTTCATTGCAGCACTATTTACAATAGCCAAGACATGGAAGCAACTGAAATGTCCATCAAACATGAATGGATAAAGAAGATGTGGTATGTATATACAATGGAACATTAGTTAGCTATAAAAAAGAATTAAATAATGTAATTTGCAGCAACATGGATGGACCTAGAAATTATCATACTAAGTGAAGTAAGCCACATAGAGAAAGACAAATATCATATGATATTGCTTATATGTGAAATCTAAAAAAAATGATACAAAAGAACTTATTTACAAAACAGAAAGAGACTCACAGACATAGAAAACAAACTTAGGTAGACTGGAGGCCCCACTTATGAATGGCATCTAAAGTGAAGACAGTTTTGTGAGCCTAAGCCCTCAACTTATGGAGTCTGCATTAACCGTGGGTAGTGTTGGAACTGAACTGAATTGTTGGACATCCAGCTGGTATTAGAGAATTGGAAAATTGGTGTTTGTTTGGGAAATCAAACAATTCCTTAGAAGAGTATAAGTTTTATGCTGGTCCATTCACCATTGAATACTTAGAACTAGATCAAGATATATATATATATATATATATATATATATATATATATATATATATATATATATATACAATAAATAATTATTTTATAAACCATGGTGGTCCCAGAACAAGCTAGAGAAATAAGTTAGAATAATTCAGGATTTACTTAGGGAAACATATAATCTAAAAGACTGTTATAGTCCATGAAGACTGCAACATCATTGGGAAGGAATTCTTTCTTAAATATTCTTCATACCCTAAAGATAAAGAAGAATAATCAGAAATAGAAAGTTACAAAGGTATTTCCCATTTATAAGAGAATAGAGTACAAGAATTTTACCAAATTTGTATTTGTCCTCAATCCTAGATATTGACATGGGAATTATAACTGATGTTTTATTTAAACTGGTAAAAGAGGAAGTGGAGGAAGAGACGCCCAAAGAAGAATGGAAGAAGATGACATTAAATTTTAGTCCTCAGAAAATACACCATGGTCCACTATGAATGCAACATAGCCATTTATCACTCACATTGACAGTAATGTTGGGTAGCAGAAATCCTAAATTAATATAAGAACAGTTGATTATTTAACACTATATGCTTCTATATATGGTTTGTAGGCTAGCCCTTCACTGGATGCTTCATTTAGCCCATCTGTAAAAAAGAAGTAATAATACCTATTTTTCTAGAAATATCTATAAACCTAAACATATCCATAAATCTATTGTCAAAGTATTTTGAAAATTTAGACAAACATGGTTCTAAGAATTTTTTAAATGGACAACTGTAAATTCCTGAGTGAAAATAATTTAGAATTAGATATTAAATGATAAATATTAAAATTTTCCCTATGCAAAAAATTCTCTTAAACATGCTTTGAACCTAAAACTACTGTCCTAATTTTTCTTCCCTTTTATTGTTAGTGTTGTTTTGTTTTGTTTTGTTTTTGCAGTACGCGGGCCTCTCACTGTTGTGGCCTCTCTTGTTGCGGAGCACAGGCTCCGGACGCACAGGCTCAGCGACCATGGCTCACGGGTCCAGCTGCTCCGCGGCACGTGGGATCTTCCCGAACTGGGGCACAAACCCGGGTCCCCTGCATCGGCAGGCAGACTCCCAACTATTGCACCACCAGGGAAGCCCTGTTAGTGTTTTAATAATCACAGAACCTATATCAGCTTTCACTATCCTCTTTTGCTTCCCAGAAAACTTTGTAGATGTAAGTTGTAAGTTCCATTGCTTCCATGTCTCTAAATTTAGTGACCTCCTCCCTTCTCACTACTGGCCACATCATTCAAGAACTCTTTTCCTAAAGACTAATGAAAAATCTTCCTACCTGCTACCAGTTTATTCTTGTTCCTAATAATTTTATGTTCTGCTCTGGGAAAATACCCAGATATAGATGTACCTCTCAGAAAAAGTCACTCCCAATTTTCTATCAATTAATTAACTCATTATCAATCAATTGAAAAAGAAGTGCCAGACTCTCACTTGTCTGATTCCAGCCTAGCTTTGAAAACGTAGGGCCCTGGCAGGGCCCTACCTTCTTCCCTTTTACCTACAGTCTGGCCAAATGGGCCCATTTCTAGCTCTTTAATACTCCCCATGCGTGACTATCCCCACATCTCTGTTTCTCCTATTCTTTCCACCTAGAAGACTTTTCTCCATCATGTTCAAAGCTGGTCTTAAAGGCTGACTCCTTCTTGAAGTCTTTTCTGACCCAATATAATGATCCCTGAACCTAATGAGAGGGCAGCTCGTGCCTTACACTTGCTTAATGGGAGTCTCATTCTCCTTTGAGAGACTGGTACCTGTGTTCTCAAAAGTCAGAATCATGTAGTGACTGAGCTTAGGACTAGAGTCACTGTCTGGGTTGGGAATCTGGCCCAGGTATTTGATCCGTGACAGGGCAAGTTACTTAACCTCCCTCTACTTTAGTTTTCTTATTTGTAAAATAGGGATAATAAAAACTATCTTCATAAAGTTGCAGCAAGGGTTAATTGAGATAACATCTATATAGTTTTAAAATTTGCCTGGCAGATAGTAAATGTCAGCTGCTGCTGTTCATTGTCTCTTCCTTGTATTCCCAAACCATCACCGTTTTGACTTTTCTTTCTCAGTCTGACCAACTCCTGAGTCCAAGTTAAAATCATCTCTCACCCATCAGAATCACCTTCTCACTGGCATCCTTGTGGTCACTCTGGACCTCCTTCAACCTATTTTCCACAAAAGGCAGAGTGATATCTTAAATGCAGAACCATTCATATCACCTCCTTGTATGAATGTTTCAGTGGTTTTGCAATATATTTAGGATAGACTCCCAGGATCCAAAATCCCATATAGTCTAGCACACCACTGTCTAATAAAATATTCTGTAAAGATGAAAATGTTCTATATGAGTGGTGTCCTATAAAGTAGGCAATAGTTGTGCAGCTGTTGAGCAGTTAAAATATGGTTAGTGTCACTGAAGAATGGAAGGCTTAACTTAATTTCATTTAATTTTAATGGATGCAAATTTAAACCTAAATAGCTTCATGTGGCTAGTGGCTATCTTTTTGGACAGTGCAGCTCCAGCCTCTGTCTCACTACCTTTCCAGCTTCATGCTCCTCTTCGCTTTCTGACGTCCAGACATATTCTATTCCTTCAATGTCCCAGCTTCCTATTGATTTTATCTATATCGCATCATGTGATGGTTAATTTTATGTTTCAACCTGGCTAGGCTATGGTATCCAGTTATCTGGCCAAACCTAGTCTAGATGTTGTTGTGAAGATATTTTCAGATGTAATTAACATTAAATTAATAGACTTTAAGGAAAGAAGATCATCTTCCATAACATGGGTGGACCTCATTTAATCAGTCAAAGACCTTAAGGGCAAAGACTGAGATTTCTCAAAGAAGCAATACTGCCTCAAGTCTTTAACATAGAATACCTGCATCAGTTTCCAGCCTATCAGTTTCAGCCTGTAACAAAAACTCTCACCTGAATTGCCAGCTTGCCTGCATGCCCTACATATTTCATTCCTACCAGTGTCCACAATCACATGAACAAATTCCTTAAAATATCTCCTTCTCCTTCTCCCGATGTGTGTGTGCGTGTATCCTGTTTCTCTGGAGAACCCTGACTAATATACTCCCTTTTTAGAACATCTATTTCCAGAAGCATTCTCTTGGTTATTTTATAATCATCTTTCAGATCTCATTATGAGATGAGTTCCTTTGCTCCATTTTCTAAATCAAGGTTCCTGTCTCTTTAAATACTTATTTCAGCTGCAGTCAACCAACATTCATTCATTCAGCAAAAATTTATTGAATTCTTGCACTGTGCATGCTTCCAATGCTTCCAACCAGCAGTGGCATGACTTCATAATTATATATTTATTAATGTAATTTCCTGATTAATATCTATCTGCTTTTTTAGATCATAAGTTCATGAAAGCAAGTATTTTATAGTGCTTTGGTCATCAGTGTATTATGGAATCCTAATTCAATGCTTCAAGCATGTAAGTATTAATGAATGAATAAAGATTCTTAAAGGTAAGAATTGTGTGTTGGGCTTCCCTGGTGGCACAGTGGTTAAGAATCTGCCTGCCAATGCAGGGCACATGGGTTGGAGCCCTGGTCCAGGAAGATCCCACATGCCATGGAGCAACTAAACCCATACACCACAACTACTGAGCCTGCATTCTAGAGCCCACGAGCCACAACTACAGAGCCCATGAGCCACAACTACTGAAGCCCACGCACCTAGAGTCTATGCCCCACAACAAGAGAAGCCACCGCAAAGAGAAGCCTTCACACCACAACAAAAAGTAGTCCCCGCTCACCGCAACTAGAGAAAGCCTGCACGCAACAACAAAGACCCAACACAGCCAAAGATAAATAAATAAAATAAATGAATTTATGAAAAAAAAAGAAAATTCCCTTGCCATTTCCTGAGCCATGAATCTCTTCGGTTCTTCAGTTACTTCTTCTTCCTCTTGTCTCACTTTGTCCTTTCTCTGGGCCTCCAATTCCATCAGGACTTCAACACACATTCATATCTTTGAAAGTTCGCAACTGTAAGGTTTGTATGTAGGGGACTTATTGTAACCCTTTTTGGGTCAGGATCACATAGATCCTCTTAAGAAAAAATGGTATAAGAGAGATTTCACCAGATGGAAAAAGAATCAGATCCATTAAAAATGCATATATATATATATATATATATATATATATATATATATATATATATATAAAATTAGATTTTCAGTATACATATGTATGCATATATATATATATATATATATCCCCCAAATATATATTCATATTGTAAACTAGGGGATAAAATTGAGGAATGTGTAAAAATGGGCATGCTTTTTTTTTTTTTTGGTTCATGAATCCGGCTGACCAACCCTGGGACAGACTGCATCTTATCTGGTGTAATGATACAAGCAATCCTCTGATCATTAACCATTCTTATTAACCCCTTCCTTTCTAGACCTTTCCTATAAGGTCTCTGCCTTAGCTTCTGATGCAGTAAACAAGATTCCTTCTGCCTCCTTCCCACCACAGTATATATGTGTTAAATTGTTGAATTGAATATGCAGGAAGCATTAATTGGAAATCACCACTCCGTAGGGAACCAAAAAAAAAAAAAAAAAAAAAAAAACCTCACAACAAAAGAAAAGCAAAAGAAACTTGTCTGCATTTTCAGACCCCACCTCTCAGAATGTTAACAGTGAACTAAAGCCAAAAACACAACCATGGCAACACACTAGATACTTGTTGAATCAGGCCAAGAGACAAACATGTATGTATAATACATGTCAGAATGTAAAGGTGACATAAGCGATCTAAAGAGAGGGAAAGTGAGAGGTCAAAGGAGAAATTCTCAGCTTGTAGGCACTAAAATATCTCCATGAGAGCCACTACATTCCAAAGTGTTTGCAGGGCTGGATGGGGAGCTTGTAGAGGCACGTTGCACAGCCCAGGAGAGAGTCTTTGAAGGTTGTGCTCACACTCATTTCCTGGAGATTTATGGGGCGATTTCAGACTCTGTCTTTATAGTACTACATGAAAAACATACATCTATACTTTTCTTAAAAGAAAGAATAGACATCACAATATTAAGAGCTGTGTCTACGTTTGGCAAATTTCACTCTTTATGGAAAGACTGTGTTGATATTTACAACACAAGGAGGCAGGATTAATTCCTGTTTATTGACAACCAAATTCAGGAGCCTGAAAACAACAATGTCATATTTATTCCATGTGGCTTCCTCCCTTTTTTGTTTCCTTTCTTTTTTTCTCCCTCCCCCTTCCCTCCCTCCTTTTTCCCCTCATCATTCAAAAAATGTTGATTGATGTTTATATTGCCAGGCACTGCCCTAGGAGCTAGGAATGCATTTGTGAACACAACAAATACAGTCCCTGATATTGTAGAACTTAACTAGAATGAGGGGAAATATTGTGTGAAGGATTCTTTGAAACTCCTATATGCTTATATGTGTATGACTCATCCAGTGGTCTATAGACAATAATACAGTGAAGTTAAGATATTTCACAATTAAGAATCCGGGAACTTTTGGTGGCAAATTGAAAATGGCTAATTTGTAGAAACTAAGAAGACAAGACACTGTATAGCATATGATTGGAAGAAGTTTTAGCAGCAGGTGGCATAGAAAAGTCCAGATAGAAGGATCTTCATCTTCTGAAAGCTCCTATAGTGCATGAGAGGTGATGCTCCTCACCAAAGAAGTAGCAAGTGTCTGGGGAGCTGGTGGATGCAACTTATCCGGAGGTGTGACTTATGGTAGGAGGGCACATGGAAGGTTCAAGAAACTGAAGAGAAAACATCAGAGGTGTAGAAGGCAGAAAGTAGGGGTACACGTGTGAAACAAGGCTGTAAAAATAAGTGGCAACCAGATCATACCTTTCAGGTCATCTTAAAAACTTTAATTTTTATTCCAAGTGTAATAAAAAATTAGATGTGTTTTAAACATGATTATACATGTGAAAGAGAGAGAGGACGATTTTTGTACATTCCAACTCGACTTTGGTGGCAGTGAGGCTACTATGATGCAGTAATCTAGGCAAGAGAAGATAGAGGCTTGGAATAAGCTGATGGCCCTTGAGAGGTAGAGAATGGCCATCTTTGAATGATGTTAAAAAGTAAAATCCACAGGACTTGTAGTTGGCTGTATTTGATAGGTTGTAAAGGATGACTCTGATAGCCATTTGGATGATAGTTGTCATTCTCTGAGATAGTTAACATAGAAGGTAGAGTCAATTTGGGGAGAAGGGACAAAATGAACTTCATTTTGAAACTGCCAAACTTGAGGTGGGTTAGTGATATCCAAATGGAGATATCAAGGACACAGCTGGATAAATGTGTTTGGAGCTCAGAGGTGAGGTCTGTGATAGAGACACTTAATTTGTGAGTCCTCTGTAGTGAGATGATGATTGAAACCATTGGCCCAGATGGGTTCTCTTTGTTTTACTGTAGAATATAAGTGGGCCTAGGAACAAACCTTGAAAAATAATGTTTCTTGGCAGTATAAATGAGATTAAATCGGAAGTGAAGATAGAAGAGACATAAACAAATATGTAAGGGGGAAACCAAAACAGCCTGTGTCATAGAAATAAAGAGAAGACAATATTTTAAGAATCAAAGAATGGTCTATAGTAATGAGTGCTTCTGAGAGGGAAATTAAGCTGAAAATTGAAAAAAAAAATGATTTAGGGGGTCTCTGATGACCAATGGTAAAATGTTTACATGGAGAGAAGGAGTAAAGCCAGAAAGAAATGAGTTGAATATATCATTTTGAAAAGAAAAGGCTGAACACACATGAGATAGAAGAGATAATAAATGAAGGGATTGTATCTGAAGTATCAGTTCCATGGACAGCAAAAGAGTCAGCTCTCTATAGAGGTTGGAGAAATACAGGATAGGATGGTGTGGATACTGAGAGTTTGTAAATTTCATGGAAGGAGGTTGAGGGAGTTAACATTAGATAGCCTCCATTTTATCTGTGAATCATTTTTTGAGAATGAGGAGAAGTAACAAATTGCTTTGGGAATTAGAGCACAAGTAGATGAGAGAATTATAGCTAATAGTGTTAGTATCTACTGCTGCAGCAGTGCTATATGACAAACCAACCCAAATGTGAGTGACTTGAAAAAATAGGCTTCTATTTAGTTTGTAAGTCTTTGGATTAGCCTGATAGTTCTTCTGGAGTTGTATGAGCTTCCTCACATATTTTGAGACTGGCTGAGTGTCACCGATCTAGGCTGGCTTCAGCTGGGTCACTGGAATGAATGACTTCTCTCTATGTATCTCTCATCTCCAGCAGGCCAGCCAAGGCATGTCCTCAAGGCCAAGGCAGGACTTGAAATGTGCAAAAATATTTTCAAGCTTCTGCATGCACCATATCTGCTAATATCCCATTGGCAAAACCCAGTCATATGCCCAAATTTAGGATAAACAGTGGGGAAATAGAATCTTCCTCTTTAGTGGGAGACACTCTAAAGCCCATGGCAAGGGGGTGTGGACACAGTGAAGGGCAAAGAATTGGAACCCTTAATACATTCAGTCTACAACTCCCCATAGTGTTGAGAGCCCATTCATAATGATTATCATCATTCAATAGTACAATCCAATATCCCTACTGTGTGAATTTCTCCAGCAACGTTTGAATGCTTGAGTGGAGCACCAAAAAAATATGTTAAACTATGTGTGGGAACTATCAGAAAATGCAAAGAAAATACAGAAAGACAGAAACAAGGCCATTCATGATATCAATAAGGCAGTTAGTGATGTAAAGCATCTTTAAATATAAGCTGGCTAATGAGGTATGTGAAGGTGTGGGAGGATGGAAAGTGAGGGCATCATGAAACCAAAAGAAAACCATAATGAAGTAGTTAAAACATGATACCAACAGGGGAGGTTGAAATCAGAAAGAGGATGCTTAAATCTTTAAAGTAGTACAGTATGTGAGATAACAAAGTCCAACAAGGTCTACTGATGATCTCAAAGCCCTTGAGGGAAATTAATTAAACACTGTGGAGCGGATGGGAGGTAACACACAGCGCTTATAGCATTGTTATTTCGTTTCTTCTCCATATGACAAAGAAAAGAAGAAATTCATAATAAACACATACGTAAGTAAGTACATTTACTTACGTATGTGTTTATTATGATATATATTTTGTGTATTATGTGTGTGTGTGTATATATATATATATATATATATATATATATATATATATATATATACGTATATACATATATGTCCTTTTAAAGATAGAGTAAGGGTTATATATAAAGATCAGGGATTATAACCTGATATATTAGTGTGTCTAAGAAGATCATTAAGTGAACTGACAGTTATAAGGACTAAATAATATATAATCTTGCACATTACCTGAGTTCAGTTCCCTGCCCTGTCTTGCTCATAAACGTGTCTCTATTCTAATAGGGGCATAGATTCTTATACACATTATGTGTTCAATTAATATATTTTAAAAAGTGAATAAATAGTTGGTCTCTTGGGAATGTATGCTTAAGCTTTTGCGAACTTCAATTTTCCCATTTCTGTTTTCCTAATTAACAGTTTCTATCTGAGCTGTTATCAGTATTAAATGAGATAGTAGATATGGACTTGGTATACAATAGATATTAGCAAATGTACTTTGGAATCTAAATTTGTGCATGTGAAGAGAATCTTTTCCTTAGCCTGTTTACTCACTATTCAAATGTCTCTTGCTGTCTTCCAGCCACACCTGCATTCTAACCCAAGCTTTGCATAATTATACCAATGATTTTTCTTAAAGG
This sequence comes from Hyperoodon ampullatus, assembly GCF_949752795.1. NCBI lineage: Eukaryota > Metazoa > Chordata > Mammalia > Artiodactyla > Ziphiidae > Hyperoodon > Hyperoodon ampullatus. Next base: position 14,694,344 of record NC_136927.1, on the reverse strand, counting down.
GTTGGCCTATCATATTTACACACACATGTACTCTTTGAGGTAATCTTGAGCCAGGCTCTGGCTGATTCCATTTCATCTTTTCATGCTGTTGTCCCAAAAGATGTTGACGTCATCTGGAGACACAGTAGCGCCACCAGTCTTCAGAGGTTCAATTCATTCTGCCATCCGGAAACTCTGTCGACAAGGCGGCCAGTGTTAGGAATTAAGCTTGTGACAAGCAGGACATGGTGGAGTGCAAACATTGGTCAGTGCTTCCTCTCCCAGCCACAGAGGAAAGCCACACTGATTGGTATTCAGGAAAGGGACCTCCTGTTTCGAAGGATTCCTTCATGCTGTTCAGCAATGCTGTTTAAGGTGGATTTTCCCATTTGAACTGCAAAGCTTAAACACAAATATTAACTACCTGAAGCTGTAAATAGCAGCATAGTACATTAAAAAAAAATAATGAATATTTTAACCAGGCTTTGCCCAACCAAGAAAAATATTATGCAGAAACAAGGCTGATTTTAGAAAAATGCCCAAGGAAACATTAAAAAAAAGTTGAGTTTCCTTTCAAAGTTTGTTTTTGCTAAACATTCATAGTTTTGCTTTTTCCAATCCAATTTTATTATAAGAAAGGTCTCCCACATGTGTACCTGGCATTCCTTTCAAAATAATCTGAAATATGCAAAACTTTTGGAAATGGGTGAATTTTTAAATGTGACAGAATGAAAGGGCAAAACTTATGATAAAGAAAGGAGGGCACTTCTTGGTGTATGTTTGTAGCCCCTTTAGTTATGTTTGTAGCCCCTTTAGTTATGGGCAGTTTTCATGTCCCCATCCTTCTGACTATTTACATTTTAATTTCACTCATTTGGAAAATCCAAATTTAACTAATTCTTCACTGCAAATCTTCCGCCCATGAAATCACTGAAGGTGCCCCATCGCTCATGGTCAATGGAAGATTTGGGCATTTTGGAGCTGTAATTCTGGGTAAAGGCAATGGACAAACATTCTGCTACCTGCCAGATAGTTTCCTTACCGTTCATGTCTGTCCTTGGTGAAGATCAAAATTAAATTATAAAAACATGCTCTTCAAGAATTCTCATTCTCAATCAGGAAAACTGGAATTTTTGACGGAACTTAAGGAATAACAAAAGACTTTTAGAGCAGTTTCTTTTTTTCAAGCACTTTTTCTCAACACCTTACATTATCTCATCAATCCCTTAAAACAACCCTATGAAATTGGTATTAGTATTAACCCATTTTCCAGATGAGGAAACTGAGGCACACAGAGATTAAAAACTGCCAGGTGGTTGAACCAGGATTCAATGTCCACTGTCCTAGTCTGGAGTCTATATTTTTATCTCCCTAATTTGCTGTAAGTTAAATTTAGTTTAAAATGGACTAAAATAGCTTTTTCTGGCTTGCTATTAATCCACTCTCATTCAAGGTTGTTATTTTTTTCTTGTTGTTTGTTTTGGTCTAATTTGTGGATTATACATCTTATTGTTTTAATGATAATAAAACACAGGTCAAGGTACCTGGATTCTAGTCACAGCTTAGCTAAATGACTTTGGATATTGCATGAATTCAGTTTCCCTCCTGGAAGGCAGACATGATGATAGATATCATCCCTATTTGACTCAGAGTTCTGTCCTCCAAATCCATTGTGGAAATTGATTTAAATGCTATTACTGATGCTTCTGTCCCTAAGCAAGGAAAATGCACCAAGCTAAAGTTCATATCACTCGATTTTAACAATTGAAAATAAACTTCCTTTTTTTTTTTTTTTTTTCCCATAGAGGATGTTGAACCCACTGGAGAAAGGGAAGTTTAAACGTATTGATGAATCCATTAAACTTTTTGCTCCACATCAAAAATTACTGTCAAGAATAAGTTGTGACATGTATTTGGAACAATTAAAAATGATAACTGGCCATCTAGGTTTCTGTAATATCAGAAATGTGCAAACATCCACACTGATGTTCCAGTGGTGAAATTGATTTTGACTGCCAACCAATTTTTCATGCCACTCTTTAGAGATCGCTGAATCTATTTAGGGAACCACAGTCAGGCAAATGCCACATTTGCAAGAGTCATCACAATATTTGTGAACCCTTGGAGTAAATTAATTTTGCAGACTATTTTAAGGAAATTTATTTTTTTTATTCCCAAGCTTTTATTTGGAAATCTATTTCTTCTCACTCACATGGGAATATTTATCTATATACCTAAATTTTTATTTTAGTTATTTCCTTGTATAGCTTTCTTCCCATCTCAAACTTGGAATCAAATTCCTCAATTTTTACATTGTTTGAAATAAGTTATCTTCCCATATTTCTCTTCCTAGGCTAATGTTTTCCCATAAAAGGTGAAAATGCACTGTAAAAGAAGGAAAATCCCAACTTAAATAGCTTACCCTATTATCTAAAAGTGATAATTCCTCCCTTTTTTCCTCTAGCACAAGCATTGGAAAGGATGTGGGCTTCATGGTTGGAAAACCAGGATGGTTTTATTTGAGAAATTGGTGCCACATAAGTTTGTGCCACTAGACAGTATGCTTGTGGTCTTTGTAGTTCCTTCCCCCTGGGACATCCTGCCTCCTTCCCATACTTAATAATTTCTCTGTAATGTCCCCTATTTTGATGCTTAATGGAGATGATGGAGCAGCAGAAACCACCATAGTGTATTCAAAGATTTGTTTATTAAATTATTCTATAAATAGTTGGTGGGTACCTTCTTTATGCCAGGAACTGTCTTATTTACTAGGGATATTGCAGTCAAAAGCCAAATATTACTCCTACCCACACATCACTTACATTCTAGGGCTACTGAGTAGAGAAACAGAAAACAAACTATCTATCGTAATATTTGTCTAAGTGAATACGTAAATCAATGAATAATAGGTTAATTTTAAATTATGATATAAAAATAGAGGAAATAAAATGTGATCAAAGAGTTTGGGTTGAGAGGGAAATACCTTACTCTGGTCAGGATTCTAAGAGATGGCTTTTGAAGGGCTACTGGAATCATGAGAACAACTAGCCACGTGAGGACCATTCTAGGCAGAAGGAACATCACAGGCAAATGCCATGAGATGACAATTACTTGGAATGTTAATAAACAGAAAGAAGATGAATTAAGAAGGTGTAAATGGCACAGATGAGGTCTAAGAGATAGAAGGTGCTATATATGCCTTCATAGATTTTGGGAAGGGGAGAGTGGATTTTGTTCTAAGCACCATGGTGTAAGGCAGTGATTCTCTACCTTATGTGTGCATCAGAATCACCTAGATGACTTCCTAAAGCATATATTACTGGATCAACCCTCAGAGTTTCTGATTCAGTACCTCTAGGGTAGAGCCTAGGAATTTGCATTTCCAACAGGTGGTGCTGACACTGCTGTTGTGGGGACAACACTTAGAACCACTGTTATCATCGATATCTAGTATTTGTGCCTGCCCAGAAAAGATTTCACCACAATTTTGTAATTGTATTTGATTTTTTATTAAAGTATAGTTGGTTTATAATATTATGTTAGTTTCAGGTATGCAACATACTGATTCAGTAATTTTTACAGATTATACTCCATTAGAAATTATTACAAGACCATGGCTATAATTCCCTGTGCTATAAAATATATCATTGCTGCTTATCTACTTTATACATAATAGTATATATCTCTTAATCCCATATACCTAACTTGTCCCTCCTCCCTTCCCTCTCCCCTCTGGAAACCACTAGCTTGTGTTCCATATCTGTGAGTCTGTTTCTGTTTTGCTATATACATTAATTTGTATTACTTTTTTAGATTCTACATGTAAGTGATATCATATATTATTTATCTTTCTTGTCTGACTTATTTCACCAAGCATAATATTCTCTAGGTCCATCCACATTGCTGCCAGAATTTCATTCTTTTTTATGGCTGAGTACTATTTCATTATATATATATATATATATATATATATATATATATATATATATATATATATATATATATATATATACATATATATATGCAGGCACACACACACAACACATCTTCTTTATTCATCCATATGCTCATGGATACTTGAGTCGCTTCCATACATTGACTATTGTAAATAGTGCTGCTATGAACATTGGGGTGCATGTATCTTTTCAAATTAATTAATATTTCTGCTGTTTCCAGATATATACCCAGGAGTGGAATTGCTAGATCATTTGGTAGTTCTATTTTAGTTTTTTGAGGAAACTGCATACTGTTTTCCACAGTGGCTGCACCAATTTATATTCCCACCAAAAGTGTACCAGTACCAGGGTTCCCTTTTCTCCACTTCCTCTCCAACACTTGTTATTTGTAGACATTTTGATGATAGCCATTCTGACAGGTGTGAGGTGATATCTCATTTTGATTTGTATTTCTCTAATAATTAGAGACATTGAGCACCTTTCAATGTGCCTTTTAGCTATCCATATGTCTTCTTTGGAGAGATGTCAATTCATGTCTTCTGCCTGTTTTTTTGATTGGGTTGTTTTTTCTTTTTGATATTGCATTGTATGAGCTGTTTGTATGTTTTGGATATTAACACCTTGTCAGTCATATCATTGGAAAATATTTTCCCCCATTCTGTAGGTTGTCTTTTCTTTTCGTTGATGGTTTCCTTTGTTGTGCAAAAGCTTTTAAGATTAATTAGGTCCCATTTGTTGCTTTTATTTCTTTTGTCCTTAGGAGACAGATCCCGAAAAATTGCTATGTTTTATGTCAAAGAGTGCTTTTCCTTTGTACTCTTCTAGGAGTTTTGTGGCTTTAAGTCCTACATTTAGGTCTTTAATATATTTTGAGTTCATTTTTGTATATGGTGTGAGGAAATGTTCTAATCTCATTGTTTTACCTGTAGCTGTCCTGTATTTGACTTTCTTTTCAGAAAAGCCCCTTCTGTACTCTTAGTCAAACCAACGTATTCCAGTACCTTGGTGATAGAGCCATTCAAAGCTGAACATTTGACTCTAGTCAATTGAAACCCAATCCAGAGACACATGCTTGAAACTATTGGGAAGTGAAAGTTCTCAAACAATTGGATGAGAAGCTGGGAGACAATATGTAGGGAAAATCTCCTGAAGAGTTAAGTCAACACAGAACGCTGAGCTAAAAGATGGTAAGACACAGAGAGCTGAAGCCCTTTGTTGAGCCCCTGGATCCAGGCATACCTAAACCACCTCTCCTCCCAAGTTTTTCAGCTACATGACTCATTTTCCATTTTGTGCTTTTGGAAATTTCTCTTTGGTTTCTGAAACTTACAAACCAAAAGTTAGATATAAATAAAAAGTTATTGTAGATACACCCATCTTAAAATTTAGATGTACCTTGGTTCATCTCAGAGAACCAAATAAGAGAGTTTAGATGGTTCAAGTACTACCCTGCACATTTATGAAATAATAACTTTTTATATGCCAAATTTGATATATTTTTAAATAGAAAATCCCAAACAAATAAGAGGACAAAGTAGTTAGTAAAACAAACAAAAGGAATAGAAAACTGTGCTAAACAGGACTTGGTGCACCACACTCCTGCCAGGAGCACTGTCATCCCCATATTATCCATAATGTGACCCTAAATAAAATTTATAATTGGATTCCCTTCTCTTCTGTATGGAAACCTCATATTCTTCACAAGTTAGTGCATATTTTTCTTTACAGTTATACATAGCAACTTCTCATCATTTAGTTTTGGTCTAGATGTGATCTCTTCAAATAGCCTTCCTTGACTGTTCTATTTCAAGTAGCATCTCCCTGTTCAAATCCAACTCTATCAAATCATTCTATTTTATTACTTTCTCAGAATGTAAAATTTTCTCAGGCTATCTTGTTTATTTGCTCATTAGCTATCACTTATAGTAGAATATAAACTACATGAAAGCAATGGTGTCTCCAGTCTTATTTAACAGTAAGTCTGTGTCACACCATTGATCTTTTTCTAGAATGGAAAAAGTGAATGAATTCGTTGCATATTTTTGCCTTTCCTTAAATAGGCTTTTTTTTAAAGACTTTATTTTTTAAGAGAAGTTTTAGGTTCGCAGCAAAATTGAGAGGAAAATACAGAGATTTCCCATATATTCCCTGCCCCCACACATACATAACCCCATTATCAACATCCTGTCCAGAGTGGTACATTTGTTGCAATTGACAAACCTACACTGATGTATTATTACCACGCAAAGTCCAAAGTTGACATTAAGGTTCACTCATAGTGCTATAAATTCTATGAGTTTGGACAAATGTATTATAATATCATATAGAATATTTTCACTGACCTAAAAATCATCTGTGCTTCTCCTATTCACCCTCCCCCCACCCACCTCTGGTAATCACTAATCTTTTTACTGTTTCCATAGTTTTTCCTTTTCCAGAGTGTCATATAGTTGGAACCATACAGTATCTGGCCTTTTCACATTGAATTCTTTCACTTAGTAATATGCATTTATGTTTCCTTCACGTCTTTTCACAGTTTGATAGCTCATTTCTTTTTAGTGTTTAATAATATTCCATTGTCTGGATGTACCACAATTTATTATCCATTCATCTACTGCAGGACATCTTGATTGCTTCCAAGTTTTTATTCAGTCGAGTGAGTGGAAAATTATGGGAACTGCCTGTAATTTTGTAATTACATGTAACCTTTATGATTCCAAGATGCTGCTAGTGACCCATTGACCATATGTGGATCAAAGTGTTTTTCTGCAGTGGGAAAGGACTTCTGCCAACCTATTTATGCTTTATCCCTTGTTGAACCTCATGACCAGTTGGCTTGGGCTTGTGGGACAGGGTGTGGGCATTGGCAGACCTCAAATATTTTGGAAAGGAAGCTGGTTTGGGGGTCAGTGGTAAGTCTGTTTTTAGACATATTATTTCTGAGGTGACAGCAGGCTACTGAGCATGAAGTGTACATATATGGAGTAATACGTATTTGGAAATATGACCTTGCAGACAGGAGAGTTCATAGTTGGTCCTAAATATTTGAGAGTCATAAGGCTAAAAGTCTTAAAGAAAATGTATGGATGAACACAAAATACAGATTGGTGGTTATTTCTGGGGAGAGGCAAAGGCAGATGGGGTTATGTGTGGAGAGGATCTTTGAAGGGTGATCTTAAAAGTTATTGGTAATCTTTTCTTCCATAATCTGGGTGGTAAGTCTTTTTTATTATTTTCAAAAATCATCTTATGTTGTATATGAATGATATATATTTCATAATTAAAAAGTTTTTAAAAAGTATAAATATTGATTGCCTTTCAAAACAAAAATATACAGTACAAAAAAGTGAATTGTTTATATTTCAAATGTCTTTTTTAATTTCACGAAATGTGGTTACTTGAGGCACCTAATTGAGAGAATTCAATTGAGTGAAACATTTTTCCTTAGTTTCTAGCTATTTCAGAAACACTATTGTAGTTGTGAATAAAATGACGATGATTACTTTTCTCAATTCTATGACTCTTGTGTAAACAAACATGACTCTTTGAGCTTCCTTCCTCTCCACACTAATACCTACTCCTCTACAAAATATGATTTCCAAACACCTATAGCATAAAGAACGGAAGAATCTGTCTCCAAATTGGAGCCTATATTATTAAATGCACAACTTAAAGCATGGCATGTGTATCAGTTACTTATTGACATAATAATGTTACATAACAAATCACCTCAAAATGCATTGGCTCAAAATATAAGCATATTTATATCATGAGTTTATAAGTTGGCTGGGAGGTTCCTATAGTCTTGAATTGGTCCATTCCTGTGCCTTCAGTCTGCTGTGGTTGAACTAGGGGGCTCTGCTGATCTTAGGCAGGCTCTCTCCTATGTTTGGGATACATTGATTGTCAACTTATCAAGGAGGAACTCCACTGGGAAAACTGGGACAATTCTCTGCCTTAAGTTTCTCATGCTCTCAAAACCTAATCTGAGCATTTTCTCATGACAAATGTAGAAGAGAAAGATTTTTAAAAAAGACACATTCAAGGACTTTTCTGTAGATCTAGTATATTTTTACAGCCTCTGTTGATGGCATGTTTGCTAACAACTGGCCAAAGAATCAAGGTATAGAGCAGAAAGAACATTGTACCCAGAGTAGGAGACACTGGACATTGCAGGGCAAAGGTCATGGTTACAAGATAGCATGAAGAGTGGACTATTGGTGTAATTCATCTATCACCACATGGTCTTGCTCCTTCCCCATGCCCCTCCCCATCTTCTCCCTATGATGTCCTGTGATCCAGATCCTACATCTTAACTTTCTCTGAGGTTCTAGCCCCATGTCCTTGATTCTATAGGTGATCATTCCAGCCTACTTTCCCATCCAAGACCCTAAGGCACTCATTATTAACTTCTGTCATTTCTCCTTTTGTATCTGCATTCTTGAATATGATTTCAAAACTGACTGTCCAATCAGACAATGAGGTATTAAGGAAGGGTATTTTTTTTATAATCTTACAGAGTCTGATAGAAGCTGGTCAAAAATGAGACCCTCATCAATAGCTTTGATTCTTTGTTCATTGATTTATTTTTGTGAAGCTAATCATTCATAAGTCTTTATGGTCTTTTTCTGGAATTCAAGTGTATTAAAATTTATTTTTGTTGATAATTGGGTATAACCCACAAATTCCATTCCTTTTTCCCCCTTTTTTCCTTCCTCCCTCCTTCCCTCCCTTGCTTTCTTCTTTCCTTCTGTATTTAGTTTTTCTTTTCCTTTCCTTTCTTTCCTTAGCTTTTAAAAAAAACTTTTCTCTAGGTTCAAAGATTTTGACTTACTGGGGATAAAGAGGCTCAAAATCCTTTTCATCACATTTAGTTAGATTTCTGACTCTGCATAACCAGTATTTCTTCAGGCACATACCTCCTCCCAAAAAAACAGGCATCAAAACACATTAAAAGCACAACTTCTTAAAATATCAAAGACTGTGTTGTTTATTTTTTGATTGCCTCCACAAGGCTACAAACCTGTATAGATTAGTCGTGTGATCTGTATTGCTGTCAAGATATGGTTAATTCAGGTGCTGCACTCAGTGTCAATTTCATCTCATTTACACATATGTGTAAAATTCTGCTTTAATCCAAATCCCACCATCTAAATAACTTTTACAGAGGCTAAAGACATGTCAGACTAGCAAATAATTTCATGACCTTCATAGAAACGTCCAGGGTCTAGATTTTCCACCATAGAGATGCCCTTAGCCTAAGCCACCAGCAACAGAGATTTGAAGAAGACTAAAAGCAAAATCCACATTAGATTTATCACAATTAAGCTGTGTATTGAATGGGAGGGGTAACCCCAAAACACACTATTTGAATCTGAGATCAGTTTGGTAAGAAATACAGTACAACATTATTATCCTCATTATACTGTTGAAGAAACTCAACTGTATAGTAAACAAAAAAGTTGAGTGTCTTGTCCAAGTTCATACAACTAGCAGGTACAAGAGAACCTACACTGGCTTTAGATTCACTTTCCTTTGTTTCTTGGACAGATGGCTAAAAGCATAACCTCATCATATATGCAGAATTTTCACAGATTATCTGAAAAAGGACTTTCTTACAACCAAAGTGAGTCCACTGAAGAGTAAGTACAGAGCACTTTCCTTGGTTTCTAAAGATTTTGTGATCCAGATTAATTAGGTATCTCACTATGATCTGTTACTATTTCTTGAGACAAGTAAGGAAAACAAAAAGATAATGATGAACATGGGGGGAAATGTAGTTTATTTTAAGCAAAAGTGTTTTTGAGAATCTTCTCATTCTTCACCCTTAATTTTTACACTTAGATCTAATGTGACAGTGACTCATGACAGTATCTTTTTTCTTTTCTCCCTCTCTCCTTCCCTCTCTCTCTTTCTTTTTTGTTTTTTTCTTTCTTTCTTCCTTCCTTCCTTCCTTCCTTCCTTCCTTCCTTCCTTCCTTTCTTTCTTTCTTCCTTCCTTCCTTCCTTCCTTTCTTTCTTTCTCTCTCTCTCTCTTTCTTTCTTTCTTTCTTTCTTTCTTTCTTTCTTTCTTTCTTTCTTTCTTTCTTTCTTTCTTTCTTTCTTTCATTCTCCCTTTCTTTCTTGTCTTCTTTATATTGAATAAACTACTCCATGGGCTTTTATTCCCTCTCCCTTTATGTCTTAAGACACCCAGGGCATTTTCTCACATAGGATCAGCCAGGTTGGTCTGTGTGCTCATGCCCTGACGGTTCTCATAAGAAAAGAGGGGATGGAAGCTCAATGCCTGCAGTGTGTGAAAATGAGAGTAAGGTGAAGGCAGAGTGTGGCAGGTATTGTCCTCGGGGCATAAATGGATAATCACTCTTGTCACAGCAAATAGACTCTGTCACAAGGAATTCTGTGGTTTTCCAGAGGAAATGAGCTTTCCCTGCAGGCTGCCAAGCCCAAATGAGTTCCTTACAGCACCTGCAGATCTGAGCATCAAGCAATTATTCCACTATCTTGCCTAAAAACAAAGACTGGGCTACCCTTTCACAACCTCTGACTTTATCCAGCTAACATAAACTAATTATATTTGCAGCAGGAGGGGAGGAAGGCTTTCATAGTCCTCTGTGGGGGTTGTGCTTCGTGCTTTGTGCCATGTTGTCAGTTATGGCAACCCAAAAATATGACTACCCTTCAATCAAAGGAGTTGCTGGATGAAGCGCTTAAACAGATACAATGAGGCCTTTAGCACAAATAAATCTCACTGCCCAGGATTTAGCCATGCGCCTGAGTGGCCCACCCTGCCCATTTAGCAGTGGTATAAGGAACCATTGTTAAGTGTCACTTAGCAGCAATTACAGCCTGGTCAAACAGGGTTTTTTGTTTTGTTTTGTTTTTGGACAACCTGTTAATGGACCCATGATTAGGTGTAAGGAATAACCCAAGTCATGGGTACTGAAACAAGATTAGAGGTTAATTGAGACTTTCTTTCCCAACAGCCTGAGATTCTGCAACCTTTTTCTGAGAGGACAGTGTTGAACAAAAATGAGATAATGTGATAAAATTAGTTGGAAAGGAGGAGGGTCAAAATTCCCAGATAAGGAAGGGAAACCAGCCAAGGAAATCAGGCCAGAGGGACTACCTGGGCCACTTGAGATGCCAATAATATCTGTGACTATTCATCTGGTGGATGAGGCAGAAAGTGGTGGGCCTACCATTCATCATATCCTCCTCCCTACCGGAGAAAATAGCAGGCCAATGCTATAAACAGTAGGCACCCCAGAATAATTGAAATACCAGGAGCTGTCTCACTAGAACAGCTCACAGGCAATCAGGTTTTTCTTTCCCTAGTATACTTTCTTTTATATTTTCTTTTCCTAGGTATATTCAAGTCTTGAAATTGTGTGGCTGGCTTTCTTCATGGTGTCTGGCGGGGGGAGGGGGATTCTTCTGAGAGTTTGTGAGGCATTATGTTTAAATAAACGAGTTGAGAGGCAGTGGCCCAACAGGACTTCGTGGGCGAGCTCGCTCTGGCATGGTGCACCCAAGGTCCACACCTGCTCACACTCTGTTCACTCTATCAAAAAGGCTCCTCTTTCTCCATCCCTTCTAGGTCATAATCATCATACTTTCCCTTAAGTTCAGAAGCAGCTGCTCTTTATCTAGAAACCTAGGACCCTGAAACTATTGGAGGTTTCTGGGACTTGATATTTCTTAGAGGTTTTTTTTAAGTCCTCCTCCTTTGCCCCCACCCCCATCATAAACTTTGACATGTCCAGCTGGCAGATCCCTTTGACTGGAAATTGACTAAAAATTGCCAACTCATTTTCTTTCTTTCTTTTTTTTTTCCTTTCCAGTGCAGCTGGTGCCAAAATGCAATGATTTGTTTTGCTCCAGTCACTGAAGTTTTTGTTTTCTTTTATTTCAACCCCCTGCTGGCTTCCCAACTTGGTGCTGAGTCATATGGTGCAGGTGTTCTAAGCGGCTGGTATTTATGTCACTTGCAGATGGTTTGGGTAAATTACACGATGTTCCTGCAGCCCCGTCGAGGCTCTCTCCACTCTCTTTGATCCATGGGCTTCCTGTGGCTCCTGCACATGTGCAGAACTTCAGGGCAATGGGTGAACTCTTGGCTGGATTCTATCCAAAAATGGTTAGGTTGCTTTGGGCCCCACAGTCTGATGGGATCCAACTCAAGCTAATGATAATAGAGATCCCTGAAATCACAAGGCTTAACCTACATTAATTTACACAGGGAATCACATCCCCAATGTACCATAGAGCACATGTAAGCTAATGCCATAGCTGCCTAAGGAAATTGGGATAAAGGGGTCCCGTTCTCTCTCTGAAGAAGGGGAAAGTCATGTTGAAGAAGGAAGACCTGTTACAGGAAACTATTAAGTCTTAGAACTACACATTTAGTGTTTCCTCTTTCCTTGCCCCCTTGTCTAACCCCACAGTGTCTCCAAGCCTCTATTCTAATGCTCACTGCAAAGACTGGCTCACAGGTAAGGACCTGAAAAATATTTATTTATACTTTAGACACAGAGAATAGATGAGGAACTTGGGAATCCTTGTTCTCTTCCATCTGAGAAGGCTGTCCTTCATCATGAGAAAATACACTCCACTTGGAAAGGCTCAACAAATTAACTTCCTGTGGAGATTTGTGACTTAGCAAGGGAAATCTCTGTTTGGCTAACACCAAAGACATGAATTATTTTCAGAAAAAGGATTTTAGGAGAACTATGCCTTCCCAGTACTGTAGAAATCTACATTGAAATTGTAGATTTCAATGTGACCAACCTTCTGGGGGGCTTCCCAGGAAGAGTGATTTTCATTGCTGAAACGGAAGCAGTCCTGGGCAAACAGTGGCCACCTTAATGTGTGTAGAGAATAACCCAAAGAACCATTAAAATGGGGATTTCTGGTTCCCCACCCCCCAAGATGATTCAGTTGGTCTGGGGTGAGACCCAAGGATTTGCATTTCTGAGAAGCTCCAAGGTGATGGTAAAACAGCCAGGCTGTACTTTGAGGTACAAGCATCTAGAACATCCTTTGCTAGTCTCTAGCGGCTTCAGAAGAGGAGATGAAAAGTGTGAGAGATAAAAGTGAGGAAAAAGCACAGATGCTGGAGCAGTGCCTAGATGGTTGAACCTTGAACAACATGGATTTGAACTGTGCTGGTCCATTTTTTTGTGGATTTTTTTCAACAAATGCCACAGTATTACATAATCCCTGGTTTGTGAATCCCCTATGCAGAACCACTAATAAGGAGGGCCAACTATAAGTTATAAGTGGATTTTCCACTGCACAGAGGGTTGGTGCCCCTAACCCCTGTGTAGTTCAAGGGTCAACTGTACTAGAAAAAGGTATTATTTTTTTAAAACGTGACTCATCCTGAACAGGCAGTTATTGCCATAAGAACAACAACCAAAAAATCCCAGTGTCATACAGCAATAAACATATTTTCCCACTCACAGAATGGCAGGTCCAGTGTGGTTCAGCAGATCTGGGCTCAGCTGGGAAGGTGGGTTTCAGTCAGCAGGTCTCTTCCACATACCTCATTCTAGCAAGTTGACACATGCTTTTCTTTGAGGGAATCAGAAGTGGAAACGTGTTGTTTCTGAACACATAGGTTCAGACGTGGCACAATATCACTTTCACCCACATTCCATTGGTTAGAGACAGTCAAGCCCAAAATCAGTGGAGTGGGGCAGTACATTCTTCCGCTGAACGTGGGTGAGGTGGGAGTGAATACTTGTTGAATAATAATCTAATCTACTACAGGGATCTCAGAGTTTGAAAATATCCAGTGTGGTGACTGAAATATAATTGCTACATGTCTCATAACCTACAACAAATTTTCAGTTTCTCTTAGCAGTTAAGGATAGTTACCACATAGCTGAAATATTTATTAAATGCTGTAATACAGATTCCAGTTACTAATTTAAAAAAATCTACTTGATATTTCAATTTATTTGATTGCTTTGTAGGAAACTAAAAAGAATATGAAATATGCAATGTTAACCCATGTTACAAGTGTGTGTTTAGAAATAAGGGTGCTATAATTTATTTTATTTTATTTTATCTGAAATACTCTATTTCTCATCTTCACTATTCTTTCATCTGAAGTTCTCAAGCATTTTCCATTCAATTAAGTACACCTATAGATTCAGTGGATTTTCCTACCTAAACACTACAAATATTTCAAGTTACAATAAAATATCATGTAGGGATGTAGAGAGAAGGCATAAATAGCTATCAACATAAGTATATAAATTAAGAAATCATTTTGACAACAATAGAATCATCTTGTTTTTCAAACAGTTAAGCTGTGCTTGATTTTTGGCAAAGGGCTTTAAAATGGGTTTTACCAGTATGCTGAGAATAAGAGGTATTGTTATCATTGACAGGGCCTGCTAAAGGGTCAATATTTCCCGAACGTTTGTATTACCATCCACTGCTTATTAACTAGACCTCTTCCAACAGAACATGAGAGTTTCATTGGTTTAGCAAAGGAAGTTCTTTATCAAAGTTAAGGAACTCATTTGCTGTTTATATGGTCCAAGAAACATAAACTTTGTCACTGAGCCCTAGAAGAATTCTCTATTATCAGAAGACTGGCCATTTCGTAAACTGTATCTTCAATCAGGATTCAGGTTATGTACTATAGTATCTAGTGTTTTCTGGCTGGGTTACAGTGACCTGCACGTAACCCTGGCAGGAAGCCCCTGGACACAGTGTTTCCATCCCTTTACTGTGCCAATATAACAAGCATCCACTGTTCTCATTTAAATCACTAACAGAAGACTAGCACAAATAGGTCATCAGTTGGGTTTGTTGTCCAGAGGGGACTAATCTTGCAATGGCTATGAGAATCAAGGTAAGTTCCATTTTGTGTTGCTAATCACTTCAATGAATTACATGCAGGAGAAATCTGATTAAAACGAATGACTGTAGCAGCTTTGAATGAAAAAAAACAAAGAGAGGGTTACAATAAAAGTGCAATATACAACCTAATGATTATGCAGGAAGGAGGGGATGGATGTTGTTAGCAAGTATCTGCTGCTCCATATGATCGCTCTAGAGTTGGGCTAGTCAATACCCTAGTCGTTAGCTATCAGTGACTATTTAAATTTAAATTTGAGCTAATTAAAATTAAAAATTCGAGTCCTCATCTACATTAGCCACATTTCAAGTGGCCAATAGTCACATGTGGCTAGTGACTACCATATAGGAGAGCACAGATATGGAACATTTTCATCATAGTGGACATTTCTATTGGATAGCAATCACCTGAAGTGTCTTTTTACTGGAAAGGTGTTGGACTTAGTGCTTGTATAATGAAAACCTGATTTTTTTTTTTCAGTAACGCTGTGAAACTCTGTTCTCAGCTCCAGCTCTGTAGTAAGGATTGCCCTAAAATTTGAACCTAGAGGATTCACCTATCTTTAATGAATAAACTGTTAGTACTGATATTAATATTTCTGCTCCTAATGAATGTTTGTTATGTGCCCTGCATATGGAGCATTAACTATGTCCCAAGGAGGCAGTGGAAACAGGCTACTATCTGGAAAAAAAAAAAATGACTTTGTGCTATGCTTGCCATGATTGCTTGGTCACCCAGGGTTTCTTTCCCTCCTCTTTGGGAGATATGAGCTTTAATGGAATGTAGGATGTGGTGATTTGAGATCACCAACTAGTTTTTGTTCTTTTTTTTCTGTATCTACCCTTATGGTCCTTCTTGGATATACAGGATTAGAGTGTCCTTATACTCTTCCAGTTCATCTCCAAGAATTGTAAATGTTTATTGGACTCCTCCATCTTGCTGATATATGAAAATTGGAAGCAAAACAAATTCTTAAATGCCACATTTACTCCAGGTCCAAGTTCTGACTATAGACTTTGAAGTGGATTCAAGTTCTGACTATAACCTTTGAAGTGTATAGAACAGCATGTAAATTCAGTCTTTACCTCTGTCAGAGGGGATATGGTTCCTGTTACTCTTATATACAGCTTGTGTTCCAGGATCTGCCCCTTTGAACACCACTGAGTTCTAGGCATTTTACAAATTTGTGTCATTTGATTCTTATCTCAGAGAGTAATAACTATCTATAGGTTACTCTGAGAAAAATGAAAGAAAATAAGAGCTGACCCAAGATCACAATTAAGTAAACTATTTGAACCTAAGGCAATTGCTTCTCTTTGTCTTTTTTTTTTTTTTTTCTTACAGCTACTGTTATTGGGATAGCTACATAGAATTAAGCCATGGACTCTGCCAGAGTCTGGAAGTGGTGTATGGGGACAAAAATAAGGACCATGTTCAAGAGGAAAGGAGAAGAGATAGTGCAGTGTATTTGAGCTCTCACCAAAGAAGCTGAGATTCAGTAGGAATAGTTGGAGCAGACTCAGGAAACCAAGGCAGAAATTCAATTATGGATCTAGGCAATCAGAGAAAGGTTTCACTTAGGAGATTTGTGGGTTCCCAGGCTTACCCCAGAAACAAGTCTTAGGGCCACAAGACTGATGTTGAAACCACCAGATTAGGATCCTAGTTTCCTTGAGAGATCAGGTTGAATCCTTTGGTTGGATATGAACTGCCATTCTCAAAGCTTTGGAATAAAGAAAATCTATAACATTTTTGCTTCTCTTAGTGAATCTCAGCTTAGCCATGAAATTTCAGAGGAAGAAAATGGCATGCATTCAATGTTCTGAGAGAGATACTACTATATATAGTAATAATAAGAGAAAGTCCTGGAAATACAGAAACAACATAAGAAATTGTTGAGTGTTGTGTTTCAAATACAACAAAACACCCTAAGCTACTCAGTTAATAGTAAATGACTATTATATACAACATAGGACCAAAATCTCAGAACACCAATGATTGTCCAGCCTTGTTTTATTACAGAAAAATTTGTTATGGTGTTTGCATTTGGAAACTTTTTCTTACATTACACAGGAAAAAAAGACAAGCTTTTCAGCATCTGGAATTGTTAGAGAGGTATAACTAAGGTGACATTATAGTTTATCATCCAAATAGAGACACTTTTGAGAATGAATGTAATTATTTGTAATTACACCAGAACCACAGGTGTAAGCCAGAACTGTCAGAGGCAGAACAGGACACACTGTCACCCTAGTTATGGACCACAGCTGCATGCAACTGGAGTCATGACATTTTCCCATCTCAGTTGCCGAATATGACCAAAAGCCTGCTCGTTTGTGTCAGCTGATGATGTAAATGTACAATGATGAAGATGTCCAATAACCTGTTTTTAAAAACTAGCTAGGGTAAAGAAAAATGTGATTGATCATTATTGTTGGGTTTTTACCTTAAAAAAAAAAAAAAAAAAAAAAAAAAAACAGTCACTTGACACAGTACATTCAAGAAAAAAGTGTTCAGTTACCAATCTCCACTCAGCATGGGAGAGTATTTCTCTTCAATTTAAATAAATAATCAATTACCTACTATCATCAAGACATTTTGTATGATATTCTATTTCAAATGTGTCTGGTTTAGCCATTAGGGAGATTTGGAGGGCATCTGAGTTGTCACAATGCTTGGGTTGCACCACTGGTGTTTAGTGGGTGGGAACCTGGAACTGCAGAAGTCCTGCAATGTGCTGTATAGTCTCACACAATGAAGTGATATCTCGGGTCTCTCCTGATGGTTGTGTGGAGAAAAACATGCTTAGAAAAACCTAAGCCTAAATCTTAACTCCATTTTATATATAAATGCAAAGTATCTTTTTTACACTGCTTTAATAGCAACTACCATACACTGAGGGAACATGCCCTTTGTTTTATTTGGTACTCTACCAAGAATCATAATTTCAGAAAATCACATCACAGAAGGCATCATAGCTGGGTGGTAACACAACATATTCGAATTTGTGACTGACATTCAATGTGACCCAAGCATTTATATGTCAACATGCTTATTATATCATAAAGAATTTTCTTCTTAATTTCTTTTACAATTTATTTTTACATTACAATTAGAACATTAAATTGACTTAAAAATAAGTGTGTGAGGTGTTTTTATTAGCTATGAATTTCAACTCAGTATAGTAAATACACTATAGTTATAACATCTCTGATTTAAATAGGGGTCTTTGAGTTGGATAGGGCTGTGGCCAAGACTCCAGGGCAGTGCTATCCATAGTGTAGTCCCAGAATTGGCAGCAAGGTGGTCATTAGAGATGCAGATTCTTGGGCTTCACTCCAGATCAACAGAATTACAATCTCTTAGGAGTGGCATTCAACTGATCTGTGATTTAACAAACATTTTAGGTGATTCTTGTACATGCTTTAATGTATACAACTATTTGAGGATTATCGCTCCAGGTAAGGCAAAGATGAGTAATAAATTGTCTTCAAAGAAAATACAGTTTAACAGGAGAAATAAAGATATCTTCCTACTTGAGTTACATGAGTCAGAAAATCATAAGGATCACAATGACCAAAAACATAATAGAAGTTTGGCAATAACCTAATTCCAGAGAGTGATATACCAAACATGATGTATCAACAGCAAAAAACTGGGTTCTGAGACAAGTTTAAACTATGCAACCCCAATTAAAATGAACAGGACTTATGTTGTTAAGACTCGATACAGTCCTAAAAACATACTCAGCAGAGTACTTAACATGTTCCAAAACACGTCATTCTCTACTTTTTAACAGGGAGTGAACAGCTGGGATGTGTTATTAGTAAGCCATGTTTTCATAGGCTTTCTGGTTTTCTTTAGCCAAAGTCTTACAACAGTCTTTGGACAAATTAGTGCCTGAAGCCATAGGAAGTCTTTAGTCATTTTGGAGAACTGCTGAGTAAGTCAGGTCTCAAAGACAACATGCCCACACGGACTTGCTTTGCCACCTTTGGCCTTTCCACCTTGGAAATGCCTTCACAACCAATTACACTATCCTCAAATGTCTATTTACTTTTAATGACTCTAGTTAAATGTTAAGAGTTATTCCGATGACCCAGTTAAAGACTAGCAAGAAAAGCTTAAACAAATCAATAGATTAAACTGGGAAGCTCTTAAATAAATGAGTAAGAATCAAATCGACATCTTACTAAATGAGTGA
Source organism: Hyperoodon ampullatus (assembly GCF_949752795.1). Lineage (NCBI taxonomy): Eukaryota > Metazoa > Chordata > Mammalia > Artiodactyla > Ziphiidae > Hyperoodon > Hyperoodon ampullatus. The sequence goes on along the minus strand of NC_136927.1, from coordinate 14,675,330 downwards.
CAAATTGTTGAGTGGCCTGTATGCCTTGGTGGTACTGAACCAGACCTCACTTTTTAAAAGTTATTAAGGAGATCAACATGGAAACAATGTTGGAACATGAAACATGGAAGTTTTCTGTTTCTAGATATTCTCACATGCACTTTTACTTCAGGGTATTGTGAGGTTTTTGTTCCAAATTGTCAGCACAGTGATCTAGCTTTTAAAAGTTCACAAAAAAACTCCCAGGGATATCCTTCCTGTATTTTGTTGTTAGGAAAAATCCTGAAACATTACCTCCTCCTGCCACACACAAGAAAGCAGCCTCTCTAAGATTCCTCCTGGGGTTGCCTCTTGTTGTTGGCACTTGCAAGGTTGTTTGTTTCTAAATTTGTCTTATTTTCAGTGTTGCTCCCCAAACACTACTGAAACTCAGCAAGTCCATTTATGTCAGATTCTACACCTAAAGGTGTTTTCAAAATATTGTCACATACCAATCATCCATAAGCTGATGGGACACAATGTCTAGTGTCCATTTTTTATGGCACACAGGCTGTTGCTATAACTGTGTGACTCCCACTGGGAAGGAGAGAGAGAGAATGGCTTCAGTTCTTTTGATGACGGCAAAAAATCTACGTGCTAAAGTCATCTGGATAGAAGTATAAACCCTCCACCTTCTTTTGCCTGAAGACAACTTCACATTAACATTTCCATCCCCTTTGGTATTGAGAGCTGCTCAAGGAAGCATTTAGAGCAGGTGGTCCTGGTTGTACTGAAGCAATTCCCCTAGGGAAAAGCACATGCTTACACTGTAGATGTTTCCCAGGCCAGTAAACCCAAGACAAAATTACAACTCCCAGCAGTCAACTCATTTAGTTTTACACAGTGAAGTCCATCTTCTTTGTTGGGAATGGAAAATGTATTCCTTTTAGAAAAAAAGTATAGTTTAATAGAGGAGGGGTAAAAAAGTCATTGAAAGTTAACAGACTCAGGAGATAATAAAAGTTCTGCCAATGATCAGCCCTGGGATTTTGGTCAAGAATTTAAGAGTTCTGTTCATTAACAGTGTCAGTGTGTATAAAAATTAAGAGGTTTAAAAATCCTAGATGGCTTGTGAAAGGACTTTAAGAGGTGCACATAGGCATTCATTTGGATAAAAATTTGGTGCTTAACAGCACATGCTTTATACAGATTTTTACAAGGGTAGATATGACCCCCAAAATTAAGAATCATGGGATTAAATTTCTCCAAGGAAACTTTACTACCTTAATGTTCTATTTAGTTCATTTCAACAAAAATTTATTGAAAACTTTCTATAAGCCAGCACACTGTGTCAGGCTCTTGAAATATATGGATAGACAGTACAGAGGCCTCACCTGTTTACAGCTCATTGCTCCAAGGCTTTACAACCCCCAGCTATAAAGAGATCAATAGCATTAGATTTAATGTCTTTATAATCTGGATCCCATCCTTATTTTTTACTAAAATTTTATACAGAGTCCACAGGTGATTCTTATTCACAAAATCAAATATATTACCTAGAAGTATTTGCACGCTCTGTGAGTTCATTACAAATGCAGCATGCCTGACCTCACTCTAGACCTCTTAAACCAGAATTTGCATTTTACAAAAAAAAAAAAAAGAAAATGATTCATGTATGTTACAGTTTGAGAAGCTTTGCTCTATGACGTTCAATAGTTCCACTTCACCATTCTAAACTAAAGAAATAAATGACATGGTCTTTGCTCTAGAGCAGCCTTAACTTTAATGTCATCATTACTTTTGTCTAACATAAAATATACAGATTTCTTGTAATAATTTAGAATACTCAAAAAAAAAAAAAAAGAGAGAAGTGAAGTGTAGGAAAAAAATTCTACCTCCTTACCTCTGTGTCTAAACATTTCTGGGTTTAATTTGTTTAGTTAGAAAATCAAATTGATATTCTTAGCACTATTGTAGTTCATTATAATTGTTCCATACATTTTGAATGAATGAACATCAAGAATGATACAACAAAAGAAGTTATCAGGAATCTTTGGTTTAAAAGAAAGGAAGTGACTTCCACTTCTGGCCAAGATGAAATAACAGGGAAAATATGATGTTTACCCTCCCATCTGGAACATGAGAAAAACAGAAAAAAATATAGGAAAAAGCAGTTTGCAAAACTCTGGGCATGAGGCAATGAAGGACAATGATGCCTGAGAGATGAGCCTTTCCATTACCCCAGATGACTGCCTTGGGATGGTTTCCAGACCACAGCACAGGAGGGGTGCTCAGGAAGATCCCAGCAGACTCTTTACTGTGAGAAGACAAAGCTGAGAGTCTACAGAGAACAATACATCTAAGGTTGACAGAACAGGGTATCAGAGACAAGAGAGCTGCACAGAGGGAGAACTGTGGAGATCTGTGGAAGGTCCTCTGGAAGTCCCCTGGATCATTCCATGTGTGTGAGGAAACTACTTGAGGCTGAGGACAGAATCATCTGAAAGGATTAGACACTGGTTTGTATAACTGGACTCTCAATGGATTATAAATAATGCCTATTCCCGTGAGCCAGACTAGAAAACCCCAAGATTCATGGGCATCATGTAGAGTACACAGAAGGAACTCGCCTCAGTCATGGGGAATAATTAGCTCTAGACTGAGCACTGTTCCAGTCCCCCCTAACAAATCTTAAAAATAAGACACAGAAGAATTAAACTGCTTTCAAGTAATTTAACTGTATTCTTAAACAAAACTCAAGAATATTTAGAGAAATATAAAATTATTTAGCACTCAAGAAGGTAAAATTCACAGTGTCTGGTATCCTATCAACTACTACCAGGCATGCAAAGAACAAGGAAGATACAACACATTATGAGGAAATCAACAAACCAACCCTGAACTGATTCAGATGTTAGAATTAGCAGACAAAGGCAGCATTAAATTTTGAAAGAATCAATTAATTAATATCGCTTTTAGAAAATGGAAAAGGTCTTACTTTTAGGAGAAACATCACCATCTGGTAGTATTTCCACGTATTGCCAGTAAAGATATTTAAAAGTATGTTTTATCTTGGGATTTATAATACTTGCAGAAATAATTACAACTACTTATGTAAAGAAAGAGTTGAACAATTCTATAGACTATTTATATAAGTAACATTCAACAACTTGTGCAAATTTTATATGCATCTATGTATGTATGTGTGTACATGTATTATTATATGTATATATAGATACATATATGTTTATATATGAGAATTCATAAATATGTAAATTAAAGATGCAACTAATAAATAGGCTTCTTGAAACAGCTGCTGTCCTGAAAATTAAATGTCATTGTCTAGTGAGAAAGGCACTTTCTTAAAATAATGATAGTATTCTTAAATGTTATTTAAATGTCATATTATAGCCACTCTCTGTCCTATAATCTAAGCTGTCTTCTTCATATAAATGATTTACATCTGGTTTTCTCATATATTCATTTGTGTGACTATTGTGTGTCTTTTGCTATTAAAAAGTATGTTCTTTTAAGTTTTCTTTCTCCACTGAATTCCAAATACCTAGAATAATCTCTGGCATATTTATAAATATTGTTAAAAAATATTATCACATTGAAAGAATGTGATGGGTTTACCAAGTCCTGAAGTTTCAACAATCAGATAAAACTGGGATATATGTAAAACAAATTCAAGTATCTGTTGTACAGCTATGTGTATACGTTATAATCCCAAACCCATTTATAGAAGTTTTACATGATTAGATATTGACTTTGTTGGCCAACTTTAGTTTCTAGCCAGGCAATTATATACTTGGCAACTAAATATCTGATGGTATAAAATAGTAGCTAAAAACACAGTGTGTGGAGCCAGCCTGGGATCAAACCCTGACTCTACCCTTTACTTGCTGTGTCTATCAGGCAGCAGAAAATACTCTAGGTATTTTAACAGAGATATTTTAATACAAGCATTTGATTACCCTGGGGGTAGAAGGTTTAAGAAGCCAAAAGGGGAACTGAGTTCTCCAGAAGATTAGCAAAAGCAGGAAGAAGTGACCATACTTAAGGCTAGCATTCCACATAAAGACCATGTTGCAGGAACCCGGGAGTCAGGGCCACCTGGTGGAAGAAAAGACCATCCTACCTTTTGGGACCATGGGCTGAGGGGCAGTCAGGTGAGAGCTGGAGCCATACAGGGTACACCACTACTGACAGAGATGCAATCAAGTAGATAGAGGAAATGGTAGAAATACACTGGTTTCCTCTTTTCTCCTGCCCTCTGATCACCTGCTCTTGTATCAAATAGGATATAATAGCCAAAAGCCATTTGGCAAGGAAATCTGAAAAAATTATTTTGCAGGAGTCATTCTGTAGGCTCCAGTTATCCATACTTAAGTTGGCTAAATTACCATTTTGTCCTCTAGCTTTGCCTCAGGGTTTTTCCACAAACTTCCTCTTGCTCTGGAATAATCTTTTTTCACCTCTTCATTTGGATATCTCTTCCTCATCATTCAGATTTTACTTTATGTGTCAATTCCTCAAGAAACTTTCTCTGAGCCTTTAGAAGTCGTTAAGCTTTTCTATTATACATACTTTTGGAGAATTTACTACATCCTTTAAAATAGCATCAGAATTTGTGATTAGGAATTTATTTGTTCAGTTATGTCTAGAATGTCTTTCTTTCTTACTATGTGGTATGCCCCATGAAGTGAGTTTTCCTCTCTGTAGACTCTTCAGAAACTAATGCATATTTGGCACTCATCTATTTTTTGGATGATGTTTCTCAACCCATATCCTCATCTCTGTTCTTGAAAAATGATTAGTCCAGACTTCCCAGACAAACCAAGTGGAGCCTTGAAATCTTATCAAACTCCTATATATGTGGGGGTACCAAATTACCACTCAAATCAGCTTATTTAAAATTCCAGAACAAAAAGTCTCAAATACTCTTTAACACTGTAGTTTCTTCTACAAAAGCTGCTACTAAAATACTTTACTCCATCTAATTCAGTTTCCGAGCTAATTAGTCTATTTTAGTCATTGTTCTCCAGAGGGACAGAACCAATAGGATATCATATATGTATAATTTATATGTATTCAATAAGAAGGATTTATTATAAGACACTAGTGCACATAAATATGGAATCTGATAAGTCCCAAGGTCTGCAGTCAGCAAACTGGAGACCTAACAGAGCTGATGGTATAGTTCTAGATGAAGTCTGAAAGGCTGAAAACCAGGGGAGCTGACAGTATAGTTCCAGTCCAAATTCCAGCAAGCTTGAGACCCAGAAAGAGCCAAGGTTTCAGTTCAAGTCTAATGGCAGAGAAAAAACGAAACAAAACGAAAATAATGACTCAGCTTGAAGGCAGTCAGGCAGGAGGAGTTCCCTCTTACTCAAGGGAGGGTCAGCATTTTTATTCTTTTCAGACCTTCAACTGATTAGAAGAGGTCCATACACATTAGGGAGGGTAATCTGATTTACTAAGTTGACTGATTCAAATGTTATCTCATCCAGAAACACCCTCACAGATACACCAAAATGGTGTTTGACCAAATGTCTGGGCATCCCATGGCTCAGTCAAGTTGACACATAAAATTAATCATTACAATTCTACCCCTTGTCAATTTGGCACCCCTACACATCTCTTTAAACCACCTGTAACCTCCAAATGAAGATAACAAAAAGGTCCTAGTTTCACCTAACGTGATTCAACTATTCTACATACAACCAAAAAAGTGTTAACCCCTTCCCCAGTAGAAGAGGTAAAGTCTTTGAGTGATGCTTACTCTTCTCCTTGATATCCTGTTAACTTAAATATTATGATGTAAAATTGACAATACTTAAATACTATGATATTAGGTCAATACATCTTATGATATTTGATAAGGGAATAATAGAGGGAAGAAAAGAAAGATGTTGTTTTCTTATATTCACACACACAAATGTATTTAAAACAAACAAAATATATGATAATTATAGTTTTCATTTCTATAATTGATCATGAGATTGTAGCTATTGTTTATAACTAACTTCTTCTAGTGCCAGTTCTGTATTTCCTTTGCTTTCAGCAAGCACCACAGAAGGTCGTGATCCTTTACCTGGTGGGATGACAAAAAGGGTCTATTTGGCCCATTCCTGAAGGCTCTGGGTCAATAGTACTCCTACCTAGATTGGGATTTTGTACTTCTCCATGGTAGTACTAATAGTCATGCTTAAGGATCTCTTGTACAAACTGTTCCTTACCTCCATTGTAGAGTGGTAGTCCAATATCCCACTGTCATCTGGATCAATCACCACAACACAGGAACTCCCTTTTTTGCCTGTTGATTCAGAAGCATGAGAAGCCCAATGTGAATGATGGTAATGATTCAGGGGAATAATTGTTGTGTCTCCTAGTGGAAGAATTTCTCCCTTTGAAATTAAGACCTCTAGGCTAAGAGAGCATAAAGTAATGGGAACAGGCAGCAAATATTTTTGCTAGTGGGCCACTAGGAGTAACAGTGAGTGGTGCCACTCCCATTTCCACCCATTAATTCATGGACACATGAATAATGGCTATCAGAGAAATAGTACCATATATTCATATATTGAACAATGATTTGATTCAGAGCATATGTAGCCTTCTGGAGAAGCTCGCCCCAGTCCTGCAAGGTACTGCCACCAAGCTGCACTGTAACTGAGTCCTCAAGAGACAATTACACTGAACTATCTAGCTAGTTGCTTCAGGATGGTAGGGAATGAGGTAAGATCAGTAAATTCCATGAACATGGTCCCACGTCTGTACTTCATTTGCTGTGCAATGAGTTTCTTGATCAGAAGCCATGTTGTGTGGTATACCAGAACTATGGATAAGGCAGTCTGTAAGTCCATGAGTTGTAGTTTAGGCAAAACCATTGCATGAAGTGAAAGCATGGATACCCATGTATCCAGTGTGTCTAGTGCAATAAGGAGAAAATGCTGGCCCTTCCATAACGGAAGTGGTCCAATGTAATCAACCTGCCACTAGCTAACTGGCTAATCAACCCAGGGAATGGTGCCATATCAGGGAATTAGTGTTGGTCTCTGCTGCTGGCAGATTGGGCCCTCAGCAATGGCTATAACCAGGTCAGCTTTAGTGAGAGGAAATCCTCATTACTGAGCTCATACGTGATCTCCTTCCTGTCACCATGGCCACTTTTTTCATGAATCCACTGGGTGATGAAAAGTGTGGCTGAGGAAAGAGGCTGACTGGTGTCCACAAAATGGGTCACCTTATCTACTTGATTATTAAAATCCTACTCTGTTGAGGTCACCACTTGGTGAACATTCATATGGAACACAAACATCCTCATGCTTTTTGCCATTCAGAAAGGTCTATCCACATACCTCTTCCCCAAATTACATTGTCACCAATTTTCCAATTATGTTCTTTCCAAGTCCCTGACCATACAGCCAAACCACTGGCCATAGACCATGAATCAATATACAGTCTCAATCTGACCATTTATCCTTCCAGCAAACTGAACAACCAGGTGCACTGCTCAAGTATCTGCCACTAGGCATTGTGTCTCTTTCCTGGTTGGAGGAGAGGCCGGATGCAACAACATGTGTTTCATCTTAGGAGGAAAGTCTTGACATTCCCCATACTTCTAGACCCCTAGAAAATAAGACTGAGGTAGAAGCACCTTGAGTTTTAGTCAGATTTATTTTGTATCATCTGACACAAATATCTTGCCAATAAGTTTAGAGTAGTTGCTACTTCTTGATCACTAGGTCCAATCCTCATAGTGTCAATAATGTAATGGACCAGTGTGATATCTTGTGCAAGAAGAAGGCAATCAAGTTCCCTATGAACTAAATAGACCTAGACAGTTGATACACTGCTGAGGTAAGACTGTGAAGGTGTATTCTGGCCTTGTCAGAAAACTGCTTCTAAGTATCCTTATTGACAGGAATGGAGAAGAAAACATTTACCAGATCAATAAAGGCATACCAGATGTCAGTGGATGTGTTAATTTTCTCAAACAATGAAATCACACCTAGTGCAATTGGAGTCACTAAACAGTTAATCTTAAAATAATCCACTGTCATTATCAATGATCCATCTGTCTTCACAAACCAAATAGGTTGAATGAGGATCTGATGGGAATCACCACACCTTCATCTTTCCTGTCCTTCATGGCGGCACTAATCTCTGTAATCCCTCTAGGAATGTAGTATTACATTTGATATACTATTTTCCTAGATAGAGACAGTTCTACTGGCTCCCACTTGGTCTTTCTTCTCACAATAGCCCTCACTCTACATGTCAGGGAACCAATATCAGGATTCTGCTAACAGCTGTACATGTCTTTCCCAATTATGCGTTCTGGAACTAGTAAAATAACTTCAGGATGCATTCAGGAGCCCACTGGGTCTACTGTGAGATAAACCTGACCTAAAATTCCATGGATTACCTGACCTCAATAAGCCCCTACTCTGACCAGAGGGATGTCTTGGGACTCCTGGAACTAGTGTCAGTTCAGAGTCAGTGTCCAATAGTCCTTGATATGTCTGATTATTTCTTTTTCCTCAATTCCTTTTATTCAAGGGATTCTGGGTCTGTAAATTGGCTCAAGTCTGGGAATTGATTGAGGGTCTGTGTTAATATCATTGAGGTAGATTTCTGTTCACTGGACCTAGAAATTTTCTGCTTAGGTAGACAAATAAGAATTTATTAGGCTTCCTATCTCTTTCATTTTCAAGGAACACCATGATCAACTCGACAGTGCCACATATCTTCATGAATCAGACTGTTTTGATTGGTACTTTGACTCCTATCTCCATTACAGTAACCATGCCCACCTTTCCACTGGTGATCCAGTGCTGTCACATGGTCCCTACTACTCTTAGATCCAATTACTCTTGTTGTATTTACATTTCCCAAATGAGTCATCACAGTTCCCACTGTAAGCTCTTGGCTACAGGGAGTGATGACAGAGCTCTTCAAGAATATCAGGGCTCCCTTCACAAATTTATTTCTCACAGTCTCAAAAGGTATGTCTCTGGACACTCTCAGGGTTGATGAGTATGTTTTAAATGACAAATCCACTCTAATATTCCAATCTCCATAGTCTTTGAATCCCTTCTTCTATATTAAACCAAGTTTAGTCTGGCATTTCTAACTCACTCACTATGGGCCACCTTTTGGTTCATGTTTCAACCAACCAAACAAGTAAACTGTTGGAGCCCTTAGTAACTCACCAGACTACAACATTAAATGCAGGCTCTCTACATAGTGAGTCTAAATCAATAAATTTGGCCTGATCCAACATTCTGCTCCTTCCACCATTATCCCACTCCCTTAATATCCATTCCCACATATGTTCCCTGGATTTCTGTCTGTATAATTTGAAAAACTTAAGTAGTTCTTTGGAATTATAGGTCACCTCCTCATGAGTCACACTTTGTACCTCACCTTTAGGGGTTTGATGTCACTTGAGTCTAGTTATATGTCTGGAAGCAAAGAGGGGTGCTGGGTTGGCTACTGAGGAGAATCCACATAGTTTAACTCACATTGTAATTTATCCAGTCACAGACTGAAATCAGAAATTTCATCCCTGAGGTTATGGGAGATAAGGGTCTCTTTCAGGGCAGACATAGTAGCCATTAAGTCATTAAGTCCGCAACGGGAGAGGCCACAACAGTGAGAGGCCCGCGTACCGAAAAAACAAAAAAGCGATCTAGAAACAGTAATGATGGAGCGGGGAAGTTAAACTGGGAAGAAGAGGAAGCCACTCTATGGAGAATTTCCAAATTACTCTGGGCAACTAGAGCTCAATCTCACTGGGGAACTCAGAAACAGCGCTGAACACATTCCTCAGGTACTTTGCTCCTGAAGGGTGAAGGGACTGGAGTGTATTATAAAATACCATCCCTCAGTAATTCCTTGAGTGTTGCTTCCATAAGAAGTAATTCCTCAACATTTCTGCCTTCCCATGTGCACCGGCAAATATGGCTCTGGTGTCCAGAAAAAAATCTTTCAGGAAAGGAGATGCAGGGACTAGTACTTGTTACTCAGGTTTGCATGCTCTGAAGGAGCAGAGTCTGGGGGCCTGGGAAGAGCACTGTAGGAAGAGCATTTCCTACAACAAATCAGGAAATTTGAACTTTATTCAGAAGATATTGGGGTGTCACCAATGGAATGTGTAATGTAGAATAGAGAGGAAGAAAAAGATGACCTTGAATCTCATGGGTGTTGAAGAAGAGATTGGCACTAGTAGCACAGAGTCAACTTGATACCCTCTTTCTCTTACCCTTCACATATGACCATCAGGTTTCAAAGTTCAGAGAAGAGACAGGGAGGAAATCTGCTAACTAGGGTCAAGGGACTAAGGATGCATTCATAGTATCTGAAGTAAATATTGGAGGCTGTTTATGCCATCACATAAAGATCATGAAAGTACTAAGGATGTGCCTGTTTGAATGCATTTCTGTCTCTTAACAAAAACATTTCCACATGGCATCAGTTGGTCTATGAATTCCAACAGTTTTCCATCAAGGACAACATTTCCCTCCATTTTATTATAAGTGAAATAATTTTTTAATACGCATTTCTTTGCACAAGTTTTGGCTCTAGAGAGCTCTTTTAGAGATTTTTGTTTAGAACTGTGATATTGATAACTGAGCAACTAAGGTGTTCAAAGAACAGAGTTTTCATACATTCCCTCACTAAAAAATGTTAATGAACATTCATAGAACTGTTAGCTATTCTATCTATAGAAGCAGTTATTTTGTTTGCTAGTAATTTGAAGTTTTTCACCCATCAGCACTACAAGGTGTATAGTATAGTTGATCAAAAATATAGTGAAAAACTAGTTGCCTAATACTCTACTTTCACTACTTTTTGGTACCTAGTACAGTAAATCTTTTGAGATTTCCAGTCTCAAAAGAGACACACAAAACCAGCTTAGTGATCAGTGACCAAGTCTAAGCTGACCAGCTAATGCAATAAACCAGTCAATTTGACTTGTGTTGTTGCCTGAATCGACCAGTTATTTGTCTGAGATTGCTGAAAACAGGTAGAAGTTGAAAGACTGTGCATATAAATGCAAATTCTGAGTTTGCAGTGGCAACTCATACACAGCTCTCCCCTGTCATGTGGCATCTTTATTGCCTCTCTCTGTACCATTTCAACCTCAAGTCTCCTTTAGGTCAAGGGGCTGTGTTGACACATAAGCCCACATTCATATATCTTACATTTCCTGAGCACCTATCATGTCCCAGACATTTTGCTGCATCCATTAAGGTACAGTGGTGAGCCAAAAGAGACACATGGGCCACACACCCATTCCTAAGTCATTTTCTCTCTTGCTTATTCCCATCTTTTTGTAATTCTTTGTTTCCTGACAGAAGAACCAACCTTCTCATTGAAGCCTACAACTTCTTCAGTCAGGCTGTTCCGCTACAGAATCAGCCCCCACTGAAGTGATATGATCTCCAACACAAAGTCCTATGTCACTCTCTCCTTTGCTGCATGCCATGCCCTGGACCCTGGAGATGGGGAGCCACAAGAATACAATTCTAAAGAAGAGCTGCTTCACTGGCAGGCATTAGAAAGAAGGGGAGATTTGTGATTAGTTTAGTGAATTCGATCTCTTCACATTGATAATTTAATTATCTTTGTGACTATTACAGAAGTTATGGCGTCTTTGAAGTCAGGGCAGGAAGGGTTCCTGTGAATCAATTCCTTCTACTCCCTTACATTTTCACACAAAGAAATCTGATAAAAGTGGTTAAGTGTTTGTCTTCACACAGTCTGCTTGCTTGGGAATCCAAAAAATCAGTGAAAAAACTATAGATAAAATCTAAGCTTAACTCATATCATTTAATTCATTATTATGAAAATGCAAGTTTAATTATAGTGATAAATTATAATTATTCTAAAGGGTCAAGACACATTAGATTCCTCCAATTACTTCACTTAGGTTAATAACTATAATTTATTTTTTAAAATACCAAAATTAACAAACATGCTACTAATTCTCTGGGAACCAGGGGGAAAGGAGTTTAAAGCACAATCACACATAAGCTTGTATAGTTAATATATTTTTAGAATCTATAAAAAAGTGAGCTTTATTTCCTAGGCAAAGGAGTTTGTATGACATAATCTGTTTCCACTTTTTGTATAAAAATATGTTGTTTTAAACACTTTTACCTTCTCTCTATTTCTATAATTGTCTAAAGGCAACGTGATTTTTGTAAAATGACTGAAAGTTTCAAAATCATTTGACTGCCAATGTCTCTAATTCTAAACCTGATGTTCTGGAGAAATGTGTGGCCTAAACCATGCCAGAATGCCTCATTTTATATTTAAATGGTCATAGATTTAATAATGGGCTGCAAAAAAGGCTTGCATTTAACTACATCCTTTACTGTTCATGCACTCATCCAAGCACATGCAAACACAAGGGAAGGCCATGCCCTTTAACTCCATGAGCATCATGGAAAAGACCCACTCTGGGCTCTGGACACATTAACAAATTACATCCCATTAGGTCAATGCAGAAATTAATTGTGGGATTCTTTTCAAATCCACATTGTTTCCTGGCTCTGTTGCAGGCCACTCAATTAGACACCTCTCAAGGCCTTTATGTTGGACTAAACGTAGCTAATTGTTCCATTTCTGCATGGAGTGATTCATCTCCCAGATGTCCCAGACCTTTCAGCAGCTCTGCTCCACTAATATCTCGACATAGGAAAATAGAATCATTTGGGACCCAGGCAGAGGGGAGAGATTGGAAGCAAATAGAGCAAGGTATTCTTTACCCCTGCCCTTTGGTATGATTAATCTTCAGTGAGAAAAGACTCCTGAATCATTCTCTTGACAGGATAGCCCCCTTGCCCTATCTGGCTTCCCATGTGAGGAGAGATGGATGAATGCTTCCTTTTTTCTCTTCCTCCAGGTGCAGCCCTATTCACACTCAAGCCTGACTGCACATAATAGAACAGTTTCTACTTACCCATTGCCTCAGCTCTGTATTTTGTCCTCCACTGTTTCTCAGTTGTTCATATCCCAGTGACAGAGCCAGACAAATTGAAAATGCATGAAGACCTGAAGACAGTCACTTATTTCCTTGGAACGCTGGAGTAAAAATGTGTGTGTGTGTGTGTGTGTGTGTGTGTGTTTATATATATTTTATTACAGGAAACACAGCTTCAGAGTAAATCTATGGAGAAAAGTTTTTACGCCTTTAAGCTATTGAGTTAGCTTGATTTTCTTTTTTTTTACTTTGAATTTTTGCTTTGTGCACTGTTTTCTTCAACTCTTTCCTTTACTCATAGCAAATGGTGTTATTCATCCATTGTAATAGTTGGATATATAATAATGCATGTTCTGGAATAGGAAGAGAGTCTAATCCTACTAACTGTGTGGTTTGAACCATATTTAAAACAGCTAATAATGTATCATTACCAAATTTATTTTTTAGATTTAACACAGATTGGCAAAACCTTCTGATTTAAATTGAGATGAGAAATTGGTAAAACAATGTTTTAACTTTATACGGATCCATATCCTAGAGTTAGGCTGGGCCCTACTAAAAATAATGAAGCTAAACATAGGCTTTAGTTTGAGTTCTCTGAGAAAAGACATTGAGACTAGGATGTGAGGCATGTAGTTTATTTGGGAGGTGATTGCAGGAAGTAAATTTGGAATGATTTATGGAAGAGAAAGCCACCTATAAAGGGTGTATTATCAAGCAAGTTACCACTGTGGGCAGCTTGAGCTCAGTCCCAATAGGGAACTCTGGGAGCCACTATGGAACATGCAAATCAAGAGTTCTCCCACCTATGGAGCAATGGAGCTGGAGTATTAATAGACTAAATCCATTAGTCAGTGGCTGTAGGCTGGTCCTGAGAGATTTAATTAAACCTGTGTAGCCAGGCAGAGTAGATTTGATCACCAAATAATATTCAGGAAATAGACTGAAATGCGTTTATTGAAGGGCTGCTGGGGACCATGAAAATGGTAGGGCTCAGAGTGTCTGCTTCATCATCACACTTTCGGAAACTTTGGCAGGAATGATCACTTACTTTAAGCTAATTATTGAAACCTTGCATTGCTTTAGCATCCATGGAAACTCCTGACTTTGAAATGTAAGGTGTCCCTTGACTCTTCATTTTGTTTCATCAACATTTCTGACTGACTTTCTCTGCCCTCTACTTAACTAGACAAACCGCATGGTCTGAGACCACAACTCTAGAAGAACCTATTTATTTGTTTATTTTTTCATGTACAGTACAAAAATTTTTCCCCCGAACCATTTGAGAATAAGGTACTAACCCAATGCCCCAATACCCCTGAATATTTTAGAGTATTTATATGAACGAGCACATTCTCTTACATAATAACATTATGCCTAACAAAATCCCATCCAAGTTTCACCACCTGCGTCAGTAATGACCTTTAGAGTAAAATGACTTATTTCAGAATTATATGATTTCACAATGTACATGTATATCAAATCATTATACAGCTTATAAACAATTTTATTTGTCACTTATTCCGCAATAAGCTGGAAAAAATAGGACACTCTAGCAGATGAATTAAAGAAAAATAAGAATCATGTTGTACTGCAGTTGTCATGTCTCTTCAGTCTTTTTCAATCTGTGCACATTCCTTGGTCATTTCTTGACTTTTTTACCCTTGGAAATTCTGAAGATAACAGGTCATTTATTTTGTGGAATGCTCCTCAATTTAAGTTTGGGCTCATTATTTTTCTTCTATGATTAAATTTAAGTCATAGTTCACTGGCAGGAAAAAAATCACAAAACTAATGCTGTGTTCATCTCTTTGTTTCACACATATGACTCATGCATTTGATGTGTCCCTTTACTGGTGATCACTTGGTTAAAGTGGTGTCTCCAGCATCCTCCACTGTAAATTTCACATTTTTAAATTAAGAAATATTTTGAGAAGAGGTATTTTGAACTCATAAATATACCACTAGCTATCAAACTTTCATTTATTGATTTATTTATTTATAAATATCAGGATATTCTCCTGGATTCTTGTTTTATATATTGGCTCATAATCTTTACTATCCTACATGTTTCAATGTTAAAATTGTCCCAGATTTGGCCAGTAGGAGCCCCTTCTAGCTGGCTTGTCTGTCTTTTCAGCATGATCCCATCAGTCTTTGAGCACTTCCTAGGAAGACTTTTAAAGTTGAGCAGCCCAAACAACTGTGAAGTTATTGATGAGACCCAACAAATCATATTCCACTAAGGAAAAGTAGAAGAAGAACTCAGACTCTCTTCATTACCACAAAGAAGAGACCAATGAAGAGAAGAAAACCCAGATCCATGGCATGAGAATTTCGATTGATACATGAGGTAGCTTCTGTGAGAAGTAGTAAATATATCGGCATGGAAATCTCCCACATGAAATGTCTTGACTGAATTGATTCTAAGCTTGCTGGAAATACACATGATGTAGAATTTGCTTTGACTATTTTAATCAAGAATCACAAAAGATTATAGTCATAGTTAGTAAATTATGCTTTGGGTTGCAAGAGAATAGTTTTTAATACAAAGAAATAATTTTGGAAGAATAAAAAATATTTCATCAGTAAGTTAATTACATCAACTTTATCACTAAATTTCAGCCATTATATTATGGTGTGTCGTGGTGTTGTGTTTTTTTTTTTTTCTTTCTTTCTATTTGGTTTCTTTGAGCTTCTTGGATCTGTGGGTGTATTGTTTTCATCAAAACTGGGAACATTTGATTGTATTTCTTCAAATATTTTTTCTGTGCCCCTTTCCCCCTCCTTAGTGTCTAATTATACATGTGTTAGACTCCTTGATATAAAGAAAAAATATTTCATCAGTAAGTTAATTACATCAACAGCTAATTTTGTTTCAAAACATTCTGCTAAGAAAAGGTGTCTGATTGTATTTGCACTAGCAGTACCAGAGATGTCCCGTCTCTGCCAATCATCTCTTTTCCTTTTGATCTGGAGGTCATGAAGATAAGTACACACATTGGTCAATAGCCAATGGAAAATAAGAATATATTTAATCAGCAAAGAGGTCTGAGAAAACTGAGTCTACTGCCTCCACCTCTCATCCCAATTCATAAGAAGTACTAGCTATTCACAATGGTGTTAAGCTATATGAAGCAATGGCCAGCATATTGTGATGAGTGCAAGTGAAGAAAGCAAGATTCCTGAGTTTCAAGAGCTATTGGTTCTCTGCATGTAGTGAATGAAAGGAGAAACAGAGGCCCGATTTAACCCACAGTCACACTGCCACTCATAAATGTGGTCCAGTAAACGTCCTGAACTTAGCTTCATGATTAACAAATTTTCCATTAGGAGGAGGTGGCAGGTAGTGCTGAACTGAGAGGTGGACAGAAGTGTTTCCTTTTCTACATATTCATTGTGATGTGGTTTAAGGAGGTTGTCAGCATGGCTGATTCAAAGATCCTGCCTTAAATGGGGCAAACAATGAGCTCAACAATTAAGACACAAGATAAAATGTATGAAATTCAATGTAAAAGGTACAGGAAAATGGGCAAATGATAATGTTTAAATAGCTTTCCTTGAAAAATTATTTGAATTTAACAGCTTTAAAATGTGATTTTCTTTTTGCTGACCTGCCCTACAAGTGGAGGAGGTGGTGCTGTCCCAGGTCATTACACAAGGGCCAATCCTAGCCAGGTGCTTAGGGTCATAGGTTCAGTTCACTCATTGGATATACTTCCTTTAGTCTCAGTCAACTAAATCCACTGCAGAAGAGAACTTAATATAGGAAAGGAAATCCTACCAGGACCTGCTCCAAGGCATCTTAGGGTTTTAAACCTAATGCTTGGCCTCTTTATGCCTTCAGGTTAACCATATGTAAACAGTTGCTACTTTTCACACCAGAAGCAGGTTACTTTTCAGAGGTGGACTGATTCCTTGGCCATAAAGTTTATAAGTCCACTGGCTAAGTTTATGAAGTGCTTAGGCATCCTTTGGAAATGAAAGGTGCTGTGTAGTGGCAAGAGCTCTAGGGTGGGAAGGATAGGAAACACAGTCAAGGGGCCTGTCTCATTAGCCCAATATATTGCTTTTGCAATGAAGTTAGACATATTCTAAGAGAGTTAAGACTAATCCATAGTACTGAAATGCTCTTGAGCTGGTAAAGCATAGAGTCATTGTATGCTCTGCCTCCAAAGGCCGTTAAGCATGGGAAAGCCTAAAGAAAGTCTGGATGGAGAAAAAATAAAACACATTTGGCTACAATGGGTCTTTTCCCTGCTGTAAACTTCAAGCAATCCTTCACTTGATTTTTCTTCCCCTGAGTATAGTGAGCATATTATGGAGACTTGGAGAAGGATTTGAAGCAAATTTCCTCAATTTTCAGCATTTTGGTCAGAACTTTGACTTTCTCCCAGGGCCACTAATACTACATCTACTCCAGAAGTAGATGAGACTTCTCTTCCTTAGTCACATATAGTACCTAAAGCTTCTGTTCTCTGTAAAGGTGAATCGAATATGATTCCCTTTAAAAGAAGAGTCATTTTTCTGTGTAATAAAAGATCCCAAATGTAGTGGCTCATACTAACAATCTCTTGTTTTATCATGATAATGTAAGTTGACACTTTGGGCTGGGCTTAACCAGGACTGCTTATCTCTGCTCTCATCAGTGGATGGTTGATGGCCTCATTCACATGCCTGATGGTGATTCCTGGCTTCAGGGTCAATGGAAGTAACTGGACCATGTTCCATTCATCCTCCAACAGGCTAGCTGAGGTTCATTACAGGGTGGCTGTCATAATTCCTAAGAATAGCAAGAGAGGAAAAGCCCCAGTGCTCAAGCACTTGTCAAGGCTTTTAGGTTTCCTGATGTCCCACTGGCCAAAGTCTGTCACATGCCTAAATCCAGATTCAAAAAATAGAGAAATAAACTCTCCACTTTTTGATGGGAGAGACTGCAAAGTCTCCCTGCAAAAGTTCTGGAAATAGGAAAAGAAGGAATTTCTGGTCAGTTTTGCAATTGACCATATAAGACAAAAATGTAAAGAAAGCTGAATATGTCCCACCATAAATGTGTTCAGATCCAAAGGAAGTTCTGGAAGATAACGCCAGTTAGAGACATGGCTTCCATGTCTATTTTTGGTATATAACTGTCATCATTGGAATCATTCAGTTAATACTTGGAGAGATTTTTGAGCTTTTCACTGTATGATTTTTCTCTGTAAAATTTCCCTCCCACAGTACGTACAAGTTGATGAAGCATGGTTATTTTCGACAAAGAGGCTCATTATCCTCCCCCATTTCCCACCACTACCACTCCCATGAAGAAAAATAAAGAAAAGAAAAGAAGATAGAAGAATGGAAAAGAAAAAGAAAGTCCTAACTAGAGTTTTTTCCTCTTTTTATTTTCTTCCTTTCCTTATTTTTTAAACTTGCCCATAAAGCAAAATGAAGCATGTGTTGAACCTGCTCACACTTTCTCACTTTTAGTGAATGACTTCATACATTCATTTCTATATGTTGATGGAGTTAGGACACACTACTCACAAAATATTACAACCTTGGCACATTGAATATTTTAAGCTGAAAGAGTTTGAGAAAACAGAAGACACAGGAAGGTAGGTCCCTCTGACCTCCTCTCTGCCCTTCTTCCCTGAAACGGGTCATAAAACTCTCATGTAGGAGGTTCCCTCCCCATACCTGGAGGCAAAGAGCATCCTTATCTGCAAAGACAAAGGGACACCAAGAAGAATCCTAACAAACAGGACTTGCTAAGTCTCCCCCAGGTTATTACACTCACCTCATATTCCTTGACTATCTTATTTCTACACAACTTCCCCCGTCCATGAAATCTAGAATTAAAATACACCGGCCTGTTTCTTCAGGTCTTCATTTCCTCACAAAGATCCCATGCCATTTAAAACTTGTACTAAATATGTTTGTATGCTTTTTTCCTATTAATCTGCCTTATCAGTTTAAATTTCAAACCCAGCCAGGAACCCTAAGAGGCTTGAAGAAATTTTTTCCTTCCCTACAATGTCAAGTAAAATGATTCTTATTCCAATTCTGCCACTTACCAGCTGTGTGGCTTTGACAAGTTATGTAAACAATCAACATCTCGTATCTCAGTTTCCTCACGAGCAAAATGAGAATAATGAAAGTATTTCCCTCAGAAGTTGTAATAAGAACTAAAAGAGTTGTTATACAGTTGACCCTTGAACAATACAGGAGTTAGGGGCACCAACCCACCCACATAGTCGAAAATACGAATACTGCTATCTTTGCCTCAAAAACAAAGGAATTGATCAATGAATCTCCAAAGAGCAGGAAGCTGTGACAGTCTGGATAGAATCAGGACTCAAACCCCACTTCTTTTAATGCCACATATTGTGATCTCTATAGAACACAAACTCTTCCCCATACTTAGTTAATTTAAAGATCTTTAAAGCAAAAAAGACATGTACTATACTTATTGCAAAACAATCTAAGTGGTCCTATGCAGTTCAAACCCGTGCTATTCAAGGGTCAGCTTATGTTGATCAGTGATTGGAATACAACTAAGATTAAACAACTGTTACAGGAATGTTTATTAAGTAAAAAAATAAAAAGTTTCTGTTTATCATGACCATGTCAGCCAAAGCTAATGAAGTGTCGGAGACATTATCCCAATTTTAGAGCAAATCTAGTTTTGAAAATAATTTGGACAGACCCTACTATCACTTGCCTATTCTTACTTTGCTGTTGTTAATATGGGGCAATGTTGTTAAGATGTAACAAATAATGTCAGCCCCACAGCCTTGCAGAATGTC
The DNA here is from genome assembly GCF_949752795.1 of Hyperoodon ampullatus. NCBI lineage: Eukaryota > Metazoa > Chordata > Mammalia > Artiodactyla > Ziphiidae > Hyperoodon > Hyperoodon ampullatus. The sequence continues at coordinate 14,655,584 of NC_136927.1, read as the reverse complement.
CTTCTGCCTCTAAAGCACTTTCCACATATTTTATTTGATCCTTGCAGTAGAGTATGCAGAGATTTACATCAGTGGTGGAATTGAGTAGAAATAGAGTAGAAAGGACAGAAGGGAAAGCCAAGGGAAAGGAAAGGAAAGAATTCATTCTTCATCTTCTGGGGACCTAATAGCCATGCTCCTTGAAAAACTGCCAGCATTTTTTCTAGCAATTTGAAGTCGGCAACTTCACTTATGAAAATCAGGAAGAAGCCACAATAATCGGAAACAATCACTTCAGATAAACTTCATGGATTATGATATAACCACTGTAAAGAGAAGGAAATTACCAGAAATTCTTCATAATCAAGAAAGCCCACATTGGAAGTAACTCCATTTGATTTATATTAGCAAAAAAAAAAAAAAAAAAAAAAAAAGACGACACCCTTAATAATGTAGAATTGAACGTTCTAGTTGGGAATTTCGGGTGTCTGATAGATTTCTGCAGTTTATATTAGGATATTTTCTGCTACACATAACAGAACGTCCAAACACAAAGGAGCTTAAACAGTAGAAGGTCCCTTTTACTACAGATCAGCATCTATGTGGGAAGGTATTTGTCAGCTTTCCTGGAACTTTTGGCTCTTTTCTTGATTTGCAAGATGGCTGTAGTAATGTTAAGCCTCACATCTTTACAGGATAATGTCACGGGCAGGAAGGGAAATTGACCTGCTCTTCACACATCTCAGAAAAAGCAATCTTTCCCTGAGTCACTAGATTTCCCTCTGATATCTTGTGGACAAAGAGTGGTCCACATGTTCATGCTATAGAATCATAGTAGGCTGGTAAATTAAATTTCAGGTATCTTCATCTTTTACTGGTACAGAATTGGGAGAGATAGATGACAGGGTCTCAAATTTCCTAAGTGGCAAGAAGGAAGGAGATAACTCATACTGTCTGTCCCGAACAGTTTGGTGGGAAATATATTTTGATCTTAAACATGTACATATGAGTTTTCTCATTCCTCTCCCATCCCCAATTACATCCACATTCACAAACAATGCATACTCTTTATAATATTTTATTAATGACTATGTTTGAATGGGCACAAAGATCTATCCAGGTTTAATAAAGCTCTGAGGACCACCTCGAAAGCAGTGGAAAAAACAACCAAAGATATCTTCCCAGGGCCCATTGCTGAGCTGTATATGCTGTCACCTGAAAGAAATAGCAGCAGGTCTGGTCTTTGCACAGGAATGCTTTCATCCGTGTTTCTTTGTATCCCTCCACTCAATTGAGAGTTGCGAATGGCAATAATTTATATTACTATCTTTTAAAACATAACATAAAATCAAACCATTTTTACACTTTCCAGATGAAATATGGTGTAGTGGAGTGATTTTTAAAAGAGTATTTGTGGCTCTCTAGGATTTGGTTAAAGCCAAATGGGTGGGGTGAGGCTGACTGGAGCCCACACTCCAGCACATTCATCTAAATAAGCTCAGCCTTTGTTATCTCTTTGATTCAGAGCTAAAAGAGTTCTGCTTACACATTTACTTGTAAAATGAATTTTACAGTTAAGAAAAATTTTTCAGTGGAAAGAGCTTAGGATTTGGAGTTAGAAGTTGGAGGGAATCTTAATACTCCTGCCAATTATTAGCATGCCATGTGACTATGAGCAAAATGTTCCTTCCCCTTGTAAGGGTATTTTAATGACAGTGAACCCATGCATTTTGAGAGAGAAGATAGTTCACAAAATCACCTGAGCTCCCTAATTAGGTGCCCAGGAACTATCAACATACTTCCTTATTCACATTTTCATGCTATAATTGCTACCAAGTCCAAGCTCGCTCTGCTCACTGCATGACAGGCCAATGAATTGGGAGACGAGGTGTGAGGTGCTGAGGCAAGGAATACCTTATTCGGAAAGATGGCAGATTGAGAAGATGGCAGACTACTGTCTCCAAAAAAACATATTATAGGGGTTTGAATGTCAGTTTCTTTTATAGCACAGAGAGGGGGAGGAGATGAAGGAGTAGAGTAAAAAGGCCATAAGATTTGCAAATATCCCCTAGAATGGCCAGCCTAGGGGGTGGGGTGTGTGTGTGTGTGTTAATTTCTTCTTTCTTGTAGCTATCCACAGGTGGACAGAGTCCGGATGTTTCCCTGAACAAAGGCACTTTGATTTAACATTCAGGCAGAGGGGCAGTGTTCCCCAAGGCAGGCCATTTTGTATAGACAGTATCCTTTTAGTGAACAAAAACAATGGGAAGCAAAGGTTAAAGTAAAAGAAACAGATCCAACATGCAGTCGTATTTGGCTCTTCCCTGTTACATAATCACAGCATAAAACCCCATTAAGTTAGCATGCCATGATTTTCTTAGCTAAGGTAGATTGTTTCAAATTCTTTGTTGAAATAGCCATCATTCATGTAGAAGATATTTCCTCATTGTAATGTTCCCATGGAATAAATTCTAAGAAATGAGTTTATGGATACAAGGATATAAACATCTGTTTGCTACTCAAGAAATTTTGCCAGATTCTATTTTTTCTAAATAGAATTATAATGGTTTATACTGCCATTAGCAATACATCATTGTACCAAGTTTAAAAAAATGCTGCCAATTTTGCATATTTCTTTTATTTTAATTTTGGCAAATATATCATGTATAAAATAACATCAAGGAGTTGTTGACTTTGTAATGATCTTATTACTAAAGAAGATACATATTTTTCTTTATTTTTAAGAGTGACTTTGTTGTTTCTGTAAAAATGAGGCAATGGCTATTATAAAAATGAAAGCAATTTATAAACTTATAAAGAAGAAGTTAATAAACTATTCCAAATCCCACAATCCAGATATATTACATTTCAAAATTTGGTAAGTATTATCCCAGAAATTATAATGTTTTCTCTCTCATATCTTCCCATAAAATGTCAGATTAAAGCATAAAGAGAGATACTATATGAACTAAAAAATCTTATAAATACCTTTTACAATTAAAAGTATGATTCTTTGATGAATGAAATTGACAGGATAAAAATTAAACAAACTGAGTAATTTCTAGTTTTACCTATAATTTAGAAAAGATATATTTTTTACCGTTGGTGTAAATTAAATCAAAATATTACAAGAACCATTATTATTATTATTAAATCTACATATTTTACCACTCATTTTTGGCTGTATATATTATTTTAAGTTTTAAAGTTTGCAAATAGCCATGTACTTACACTGAGATTTAAATGTTAATGATTTTATTACTTCAGGCTACTTCTTATAAAGAAGTAAAATAATGCAAACATAGCATAAGGCCAGCATTTCAGTCATTTTCCTTTCCTTCTTCCCTCCCTTATTATAGGAAATTGCTATTTTGAAATGAGTGTTGTTTTTTATTTCTATGCAAATGTTTGTAATTATACTACCCAGTAAGGCCATAAACCATACACCATTGTTCTGTGTGTGCAGTGGACACTGTCATACCCCTGCCAGACCCCTTTCACTGCTGGTGCCCTCATACTCCAGCTGCAGTGAGGTTGGGCTACTAATGGCTCTCAGCTGTCTTGTTCTCTGAAGGATTTTCCTGGGCTACATGGAAGATGTTCCATTGGGAGAATGCCTCCCACAGGTCAGCCCATGGCCAGTGATTGACTGGTAAGTGTATGTGTCCAGGGTAAGGAGTTGAGGAAGAGAAGCAATCACCCTGTTGCCTCAAGATGAGACCAGTGCTGTGTTTCAATTTATTTTCCAGAGCTCCTCTTGGGATCAGGCTGAGATGAGATTCCAGCCAAGCCCACAACCTTGCCTTACTCTTTCCTCTGTTCTGCCCTGCTTTCTTCCCTGTGCTTCTGTGAGCTATCCTGCAGTAGGTCACATATACCACAATCCTTGTCTCAGGCTCTGCTTTTAAAGAGTCCCTCCCAAGCATGTGTGCTATCTAAATCTATATATATTGTATACATTTTATCTTACTTATTTCTAATTACTTGTTATTTGGCACCTTGCTTTCTTTACATAACATGATGTTTTTGAAGGATTTATCACTATTGATATTTGAGACTTTAGTCTATATCTTTTAAATGTTATTGATTATTTTACTTTAAATGATTTTATTACTCCAATTCTCTTCTAAGGGACTGTTAAATGTGAATGTTTTTTTGTTTTTGTTTGTTTTGGTATTGCAAACATTGAACAATCCTATATATGTTCCTCTGCACATGTGTTAACATCTCTCCATGGCTGATGCCCAATAATAGAATTGCTGGACCATAGGGTGGGTGGACCATCAACTTAGATATTGCTGATTTACCCTATAAAGTGGGGGTAGCAAATAACACTCCAGCCAGCTATTAACGTGTATTACTGTTTTACATCTTTGCTGATGCTTGAGATTCTCAAATTTATTATTACTATTTTTTAAGACTATGAGTTGGTAGATTATTGCTTTAATCTGTATTTCTCCAATTACCAGTAAGACTGTGTTTCTTTTCATGCATGAATTAACGATTTAGGTTGATAACTGTGCAAGATGGCTTCTATTTTCCTTCTGGGTCTATTCTCCATCTTTTTCTACCCCTTTATTGAGGCTGATTTGATGGACATATTTTCCTGTTTAGTTTAGCCAATGGGAGCAGTATCAAGAGATAAAGAGAGGGAAGCAGGGGTATCTATTTTGGTTTCTTCTGTGAAGTTGCCATCATTGGGCTGCATCTCTTTAATGATGAGCCATTTCTCCTGTCAGACACTCTTCACAAACTAGCACCCCACCTTTTTCACTCATTTGACAAATAGAATGTGGCAAAAAATGTTGGTGTGCAAGTTCTAAGCCCAAATATCAAGAGATTTACATATACATAGGATGGTATAGAGAAATGAAGTTTGAGAAGCAGCAGGAATTTTGGAGAAAAAAGTCCCTGAAGACCTTAGCTAAAGCACCAAAGTAGGCAGTCCCCAAAAGTTCACCGGGAAAGACTATGACTGTTGAGAGTCTCTGGCAGAGCCACTATCTACTCTCTAGGCCTGTTCCTGAGAAGGCTGAAGCTGAAGAAGATATTGACCTTCCTTCTGCCTTCCAAACGTCAAGCCAGTGCCACTTGTGGCAACTTTTAATCCGGAAACAGACAGGGAATAACACATTGAGATAGGCACTTCCCAGCAGCTCTTCTGAAATTGGCAGGTGATATTTGACAAGGGTAATTTTGGTTTTATACTTTTATTAGATTTTGTGTTTAACGTTAAAAGGTCATCTTTGAAAGTTTAGGTTATCAACTAAACTTCTTCTGTAGTGGGCCTCTCAGTGAATATTTTAGGCTTTGAGGACCATGGTTTCAGCGGCTGCTGCTCCCCCACCTCTTTCATCATTCTTTTTGGTAACTCTAAAAATGCAAAGTCCATTCTTCCATCTTAGTTTGTACAAAATCGGGCTGCAAGGCTCTGACCCAGGACATAATTTTCCAATATCTATACCTGATGTCATTGTTGATACATTTAGATCAGTTCTGTGTGGTTTTTGTTGTTGTTGTTCTTTCTTCTTAGAAATTTTCTTTTTTCTTTCTTTTTCATCTTTACTGATTTCAAGTGGATCATATTATATTCTACCTTCGATTGGTTTGAAAGTTATACATTCTGTTTCTATTATCTTAGTTATGGTCTTAATTTTTTTTAATTGAGATATAATTCACATATAAAATTCACTATTTTAAAATGTTCAATTCAGTGGTTTTTAGTATAACCGCAAGGCTGTAAAATCATTGCAACTACCTAATCCAAAACATTTTCATCATCTTTAAAGAAGCCTTGCATCTGTCACATTTGTTCCCCACCTCTCCATTCCTCTCCCTGGAGCTCCTGGCAGCCACTAATCTACTATCTGTCTCTATGGATTTGCCAGTTCTGAACACTTTATATAAGCGGAATTATACAATTGATAGTTTTTTTTGGATCTAGCATACTCTAATGTTTTCAAGCTTCATCCATGATGTAGCTTGCAACAGTGCTCTAGTCCTCTTTTTGTCTGAAAGATGTTCTATTGTATGAGTATATTATATTACCCATTCATCAGCTGATGGGCTTTTGGGCTGTTTCCATCTTTTGCTATTGTGAATGATGGTGTTGTAAAGATTGGTGTATAGGTTTTCATGTGAAAATACGTTTTCAGTTCCCTTAGTATACACCTAGGAGTGAAATTGCCTGGCTGCATAGTGTAACTTGTTGAAGAACTGCCAAATTATTTTCTACAGCCACACCATGTGACGTTCCCATCAGTAATGTATGAGGATCCAATTTCTCCACATCTTCATTAACACTTTTTATTATCTGTGTTTTTTATCGTAGTCATACTACAGTTTGTGAAGTGGTATTTCACTGTGGTTTTGATTTGCATTTACCTGATGACTAATGATGTTATCTTTTTATGTACTTATTGGCCATTTGTATATCTTCTTTGGAGAAATGTCTATTCAGGTCCTTTGCTCACTTTTTAATTGGGTAATTTGCATTTTTATTGTTGAGTTGTACATCTTCATTATATATTCTGGATTTTAGAAACTTATCAGACATATGATTTGCAAATATTTTCTCTCATTCTGTGGATTATTTTACTTTCTTGATAGTGTTTTTTGATACTCAAAAGTTTTTAAAATGATAAAGTTCAATTTATCTCCTTTTTTTTGGTTGTGTTGTACTCTGAATGTGTGTACCCCCTCCCCCTGCCATATTAATCTGTTTAAATCCTAACCCCCAAAAGATGATGGTTTTAGGAGGTGGGGCCTTTGTAAAGTACTTAAGTCATGAGAGTGGAGCCCTCATGAACAGAATCTGTGTCTTAGAAAAGAAACCTTCAGAGATCTCTAGCCATTTTCGCCATGTGAGTACATAGCAAGAAGACACCACATACGAACCAGGAAGTGAGCTTTCACCAGCCACCACACTGAATCTGCCAGAGCCATGATCTTAGACTTATCAGCATCCAGAACTGTAAGAAATAAATTTCTGTTGTTTATAAGCTACCCAGTTTGTGGTATTTTGTTACAGCAGCCTGAACAGACTAAGACAGGTTGCTTGTGCTTTCAGGGTCATATAAGAAAGCTTTGCCTAATCTAAAGTCATGAATATATACACCTATATTTTCTTCTAAGAGTCTTATTGTATCAGCTCTTACATTTAAGTCTTTGATCCATTCTGAGTTAATTTTTATATATGGTGTGAGTTAGGGCTCCAAATTCATTTTTTCATGTGGATAACCAGATGTCTCAGCACTATTTGTTGAAAAGACTATTATTTCCACATTGTATACTCTTGGCACTATTGTCAAAAATCAATTGACAATAGATGTATGGGTTTATTTCTGTATTCTCAATTCTGTTCCATTAATTTATATGCCTGTTCTAATACCACACAGAGTTGATTACGGTAGCTTTGTAGTAAGTTTTTTTTTTTTTTTTTTTAGAAAAAGGGTTTCAAATGCTTGGCTTTTTATTTATTATTTATTTATTTATTTATTTATTTATTTATTTTTGGCTGTGTTGGGTCTTCATTTCTGTGTGAGGGCTTTCTCTAGTTGTGGCAAGTGGGGGTCACTCTTCATCACGGTGCATGGGCTTCTCACTATCGTGGCCTCTCTTGTTGTGGAGATTAGCATGCAGATTCTCAACCACTGTGCCACCAGGGAAGCCCTGTAGTAAGTTTTGAAATCAAAGAGTCAAGTCCTCCATCTTTGTTATTTTTCAAGACACTATTCTGTGTCCCTTGTATTTCCATATTTTTTTAAGTATCAGTAGTCCATTTCTGCAAAAAAGGCAATGGATACTTCTTTAATTTCTTTCCTGAGCATGGACACAGCCTTACATGTGTGCATAGGCCTCTAGATTCCCAGGAATATGTCAAAGCATTTCAAAGCCCCTATGGACATGTCATTCCTCAGCTTTTCCTTTTAAGCTTTTTCATTAGTCTCTGTTTTACCCCAAATGTTATCCTTTGCCTCAGGCAGCCATGACATTAAAATATTTGCCTGTAAATGTTTTTGATAAATGTCCCCCAAAGAGGGGTTTTAGCATGAGGTGAGCACTTAATCAAGTTAGATAAAGATGATCTTTTCAAGTGAGTTCTTCCAGGGAACCATTAGACAAGTTAAGTAATGACAATTCTTTGGGAATGAGAATTTGAAAGAGCTGCAGCTCTGTTCTGCCCCCATCAGTATTGGGAATGTGAACTTGTTTTTTTTCAAGCTACTATAAGTTGGAGTGTGAGAAATGGGACTAGGGTAAGTTAAAAGGCCACAAAACTCTCTCTTCTTATATGGATTCAGCTGTTTTTCTTTAATGCTCTCCGAATTGCTGCAGTCCTTTGGTTGATTTCCAGAGCTCTGAAAAAATAAGATCCTGACAACTTTGCCAGTTTATCATTGCTTTTATGAAGGGTGGAATTTTTGGAGGTCCTTAGTTTGCCATTCTCACTGACATCTTTCACCCTAACTCACCTTAATTCTTAACATGAATTTTTTCTAAACAAAATTTCAAAATAATAAAAAATTTTGTCTTCTCAATATTATAGGAATTTTATAATTTTTTAACTTCTATCACCCTTGTGTCTTACATGGTACTGTGAGCATGTTGTACATATATAAAGCTGTCATTCTAAGATCTCTTCTTACTAGCAAAACAAAAATTTATTTCAGCTATTGTGGTTGCATCTCAGCTCTCCTGGATATCATATCTTTCGTTTAAAAAAGTTAATGCCCTTTTATTTTGGGGCACATTTTGTAGAATTTTCTTAAGCATTTTTTAAGGAAATTTTTTGAGAACTTGTACTTCTAGAATTTTAGCTCCACCTTGTTTTAATAATCATCAAATCTGTCATTACTTTAAACTGTTTTCCAATAGTCAATTTTTAAATTAATTTAATAAATGTCTTTGACAACCATTCTTTCTTCTACCTTCCTTTTTCCTTCCATTTTCAGTTTCTTCTTTCCTGAGTGTATCCTTTATTCATTTCTTTATTGAAAGTGTATGAATAGTAAACTCAAAGTTTTTGCTGCCAGAAAATTCTTAAGTTTACCCTCATAGTTTGGTGTCCTCTCATTTCCTTTATCTATGTGATGGTATTCTAGTAATGTCATTGTTCATTTTAAGTGTTTAGACATATTTAATCTTAATAGAAGTTGCTAGATTGCTGATCCAAAAGCCTATAAAAATTTCATTTCCACCTAGCTTGTTGGAGGGGGAGGCGTGACATGGGGCAGAGAGGAGCCATCTTAGCTGTGGACAGCCTACACCAACCAACACTGCAGCCATCCTCAGACACATCTCAGCCTAGACCAGAAACAGTTAGCTGCTATACACACTCTTGAACCAACAAAATGCTTAATGCTTAAGCCACTGTTAAAAATAAGACAGCAGCCCTAAAATTGAATCACTTACTCTAAGCTCCACATCACCAAACCAAGACTTGATTACAGTTACAGCTCTTCCAAAAATGGAATCTTAAACCAGTCAATCAAGAATTGCCTAATCAACACTAGTTATGTAGTCGGCCTGCTAGACCCTGACCATCCTCTAAAGGAAAGTGACCTTGCCATAACCAATTTGCTTTTTCATCTAGTATAACTTCCTTATTCCTGCTCCCTTCTGCCTATAAAAGTCTTTCATTTTGTACAGCTCCTCAGAATTCCTTCCTACTGGGTGCTTTCTGATCCATGAATCATTGAATAAAGCCAATAAAATTTTAAAATTTATGTCATTAAATTTTTTTAACACCACTAAGTTCTGAATTTATTTAACTATGCAATGTCAAAATTATACATGTGGACTGTAGTGAAAAGCATCTCAAAAATGAGATTGTAACCTAATAATTCAAATTGGAGAATGAGGCTGTAGTTTGACCATAAGCATGACTATAAGTCTGGTTACTAGTGTTGGACTAGAGTTTTTATAGTCCCATTTGCTGAGCCGGCAAGCTATGGAATAGAGAGATGGACATTTAAGGAATAGGATATGAGAGATTCCTTCAACTATACGTCTCTTTGAAGCTTTAGTGAATCTCTCCTCATTGTCAAATGTAATGCTAGAGTGTCCTAAACAAGGAGAGGAAAACGGATCTTCAAAACTGGGATCAAAACAAGCATTTGGTGCATATAACTACAGGAAGTCAAAAGTAAATCAAATGAGTTCACAATAAATATAGGCATAGGCTTACTTAATAGTTTCCAGTGATGGTTCCACCTCAAAGATAGATATTCTACCCTTCACCCAAGGGTGAAGGGTAGAATATCCATCTACCCTTAAACTCTGCTCTTTAGGCATACTAAACTCTTTTTTTTAACATCTTTATTGGAGTATAATTGCTTTACAATGTTGTGTTAATTTCTGCTGCATAACACAGTGAATCAGCTATACATATACATATATACCCATATCCCCTCCCTCTTGGGTCTCCCTCCCTCCCACACTCCCTATCCCACCACTCTAGGTGGTCACAAAGCATGGAACTGATCTCCCTGTGCTATATGGCTGCTTCCCACTAGCTATCTATTTTACATTTGGTAGTGTATATATGTCCATGTCACTCTCTCACTTCGTCCCAGCTTACCATTCCCCCTCCCCATGTCCTCAAGTCCATTCTCTATGTCTGAGTCTTTATTCCTGTCCTGCCCCTAGGTACTTCAGAACCTTTTTTTTTTTTTTTTTTTTTTTTTAGATTCCATATATATGTGTTAGCGTATGGTATTTGTTCTTCTCTTTCTGACTTACTTTACTCTGTATGAACTGAGTTCTTGATTTTAAGGTAGGTGCAATCTTCTCCTTCCCTGGATCCATGGAAGTTGCTCTAGACTGATGAAGGTTTCTCCATTTGGATTTCCATCTTCTTAGACTGGAGTTAGGCTTTAGAGTTGGGAGTAGCAGAAGGTGTTTTGTTCCATCTGCACCATTTTGAACAAGTTGCCAAATCCACCTGGGATTCTAGAAGACAACTATGATAAGTAGCTGTGAGAGATGGATAAGTGAGTCTCAATGGTATAGTGCCTAACTTAGTGTTGGGTTATCAGATATTATGGATAATATGTAAATATAGGTCAGTTTTTGTCAGCTAATTTTAAAAATTATGTTTACAGAAATGTTCATTGTCACAGGATAAATAATATATTCAGTTTTATGTTCAAAAAATGCTTCTCACTTTGCCCATGCTAGTAAAGAAAATATGTCATCAATAATAATAAATAGCAAAGCTCAAGATGCTCACATTGGATAGCTGCCCTTACATTAGATACTTTCACTTTTTTAATAGAGGCTTTTTTCCTTTCCTGCCAACTGTACTATTATGAAGTATATTTTACGCACTTAATTACATTTCCACAAACGTCATGTCTAGTGTTTAAGCATGCCAAAAATCTATGAGAATATTCCCTCTCTTGTTGTCATGCCAAGTTCAGTATAAATTAATTTTCTGAAGATCTTGCAAATGTCTCATTTAATATGCTTTCAGCCTAAACCTGCCTAATATAAATGTACACAAGTGGTAATTCTCTGCTGGGAGTTTGGTTGAACAAGGATGTCATTTTAGAAGGAACTGTTAGCTTTAAGTGATTCCTTTTAAAAGTATGCTACATGTTACCTGCTCTCGTTAGCTCTCAAAAAAATAGCCAGCAATTTCAAATGACTACTTTTGAAAGCAAATTACTCAGACCTTCCTACTCATCAGAAAGTCTCAGCTGAATTAACATTTTAAAAGACTGTTCCCAATTCACAATTCTTATGGAACAAAATTGGATTTTTTTCTCCACCCCTCATTTCTGGTCTAACACTTTGGCTACCTTTACCACATGTCACTGTAAAATGCTACTAAAAATAAAATCTTAAGTTGGTGACATGAGATCAATTCTGGTATTCATCACTGTTATTCTCTAATACTCCATCCATTACAAATCATGGAATGTTAAATAATCAAACTTTTTTTTTCTTTTTTGCCTATCTTATATTGGCAAGATGATTTAGTCTTTCAAGAAAAAAATGAAAGACATGTGTTTTGAAGGGGTTCCATTGCAGCATGATTCCTGCAATAAAGACATTTTATTGTGTTAATTTTCATTAAATAAAACTCTGTTGAAAGCCAGTAGTTTTCCAAAACCCATATGATTTATGACATGCTAATGTTTGTAGGAATACACTCTGTTTCAATTATATGGAGTAAGTGATGCCTTTCAGAACAACTCAGTAATAATATCACCTACCACAACTTTAATTTTAGACCTACAACACAGGTGTGAGACCTGGGAACCTATTGACAAAGTCGTCAGCTTCTGCACAAATTTAATCTTCATCACCTTTATGCTATGTTTAACATCAGAATATTGTGCTTGCCAGGGGCTTCAATAATATGCTTCCAGACGCAGGTCCTTCATAAACATTAAAAACTGGGTTTTCTATAACTCAAATCTATTTTTTTTAACAGCCAGCAAGAATAAGAGGTACTGGGGCCCTAAGGAAAATAAGGTACACCTATAGGAAATGGGTTGGTATTTCAGATATTTTTTTCCTACCTTCTCTCTCTTTCTGCTTGGTTTACCTATCTCCCTCTCACTGACTTTTATCTCTTCCTGAAGGCCCTGAATTTAAGGGCACATACATGGAATGAAAACAATATATTTTTTCATTGATTTTATAGGAAAACTGATATGTTCTATTCCAAGACAAAAATATGCATAAATGTATCACAGATAAAAATATATCAAATGACCAATGAAAACAAGTTGACATAAATAATAAACAGCAATTTTAAGTACACAAATAGTATATACATAAAACTTAATGAAATAAAGATTTATTGTGGAGTTGCCCTGGTGGCACAGTGGTTGAGAATCTGCCTGCCAATGCAGGGGACATGGGTTCGAGCCCTGGTCTAGGAGGATCCCACATGCCGCAGAGCAACTAAGCCCATGAGCCACAACTACTGAGCCTGCACATCTGGAGCCTGTGCTCCGCAACAAGAGAGGCTGCGGCAGTGAGAGGCCCGTGCACCGCGATGAAGAGTGGCCCCCGCTTGCCACTACTAGAGATAGTCCTCTCACAGAAAGGAAGACCCAACACAGCAAAAATAAATAAATTAATTAATAAACTCCTACCCCCAACATCTTCTTTAAAAATAAATAAATAAATAAAAATAAGTTCCAGGAAATAAAAATAGAATCTGGGTAATAAAATAAAGTCTGACCTTAAAAAAAAGAAAAACAACAAAAAAGATTTATTGTACTTTTCAAAATATGAAATGAAGACTTGAGAGTTGATGGCAGTAGTTGAAAGGGAGTTCCAGGAAGTCATTGTTTGGAAGGCTCATTCTTTCTGTACCATTATTTCCACTAATATTTGAGCTTTTCTAAAGCTCATGATCTTCTCACATTCAAATTGAAACTTAAAATTAAGAAAGAGAAGAAGATCTTTAGTTTAGGTTAACTTGATTTAATCAAGTGCTAAACCTTTTAACAAAGGGCTCAAAACACATGGAAACAGGACACACACACAACAGCCTGAAGAGTTGAGGAGGATGATTCCTCTTCATTGTTTCCTCTTAATGTGTATCTGCAAAGCACCACTCTTGGTGTTGATCTAAATACAGCATGCTTACCTAATTTATTCCATGTGATGTCCTCTGTCTATTGTGTCAAATGAATGAGTGTAATTTTGCCTGAAACTGTAGCATCAAAATACCATTTTTAAAGAGCAATTATGGTGAAAAGTCATTACCTGAGCAATCATTATTAAGGTAAGTCTGTATTTAAAGAGAATGTGATGTCCTTCACTCTTGCAGTTATGCAGTAAAAATGTTTCCTCTGCTTCTCTTGTCTTCTGATTGATATTGTGCCCAGAAGATGGATGCTTCGGGAAGACTGATGAAGTGAACAACCTTCTCTATCTGGGTGGAGAAACTGGAAATTCTGTTAATTACATTCAGTATCCAGTAAGATTGTTTTGGTCCTAAAATATAGCCATCACCATGAAAGGGCTATTAACTAAAACAAATTTGCCGCTAAACATGAATGACAATTGTTGTTGTCATATGTGAAAGATGAAAAAAATGAATTCCAAAAATTGCTTCTTTGTAGTGACCCAAGGGCTGTAAACAACAAAACCCAGGAAATGGTGAATTAATAACATGCTAACAGAATGATTAAAAAAGATTCACTTTAAAATTTGGAATTGAAGTAAATTTCATTAAAATTAAAATAAAACACCAGAATTTTAGTTAATATTATTATTATTTTTCAGTGATGTCTGTTGAGAAGAACATGAAACTGACACCTGAAATTATAGCTGTATATATCTGGAACCTTGCTTTTTAAGGAGGTAAACTTTCAACGGGAGGAATACAGATAACTCATAGCCCACATTTAGTGATTCAATATTTTAATACCCAAATAAAATAGGCAAGTCCAATATATTTCAAAAAGAAAATAAAACCTAGTTTTAAAATGAGCCAAAGACATTAACAGATATCTTAATAGACCCCTCACCAAAGAAAATATACAGATGGAAAATAAGCATATGAAAAGTTGCTTCACATTATATGTCATCAGGGAAAACACAAATTAAAGCAATGAGATACTACTACACACCTATTACTATGGCTAAAATCCAGAATATCAACAACATCAAATGTTGGCTAAGATGTGGACAGGAACACTCATTCATTGCTTATGTGAAATCAAAATGGTGCAGCCACTTTGGGAGACAATTTAGCAGTTTCATACAAAACTAAGCATACTCTTTCCATGTGATCCAGCAGTTGTTCTCCTGGGTATTTACCTAAAGGAGTTGAAAACTTAGATTCACACAAAAACCCGCACACACGTTTATAACAACTTTATTCATAATCGCCAAAATTTGAAACCAAACAAGATGTCCTTCAGTAGGTGAATGGATAAATAAACTGTGGCACAGCCAGACAGAGAAATATAAATTCAGGTCTAAAAAGAAGGAACGAACCAACTCTGAAACAGTAGACCCTGAGATGATTGTTCAGAGAAGATAATTGAGTGAGAAATAATACCTAAAATAAATGTTGTATATGAGAAGGGGAGGATTGAATGCAAATAATCCTGATTGATCCTCTGGAATTAGAGGACAAAATGTCTCAATATTTCACTACAGTCTGCTTATTTAGCTATAGACTTAAGCCAGTGGGAATCATTAGTAGCTTTCAGCACTGAATATGAAACCAAATAAAACCTGTGTCTCATTTCTCCAAAGTAGACATACAGATGGCCAATAGGCACATGAAAAGAAGCCTAACATTGTTAACTATCAGAGAAATTCAAATAAAAACTACAGTGAGGGGCTTCCCTGGTGGCACAGTGGTTGAGAGTCCACCTGCCAATGCAGGGGACACAGGTTTGTGCCCTGGTCCGGGAAGATCCCACATGCCGTGGAGCGGCTGGGCCCGTGAGTCATGGCCACTGGGCCTGTGCGTCCGGAGCCTGTGCTCCGCAACGGGAGGGGCCACAACAGTGAGAGGCCCGCATACCGCAAAAAAAAAAAAAAAAAAAAAAAAACTACAGTGAGATATCACTTCACACTGGTCAGAATGGCCATCTTGAAAAAGTCAACAAATAACAAATGCTGGAGAGGGTGTGGGGAAAAGAGAACCCTCCTACACTGTTGGTGGCAATGTATATTAGTGCAGCCACTATGGAGAACAGTGTGGAGGTCCTTCAAACAACTAAAAATAGAGTTGCCACATGATCCTGCAATCCCACTCTTGGGCAAATATCTGGACAAAACTATAATTCAAAAAGATACATGCACCACAATGTTCATAGCAGCACTATTTATATAGCCAAGACAGGGAAACAACCTAAATGTCCATTGATAGAATAATAAATAAAGAAGATGTGGTACATGTATACAATGGAATACTACTCAGCCATTAAATAGAATGAAATAATGCCATTTGCAGCTACATGGTTAGACATAGACATTATCATACTAAGCAAAGTAAGTTAGAAAAAGAAAGACAAATACCATATGATATCACTTATATGTGAAATGTAAAATATGACACAAATGAACTTATCTATGAAATACTTAAAGAACAGACTTGTAGTTGCCAAGGCAGGTAGGAGGGTAGGGGGACCATTGGATTGGGAGTTTGGGACTAGCCGATGCAAACAATCATACATAGAATGAATAAACAACATTCTTATTGTTTAGCACAGAGAACTATATTCAGTATCCTGAAATAAACCATAATGTAAAAAACAAAAACAAAAACAAATAAACCTGTGTCTCTTATCTCCTTAAAATTAACTTCTCCAAAAGAAAAAAAAATCAACAACTTAGAAGCATCACATTTATACATTCAAGCAATAAATAGAAAAGAATATCAAGATAGTCCTAATAATTAAGTACTGAATCCCACCCACTGCATTATTCTGACTTCATAATTATAAGGATGTGTTTCAGCCTGCTTAATGGGAATCCTTGCTCTTTAAACCCCTGCATGCACTAATGGTTATCTAATGGGTGGCTGTTTATTTTGTGAGGGTAGGCCAAACCTGCAGACTGGGTTGTTTAAGTATTTTAAATAAACATTCTCTGTAAACTCTAAAATGGTGCATTTACCATGACTTCTATAAAGGGCTCATTTATATTTATGTGGAAAAAAATAAATAGAACAAAGTTCATTTACTGAAACCTGGTTTTCACTCAAATTCAATCTTCAGGTTCAAGCCGCAGATACTCTCTTTCTGATCAGGTACTTTGTGGTTAGAATAAAAATTGTGGTGAGCCTGATAAGCCTACAGTCAGATTACCAGGATTTCCAGAATGGTCTGGGAATCCCTTTGGATGTTAAGCACCCCCAAGGTGGGGTTCATTTATATTTCCCATTGCTCACACCACATAGCCTACTGAAAACATTCCTGGTGCCGCAGAAAGATAATCATTTGTAGAACCAAGAAGCATAATTTCATCCTAAAAAACCCTTTCTTTCTTTTTTCTTTATTGAAGTATAGTTGATTTCCAATGTTCTGTTAATTTCTGCTGTACAAAAAAGTGATTCAGTTATACATATATATACATTCTTCTTTTTAATATTATTTTCCATTATGGTTTATCATAGGATATTGAACATAGTTCTCTGTGCTATACAGTAGGACCTTGCTGTGTATCCATTCTATATATATAAGCTTACATCTGCTAATCTCAACGTCCCACTCCATTCCTCCCTCAACCTTCTCCCCTTTGGCAACCACAGTCTGTTCTCTATGTCCATGAGTCTATTTCTGTTTCATAGATAGGTTCATTTGCATCATATTTTAGATTCCACATATAAGTGATATGGTATTTGTCTTTATCTTTCTGACTCACTTCATTTAGTATGATAATCTCTAGGTCCATTCATGTAGTTGCAAATGGCATTATTTCATTCTATTTTATGGCTGAGTATTCCATTGTATATATGTACCACATCTTCTTTATTTATTCTTCTATTGATGAACATTTAGGTTGTTTCCATGTCTTTCCTATTGTAAATAGTGTTGCTATGAACATAAGGGTGCATGTATCTTTTTGAAATTATAGTTTTGTCTGGATGTATGCCCAGGAGTGGGATTGCTGGATCATATGGCAACTCTATTTTTAGTTTTCTGAGGAACCTCCATACTGCTTTCCATAGTGGCTGCACTAACATACATTGCCACCAACAGTGTAGGAGGGTTCCCTTTTCCCCACACCCTCTCCAGCATTTGTTACTTGTAGACTTTCTAAATATGGCTATTCTGACGGGTGTGAGGTGATACCTCACTGTAGTTTTGAATTGCATTTCTCTAATAATTAGTGAAGTTGAGCATATTTCCATGTGCCTATTGGCCATCTATATTTCTTCTTTGGAGAAATGTTTATTTAAGCCTTCTGCCCATTCTGAAAAGACCTTTTGAGAGAAAAGCTAGGTTGCCCCTACTCCTTTGAGTGGGCTTCTGTGTTCACACCCACTTGTCAGTGAGCAACATTGATGTGGTTAATAAGTCCCTTAAATCTGCCTTTTCTTGGGCACTGAAATGCTCCAGGGGACAGAAATACCATTGCATGAAAACGTCATTCTTTCTTTTAAATTGGAGAATCTTTTGCCTAGTATACAAAGTAAGAAGGAAGTGTGAGATGGATTTTTTTCCTAAATCCTACCTATATTGAACAGCATTCAAGCTTTTTCTAATACATTGTAGGAATTACTGTTTACTTTGAGTGTATGTTTTATGACCTACTTAAAGAAGTCTTTCTACCATGGGAGGCTCAAGAAAATGTAATAAATATCATGATGATATATTGTAAAGCTTCTTATATCATCTTAATGTATGATGTATGGCATAACACAGATAATTTAGTTGATAAGTGTTGTATGAGTTTGCAAATATTTGAAAACAGAAAAAATTATCATGGACCTCCTAAGAGCATCCTCTTGGATTGAGGTTAAACAGCTGTAAATAACTAGTTGAAAAGTGAAAAATTTGGTTAATGGATTATTTTGCATACAAAATATGACATAATTAGCTATGCTTTTAAAACTCAGCTGAATAATTTGTTCCAGTGATGTGTAAGCACTGACAAAGAGTAGAACAACTGTATGAAAAGAGCACGAAGCAATGAGTTGTGCAAATCTTTCCCTTATTTTTTTTTTAACTTTTGATATTGTTTTATATTTACAGAAAAGTTACAAAAATAATAGAGTTTACATATTCTCTTGGCCATCCAGCTTTTTCTAATTTAGCATCTTGCATTATTCATAATACAATAAAGAAATTAATTAAAAATAACATTGGTGTACCAATAATATATAAACATTAGACTTCATTAGAATTTCACTAGTTTTCCCACTAGGATCCCGCATTACATTTGGTTTTCATGTCTCTTTAGTCTCTTCAATTTGTGGCAATTCCTTAGTTTTCCCTTAGCTATCATGACCTTGAGATTTTTGAAGAGCTGTTATCAGGTATTTGGTAGTATGACTCTCGAATTTTTTTCTGCTGGTGTTTTCCTTATTAGGTAGAACTCATACATGAAGTTGAGATGTCTCATTACTAATGAAACTAGCCTTGATTACTTGATCATTTCTCTGTACAGTTACTATTTTTCATTTGTAATGGGTAAATTTCTTGAGGAGATACTTTGAGAGTATGTTCCTCAAACTTTTGTTCACTAATTTTAATAGTCCGTGGTGGATTTTGCCTTCAAAAGTTATCATCGTGCATCTTCCTTTTCTTTTCCTAGTTGGGTTATATTAGCTGATTACCTTTCATACCTTAATCTGAGTACTGAAGCACAAGTTTTCTCCTGTCAGATCATGACAGGTAAGCGAGAATATTAGAAATGCTTGCTCAAAACTGTTGAATTATGTATCACTCTCTTGGGCTCAACAGGAGTAAAAATGTTGTCATATAACATAATCACATGCTACACAGACAGTTGATCAAACAGCTGATGAGTATCTTTACAAATTAGGGCACTCCCCGCTAATCCTTGCTCTAGAAATCAGGAGAGCCAGAGTTTTCAACGTAGTTGAATGTGAACTTTTGTTTTTTGCTTGAATGTTTCTTTTATTTCTTTTTAATTAATGTATGGTTGATGTACAGTAATATTATATGTTAACAGGTGTACAATATAGTGATTCACAATTTTTAAGTGTTATACTCCACGTATGTTTATTATAAAATATTAGTTATCTTCCCCATGTTGTACAATATATCTTGTAGCTTATTTTATACCTAATAGTTTTTTTAATTAATTTTTATTGGAGTATAATTGCTTTACTATGTTGTGTTAATTTCTGTTGTACAGCAAAGTAAAGCAGTTATACGTATACATATATCCATTCTTTTTTAGATTTCCTTCCCACTTAGGTCACCACAGTGCATTGAATAGAGTTTCCTGTGCTATACAGTAGGTTCTCATTAGTTATAGAATGTGAAGTTTTGATTTTCCTTTTTAGTTCATATTGTATCGTGTGATGCCTAGATTTTAACAATAAGCATTTCAAAAGCAGACCTATTCAGGGCACTGTAGGTATAGAAGAATAAAGACATTATATATATACTTTATTGAATTAAATGGAGAGCTCTGCATTGTCCAGTATGGTAGCTACATGCAACTTGCAGCTTTTGAAATGTAGCTGCTCAAATAGAGATATGCTGTACATATAAAATACAAACCAGCTTTCAAAAACTTAGTATAAAGAAGTGAAAAGCATTTAAATAATAATTTGATAACTATTACTTACTGAAATAATATATTTTATATACTGGGTTAAATGAAATACATTATTAAAATTATTTTTCTTACTTTTTAATATGTCTCCATGAAAATTAAAAATTATACATATAGCTCACATTATATTTCTATTAGACAGTGTTTAATTTGAACTTTACATGGCATTTTTTTTGCTCTTTGAAATGATGGGATACAGAGTTCAAAGGACATGGGCACTATAGCTTGGAGACCTGAGTTCAAAACGAGGCTTTCTTACCCAGTGAGAGTGGAACTTGCAATGTTATTTAATCTCTTTAAGGTTTCCATTCCTTATTAACAAAATGGAAACAGAAATATATACATCATATGGGAATTTGTGAGAATTAAAGAAAGACAATTTATGTATATATTTCAGAAGAACATCTGACACACAGCACATATTCAATAAATGGCAGCTAGAATTATGGTTACATACTAATTGAAAAGAATTTCAGAAGTTTGAACTGATGACCAAGGCACATATAATGAATCATTTTTGTTTCTTTGTTGTTTGTTGTTTATTGCCTAGGAAAATTACTAGAAAGTCTAATCTAATTTTCTAATTTTAATTATCCCTATCATCATCTTCTATACCACAATCAGCTTGTTTGACAAGTATTTTCTTGAATAATTATTAAGTGTCATGTAAGGTGTATTCTGGGGATACAGAACTTAAAAGAAAAATTCCCTGTTTTACACTTCAGTTGGGGAACATGGATAGTGAATAAATTAATAAATGTCAGGTAATGGTATGTGTGAGAAATGACAATCTATCTATAGATATAGAAGACTATATCTATCTATCTATCTATCTATCCTCTACTTATCCACTGAAAGACTGAGTAAGCAACCTAATAGAAATGTTTGTCTATAGGATCAGGGATATAGCAGTGTCCCTATAACCACAGAGGAAATAACAAAGATTATGCTGTGAGCAGGAAGAAGTTTTCTTTGAAGGAGAAACAACAGTAAGCAGGTCAATGTTCCTGGAGCAGAATGCCCAAAGGCAGCAACCAATACACGAGGCTGAAAGACAATCACAGAACAGATATGACGGTATGTGTGACATGATAAGGGCTTTTTTATCCTTGCATATTAATAATGTACTTGACTACTCATCCAGCAATTAATAATAACAGAATTCAGAGGATTTTAGATCCATGATTCCAGTCCAACTAGACATGATCTGTTTTACATACTTAAAAGATTTCTCTGAGTGCTTTGTGGAGAATAGTCAGAAGCTGGTTAGGAATAGAACCGTGGGAATTAAATAGGAGGCTCCAGTCATTAGTATCCGAGGAGGAAGAGAGAAGTGGTGGGATTGGAGATTTTTTCTAAAGATAGAGCAGGCAGGACTCGCTTTCCAATTTTACATGGATTGAAAAGAAAGCGGGGAATCAAGCCTATTTCCTTTAGACCTAGGAAACTGGAAGAATAGTCTGCTTTGGGGAATGTGGATAAATTAGGGAGAAATGTGTTGGGTGGGTGGCTGAACAAGATTTCTATTTGGATATATTATGTTTGAGATGCTCATTAGACATCCAGGTAAAGATGATAGAAAGTATCTAGATTGGAGATATAAGTCTGAGCATCCTAAATATCTATATGGAACTGATAGCCATATGACATAGAGTAATAACACGGGATTGCCATGAAGAGTGAACCTAGGAGAACTTCAACTTTTTTTTTTTTTTGGCTGCACCATGTGGCATGTGGAAGCTGACCAGGGAACCTGAGCCCCCTGCAGTGGAAGCATGGAGTCCTAATCACTGGACTGCTAGGGAATTCCCAAACTTTGACATTTAGAGATCTGGAAGAAGAGGACAATTCAGCACTAGAAAATGAGAATAAGTGGGCATTGATGTAAGAAAAGCAAGAGAATGTGGTGTTCTGATGATGTTTAAAGAAGGATGGAGTGAACAACTGGGGTAATCTCTACTGAGAGTTCAAGTACATTTAGACTGAAATTGATCATTGAATTTGGCAACATCTATCTAGCTTATTAGGTGACTGACAAAATTTTAGAGTGAGGAAAACCTGTGGTGTTCCTGACACTGTGTTAAATTTGTGACAAGTGTCCTCAAGGCAATTATGGTCTATTGAGAAAGATGGAGTCTGGTATGATGAAGAATGTAGAGCATCGTGCAAAGCCACAAATAATAAGCATTGAGGTGGTCTGGTATATGTCAACAATTTGGGATTAAAGTCTCTGAAGGGGATTTTGATAGTAGAAAATATATCTATAGTTACTGTGTTATAAATTATATTTCTTTGGGTATATATAAGCCTCCAATTTGCAAATATAATTTTTGTTCATAAGAAAACAATTGCTTTCACTATTTCAATGAATTAATAAAATTATTCTATTAAATATCATGTGAATACTTAGTAATATCTACCTAATAGTATTTTCCCAAGCAATTCAAACTATAATTACAAACACAATATATATGATTTTCTCAAATACTAAAAATATCCAATGGGTCAACCTTACAATCAGAGAGGGAAAACTTTCCTGAACACTTAAGCAAGACCTGTATGTGTAATAAATCCAATTTAGAAATGTCACTGATAAGCTCTTCACTACTTTTTAAACATGTTAAAACAAATGAAACATACAGAAAGTGGCAAAATGGTTACAAATTTTACTAAATTTGTATAAAAACACAGTTTACACAAAAGCATATGTACTACATATGTGATACAAATACTAGGCTACTTAAAGCTAGAATGTATCAATATGGACATTTTTTGTTAATGTTACTGGAAAGTTTTATACCATTTTTTCTAACAAGCCTCATTTTATTTGTCCTTTTCCAGTATCATTATGGTCTGATAACTTTTCACAAAATTTGTTTTTCTTTAGAAATCTAACATCTTCATGACTTGGCCAGGGAGAACCTTTCTTGAGCTAGCTCTTTGGTTCTTTCAGATATTGGTGACAATACTTTTGCTCTCTGGCATCAAGTTTTTCCTGCTTCTCTTGGTCTTTCCTGCTTCACTGCATTCAGGCAACTGTTCTCCTCTTTACATTTGGTGATTAATTGAATTAGAAACCAAAATCTAGGTGGAAAGAATTCTTGTCACATTGTTTTATATGAGTATTGATTGTAGGTGACAAGACTTATAGGTCACTTCAATAAAGTTACTAGTCTCCAATGTTCATTGCAGCATTATTTACAATAGCCAAGATATGGAAGCAACCTAAATGTCCACTGACAGATGAATGGATAAAGAAGCTGTGGCACATATATACAATGGAATAATACTCAGTCTTAAAAAACAATGAAATAATGCAATTTTCAGCAACATGGATGGACCTAGAGATTATCATACTAAGCGAAGTAAGTCAGACAAGGGTAAATATCATATGGTATCAATTATATGTGGAATCTAAAAAAAAAAAAAAAAAGATGATGCAAATGAACTTATTTCCAAAACAGAAACAGACTCACAGACATAAAAATCAAACTTACGATTACCAAAGGGGAAATGTTGGGGGGAGGGATAAACTAGGAATTTGGGAGTAACATATACACACTATTATATATAAAATAGATAAACAACAGGACCTACTGTATAGCACAGGGAACTGTATTCAATATTTTGTAATAACATACATAGGAAAAGAATCTGATATATATATATATATATATATATATATATATATATATATATATATATACATATATATATATATATAACTGAATCACTTTGTTGTACACCTGCAACAAACACTACATTGTAAATCAATTATACTTCAATAAAAAAATTAAAAATTAAAAAATAAAGGTGCTAGAAAAATATATTTTAAAAGTCATGTATTTGCTTTGATTTATGTGCTCATCTAATATTGATATAAAATGTTTTAAATCTATTTTCTCTTATTTGATTCCTCTTCTCTCTGTTATATATGACATCTTTTATATAGTTTAAATAGGCCACATTATATAAGATCAAACCAAATTATGCACATAAATGATAAGACTGTGTAGTCCCTATGTAACTTAAATAAACTGCACAACTAGCCTTTACTTCTATTTCCTTTCTTTTGTTATCAATTATTTTCATCAAATATCTTAGTAGACATCTTTCTCTAACCAGTAATTGACATCAGTGAGAAGAATTAGAACTGCTTATCTCTAAAAAGCTTTAAGCTCTTGTTCTAGAAACAATAACATCATGAAAACATCTATGTTTTAGATTCAAATAGGAAAACTGCCTTCCATTCTTCTGACTGAATTGACTTCCACCCATTAGGACAGCAAAGAATTTGTGCATAAAATAACATTAAAATAATAAAAACAGCAAGAAATTTCTTTGAGATAGTTTTTTATTTTAAATAATGTTTCCAATTACCAAAAAGAAAAACCCTATACATGGGTAAATATGGTTCAGTGGCTTACATCAAACCATAAATGAGCTAAACGGAAAAGAAAATTAACTTTGTACTGACATAAGACTACAGGGAAAGAAATTCAGTGTTTGTGAAATGCCTGTTATTTTTGGACCCTTCCATAACTTACACTTCACTTGTACTCAAGACATGTGAACACTGATCCAGCTTTGTGGCTTCTCAGTGATCTTGCCTCAGTGAGTGTGGCTACGTCATCAGCCTATACAGCTTGGAGAAAAGGCAGGGCAAAATAAGGCTTAGGAAGTAGCATCTTTGTAAAATATCAAGGAAAATCACTCACAATTGATACAATTGAGGACTGCAAATTTTCAATAATATAATGGAAACCCAAATCATACTTTAAAAATATTTGCAGACATCTAAATTAAACTGATGAACTTTCTATCTGGATTTTTAAAAAATTTACTGGAAATTAATTTTATGGAAAGTGTACAAAGAATCTGTCTTCATTTTTGACATCTGACTGGTAACAGATTTTAAGCCTTACCCCTCTCTCTTCCCCTTCTGTCCCATATGTGGACAAGTTAACCTCTTCTTGTGCCAGTGGGAGATTCAAGCCACCTAAGCCTCTGCCTGCACATTGGAAACCTCCCCTCAACTCCACAACCTAAGCACCATAAAACTACACACCAGTCTTCTTTCCTTGCTTTCTCAAGCCATGTTTGCACCTGCCTGGGAGGCCCACCCTGCTTCCTTCAGAAATACTCATTATGTGAGCAACAAACATCTTCATAACCTCTTGCTATATGTGGTGTCATTAGTCTCAGCATCTGAACCAACTTTTAGGTGGAGGTACATTCTGTCTGTGATGGCCATAGAATTTGGGCTGTAATAAAAGAAAACCATTGGGACTTCCCTGGTGGTGCAGTGGTTGAGAGTCCGCCTGCCGATGCATGGGACACGGGTTTGTGCCCCGGTCTGGGAAGATCCCACATGCTGCAGAGCAGCTAGGCCCATGAGCCATGGCCGCTGAGCCTGTGTGGCTAGAGCCTGTGCTCTGCAACCGGAGAGGCCACAACAGTGGGAGGCCCGTGTACCGCAAAAAAAAAAAAGAAAAGAAAGAAAACCATTGTACACTACCCAATGAAATTGCTTAATGGAAACCATAACACATACTGGGAATCTGCATTGAGAGACATTCTGTTATTACTATTCTTTTTATTAAGAATAGGTTAATAAGATCATGTGAAGACAAAACAAGAAATCAGAAATCCAAAACCTGGAAGAGAAGCCTCACCAGAAGTTGACCATGCTGGCACACTGATTTCAGACTTCCAGCCTAGAGAAATATTAGTTCAAGCTGCCAGAGTAGAAGGACATGCTCTCACTCCCTCTTGCGAGAACACCAGAATCACAACTAACTGCTGAATAATCACTGACAGGAAGATGCTGGAACTCACCTAAAAAGATACCCCACATCCAAAGACAAAGGAGAAGCCACAATGAGATGGTAGGAGGGTGCAATCACAATAACATCAAATCCGATAACTGCTGGGTGGCTGACTCACAAACTGGAGAACACTTATACCAAAGAAGTCCACCCACTGGAGTGAACTCTGAGCCCCACATCAGGCTTCCCAACCTGGGGATCTGGCAATGAGAGGAGGAATTCCTAGAGAATTAGACTTTGAAGGCTAGTGGAACTTGACTGCAGGACATCAACAGGACTGGGGTAAACAGAGACTCCACTGTTGGAGGGCACACACAAAGTAGTGTGTACATCAGGACCAAGGGGAAGGAGCAGTGACCCCATAGGAGACTGAACCAGACCTACCTGCTAGTGTTGGAGGGTCTCCTGCAGAGGTGGGTTGTGTGTTTCACCATGAGGACAAGGAGACAGGCAGCAGAAGTTCTGGGAAGTACTCCTTGGTGTGAACCCACCCAGAGTCCACCATTAGCCCCACCAAAGAGCCTGGATAGGCTCCAGTGTTGGGTTGCCTCAGTCCAAACAACCAACAGGGAGGGAACCCAGACCCACCCATCAGCAAACAAGCAGATTAAAGTTTTACTGAGCTCTGCCCACCAAAGCAACAGCCAGCTCTACCCACCACTAGTCCCTCCAATCAGGAAATGTGCACAAGCCTCTTAGAGAGCCTCATCCACCAGAGGGCAGACAGCAGAAGCAAGAAGAACTACAATCTTGCAGCCTGTGGAACAAAAACCACATTCACAGAAAGATAGACGAGATGAAAAGGCAGAGGGCTATGTACCAGATGAAGGAACAAGATAAAACTGCAGAAAAACAACTAAATGAAGTGGAGATAGGCAACCTTCCAGAAAAAGAATTCAGAATAATAATAGTGAAGATGATCCAGGACCTCAGAAAAAGAATGGAGGCAAAGATCGAGAAGATGCAAGAAATGTTTAACAAAGATCTAGAAGAATTAAAGAACAAACAGAGATAAACAATACAATAACTGAAATGAAAAAAATACACTAGAAGGAATCAATAGCAGAAAAACTGAGGCAGAAGAACAGATAAGTGACCTGGAAGACACAATGGGGGAATTCACTGCTGTGGAACAGAATAAAGAGAAAAGAATGAAAAGAAATGAAGGCAGCCTAAGAGACTTCTGGGACAACATTAAACACAACAACGTTTGCGTTATAGGGGTCCCAGAAGGAGAAGAGAGAGAGAAAGGACCCAAGAAAATATTTGAAGAGATTAGAGCCAACAACTTCTCTAAAATGGGAAAGGAAATAACCACCCAAGTCCAGGAAGCACAGAGAGTCCCAGGCAGGATAAACCCAAGGAGAAACATGTGGAGACACATAGTAATCAAATTGGCAAAAATTAAAGATAAAGAAAAATTATTGAAAGCAGCAAGGGAAAAATGACAACATACAAGGGAACTCCCATAAGGTTAACAGCTGATTTCTCAGCAGAAACTCTACAAGCCAGAAGCATGATATACTTAAAGTGATGAAAGGGAAAAACCCACAACCAAGATTACTCCACCTGGCAAAGATCTCATTCAGATCTGATGGAGAAATCAAAAGCTTTATAGACAAACAAAAGCTAAGAGAATTCAGCACCAACAAACCAGCTCTACAACAAATGCCAAAGGAACTTCTCTAAGTGGGAAACACAAGAGAGGAAAAGAACGTACAAAAACAAACCTTCATGGAGGGTGAAATGATAGTGGTCACAGGGGAGAAAGACCAGGAGTGGTGGATCGGGCACATCGAAGGGCAACCCGAGAGGAAGGGTGTCTTTCCAGTGTCCTTTGTCCACATTCCGTCTGACTAGCAAAAGGCAGAACCTTCAGACTGTCTGCACCTGTCATGCAAGACTGCTGCATCCACATGGCCCTGTGCTCACCGTGTATATAGCTGCTGTCACTGAGTGGGAGGCTCCCAGAGGAGCCACTGCAGGAGAGGAACATAGCATGTGTTTTAAATAACCTGTGGTCTCTGCCTCCGACAGTACTAGGGTAGCCTTGGGAACCAGTGTGCCTTACTGGTTTGCCAAAGCTGTCCTTGACACCTAATACTTACATCTCTCTCTATGTTGTTTTCCAAGCCAACAAACTAAAACAAGAATATAGGAACTACTGATTTTCCAAATAGAAGTGATCGCCAGCAAACTTTGAAGGGCATAGAGTTACCTCTCTGTTCCTAACAATATAGTATTCTCCATTTTGTTACTGAAAATGCACCATTAGCAAAGAGGTGGGTTCTGTTTTCCAGGTGAAATTTTGGCTCCATGACAGACCAGCCTGTAGTTATCTGTGTACACAGTATACAGCTACAAAAATCGACCTTGATATTTATTACAGGAAAGTGCTCAGTTAAATGTAAGTGTTATTCCTTCAGCAAAATATTCACTGACCCAAAATCTTCAGTGGCATTTTGCAGTGCCCACAGCCTCATGCAAGTTTAGACAAGTGGCTTTATACTGTCTTAAGAGGATGAGTACCCGCCCCTGAGATATTACCTCATTATGTGAAAATAACATATCCTTCATGACTATTTTCACAGAAGTTTAAGACATCTGATGAAGTTCAACTTTCAGGAACCAAGGACCACCAGAAAATATTAGCCTCTACATTATGCACGCATTTAGAAGCTTACCTGAAATCTGACTTTTATAAAAGAATACTATGGATAAGTTGAACTGTACATTTTTAAACTTGATTACCATTAAATGAGAAATTATAAGGTTGCAACAAAAAACAAAACAAAACAAGCCCAAAATAATTAAGAAAATGGTAATAGGAACATACATATCGATAATTACCTTAAATGTGAATGGATTAAATGTGCCAACCAAAGACACATACTTGCTGAATAGATACAAAAACAAGACCCATATATATGCTGTCTACAAGAGACCGCTTCAGACATAGGGACACATACAGACTGAAAGTGAGGGGATGGAAAAAGATATGCCATGCAAATGGAAATCAAAAGAAAGCTGGAGTAGCAATATTCATATCAGATAAAATAAACTTTAAAATAAAGAATGCTACAAGAAATAAAGAAGGGCACTACATAATGATCAAGGGATCAATCCAGGAGAAAGATATAACAATTACAAATATATATGCACCCAACATAGGAGCACCTCAATAATAAGGCAACTGCTAACAGCTATAAATGAGGAAATCGACAGTAACACAATAACAGTGGGGGACTGTAACACCTCACTTAAAAAAAACGGACAAATCATCCAAAAAGAAAATTAATAAGGAAACACAAGCTTAAAATGACACAATAGACCAGATAGATTTAATTGATATTTATAGGACATTCCATCCAAAAACAGCAGATTACATTTTCTTCTCAAGTGTGCATGGAATATTCTCCAGGATAGATCACATCTTGGGTCACAAATAAAGCCTCAGTAAATTTAAGAAAATTAAAATCATATCAAGCATCTTTTCTGACCACAATGCTCTAAGATTAGAAATAAATTACAGGGGGAAAAAAAACGTAAAAAACACAAACACATGGAGGCTAGATAATACGTTACAAATAACCAAGAGGTCATTGAAGAAATCAAAGAGGAAATCAAATAACACCTAGATACAAATGACAATGAAAACACGATGATCCAAAACCTATGGGATGCAGCAAAAGCAATTCTAAGAGGGAAGTTTTTAGCTATACAAGCCTATCTTAAGAAACAAGAAAAATCTCAAATAAACAATCTAACATTACACCTAAAGGAACTAGAGAAGGAAGGACAAACAAAACCCAAAGTTAGCAGCAGGAAAGAAATCATAAAGATCAGAGCAAAAATAAATGAGATAGAAACAAAGAAAACAATAGCAAAGATCAACAAAACTAAAAGCTGGTTCTTTGAGAAGATAAACAAAATTGTTAAGCCATTAGCCAGACTCATCAAGAAAAAGAGGGAGAGGATTCAAATCAATAAAATTAGAAATGAAAAAGGAGAAATTACAACAGACACTGCAGAAACACAAAGAATACAAAACATCCTAAGAGACTACTACAAGCAACTCTATGCCAATAAATTGGACAACCTGGAAGAAATGGACAAATTCTTAGAAAGGTGTAACCTTCCAAGACTGAACCAGGAAGAAATAGAAAATATGAACAGACCAATCACAAGTAATGAAATTGAAACTGTAATTAAAACTCTTCCAACAAACAAAAGTCCAGGACCAGATTGCTTCACAGGTGAATTCTTTCAAACATTTAGAGAAGAGCTAACACCCATCCTTCTCAAACTCTTCCAAAAAATTCCGGAAGAAGGAACACTATCAAACTCATTCTATGAGGTCACCATCACCCTGATACCAAAACCAGAAAAAGATACTACAAAAAAAAAGAAAATTACAGACCAATATCACTGATGACTATAGATGCAAAAATCCTCAACAAAATACTAGCAAACGGAATCCAACAACATATTACAAGGATCATGCACCATGATCAAGTGGGATTTACCCCAGGGATGCAAGGATACTTTAATATACTCAAATCAATCAATGTGATGCACCATATTAACAAATTGAAGAAGAAAAACCATATGATCATCTCAACAGATGCAGAAAAAGCTTTTGATATAATTCAACACCAATTTATGATAAAAACTTTCCAGAAAGTGGGCATAGAGGGAACCTACTTCAACATGATAAAGGCCATATATGACAAACCCACAGAAAACATCATTCTCAATGGTGAAAAACTGAAAGCATTCCCTCTAAGGTCAGGAACAAGATAAGGATGTCCACTCTCACCACTTTAATTCAACATAGTTTTGGAAGTTCTAGACACGGCAATCAGAGAAGAAAAAGAAATAAAATGTATGCAAATTGGAAAAGCAGAAGTAAAACTGTTTGCAGATGACATGATACTATACATAGAGAATCCTAAAGATGCCACCTGAAAACTACTAGAGCTAATCAATGAATTTGGTAAAGTTTCAGGATACAAAATTAATGCACAGAAATCTCTTGCATTCCTATACACTAATGATGAAAAATATGAAAGAGAAATTAAGGAAACCCTCCCATTTACCATTGCAACAAAAGACCTGTATGCAGAAAACTATAAGACACTTTGAAAGAAATTAAAGATGATACCAACAGCTGGAGAGATATACCATGTTCTTGGATTGGAAGAATCAATACTGTGAAAATGACTATACTATCCAAAGCAATCTACAGATTCAGTGCAATTCCTATCAAACTACCAATGGCATTTTTCACAGAACTAGAACAAAAAATCTTAAAGTTTGGATGGAGACACAAAAGATCCCGAATAGCCAAAGCAGTCTTGAGGGGAAAAAACGGAGCTAGAAGAATCAGACTCCCTGACTTCAGACTATAACATAAAGCTACAGTAATCAAGACAATATGGTACTGGCACAAAAACAGAAATATAGATCAACTGAACAGGATAGAAAGCCCAGAGATAAACCCACATGCCTATGGTCAACATTTCTATGACAAAGGAGGCAAGGATATATAATGGAGAAAAGACAGTCTCTTCAATAAGTGGTGCTGGGAAAACTGGACAGCTACATGTAAAAGAATGAAATTAGAACACTCCCTAACACCATACACAAAGATAAACTCAAAATGGATTACAGACCTAAATGTAAGACTGGACACTATAAAACTCTTAGAGGAAAACATAGGAAGAACACTCTTTGACATAAATCACAGCAACATCCTTTTTGATCCACCTCCTAGAGTAATGGAAATAAAACCAAAAATTAACGGGACGTAATGAAACTTAAAAGCTTTTTTGCAAAGCAAAGGAAACTACAAACAAGACAAAAAGACAACCCTCACAATGGGAGATAATATTTGCACATGAATCAACGGACAAAGGATTAATCTCTAAAATATATAAACAGCTCATGCAGCTCAATATTAAAAAAAAAAAAAAAAAAAAAAAAAACAACTCAATCCAAAAATGGGCAGAAGATCTAAATAGACTTTTCTCCAAAGAAGACATACAGATGGCCAGGAAGCACATGAAAAGCTGCTCAACATCACTAATTATTAGAGATATGCAAATCAAAACTACAATGCGGTATCACCTCACACCAGTTAGAATGACCATTATCAGAAAATCTACAAACAACAAATGCTGGAGAGGGTGTGGAGAAAAGGGAACATTCTTGCACTGTTGGTGGGAATGTAAATTGATACAGCCACTATGGAGAACAGTATGGAGGTTCCTTAAAAGACTAAAAATAGAATTACCGTATGATCCAGCAATCCCACTACTGGGCACATACCCAGAGAAAACAATAATTCAAAAAGACACAGGCAGCCCAATGTTCATTGAAGCACTATTTACAATAGCCAGGTCATGGAAGCAACGTAAATGCCCATTGACAGTGAATGGGTAAAGAAGAAGTGGTACATATATACAATGGAATATTACTCAGCCAGAGAAAGGAACGAAATTGGGTCATTTGTAGAGGTGTGGATGAATCTAGAGACTGTCAAACAGAGTGGAGTAAGAAAGAAAGAGAAAAACAAATATCATATATTAACGCATATATGTGGAACCTAGAAAAATGGTACAGATGAACTGGTTTGCAGGGCAGAAATTTGGACACAGATGTAGAGAACAAATATATGGACACCATGAATGGAAAGCGGCGGTGGGTGTGGGTGGTGGTGTGATGAATTGGGAGATTGGGATTGACATGTATACACTGATGTGTATAAAATGGATGACTAATAAGGACCTGCTGTATAAAAAAATAAATAAAATAAAATTCAAAAAATAAGAATAAAATAGTTTAAAAATAAAGTAAGCTACAAAGTTATATTGTACAACACAAGGAATATAGCCAACAGTTTATAATAACTATAACTGGAGTTTAATCAAAAAATTGTGAATTACTATATTGTATACCTATAACTTACATCATATTGTACAAGTATACATCAATTAAAAATAAATAAAATTTAAATTAAAAAAAATAAAATAAAATACAAGAATAGATTAATAATTATGCAGAGATAAGAAGGATCTTTGGCCAATTTAAAGCTAATCATCTATTTCAAAACTTCTTATAAACAATGAACATTTTATATTTGCTTACAGCTCTAATTGTTCTGTTGTTATGATAAGATATATCACAGTATATATTTTATGTTTATGAAATCCTTGCTCCTGTCTTGGTCTTTCCTAAAACATCGCTTACTGAGAAATATTGTTTGAAGATGCTTGGAAGACTTGAGTCTCCTGCAATATACTAACACATTAATCCTGTTTAGGTCTTGTTTTCATATACGGAATACAATTCTCTCCTTAGTTAAACGACTGTCTAGTGTTCCACAAATTATATTAAAATTCCAAATCTAAATGAAACACAAACTATGAGTATGGAAATCCAATCTCTTCTTTTGATAGATGAAGAGAGTGAAGCCAAATACACTAAGTTACCTGGCTGTCGCACACAGTAATTAGCAGCAGAGCTCAGGTTGGCATCCAGTGTTCTCCAGGGCTATTTGTCTTCTGACTGACCCTTCCTCTGCTTCATCCCCCAGTATGTCCCACCCTCAGCCTCCATGTCACTCAGGGAAGAGAAGACAGCAGGTAAACTATCTCATGCTGTTCTTACACATCTCAATACGGACACAGACACTGAAATCCCACGCAGTACATCTTTGAGGACAGATTGCATCTATTTTCTTTGATTGAAAATGTTAAGTAGCTGGGTATCACTGCCACATGCATCACTGGGTTTCTGAAAGCTGATTGTGACCATATAATAGAGCAAAGGCTACAAAAGTACTTCCCCTTCTAGAAGTAAACCAAGTCCAGTTCAACCTTAAGTTTGAGCTATAACTTGATCTGAGCCATTTAACAAATGGCTGCTTGTGTGAAATACCAAATACAAAAGTCTCCAAGTCTTATAAATACTAATTTTTATTATGCTGTGTTCATTTTAATGGAAGCATAGTGCACTATAAGAAGCCTCTTTTTTCCTTAAAAAAACCCACAACTTCAATGAAAAATCAAAAGAGTTTTGATTAACTACCAACGACATTAATATTTGTTAACAGCTAATCTTATTTATTTAGGCCATAATAAAAAGAGACAATAGAAACAATAATAGAAAAGATAACATAACGTACCAAGTGTGGTGCTAAACATTTCAAATCTATAATTCCATTTATTCTCCCTAATAAATGTACTCTCTATATGAAGAAACCAGTATTCTCCCAATTTTATAATTCAATAACTGAGTCCCAGAGAAATTACACACAGTTTGTGGTAGAACCTGGTTGTGGCATTAGGGAGGCTGGCTTTCAATCCCAGGCTCTACTATCCATGGATTCTCTCTCCCTTACATTAATATTAATATACTGCCAGTCACGTTTACCATTTTTACTCCAGGATCTTGCATTGTGCTCAGCATGTAATAGAGGTTCAGTGAATATTTGTTACAGGAAAGGATGAATGGACAGCTATGGTTGGTTTTCCACCTGAACTAAACAACATTAATAAAAGAAAACTCGGGCTTCCCTGGTGACGCAGTGGTTGGGAGTCCACCTGCCGATGCAGGGGACATGGGTTCATACCCCAGTCCGGGAAGATCCCACATGCCACGGAGCGGCTGGGCCCGTGAGCCATGGCCGCTGAGCCTGTGCTCCGCAACGGGAGAGGCCACAACAGTGAGAGGCCCACGTACCGCAAAAAAAAAAAAAAAAGAAAGAAAGAAAAGAAACCTCACTTTACAGGCAGATATAACTCAGAGGAATGCACAACTCTGGTAATAATTGTGTCCCTGAGAAAGACAATACAAGTATCTTGGATGCTGGAGTTCTTAGCAGCTCTGTAATATTATGTAATTCACCCTGAAACCAGTGGGAACTGAGAAACAAACCAGCACAGCTTGGCTGTAGAGAAGTTCATGTAGTTCCGGGACATTGCATTAAAAACACCTTCCATTTGATTGTTTTAGTAAGAATTCTATCAGTTTAACCACCTCCTGCCAGGTCCACACCACAGGATATTAAAAAGGCATTCTCCTTGGTTGAGCCCCACTATTGAAGCTGTTTTAACATGAGAATGCAATTAACTTATTCTGCTCCTGTGAAGAGATCAGGCTCCTGGGAGTTTAAACAAATTAATAAATTTGTTAATTAGGAAAGAGAATTCACCAGCTTCCTTTGTATATTTTTATTCAGCACAACACACGCATAAAGCTGTCTTGTTATTTTTGTCAACTGGCTGATGGGAAAGCGAAGAATGGTCACCAGCTGTTATCCATTGCCAGTCGGGATGAGAGGCAACACTCCTTAGCGTGAGGTTTTTAGGTTCCACACAGGGAAACTTAACTTTTCCACGGGGCATTTTTGGAAGCTCTGGCTAGGGAGGGAAAATGCCTTTTTTTTCCCCAGAGGTATCACATGAGAAGTATTTCATTACAACAAGTATCTGCTTTTTTCATCCTCTTTACACATCAGTAGTTTTCAAGTGATGCACAGAGACAAAATGGAATCCTGCAGGGAGCTTTAAAAAATCCCAAGGTCTGGTCCATACCCCAGACCAATTAAATCAGAAGCTCTAGGAGTGGAACCCAGTCATCAGTATTTTTTAAATATCCCCTGGTGATTCAAAACTAAACTGTAGGGCTTCCCTTGTGGTGCGGTGGTTGAGAGTCCGCCTGCCAATGCAGGGGACATGGGTTCGTGCCCCAGTCTGGGAAGTACCCACATGCTGCGGAGTGGCTAGACCCGTGAGCCATGGCCATTGAGCCTGCACGTCCAGAGCCAGTGCTCCACAATGGGAGAGGTCACAGCAGTGAAAGGACCACATACCAAAAAAAAAAAAAAAAAAACTAAACTGTAAACTAAGGGAAGCTGCTTAAGGGGAAGTTGCCCCAAACCAACTTTGGTGACTGAAGATTGTGATAAAGAAAATTTCCAGAGTCTTGTGCTGGAGTGAAGGGACTTGCCCACCACCTGACACTAAACCTTGGGGCCGTGAGAGCTTGCCAGCTTGCAGAAGAAATAACAAGAGCAATCATGTGTTAAAAAAGAGCTGATCAAAAAATCCAAAAAACAGAGAGTGGATATATGTATACGTATAGCTGATTCACTTTGCTGTACACCTGAAACTAACACAACATTGTTACTCAACTATACTCCAATAAAAATTTAAAAAATAAAATAAAATAAAAAGAGCTGATCATGATTAGCACAAAAGCATACTGGGAGAAAACGGTTTGAGGTCCCTATAAATAATTTGGGCTTACACTGATGGATTTGTTGAGTCAATGCTGCTTTTAAAACACAATGGAGGGACTTTCCTGGCCATCCAGTGGTTAAGACCTCATACTCCCAATGCAGAGGGCATGGGCTTGATGTTTCATCGGGGAATTAAGATCCTGCATGCCACATGACACAGTCAAACACACACACACACACACACACACACACACACACAATGGATATATATACATTCTTTTTCATATTCTTTTACATTATTGTTATCATAGGATATTTAATATAGTTTCCTGTGCTATACAGTAGGACCTTGTTGTTTATCCATTCTATATACAAGAGTTTGCATCTGCTAAGCCCAAACTCCCACTCCTAACCATAAAGGAAAAGAAAATGAAAAAGAATGTATATATATGTATAATTGAGTCACTTTGCTGCTCAGCAGTGGTTAACACAACATTGTAATTCAACTATACTTCAATAAAATTTTTTTAAAACACACAATAGATAATCTCTAGGTCCATCCATGTTGCTGCAAATGGCATTATTTCCTTCTTCTTATGGCTGAGTAGTATTCCATTGTATATATGTACCATAACTTTATTTATTGTTCTGTTGATGGATTAGGTTGTTTCTGTGTCCTGGCTATTGTAAATAGTGCTGTTGTGAACATTGGGGTGCATGTATCTTTTCAAATTAGAGTTTTCTCTGGACATTTGCCCAGGAGAGGGATTGCTGAATCATATGGTAATTCTTTTCTTAGTTTTTTCAGGAAACTCCATACTGTTTTTCATAGTGAATACACCAATTTACATTCTCAACAACAGTTTAGGAGGGTTCCCTTTTCTCCATACCCCCTCTACCATTTGTTATTTGTAGACATTTTAATGATGGCCATTCTAACTGGTGTGAGTTGGTACCTTATTGTAGATTTGATTTGCATTTCTCTAATAATTAGTGATGTTGAGCATCTTTTCATGTGCCTGTTGGTCATTTGTATGTCTTCTTTGGAGATATGTCTATTTTAGACCTGGAGATTACCTTATCTTACTTTCTGAAGTAAGTCAGAAAGAGAAAGACATATGCCATATGATATCACTTATATGCAGATCTAAAATGTTATACAAATGAATTTATGTACAGAAACAGACTCACAGATATAGAGAACAGACTTGTGGTTAACAAGGGGGAGGGGAATGATGGATTGGGAGCTTGGGACTAGCGGATGCAAACAATCATAGATAGAATGGGTAAAAAACAAGGTCCTACTGTATAGCACCGGGAACTATATTCAATATCCTGTGATAAACCATAATGGAAAAGAATAGGAAAAGAAAATATATATATATATATATATATATATATATATATATATATATATATATATATATATATATATATATATATATTCAGTTATATATATAACTGAATCACTTTTCTGAACAGCAGAAATTAAAACAACATTATAAATCAACTATACTTCTATAAAATAAGTTTTAAAAAAATCACACTGGACTTGGGTTTTAGCAATCATCTAGTACCAAGCTCCACTGCGACCAACAAATCTTGAACTTACAGAGTAATTACAAACTAATTACACATCTTTTCCTGTGAAATTCTGTGGCTTTTTGCCTTTGTCAACCCCAAACTTGAAGGTTGTGAAGGGTCTAGGAAACAGCCTTCACAGATGCAATTCTTCTTCTTATAAAACTATATATGAGTAAAATTTCAATGTTTCAATTGTCTCTGTTTCTTTTTAAGGTCCTCCCCTTATCCCACATTTTTACAATTTTTATTTTGAGATTTTAGCTTTTTATTGTGACAGAATATACAAAACAAAAATATTGCCATTTTAACCATTTTTAATTAACACTTTAGTGGTATTAAGTACAGTCACATAGTTGTACAACCATCACTGCTCTCCATCTCCAGAACTTTTCACCATCCCAAACTAAAGCTTTATTCTTATTAAATAATAACTCCTCATTACCTACTCTTCCCAGCCCCTGTTTCTATTTTCTATTTCTATAAATTTCACTATTCTAGGTACCTCATATAAGTGGAACCATATAATACCTGTACTACAGGGATCCTGTGTACACTTCACTCAGTTTCCACCAAAGGTAACATTTTGCTTTATTTTAGTATAATATCACAACTGGGAAATTAATATTAATACAAACCATTGATTTTATTCCTATTTTACCATCTTACTTACACCGTTCTGTGTGTGTGTGTGTGTATGTGAGCATATGTATATTTAGTTCCATGACAATTTTATCACATGTGTAGACTGGTGTTACAATCACCAGAGTTCCAACATAAGGATCCCTCATACTACACTTTCATAGCCATGGCCACCTCCTGACCTCTCCTTCTCACTAACCTCTGAAATCCATTACTATATGTTCCCATCTCTATAATTTTGTTATTTCAAGAATGTTTTGTGAACAGAATCACAGAATGTGTAACAGTTTGGGACTGACTTTTTTTACTCAGCATAATTCCATGGCGACCCATCCAAGTTATTGTGTGGATTAGGAGTTTAATCATTTTTATTCTTGAGTAGTATTCCATGGTATGAATATACCACAATTTGTTTAACCATTCACATGTTGAAGAGCATTTGAGTTGTTTCAGTTTTCAGCTATTAAAAATAAAACTGCTGTGAACATTTAGGTACAGGTATTTGTAAGAATATAAGTTTTCATTTCCTGGAATAAAAGTCCAAGAGTGAAATTGCTGTGTTGTATAATAAATGCATATTTAGATTTGTTAGAAAATGACATACATTTTCAAGCATAGCTTTATCATTTTGCATACTCACCAGCAATCTGTGTGTGATCCAGTTTCACTTCATCCTTGCCAGCATTTGGTTTTATACTATTTTCAAAATTTTATCTGGATAATGATGTTCAACTTCTTCTTTTGTGTTTATTTGCCATTTGTGTATTCTTTTGGTGAAATGTCTGTCCTGTCTTTTGACAATTTTCTTATTGTATTTTTTGCTTTTGTTTTTACTTTTGAGTTTTGAGAGTTCTTTTTGTATTCTAGATGCAAGTCTTTTGCCAGATATTTGATTTGCAAACATCTTCTCCAAGTCTGTTATTTGTCTTTTTATTGTCTTAACATGAAAGTGTTAAATTTAATGAGGACCAGTTTATCTTTTTTTTTTTCCTTTTATTGATGGTAATTTTGGTGTTCAGTCTTAGAATTGTTTGCCTAGCATTAGATCCTAAAGACATTTTTCTAAATGTTTCATAATTTTACAAGTTAAAATTAAGTCTATGGTCCATTTTGAGTTAATATTTATAGAATTTAACAGATTTAACTTGAGGTCCATTTTGTTTACTTGTGGATATCCAACTCCTCCAGACCACTTATTGAAAAGGTATCCTTGGGACGTTTGGTTTCCATACTAACATTTAAAAGACTTGGAAGTTGTCACTCCCATGCTTACAACAGGAAAAAAAAAAACCTGAATAAACTGAAAAACAAAAACTTTTTACATTCTTCAGAGAATTGAGATCATAAGTCAACCAGCTACTGCAAAAATTGGATAGGGAGACAGCTACAGAGAACTACAATTTACCAGGACCAGAAGCCCAGGAGCAGAAACTCACTGCTGGAGCCAGTACCCATAGAAACAATTAAACTGCAATTGATGGATCACTAGAGGTTTAGTGCGGACTAGGTTCAGAGATAAAAACTCCCTGTGGGGGCGCAATCTTAGGAAAGCTTTCCACAGTTTCATGAGTTTTACCTCCAGGAACCCCAGCAAGTTCTCACTGTAAAGATATGAGAGAAATCTTCTACTTCCAACGGGGGAAGGGAACAAAAAACAAAAAGCTAAGAAACTCTGCTGAAAGTCACAGTGCAGGGACTCTGGCCAGTTTAAAAAAAAAAAAAGTGGAGAGTTAATCATAAATTATAGGATGCTTCCCCTCACAACATCTTACTAGAATATCCACAGGGCTCCAGAATATGTGACACAAACATTGATAGAATTGCAAGGAGAAATAGGCAAATCCACTGTGACAGCTAGAGACTTCAACACATCTGTATCTGTATTTGGCTGATCATACAGGCACAGTTTCAGTAAGGATATAGTTGAAATTAAGAGCAACATCAATCAACTCAATCTAATTGGCATCTATAGAATACTATATCCAACAAAGGCAGAATACATATTCTTCTTAAGCTCACATGGAACATTCACCAAGCTAGAGCACATTCTGGATCATAAAACACATTTTAACAAATTTAAAAGAATGAAAGTCATACAAAATAAGCTCTCAGCCTACATTGAAATTAAACTAGAAATTAATAATAGAAAGATAGCCAAAAAATCATAAAGCATTGGGAGTCTAAACACACCCTTCTAAATAACATGTAGGTCTAAGAAGAAATATCAAGAGAAATATTTTAATAGTTTTAAGTAATTTAAAATAAAAATACAACATGGGCCAACAAGTTATCATGCAACCTGAACTGCCCATCATGTACTTGGCATTATCTGACAACAGAGCCATAAGTTGTGCATGCACAGCAACACTCCATCATCAAATGGAAGTGGTGTATAAAAGATCAGCTCCAGCACACCCTGAAGACACAAACAAAATACATAAAGAAGTACCTAACTGCCCATGGTTTCCTACTCTCTTTACACTACCTTCTCTCTCCCAGTTTGCACCTTTGACCAGCTGACAGAAGAAAATAAAATTCTGGTCTGGTTTAAAGATGATTCTGCATAATATGCAGGTACCACTGGAAAATGGACAACTGCACACTACAGCCCCTTTTTGAGATATCCCTGAAGGACAGTTGTAAAGGGAAATCCTGAAAGTAGGCAGAACTTCGAGCACTGCACATAGCTTTTTATTTTCCTTGGGCATAGAAATGGAGCTGTGCAGTTATCTATTGATTCATGGACTGTGACCAATGGTTTGGTTGGATGGTTAAGGACCTGTAATAAAAATGATTAGAAATTGATGACAAGAGAGTCTGAGGAACAGGC
The DNA here is from genome assembly GCF_949752795.1 of Hyperoodon ampullatus. Lineage (NCBI taxonomy): Eukaryota > Metazoa > Chordata > Mammalia > Artiodactyla > Ziphiidae > Hyperoodon > Hyperoodon ampullatus. The sequence continues at coordinate 14,614,237 of NC_136927.1, read as the reverse complement.
ACGTAGAAAGAACTCTCTAATTGAGCAAAACATGTGAAGATCTTTGTGTCCCATGTCAATGCCCACTAAAAGGAGACCTCAACAGAGGAGGATTTTAATAATCAAGTGGATAGAATGACCCATTCTGTGGATATCAGTCAACCTCTTTCCTCAGCCATTCTTGCCATTACTCATGAGCAATGTATCCACAGTGACAGGGATGGAGATTGTACATGGGCTCAGGAACAAGGATTTCCACTCATCAAGGCCACCTTGGCTATAGCCTCTGCTGAGTGTCCAATCTGCCAATAGCAAAAAAGAGTACTAAGTCCCTGATATGCCACCATCATCTTTGGTTGATCAACCAGCTACCTGGGTGGCATGGAAGGGGAAGTGCTTTGTTCTTAGTGGAATAGACAGTTATTCTGGATAGAGAATAACCTTCCCTGCATGCAGGGCTTCTGCCAAACCTACCATCTGTGGACTTACAGAATGCTTTATCCACCATCATGGTATTACATACAACATTGTTTCTGATAAAGGAACTCACTTCACTGAAAAAGAAGCATGACAATGGATTCATGCAGATGGAATTCACTGGTCTTATCATGTTCTCCATCATCATGAAACAGCTGGCTTGATAGAATGCTGAAATGGCCTTTTGAAAACTGTTACAGCACCAGTTATGTGGCAATAGTTTGCATTGATGTGGCAAGTTTTTCTAGGAGGCTGTGTATGCTCTGAATTAGCATCCAATATATGGTGCTCTTTCTCTAATAGCAAGAATTTATGGGTCCAGGAATAAAGGGGTAGAAATGGGACTGGCACCACTCACTATTATACCTAGTGACCCACTACCAAAATTTTGCTTCCTGTTTCTTCACCCCTGTGTTCTAGTGGCCTAGAGATCATAGTTCCAAGAGGTATAATGCTTCTACCAAGAAACACAATAATCATCCCTACGAACTTAAGTTAAGACTACTGTTCATCCACTTTGGGCTCCACTTGCCTTTGAATCAATAGGGAAAGAAGGGAATTCTCTGTTGACTGGGGTGATTAATCTTGAGTACGAAGTGGACATTCGACTAATGCTCCCCAATGGAGGTAAGGAAGATTATGTCTGGAATATAGGACTTTAAGGTGCTTCTTATATTACCATGTCCTGTGATTAAGGCTAACCCTAATCCTAATCAACAACACCTTAATCCAGGCAGAACTACTAATGGCTCAGACCCTTCAGGAATGAAGGTTTTGATCCCCCACCAACTAAAGAATCAGGGCCAGCTGAAGTGCCTCCTGAGGACAAAGAGAATATAAAATGAGTAGTAGAATGTAGTTATAAGTATAGCTACAACCACATGACCAGCTACAGAAATGTGAATTGTCATGGTTTTTCATTTTCATGACTCTTTTCTCTTATTTCTTATGAATGTGTGTGTGGAAATATATATATATATATGGATGAATTTCACATTTATTCTCTAAGCTTGTGGAAAAGAAACCTTCATTGTACTCTACATCCATAAAATAAAATAGGCACTCATCTACCAAATACTTGTTGAATTAAATGAGTATATTTCTGTATGTATAAAATACTGTACTAAATAATATCTTCCAAGACCATTAACTTTATGGTTCTTATTTGAAGAATTAAGTAGATCATACCTGATAGTCTCTTTTTTAATAAGAATAACTCAGAGTTATTCTTCTGAAAGTTCATATTTGACATCCGAAGTAGACAACTTCTGCCCAAGAAAATCTCTGGCCTTTCCTCCTCTTTTAAAACAAGTATATCATTTTTTTCCCATTCATCATGGAAAAATAATTTATTTAGTTAAATAAACTCTGGGTAAACTATTCCACAATGCAGACTATTTAGGAATTTGAATCTTGTCTTTTTATATGTCCTAGAATTGAGATTTGCTTTATCTACCAGCAACTTATATGTAATGATGATAATTTTGCTTCTAAGTCCAGATTAAGTGTTCTCCTAGGAGAAAAGAGCTTGCTTCTTAGCCTCAGGTAATCTTCAGCACACACTAAAGTGTACAAGGATAGAGAGGATGACATCTAAGAAAAATAAGAAACTGGCCCCCTCTGTGGAATCCAATTTGAATCTGGAACATCTTCAATCCTGTTCTCACAGTGAGCCACATATAAGTATATGAAAACCAAATTGTTATACTCACACTAATTACACTCTTCTCAAGAATCCAAACTGTGTTTATTTAGAATACCCTTTAGAAATTTCTAATAATATGCCAATCAGTTTTCCTCTCATCTTCACCTTTGAGGTATTTTAAAGGAGATTATCTCTTGTGAAACATGCTGCTGTTCATGCATGAAAATATTTTGTATAAATACATGGCTAGAGTTCATTCAAATGAGAGATGAAAAAAAAAATATTTGCATGCAATTCTGAACACTGGGAGCAAAATGTCCCTCAGTGTTCAAGATCCAAAGGGATAATTCTCTTCCTTGTTCTTCACCTTTTGTATATGGAACCCATGAAAGAGCATGATGTGTCTTCATTTTTAAATGAGCATATCACCATATTTTTGTCAATATTTTTTAGCAGGCATTACGAGAACAGTCAAAATTAACCCAGCTGCAGGTATGCATAGATATCCTTTCTCAACTTTCTTTCAAGATGAAGGAAAATGTGGTCCTTTTCACTCAGTTAATGACCAAGCACTGCTTTATCTCTCCTTGAAGAATTTTGGAAGAGAGTGGCTTCCATGGAGGAAATGTTGGTTTTGTTGTTTTTGTGGCTGGGC